>NW_027316532.1:835138-1552638 GCF_026437365.1 Eucyclogobius newberryi | reverse complement strand
TTTAGAGCTTTATACACTCTGAGGTGTGTCTTTAGAGCTTTATAACACTCTGAGGTGTGTGTCTTTAGAGCTTTATACCACTCTGAGGTGTGTCTTTAGAGCTTTATAGACTCTGAGGTGTGTCTTTAGAGCTTTATAGCACTCTGAGGTGTGTCTTTAGAGCTTTATACACTCTGAGGTTTGTCTGTAGAGCTTTATACCACTCTGAGGTGTGTCTTTAGAGCTTTATACTACTCTGAGGTGTGTCTTTAGAGCTTTATACACTCTGAGGTGTGTCTTTAGAGCTTTATACCCTCTGAGGTGTGTCTTTAGAGCTTTATACCACTCTGAGGTGTGTCTTTAGAGCTTTATACCACTCTGAGGTGGTCTTGGGTCGTGGCGGGTAAATTGAGTGTCCTAAAAAGATTGTATTTCTTCTTCTTGGTAGCTGTATCTCAGACCACATGACCCTGACCTGTGGAGTGCCCCAAGGGTCAGTCCTGGGTCCCCTTCTGTTCAACCTCTACATGCTGCCGTTAGGTCACATGATACACAGTGAAAATGTGTCCTATCACAATGATGCAGACGAGTCAGATCTATGTTTCACTGTCGGAAGGTGAATCTGGACCAGTGGATTCACTCTGTCACTGCATCCAACAGATCAGTGTGTGGACCGAACTCCTGCTGGTGCCAGAGGGCCTCCTGCTGGTGCCAGAGGGCCTCCTGCTGGTGCCAGGGGGCCTCCTGCTGGTGCCAGAGGGCCTCCTGCTGGTGCTAGAGGGCCTCCTGCTGGTGTCAGAGGGCCTCCTGCTGGTGCAACAGATCAGTTTGTGGAGGCAAAACAACTTTCTCCAGCTGAACTCAGACAAGACTAAAATCATCGTCTTTGTCACAGAAACAAAGAGAAAGTGTTAGCGGTCACCTCCAGAGTCTCGCTCTAAAACTTACAAACCAAGTTATAAATCTGGGGGCAATAATGGACTCAGACTTGAACTTTAACAGCCACAACAAATCAATAACATCAGCAGCTTTTTACCATCTAAAAAACATTGCCAAAATCAAAAATATAGTGTCAAAACCAGATTTAGAGAGACTTATCCATGCGTTTGTCTCCAGTAGATTAGACTACTGTAACGGCCTGCTCACTGGTCTCTCCAAACGAGCTGTAAAACAGCTGCAGTACATCCAGAACGCTGCTGCTCGGGTCCTGACTAGAACCAGGGAGTACCATCACATTAGTCCTGACTAGAACCAGGAAGTACCATCACATTAGTCCTGACTAGAACCAGGAAGTACCATCACATTAGTCCTGACTAGAACCAGGAAGTACCATCACATTAGTCCTGACTAGAACCAGGAAGTACCATCACATTAGTCCTGACTAGAACCAGGAAGTACCATCACATTAGTCCTGACTAGAACCAGGAAGTACCATCACATTAGTCCTGACTAGAACCAGGAAGTACCATCACATTAGTCCTGACCAGAACCAGGAAGTACCATCACATTAGTCCTGACTAGAACCAGGAAGTACCATCACATTAGTCCTGACTAGAACCAGGAAGTACCATCACATTAGTCCTGACTAGAACCAGGAAGTACCATCACATTAGTCCTGACCAGAACCAGGAAGTACCATCACATTAGTCCTGACTAGAACCAGGAAGTACCATCACATTAGTCCTGACTAGAACCAGGAAGTACCATCACATTAGTCCTGACTAGAACCAGGAAGTACCATCACATTAGTCCTGACTAGAACCAGGAAGTACCATCACATTAGTCCTGACCAGAACCAGGAAGTACCATCACATTAGTCCTGACTAGAACCAGGAAGTACCATCACATTAGTCCTGACTAGAACCAGGAAGTACCATCACATTAGTCCTGACTAGAACCAGGAAGTACCATCACATTAGTCCTGACTAGAACCAGGAAGTACCATCACATTAGTCCTGACCAGAACCAGGAAGTACCATCACATTAGTCCTGACTAGAACCAGGAAGTACCATCACATTAGTCCTGACTAGAACCAGGAAGTACCATCACATTAGTCCTGACTAGAACCAGGAAGTACCATCACATTAGTCCTGACTAGAACCAGGAAGTACCATCACATTAGTCCTGACTAGAACCAGGAAGTACCATCACATTAGTCCTGACTAGAACCAGGAAGTACCATCACATTAGTCCTGACCAGAACCAGGAAGTACCATCACATTAGTCCTGACCAGAACCAGGAAGTACCATCACATTAGTCCTGACTAGAACCAGGAAGTACCATCACATTAGTCCTGACTAGAACCAGGAAGTACCATCACATTAGTCCTGACTAGAACCAGGAAGTACCATCACATTAGTCCTGACTAGAACCAGGAAGTACCATCACATTAGTCCTGACTAGAACCAGGAAGTACCATCACATTAGTCCTGACTAGAACCAGGGAGTACCATCACATTAGTCCTGTTCTCAGGTCTCTGCACTGCCCCCTGTGGCTCAGAGAATAGACTTTAAAGCAGCTCTGCTTGTGTACAAGTCTCTCCATGGCCTAACACCAAAGTACATCTTGGATATGTTAGTGCCATAGGAACCATCTCGGACTCTGAGGACCTCAGGGACCGGCCTCCTGCTGGTGCCAGAGACAGGACTAAACATGGGGAATCTGCGTTTCAGTTTTATGCAGCTAAAACCTGGAACAGTCTTCCTGAAGATGTGAGACAGGTTCTACTCTGACAATGTTCAAATCTAAGCTAAAAACAGTTTTGTTTAGCTGTGTTTGACTGAAAGGATTTTTTCTTTGCACTCTTCTCTTTTGTTTGTGATTTTATTAGTTTAAACAATCAGTTGGATTGATCATTTTTAATTTAGTTAATTTTATCGTATTTCTGTTTCTGTAATTTCTTTGTGATTTTAATGCATTTTTCCTGTTGTGAAGCTTTGAATTGCCTTGTGTATGAAATGTGCTCTACAAATAAACTTGCCTTGCCTTCTTTGTTTCCTGATATTTTGGTGAAACGTTTTTTGTAAAATTATTTAAACAATTGTATTTGTTTGGTTAAAATGACATCACCTCGTATTTTAACAGCTTTAGTTTGTTCTGTAAATCGTTTAATATTTTCTGCCTTTGTTTCTTTTTGGCGACAGCAATAACTCTGCCCCTCAAACCTGCCTTAGCTGCATCCCAGAGAATGGGAGGAGCATCCCAGAGAATGGGAGGAGCATCCCAGAGAATGGGAGGAGATACTTTTCCTCTACAAACGCCCCAATGTCTTTGTCATTTGGACAGATAGTGGGTCATTGAGTCGACGAGCATTAAATGTCTAAAGTGTGTTTTTTGTTCCTGTTCTAGATCTACAGCGATGTAAAGAGAAGATCACTTAGATCTAAGTTTAGATCTACAGCGATGTAAAGAGAAGATCACTTAGATCTAAGTTTAGATCTACAGCGATGTAAAGAGAAGATCACTTAGATCTAAGTTTAGATCTACAGCGATGTAAAGAGAAGATCACTTAGATCTAAGTTTAGATCTACAGCGATGTAAAGAGAAGATCACTTAGATCTAAGTTTAGATCTACAGTGAAGTAAAGAGAAGATCACTTAGATCTATTGGACCTGTGTCTCTGTCACTTTAGTCGTCTCTAGTTTAGATCTTATGATGTAAAATGTGTTTATTGTGACATTAGGATTCATCTCTCTCAGATATGGATCAGCTCTACTTTATGTATTCATGTACTTTATGTATTATTTATAGATTTACAGGACTTTGTGAGTTTGACACATGTGGGCTGAACAGTCACAGTTCCAGTCTTCACCACAGACCAGGGTTAGCATGTCTTAGCGTGTGTTAGCCTGTGTTAGGATGTGTTAGCGTGTGTTAGCATGTTTTAGCGTGTTTTAGCCTGTGTTAGCGCGTGTTAGCGTGTGTTAGCCTATGTTAGCGTGTGTTAGCGTGTTTTAGTGTGTGTTAGCGTGTGTTAGTGTGTGTTAGCGTGTGTTAGCATGTTTTAGCGTGTGTTAGCTTGTGTTAGTGTGTGTTAGCGTGTTTTAGTGTGTGTTAGCCTGTGTTAGCGTGTGTTAGCCTATGTTAGCGTGTGTTAGCGTGTTTTAGCGTGTGTTAGCGTGTGTTTGTGTGTTAGCATGTGTTAGCGTGTTTTAGCGTGTGTTAGCTTGTGTTAGTGTGTGTTAGCGTGTTTTAGCGCGTGTTAGCTTGTGTTAGTGTGTGTTAGCGTGTTTTAGTGTGTGTTAGCGTGTGTTAGCGTGCGTTAGCGTGTGTCTGATCCACAGCTGTTTGTGCTCACTGATGATTCTGATTGGCTCTGACAGTCCATTTGCACAGAATCCCCGGTGGAGTTAGCAGTTAGCGCTCAATTAGCTCTGAACAAACAAACAGTCAGCTCCACAGAGACGCAAAACGAGACCAGAGCAGGTCAAAATCAGGTCTGAACCAGGACCAGGCAGACTCACCTAAGGGAGGGGGAGGAGGGGGAGGGGGAGGAGGGGGAGGAGTCACCGGGGATTCACCTGGTCGCCGCGGAGATGCTGTTTATGTTGACACTGATTAAATGAAGCCTGTTCTCTGGAGGAATCAGGACAATTTGAGTCAGTGTTGAATCTGCACATGCTCAGAAGTGTCAAAGTACATCTAAGATGATCTTCACTTCAAAGTACATCTAACATGATCTACACTTCAAAGTACATCTAACATGATCTGCACTTCAAAGTACATCTAACATGATCTACACTTCAAAGTACATCTAACATGATCTTCACTTCAAAGTACATCTAACATGATCTACACTTCAAAGTACATCTAACATGATCTTCACTTCAAAGTACATCTAACATGATCTACACTTCAAAGTACATCTAACACGATCTTCACTTCAAAGTACATCTAACATGATCTACACTTCAAAGTACATTTAACATGATCTTCACTTCAAAGTACATCTAACATGATCTACACTTCAAAGTACATTTAACATGATCTTCACTTCAAAGTACATCTAACATGATCTACACTTCAAAGTACATTTAACATGATCTTCACTTCAAAGTACATCTAACATGATCTACACTTCAAAGTACATCTAACACGATCTTCACTTCAAAGTACATCTAACACGATCTTCACTTCAAAGTACATCTAACATGATCTACACTTCAAAGTACATCTAACATGATCTACACTTCAAAGTACATCTAACATGATCTTCACTTCAAAGTACATCTAACATGATCTACACTTCAAAGTACATCTAACATGATCTACACTTCAAAGTACATCTAACATGATCTTCACTTCAAAGTACATCTAACATGATCTACACTTCAAAGTACATCTAACATGATCTTCACTTCAAAGTACATCTAACATGATCTACACTTCAAAGTACATCTAACATGATCTACACTTCAAAGTACATCTAACATGATCTTCACTTCAAAGTACATCTAACATGATCTACACTTCAAAGTACATCTAACATGATCCACACTTCAAAGTACATCTAACATGATCTACACTTCAAAGTACATCTAACATGATCCACACTTCAAAGTACATCTAACATGATCCACACTTCAAAGTACATCTAACATGATCCACACTTCAAAGTACATCTGGTTAAACAACATTTCAATAAAATGTAATGATTACGATTATATGTCAGATTTGACTAAACATTTTGCTTTGCTGCCCCCTAGTTATTATTACTATGTTTATAGTATTACTTCCTGGTTAGACATGAGCACAAATATTACGTATTATTGTATATTCTGTTCCTTAAAAAACATATAATAAACAAGGGTCTTGGGAGGTACTGGACAGTGCACCTACTGGGGACTCCATCATTCTACTGGGGAACTTCAACGCCCATGTGGGCAATGACAGTGACACCTGGAGAGGGGAGGAGCCCTGATCTGAACCCGAGCGGTCAGTTATTGGACTTCTCTGCCACGGATTGTCCGGAACAAACACCATGTTCAAGCACAAGGGTGTCCATCAGTGCACATGGCACCAGGACACAGGCCGGAGGTCAATGATCCACTTTGTTGTCGTGTCATCTGACCTCCGGCCGCGTGTCCTGGACACTCGGGTGAAGAGAGAGCTGTAGAGCACCACCTGGTGGTGAGTTGGATCCGCTGGCGGAGGAGGAAGCCGGACAGACTTGGCAGACCCAACCGCATTGTGAGGGTCTGTTGGGAACGTCTTGCAGAGCCCTCTGTCAGTAGGGTATTCAACTCACACCTCCGGGGGGAGGCTGGGGACATTGAGTCCGAGTCGATGCGGCTGCTCGGAGCTGTGGTCGCAAGGTCTCCGGTGCCTGTCGTGGCGGCAACCCCCGAACCCGGTGGTGGACACCGGAAGTAAGGGATATCGTCAGGCTGAAGAAGGTTATCCATATTTGGCTTGTAGAACTCCTGAAGTCGTTGTCAGGTATCGGCAGGCCAGGCGAGCCGCAGCTTGTGCTGTCCTGAGTACCTAAAATCTCTGGATGTTGGTTGACGCGTCTCTGCAACATCGCGTGGAGGAGATGGAAGAAGTGTCTGGGGAGTAGGAAGTCTGGGAGTCCCTGCTCAGACGAAGAGCTTTGATGAGTTGAAAGAATCCTTTGACTTTTTTAGGTTTTTACAAATAAAGAGTTATTATAACCAAGAAATCATAAAGAATAATGACATAGGTATTACAGTATTGCACATGGGTATGGCAGTGTTTGTTGTAGAGTCTGACAGCAGCAGAAGGAAAGACCTGTGAAACGTCTCCTTCACACAGCGAGGGTGGATCAGTCTCTCACTGAAGCTGCTCTCCAGAGTGTCCTGCAGGGGACAGAGTGTCCTGCAGGGGGCGACACTCATGGTCCAGCATAGATGTGAGTTTAGCCAGGACCCTTCTGTCCCCCACCTCCTGCACTGAGTCCAGAGGACAGCCCAGGACAGAGCTTTGTCCAGCTTCTTCCTCTCCCTCTCTGTGATGCTGCTGCTCCAGCAGGCCACACCTACAGGAGCTGATGCCACCACAGAGTCAGAGGTCTTCAGGAGTGGCCCTGTCACTCCAAAAGTGTCCACTATCTCCTTTGTCTTTCCCACGTTGATAAGGAGGTGGTTCCGCTGACACCAGTCCACAAAGTCCACCAGTCCCCTGTACTCTACATCATCGTCGTCCGTGATGAGTCCGATAATGGCGTTATTGTTAGGGTTGGTCTTCTTCTTCTGCAGCTACTGTTCGTGTCGCTCTCTCTGAACATGTTTGATTTGCTGTTTTTTCCTTTGTTAACAAATAAAAAAATAAAAAAAAAGTAAAGGACAAATTGAAAAGACTTTGGAATTTTTCATCACATGAAGCTTGTTATGTTTTTATGACGAGCGTCAAACCTGCTTCTGAGCCTGGACCTCACCTGGACCTCCCCTGGACCTCGCCTGGACCTCCCCTGGACCTCCCCTGGACCTCGCCTGGACCTCCCCTGGACCTCCCCTGGACCTTCCCTGGACCTCCCCTGGACCTCCCCTGGACCTCCCCTGGACCTTCCCTGGACCTCCCCTGGACCTCACCTGGACCTCCCCTGGACCTCACCTGGACCTCACCTGGACCTCCCCTGGACCTCGCCTGGACCTCCCCTGGACCTCGCCTGGACCTCCCCTGGACCTCGCTTAGATCTCAATCAATTTTTAGAAAAACGAAATATTAATGACTTCATCTTTTATTAAAGCTCCTGTTGTTTAAATAAGCTGACCAACAACTACCAACAGAGTCTAACAAACAACCTCCAACAGAGTCTTAACCAACAGGGTCTAACCAACAACCTCCAACAGGGTTTAACCAACAGAGTCTAACCAACAACCTCCAACAGGGTTTAACCAACAGAGTCTAACCAACAACCTCCAACAGAGTCCAACCAACAACCTTCAACAGAGTCTAACCAACAACCTCCAACAGAGCCTACCCATCAAACTCCAACAGAGTCTAACCAACAATGTCCAACAAAGTCTAACCTGCAACCTCCAACAGAGTCTCACCAACAACCTCCAACAGGGTCTTACCATCAACCTCCAACAGAGTCTAACCAACAACCTCCAACAGGGTCCAACCATCAACCTCCAACAGAGTCTAACCATCAACCTCCAACAGAGTCTAACCAACAACCTCCAACAGGGTCTAACCAACAACCTCCAACAGAGTCTAACCAACAACCTCCAAAAGAATCCAACCTTCAACCTCCAACAGAGTCTCACCAACAACCTCCAACAGGGTCTAACCATCAACCTCCAACAGAGTCTTACCAACAACCTTCAACAGAGTCTTACCAACAACCTCCAACAGAGTCCAACCAACAACCTCCAACAGAGTCTAACCAACAGAGTCCAACCAACAACTTCCAACAGTCTAACCATCAACCTCCAACAGAGTCTAACCAACAATCTCCAACAGATTCTAACCAACAACCTCCAACAGCGTCCAACCCTAAACCTCCCACAGAGTCTAACCAACAACCTCCAACAGAGTCTGACCAACAACCGCCAACAGAGTCCAACCCTAAACCTCCAACAGAGTCCAACCAACAACCTCCAACAGAGTCCAACCCAAAACCTCCAACAGAGTCCAACCATCAACCTCCAACAGAGTCTATCCAACAACCTCCAACAGAGTTCAACCAAACTCCTCCAACAGAGTCTAACCCACAACCTCCAACAGAGTCCAACCAACAACTACCAACAGAGTCTTACCAACAACCTCCAACAGAGTCTTACCAACATCCTCCAACAGAGTCCAACCAACAACCTCCAACAGAGTCTAACCAACAGAGTCCAACCAAAAACTTCCAACAGTTTAACCATCAACCTCCAACAGCGTCCAACCCTAAACCTCCAACAGAGTCTAACCAACAACCTCCAACAGAGTCTGACCAACAACCGCCAACAGAGTCCAACCCTAAACCTCCAACAGAGTCTAACCAACAACCTCCAACAGAGTCCAACCAACAACCTCCAACAGAGTCTAACCAACAAGATCCAACAGAGTCCAACCAACAACCTCCAACAGAGTCCAACCAACAACCTCCAACAGAGTCCAACCAACAACCTCCAACAGAGTCAAACCAACAACCTCCAACAGAGTCCAACCAACAACCTCCAACAGAGTCTAACCAACAACCTCCAACAGAGTCTAACCAACAACCTCCAACAGAGTCTTACCAAAAACCTCCAACAGAGTTCAACCAACAACCTCCAACAGAGTCTAACCCACAACCTCCAACAGAGTCCAACCCACAACCTCCCACAGAGTCTAACCATCAACCTCCAACAGAGTCTAACCAACAACCTCCAACAGAGTCCAACCCAAAACCTCCAACAGAGTCCAACCATCAACCTCCAACAGAGTCTATCCAACAACCTCCAACAGAGTTCAACCAACCTCCTCCAACAGAGTCTAACCCACAACCTCCAACAGAGTCCAACCAACAACTACCAACAGAGTCTTACCAACAACCTCCAACAGAGTCTTACCAACATCCTCCAACAGAGTCCAACCAACAACCTCCAACAGAGTCTAACCAACAGAGTCCAACCAAAAACTTCCAACAGTCTAACCATCAACCTCCAACAGAGTCTAACCAACAACCTCCTACAGATTCTAACCAACAACCTCCAACAGCGTCCAACCCTAAACCTCCAACAGAGTCTAACCAACAACCTCCAACAGAGTCTGACCAACAACCGCCAACAGAGTCCAACCCTAAACCTCCAACAGAGTCTAACCAACAACATCCAACAGAGTCCAACCAACAACCTCCAACAGAGTCTAACCAACAACCTCCAACAGAGTCTAACCAACAACCTCCAACAGAGTCCAACCAACAACCTCCAACAGAGTCTAACCAACAACCTCCAACAGAGTCTAACAAACAACCTCCAACAGAGTCCAACCAACAACCTCCAACAGGGTCTAACCATCAACCTCCAACAGAGTCTTACCAACAACCTCCAACAGAGTCCAACCCAAAACCTCCAACAGAGTCTAACCATCAACCTCCAACAGAGTCTTACCAACATCCTCCAACAGAGTCCAACCAACAACCTCCAACAGAGTCTAACCAACAGAGTCCAACCAAAAACTTCCAACAGTCTAACCATCAACCTCCAACAGAGTCTAACCAACAACCTCCTACAGATTCTAACCAACAACCTCCAACAGCGTCCAACCCTAAACCTCCAACAGAGTCTAACCAACAACCTCCAACAGAGTCTGACCAACAACCGCCAACAGAGTCCAACCCTAAACCTCCAACAGAGTCTAACCAACAACATCCAACAGAGTCCAACCAACAACCTCCAACAGAGTCTAACCAACAACCTCCAACAGAGTCTAATCAACAACCTCCAACAGAGTCTAACCATCAACCTCCAACAGAGTCCAACCAACAACTTCCAACAGAGTCCAACCCAAAACCTCCAACAGAGTCTAACCAACAACCTCCAACAGAGTCTAACCATCAACCTCCAACAGAGTCCAACCAACAACCTCCGAAAGAGTCTAATCTCACGATTGTGAGATCTCCTCGTAACCAAGTGAAGGACACATATTTTGGGAAAATTTCTAAGAAAAAACAGAAGAAAAACGCCACAGAGAAACAGGCAGGCAATGCTACATCCAAGCTAGCTACATCCAAGCTAGCTACATCCAAGCTAGCTACATCCAAGCTAGCTACATCCAAGCTAGCTAGCTCCACACCAACGCCAGCCACGCCCAGAATCTGTGGAGGAGACCTGGACTGGAAGAGATTTGGTGTTTACAGACAAAACTGTTCCAATGTCTGGATACAAATGAATGTGCAAAAATCTGAACTTCTCTCTCTCTCTGGCGCCCCCCTCTGACCTTTAGAAAGACTTACCCATTTGAATTGGCAAACGGAAATTCTTTGATACTTAGGTGTGATACTTCATAGAGAACTATCAACAATCTTAGAGAAAGGCTACACTCCTCTTTTCTCCACCAAAAAGAAAGATCTTGAAAAAGTGATCCAGACTTAAATCTAAGTCAAAGGAATAAAACTATAAAAAGTGCTTTATTTCAGGTGAAATGTTCGCGTTGCTGGTGTGATCTTTCTTTGATTGATCCACATTTAGTATTCAACTGATGCTTCAACAATGACACATTCTCTAGTCTTGATTCATACTACACTATAAAAACATTGTATAAAAGTAGTATTTTAACCCTTTCAACACCAGTTGCCCATTTAAAGAAAGCAAACATTGGCTATTGGTAAAGGTTTTATTCTATAGAACGGATATAATTTGATGTAATGTATTTACAATATGAACAAATAATTACAATCATAAAAGCAGTATTTACATCGTGATAAACAGGCTAATTGACATGTGTATCTTTCGATCTAGTGTAAGGCAAACTTTCTGCAGAATAGGCTATACATACAAACAGAGGAATGATATAAGTATGATTGATGTCAAAATGTCTAAGTACAACATTAACATGAGGCCATGACATTGGACTGGTTTGATTTTTATCTTTTGAGGACAAATACATCCATCAATCCATCCATTTTCTGCCGCTTTATCCGGGGCCGGGTCGCGGGGGCAGCTGTCTGAGCAGGGACTCCCAGACTTCCTCTCCCCAGACACTTCCTCTAACTCCTCTGGGGGGATCCCGAGGCGTTCCCAGGCCAGCCGAGAGACATAGTCCCTCCAGCGTGTCCTGGGTCTTCCCCGGGGCCTCTTCCCGGTGGGACATGCCTGAAACACCTCCCGAGGGAGGCGCCCAGGAGGCATCTGGAACAGATGCCCGAGCCACCTCAGCTGGAGGAGCAGCGGCTCTACTCCGAGCTCCCCCCGTGTGGCCGAGCTCTTCACCTTATCTCTAAGGGAGCGCCCAACCACACGGCGGAGGAAACTCATTTCGACCGCTTGTATCCGCGATCTTGTTCTTTCGGTCATTACCCAAAGCTCATGACCATAGGTGAGGGTAGGAGCGTAGACCAACCGGTAAATCGAGAGCTTTGCCTTTCGGCTCAGCTCCCTCTTTACCACAACAGTCGGTGCAGCGACTGCATCACTGCAGCTGCTGCACTGATCCGCCTGTCGATCTCACGCTCCATCCTTCACTCACTCGTGAACAAGACCCCGAGATACTTGAACTCCTCCACTTGGGGCAAGGACACCCCACCCACCTGAAGAGGGCAAGCCACCTTTTTCCGGTCGAGAACCATGGCCTCGGATTTGGAGCTGATTCTCATCCCAGACGCTTCACACTCAGCTGCTTCACCGTCCTAGTGCAGCTGCAGGTCCGGGTTTGATGGAGCCATCAGGACAACATCGTCTGCAAACAGCAGAGATGAGATCCTGTGGTCCCCAAACCGGACACCCTCCGACCCCTGACTGCGCCTAGAAATTCTGTCCATAAAAATTATGAACAGAACCGGTGACAAAGGGCAGCCCTGGCGGAGTCCAACATGCACTGGGAACAGGTCTGACTTACTGCCGGTAATGCGAACACAGCTCCTGCTCCGGTCATACAGGGACCGGACAGCCCTGAGCAAAGGGCCCCGGACCCCGTACTCCCGGAGCACCCCCCAAAGGACACCCCGAGGGACACGGTCGAAAGCCTTCTCCAGATCCACAAAGCACATGTGGACTGGCTGGGCAAACTCCCATGAACCCTCGAGCACCCGATGGAGGGTATAGAGCTGGTCCAGTGTTCCACGACCGGGACGAAAACCACTCCGCTCCTCCTGAATCCGAGGTTCGACTATCGGTCGGATTCTCCTCTCCTGTACCTTGGAATAGACCTTACCCGGGAGGCTGAGGAGTGTGATCCCTCTGTAGTTGGAACACACAATCCGGGCCCCCTTCTTGAACAGAGGGACCACCACCCCGGTCTGCCAGTCCAGAGGCACGGTCCCCGAACGCCACGCGATGTTGCAGAGACGTGTCAACCAAGACAGTCCTACAACATCCAGAGACTTTAGATACTCAGGGCGGATCTCATCCACCCCTGGAGCCACTGAGGAGTTTGCGAACAACCTCAGTGACTTCAGCTTGGGTGATGGATGAGCCAGCCTCCGAGTCCCCGGTCTCTACTTCCTCTTCGGAAGACGTGACTGAGGGATTAAGGAGATCCTCAAAGTATTCCTTCCACGTCCGACGACATCCCCAGTCGAGGTCAGCAGGCCTCCACCCGCACCGTAAACGGTGTTGGTGAGAAACTGCTTCCCCCTCCTGAGGCGCCGGACGGTTTGCCAGAATTTCTTTGGTGCCGACCGATAGTCCTCCTCCATGGCCTCCCCGAACTCCTCCCAGGCCCGGGTTTTTGCCTCTGCGACAGCACGAGCCGCGGCTCGCTTGGCCTGCCGATACCTGTCGATGACCTCCGGAGACCCACAAGCCAGAGTGGCCTCCTTCTTCAGTCTGACGGCATCCCTTACTTCCGGTGTCCACCACCGGGTTCGGGGGTTGCCGCCACGACAGGCACCGGAGACCTTGCGACCACAGCTCCGAGCAGCCGCATCAACAATGGAAGGGAGAACATGGTCCACTCGGACTCAATGTCCCCAACCTCCCCCGGGACATGGGAGAAGCTCTCCCGGAGGTGCGAGTTTGAATACCCTACTGACAGAAGGCTCCACAAGACGTTCCCAACAGACCCTCACAATGCGCTTGGGTCTGCCAAGTCTGTCCGGCTTCCTCCTCCGCCAGCGGATCCAACTCACCACCAGGTGGTGATCGGTTGACAACTCTGCCCCTCTCTTCACCCGAGTGTCCAAGACACGCGGCCGGATGTCAGATGACACGACAACAAAGTCGATCATTGAACTCCGGCCTAGGGTGTCCTGGTGCCATGTGCACTGATGGACCTTGTGCTTGAACATGGTGTTCGTTATGGACAATCCGTGGCTAGCACAGAAGTCCAATAACTGAACACCGCTCGGGTTCGGATTGGGGAAGCCGTTCTTCCCGATCATCCCTCCCCAGGTGTCACTGTCATTGCCCACGAGGGCGTTGAAGTCCCCCAATAGAACAACGGAGTCCCCGGTTGGTGCACTGTCCAGTACCCCTCCCAAGGACTCCAAGAAGGCCGGGTACTCTGCACTGCTGTTCGGCCCGTAGGCCGCCACAACAGTGAGAGACCTGTCCCCCACCCGAAGGCGGAGGGACGCGACCCTCTCGTTCACTGGGGTGAACTCCAACACGTGGCGGCTGAGCTGAGGGGCTATAAGCAAGCCCACACCAGCCCCGCCCACACCAGCCCGCCGCCTCTCCCCGCGGGCAACACCAGAGAAGTGGAGCGTCCAGCCCCTCTCGAGGAGATGGTTCCAGAGCCCAAACTGTGTGTGGAGGTGAGGCCGACTATATCTAGTCGGTATCGCTCAACCTCCCGCACAAGCTTAGGCTCCTCCCCCCAGCGAGGTGACATTCCATGTCCCCAGAGTTAGTCTCTGTGTCTGGAGATCTGGTCGCCGAGGCCCCTGCCGTCGACTGCCGCCCAGATCTCTCTGCACCGGCCCCTTATTGATCCTCCTGCGGGTGGTGGGCCCACGGGAGGGCGGCCCCACGTCGCTCCTTCGGGCTCTGCCCGGCTGGGCCCCGTGGGGTAAGACCCGGCCACCAGGCGCTCGCCATTGAGCACCCATCCCAGGCCTGGCTCCAGGATGGGGCCCCGGTGACGCCGATCCGGGCGACGAAATCGGCCTTGTTTTTTTACTTATCATAAGGGGCTTCTGAACCGATCTTTGTCTGACCCGTCACCTAGGACCTGTTTGCCTTGGGAGACTCTACCAGGGGCTTGAAGCCCCCGACAACATAGCTCCCGGGATCATTCGGGCGCTCAAACCCCTCCACCACGTTAAGGTGTCGGTTCAAGGAGAGGATATATATATATATATATATATATATATATATATATGTATATATATATATATAGATAGTATATATAATGACTGTATATAGTATATATATATAGTATATATATATATATATATATATATATATATATATATATATATATATATATATATATATATAGTATATAGAATGACTCATGCTCCTGACGATCTGTCTTTTAGAAAATGTTGAAAATAAATAAATGTTTGTTTTGTTTTCTTTGGTTTAAAAAGAAAATCTGGAAAAAAGTGGAACAGGTTTAATTTAAGTCCAGTTCAGACTCTGATGTGTGGATCTGGTCCTGGTCCAGGACCTAGAGCCTTGGTCTGGCCCCAGGGACAGAGGATTGTGGGTAATGCAGGTGAGTTTGACCTCTGACCTCTGAAACTAAGCTCATTTTATCTTTCATCGTTTTATTCTCCTCGTCTCTTTTTGTCCTTGAATCCTTCTCTCCTTCTCTCCTTGTGTCCTTCTCTCCTTGTGTCCTTCTCTCTGTGTGTCCTTCTCTCCTTGTGTCCTTCTCTCCTTGTGTCCTTCTCTCCTTGTGTCCTTCTCTCCTTCTCTCCTTGTGTCCTTCTCTCCTTGTGTCCTTCTCTCCTTGTGTCCTTCTCTCCTTCTCTCTGTGTGTCCTTCTCTCCTTGTGTCCTTCTCTCCTTGTGTCCTTCTCTCCTTGTGTCCTTCTCTCCTTCTCTCCTTGTGTCCTTCTCTCCTTGTGTCCTTCTCTCCGTGTGTCCTTCTCTCCTTGTGTCCTTCTCTCCTTGTGTCCTTCTCTCCGTGTGTCCTTCTCTCCTTGTGTCCTTCTCTCCTTGTGTCCTTCTCTCCTTGTGTCCTTCTCTCCTTCTCTCCGTGTGTCCTTCTCTCCTTGTGTCTTTCTCTCCGTGTGTCCTTCTCTCCTTGTCGCCTTGTCTCCTTGTGTCCTTCTCTCCTTGTGTCCTTGATTCCTTCTCTCCTTGTCGCCTTGTCTCCTTGTGTCCTACTCTCCTCGTGTCCTTGATTACTTTTCTCCTCGTCTCCTTGTGTCCTCGTCTCCTTGTGTCCTACTGTCCTTGTGCCCTTGATTCCTTCTCTCCTCGTCTCCTTGTGTCCGTGTCTCCTTCTCTCCTCGGGTCCTTGATTCCTTCTCTCCTCGTCTCCTTGTGTCCGCGTCTCCTTCTCTCCTTGTGTCCTTGATTCCTTCTCTCCTCGTCTCCTTGTGTCCGCGTCTCCTTCTCTCCTCGGGTCCTTGATTCCTTCTCTCCTTGTCTCCTTGTGTCCTCGTCTCCTTGTGTCCTACTCTCCTCGTGTCCTTGATTCCTTCTCTCCTCGTCTCCTTGTGTCCTTCAGTGAGTGGCAGGTCTCAGATCAGTCTGACGTGTTCGTCCATAAACTGCTTTAACATGAATTATTCACAAACTGAGACGAGACACAGAGTCCAGCACCAGCACCAGGACCAGGACCAGCACCAGGACAAGGACCAGGACCAGGACCAGGACCAGGACCAGCACCAGGACCAGGACCAGGACCAGGACCAGGACCAGCACCAGCACCAGGACCAGCACCAGCACCAGGACCAGGACCAGGACCAGCACCAGCACCAGCACCAGGACCAGGACCAGCACCAGGACCAGGACCAGGACCAGGACCAGGACCAGCACCAGCACCAGGACCAGGACCAGCACCAGCACCAGCACCAGCACCAGCACCAGGACCAGGACCAGGACCAGCACCAGGACCAGGACCAGGACCAGGACCAGCACCAGCACCAGGACCAGGACCAGGACCAGGACCAGGACCAGCACCAGCACCAGGACCAGGACCAGGACCAGCACCAGGACCAGGACCAGGACCAGGACCAGGACCAGGACTAGGACCAGGACCAGGACCAGGACCAAGGACCAGGAGCAGGCGCTCACTCAGGATTCTGATCCTCAGGTTAAAGTTAAATCTTATGTTTTCACGTCACTTAAACACCCACTGATCACATAAGATAAGATAAGATAAGATAAGATAATCCTTTAATGTCCCACAGGGACATGTGGTTGTTGCAGTAGAAACAGGAGGAAAGGACAGATTATAGGACGTTTCAAACACACTTAATAAAACTCTTATGAACAAAACAAAAAACTCTTATTAACAAAACTCCTCTCCTGTCTTAATAGGGAATGGAGGGGGGGAAATAAAATAAAATAGATAATAAAAATACAAAATAAAGATAAAAATCAGATAATAATAATAGAATAAAATAAAAATAAAGTAAAAATAACTAGCACAAGACTAGGTAATACTATTAGCAGGTAAGTAAACCGTATAAAAAACAAAACAAAATAGAACACTCTTATTTACAGGTATTGCACATGGTTGATTCAGTATTGCACATGTTCAGGGCAGTGTAGAGTGACAGCAGCAGAAGGAAAGACTGTGAAACGTCTCCTTCACACAGCGAGGGTAGATCAGTCACAGAGTGTCCTGCAGGGGACAGAGTGTCCTGCAGGGGACAGAGTGTCCTGCAGGGGGTGAGACTCATGGTCCTGCATAGATGTGAGTTTAGCCAGGACCCTTCTGTCCCCCACCTCCTGCACCGAGTCCAGAGGACAGCCCAGGACTTTGTCCAGCTTATTCCTCTCCCTCTGTGATGACCACACCTACAGGAGCTGATGCACCACAGATGAGGAGAAGGTCTTCAGGACATGTTGTTCATGTATGTGTTGCCGTAGTAACCAGCGTGTGCAGAGGGAATCAGGACCATCATCACAAACAGACCTTAGGCTCTGAGGATCACATGACCCGAGTCAGCAGCTCCAGCCCTGCATCAGCGTTAGCAAAGTGCCAGCGTTAGCAACTTAGCCTGCGTTCTGCTGCTGTTAGCAATGTGTTAGTGCTAATGCTAGCAATAGTGTTTCACGGTCCAACTATAAAACCAAACCATCAAGACCCAAAACCAGGTCTGAACCAGGTCTAAACCAGGACTAAACCAGGTCTAAACCAGGTCTAAACCAGGTCTAAACCAGGTCTAAACCAAGTCTAAACCAGGTCTAAACCAGGACTAAACCAGGACTAAACCAGGACTAAACCAGGTCTAAACCAAGTCTAAACCAGGTCTAAACCAGGTCTAAACCAGGTCTAAACCAGGACTAAACCAGGACTAAACCAGGTCTAAACCAAGTCTAACAATATTAATTCAATCAAGTTCAATTGGAACAAAATGAGTTACAAAATGCAGTTTAATGTAGGTTTTCAGTGTGTAGCGTATTCCTCCATCATTTCCTCCGTCTATTCCTTCCTTGTTTCCTATGTCCTCAGATCGTCTCTCTTGGTTTAGGATTAATTTAATTAACTTGACAAAATGTCTAGAGCGACGCTCGGGGCCCCGGGGCCCGCAGGGAGGCGGGGCCGCGACACTCGCTTCGACACTAAACAGGAATGATGAATTTTAATGAGAATATTTGAATATGCAAATGAGCTGCACACTTTTATGTAAAACATGTGGAACAACAGGAAACAGAGGCTCCAGCGCCGCGAGGGGCCCAAAACCAGTTCTGATCCAGACTGACACCAGAGACCGAATTTGGGGCCCCCCGGAGTCCTGGGGCCCTGAGAACGCAGCTCTGTCACTCTCTCTCCAGCAGGGGGCCAAAGGGCTTAAGCAGCTGACACTAAGACCCAAGGGAACATGGATCTGCTCCCGAGGGCCCCCGAGGGCCCCTGAGGCCCCCCGAGGGCCCCCGAGGCCCCCGAGGGCCGACACACCCCCATGACCAGGCTAAACATCTCAAGAGCTCCTCCAGACCATAGCCTGGTCCTGGAGGCAAAGTGTCATGCCCAAGAACACAACAACAGTGTGCACTAGCGCCCCCTGTGGCCCTGGCAAGATGACCCTCGCTCCACCTGCTACAGTCACATGACCCTCTCTCCACCTGCTACAGTCACATGACCCTCGCTCCACCTGCTTCAGTCACATGACCCTCGCTCCACCTGCTACAGTCACATGACCCTCGCTCCACCTGCTACAGTCACATGACCCTCGCTCCACCTGCTACAGTCACATGACCCTCGCTCCACCTGCTACAGTCACATGACCCTCGCTCCACCTGCTACAGTCACATGACCCTCGCTCCACCTGCTTCAGTCACATGACCCTCTCTCCACCTGCTACAGTCACATGACCTTCGCTCCACCTGCTACAGTCACATGACCCTCGCTCCACCTGCTACAGTCACATGACCCTCGCTCCACCTGCTACAGTCACATGACCCTCGCTCCACCTGCTACAGTCACATGACCCTCGCTCCACCTGCTACAGTCACATGACCCTCGCTCCACCTGCTACAGTCACATGACCCTCGCTCCACCTGCTTCAGTCACATGACCCTCTCTCCACCTGCTACAGTCACATGACCTTCGCTCCACCTGCTACAGTCACATGACCCTCGCTCCACCTGCTACAGTCACATGACCCTCGCTCCACCTGCTACAGTCACATGACCCTCGCTCCACCTGCTACAGTCACATGACCCTCGCTCCACCTGCTACAGTCACATGACCCTCTCTCCACCTGCTACAGTCACATGACCCTCGCTCCACCTGCTTCAGTCACATGACCCTCTCTCCACCTGCTACAGTCACATGACCCTCTCTCCACCTGCTACAGTCACATGACCTTCGCTCCACCTGCTACAGTCACATGACCCTCGCTCCACCTGCTACAGTCACATGACCCTCGCTCCACCTGCTACAGTCACATGACCCTCTCTCCACCTGCTACAGTCACATGACCTTCGCTCCACCTGCTACAGTCACATGACCCTCGCTCCACCTGCTACAGTCACATGACTCCATCGTCTGATCACGTTTTGCATGTTCTGAACGTCTCTTTTTGTCAGCTCCATGGTCACATGACGATCTGCTGTAAACACCGCCCACTTTCTACATGCAGCCAATCAAAAATAACCAACGGAATGGGTGAAGAGAACAAGCGTCCAATCAGAGATGAGACGCTCCACCTGCTACATCCGGGGCCCTCGCTCCACCTGCTACATCCGGGGCCCTCGCTCCACCTGCTACACTCGGGGCCCTCGCTCCACCTGCTACACCCAGGGCCCTCGCTCCACCTGCTACACCCGGGGCCCTCGCTCCACCTGCTACACCCAGGGCCCTCGCTCCACCTGCTACACCCGGGGCCCTCGCTCCACCTGCTACACCCGGGGCCCTCGCTCCACCTGCTACACCCGGGGCCCTCGCTCCACCTGCTACATCCGGGGCCCTCGCTCCACCTGCTACATCCGGGGCCCTCGCTCCACCTGCTACACTCTCAAGCCCCACAGGGAAATGCAACTGTTGTAGAAACAGCGCCACCAGGAGGCGAACCACTGTCACATGACCTGGGACTGTCCTGTCAATCACAAATATGTGAGACATCAGGCAAATGAGAGAGGGACAGACATCAGGCAAATGGACACAAACATCACCAACGATCAAGGACTGAGAGAGGGACAGACATCAGGCAAATGGACACAAACATCACCAACGATCAAGGGCTGAGAGAGGGACAGACATCAGGCAAATGGACACAAACATCACCAACGATCAAGGACTGAGAGAGGGACAGACATCAGGCAAATGGACACAAACATCACCAACGATCAAGGGCTGAGAGAGGGACAGACATCAGGCAAATGGACACAAACATCACCAACGATCAAGGACTGAGAGAGGGACAGACATCAGGCAAATGGACACAAACATCACCAACGATCAAGGGCTGAGAGAGGGACAGACATCAGGCAAATGGACACAAACATCACCAACGATCAAGGGCTGAGAGAGGGACAGACATCAGGCAAATGGAGAAAGTGACGTTCAGACTTCATTGTCTCTTGTGTGGAACATTGTTGTTGTTGTTGTTGTTGTTTTATGGCGGTTGGCATCCAAGTGTTGCATTACCGCCAGACTTTATTCCTCAGACTCTGTCGTAGTCCGTAAAAGTGGAACATTGACTCTTGCTCTGCTGTGGCTGCATCATATGACCCAAGGAGGAGGAGTCAGAGTAAATGGCTGTGATTCGTGTCTTTGACTTTCTTTTGAATTTGAATAAAAGATGAACATGAATTTTTGAGCGGCGCAGGTGAAACGCGTGAATTATTTAAAGCGTGTGTCCTTCAGAGACACGTGTCCCCTCAGCTCCAGCAGAGCCCTTCACACCCCGGAATCCCTTTCCAGATCCCGGGCCCCCGCCTGGCCCCGGGCCCCAAAATCCCTTTCCGGAGCTTATCGCAGAGCCGCCGTGAGCCGTTTATCAGGCCGCTCCTGCTTCACCGGGAGCGCGCACGGTCACACGTGCACGCTCCGTTGGTTAAGGTCAAAGTTCACGTTACTGTCCTCTACATTTGACCCGGAGAGTGGACCGGGAAAAAGAGGCATCCAGACCGGAGAGACACGGCTCCGCAGGCTCAGGCACCGGCGCGCGCACGGGTTTAGTCCAGACCCGCCGCAGTCACGTGCTCAGACATGGGAAGAACCGCGTCCACAGCGGTTCACTCCGCGCTCCGGGTCCGGAACAGAAGCGCCTCCGGAGCCTCAAACCCGGGCAGTGATCCGCGCTGTGCCCGCCTCCGGAGCCTCAAACCCGGGCAGTGATCCGCGCTGTGCCCGCCTCCGGAGCCTCAAACCCGGGCAGTGATCCGCGCTGTGCCCGCCTCCGGAGCCTCAAACCCGGGCAGTGATCCGCGCTGTGCCCGCCTCCGGAGCCTCAAACCCGGGCAGACACGGAGCGGCTCTCACAGGAGAGTTGAAGAGTGTCAAATACAAACAGAAGCTTTGGCCTGAATAAAAGAAGCTTTTAGCCTAAATCTGTAGAAAAATAAATGGTGCATAAATAAAGAACAAAATAAACCGCGAGAAAATGAAACATAACCAGGATAAATAAAGCATCAATAGCCTAATAATAATAATAATAATGAAAATAATAATAATAATAATAATAATGGTGGTAATGATCATAATAATAGTAATGATAATAGAAAATAATAATAATACAATGAAATCAGATTTAGCTTTTTCCGCGTTTTTTCTGACGCGTAAATTAAATGTTTGTCATGACACATATTCATGTGCAATTACTGTCGTGATCACATGCAATGGTATTTATTTATTTATTTGTCTATGGGAGTTTTTATTTATAGGAGATCTTCTACTGAAAGTGTTTTTCAGACTTCCTATAAGTGATCTGTTCTTCTGGATCTACCTCTGTATCTTCCTGCGTTGCAACAATGAAATTTCCCCATGTGGGACAATAAAGGAATATCTTATCTTATCTTATCTTATCAAATGTTTGTCAAATGTCGTGCGTAAAATGCATCATATTTGGTGTTGTCTAAATAAAATAATCGGCTCAACTTAAACCGATGTTAAAATACTGGACACCCGCAAGGCCTCGGCGCGTGTTTAGGCCACAAGGCCTCGTGTTGGCGGAGCCAGTTTAAGGCCGATTTTAAATGTTTTATTGATGAAAAACAGAAAAATAAAATGTTTAGAGTCCGGACATCTTGGCTTTATTTATGGAAATGCAGATTCTGCTTCATATTTAATAAAAATCATATTTACACCACACGATCACGTGACAGACGGAGGAAGGACGCGAGGAGGGAGGCGCGCTGACGTCACTGCGTTAATAGGCCTGCACGTGCGGTTCTGACCCGGTTCTGACCCGGTTCTGACCCGGTTCTGGCCTGGTTCTGGCCTGCTCCAAACCCTCCTCGTTCCCTTCTTCACAGACACGTCAGAGTTTGTGAGGAACATGCACAAGTGTTTGAGCTGTTTTAGAGTTTAAACTTTTAAAATGATGATTCTGTTATTTTCAACATTGACATGAAATTATCTTTAAACATTTATTTTCTCTGAATGAAAAACACATTTGCACTGAGCGACTAAAGGTCACAACTCTCACTAAACTGTATTCAATGTACACAATATTCACAGTACTGAGTTGCTGCAGGGCCCCGCGGGCTGGACAGCTGAAGGGACATTAAGACTGGACATTGTATTAAAGGTTCATTGAAATGAAAATATGTTAGATTTGAAATCCATTATTTATACTTTTTGTGAATCAGTTCTTTTTCAGAATAAAAGCCCCATAGTCCTTTCACAATAAAAGCAGCACATAAAAAAACTGTTTTCACAGAAAATAAATTAAGTTTGTCTTAAAATAAAACTTAAGGCACAAAATGAGATAAATATTTCAAAAATAAATAGGAACATAAATATTGGATCATTCAGTAAAACACAAATAAATATAGAAATGATTGTGAGCAGAATAAAAATATTAAGATTATGAATGATTTCTGTTCAGACTTTTGTCTAAATAAATAACACTTTTATTTCTTCCTGTAATTATGAATCATAATAAATTAAGACTTTAACAGAAATGTGAATTTGTATAAAATAAAAAACAGTTCAAGACATTTTTAAAATAATAAACTCACAGTGGATCCAGACCTGAGTCCGGACTCTGGGCCAAGTCCAAGCTTTGAGTTCCACTCCAGGACCAAAAGTTCCAATGACGCTTCAGAGCCAAACGTCCCGGTTTAGTCCCGGTTTAGACCCGGTTTAGTTCTGGTTTAGACCTGGTTTAGTCCCGGTTTAGACCTGGTTTAGTTCTGGTTTAGACCTGGTTTAGTCCCGGTTTAGACCTGGTTTAGTCCCGGTTTAGACCCGGTTTAGTCCCGGTTTAGACCCGGTTTAGTCCTGGTTTAGACCTGGTTTAGTCCCGGTTTAGACCTGGTTTAGACCTGGTTTAGTCCCGGTTTGGACCTGGTTTAGTCCCGGTTTAGACCTGGTTTAGTCCCAGTTTAGACCTGGTTTAGTCCTGGGTTGGACCTGGTTTAGTCCTGGTTTAGACCCGGTTTAGTCCTGGTTTAGACCCGGTTTAGTCCTGGTTTAGGTCTGGTTTGGACCTCGTTTAGTCCTGGTTTAGTCCCGGTTTAGGTCTGGTTTGGACCTCGTTTAGTCCTGGTTTAGTCCCGGTTTAGGTCTGGTTTGGACCTCGTTTAGTCCTAATCTAGATATGGGTCAAATCTTTGGACAAGTTCATGAAATAGTGTGTTTGTCTGATGCAGTCCAGACTTAAAGGTTGAATGGACGATTTTTTTGGGTCTCATTTCCTCGTGGCGTGGACTGTCCATTAGTCCTGCCACGTATCAATCATAAAACGCACTTACCTACTCGTCCCCCGAGAGCAGCACGTTTCCGCGTGCCTAAGCGCATGGATCTATCATAATATAGTTCCCTCAGTGTACGGAGCAAAATGAAGACGGAGAAAGACAGTTTGAGCTGGCGCAGAAGTGGACAGAAATCTACGGGAGACGAGAGATGTGATGTGCTCCGTTGCGCTAATAAACAAACGCACGTGTGTGTTGTATCAGTCCACACGGGGGAGTGGCATGTGCACGGGGGAGTGGCATGTGCACGGGGGAGTGGCATGAGCACGGGGGAGGGGCATGTGCACTTCCGCCTGCGTTCTCAAATCGCCGAAAAATCGTCCATACCGCCTTTAAGACTAGTTTTAGTCCAGGTTCAGTTCCGGTCCTAGCGTCCGTCCCCCGGCCGCAGGACAAAGTTCCGAGGCTGGACTTTGTCCTTGTAGCCGTCGGCCTGGATCCGGTCCTGGATCCGGTCCTGGATCCGGTCCTGGTTCTTGAACAGGTCTTGGGCCAGCCTCTCGTACTTGTCTTTGTAAAGATCTCGTTCTTTGCTGATCCGGACCAGGTCCTGCTGCAGCTGTGACACTTGGTTCTGCAGTGAGCTCTTCTCGTTCTCCAGCAGGTGGCGCTGCTGCACACGTTTGAAGCGACAGGACTGAGCGTAGCCGCGGTTCTTCAGCGTGCGACGTTTCTGCTTCAGTCGGATCACGTCCTCCTTCGAGAAACCGCGAAGTTGCCGGTTCAACTCCCGAACCGTCATCGAGACCAACTGTTCATCTGAGAAACGATCCTCGAGGCGAGCGTGAACCTGGAACAGAGCCCAAAGCCAAGCATGTGTGACCTCTGACCTCTGACCCCGCCCGCTGTGTCCTCTGACCCCACCCAGTGTGACCTCTGACCCCGCCTGGTGTGTACTAACTCTGTGTCGTAAAGTCTGACTTCTGATGTGAAACAGAACTTTAAGGAGCTCGTTGCTGGATCGTGTGGTTGTTGTTGTGTGGTTGTTGTTGTTGTTGTTGTTGTGTGGTTGTGGTGTGGTTGTTGTTGTGTGGTTGTTGTTGTTGTTGTTGTTGTGTGGTTATTGTGTGGTGGTGGTTGTTGTTGTTGTTGTTGTCTGGTTGTTGTGTGGTTGTGGTGTGGTTGTTGTTGTGTGGTTGTTGTTGTGTGGTTATTGTGTGGTGGTGGTTGTTGTTGTTGTCTTGTTGTTGTTATTGTTGTTGTTGTGTGGTTGTTGTTGTATGGTTGTTGTTGTTGTGTGGTTGTTATTATTGTTGTTGTGTGGTTGTTGTTTTGTGGTTGTGGTGTGGTTGTTGTCTGGTTGTTGTTGTTGTTGTTGTTGTGTGGTTATTGTGTGGTTGTTGTTGTTGTTGTTGTTGTCTGGTTGTTGTGTGGTGGTGGTTGTTGTTGTCTTGTTGTTGTTGTTGTTATTGTTGTTGTTGTTGTGTGGTTGTTGTTGTTGTTGTGTGGTTGTTATGTGATTTTTGTGTGGTTGTTGTGTGGTTGTGGTACCTGAGCCTGGTTGTGGTTGTTGTGTGCTTGTTGTTGTTGTGTGGTTGTTGTGTGGTGGTTGTTGTGTGGTTGTTGTGTGCTTGTTGTGTGGTTGTTGTGTGGTGGTTGTGTGGTTGTTGTGTGGTTGTTGTGTGGTTGTTGTGTTCTTGTTATGTGGTTGTTGTGTGCTTGTTGTGTGGTTGTTGTGTGGTGGTTGTGTGGTTGTTGTGTGGTTGTTGTGTGGTTGTTGTGTGGTTGTTGTGTTCTTGTTGTGTGGTTGTTGTGTGGTTGTTGTGTGGTGGTTGTTGTGTGGTGGTTGTTGCGTGGTTGTTGCGTGGTTGTTGTGTGCTTGTTGTGTGCTTGTTGTGTGGTTGTTGTGTGCTTGTTGTGTGGTTGTTGTGTGGTTGTTGTTGTTGTGTGCTTGTTGTGTGCTTGTTGTGTGGTTGTTGTGTGGTTGTTGTGTGGTTGTTGTGTGGTTGTTGCATGGTTGTTGCGTGGTTGTTGCGTGGTTGTTGCGTGGTTGTTGTGTGCTTGTTGTGTGGTTGTTGTGTGCTTGTTGTGTGGTTGTTGTGTGGTTGTTGTGTGGTTGTTGTGTGGTTGTTGTGTGCTTGTTGTGTGGTTGTTGTGTGGTGGTTGTTGTGTGGTTGTTGTGTGGTTGTTGCGTGGTTGTTGTGTGGTTGTTGTGTGCTTGTTGTGTGGTTGTTGTGTGGTTGTTGTGTGGTTGTTGTGTGGTTGTTGTGTGGTTGTTGTGTGGTTGTTGTTGTTGTGTGCTTGTTGTGTGCTTGTTGTGTGGTGGTTGTTGTGTGGTTGTTGTGTGGTTGTTGTGTGGTTGTTGTGTGGTTGTTGTGTGGTGGTTGTTGTGTGGTTGTTGTGTGGTTGTTGTTGTGTGCTTGTTGTGTGCTTGTTGTGTGGTTGTTGTGTGGTGGTTGTTGTGTGGTTGTTGTGTGGTGGTTGTTGTGTGGTTGTTGTGTGGTTGTTGTGTGGTTGTTGTGTGGTGGTTGTTGTGTGCTTGTGGTACCTGGGCCTGGTTGTGGTTGTGCAGGTGGAGGCCCAGGTGGTGGTGATGATGGTGGTGGTCGTCATAAGCTCCGCCTCTGAAGGTGTCATAGTGATGAGTGTTTGAGCCAATCAGAGCCTCGACGGCATCTTCTGGAGTCAGACTGAGGGCCTCGGGGCCCGAGTGCGGCTGGTACCCGCCCACCTGCAACACAACACACATGTGGAGGAGTTTGTTATGGGTCAGATCTGTGGAGAGGTGACCTCAGGGTAACTTTTGACCCTGTGACTTTAATGCCACAGTGGAACATTCAGACATCTCCATGGAGACGAGCGGGTGGTGAACCCCCAGGAGACTGTCCTTTAAACAAAGGCTACTACAGCTGTACTTCAAGTACTCGCTGTACTTGCTGTATAAAGTACTTGCTGTACCTTTACTTACCCAGTAAATGTCGTCGTGGCCCTTGCCGGGCCCGGGGCCCATAGTGGCCCCTGGGGGTCCGTGCTGCGGGCTGGGGGCGGTGCAGAAGCTCGGTGAGGACGGCACGGAGGAGCAGGGGGTGCTCAGGGGGGTGCTGGACAGCGACCCTCCGGGGCCCGAGCACGGCCCCGGGACCTGCCCCTGCCCGGGCCCCGGGGCCCCGCGGTGACACAGCGGCGGCTCCGGAGGCTCTTTCTTCACCTCGAACTTCATCAGGTCAAAGTCGTTCACGTAGTCCATGGCCAGAGGGCTCGCGGGAAGGTTCCGCAGGTCCGCGCGGATCTCCGGGCGCAGGTCCGGACTCACCAGCTCCGCCATGCGGAGGCCCTCAGGACCGGGACCGGGACCGGGACTAAGCCTGGACTAAAGCTTTGACTCTGACTCCGGAGCGGACCGAGCTGTTTGCGGCTCACGTCCGGATCAGGTCTAGTCCGGTCTGACCTGAGCCGGTCTCGGGTTTCACTTTATTTTTATCCGCGCAGCGGCGGGACTCGGGCCGCGGGACTCGGGCCGCGGGAGGGTTCAGGGGAAGAACAGCGGCTCGGTACTCTCTGAGGCCCGGTCCTGGTCCCGGTCCTGGTCCCGGTCCTGGTCCCGGTCCTGGTCCCGGTCTCGCACAGACACGCGCACAGTGAAAGACACGCTGGTCCAGAAGCTCGTGTCCACAGCGGGCCCTGTCCCGGTCCCGCTGGATCTGGTTCTGTTGGACTCGGAATGCCCTCGTGCCGGTGCCGGTGCCGCGTGCCCCGTGCCTCCGCAGAGTCCCGGTAAAGTCCCGTTACTTGTGTTTAAAGCCTTTAAATCCGCTCAGAGTCAGTGTCACATTTTGATTTTCGTTTCTTCTGTTTTTCAAGTTTCCTTTTGCACATTCTGAAGTCCAGAGCTATTCATGAGGCTCCCGCGTGCTCCCGCGTGCTTCCGCGGGTCACCCGGTGCGTCCGCTCCGCAGAGACAAACCTCGAACACCGGGGCTAAATGCGTGTGCTGCTGTGCGCGCTCTGAGGATGCGTGAGGCGCGTAGACGCTAATATAAGCGCGTGCCACGTGTGACCCGCCCACAAGCGGCACAAACAGCCAATGAGAGCAGAGCTCTGTGCAGAGCGGCGACACAGGGTTTGAGAAGAGATGAGGCCCGTTGTCATAGTGACGCCTCATTTGTCCTGGACAACGTGTAAAACTCGTATTAAGACGCGCGACTTGTTAAAGGCACTGGGCGGAGCCTCCTGATAATTGCCTGTTCTGTTTATCTATTTGTTTGCACTGCTTTAAGTTTCCCCTGGACTAATCTTCTTTGTTCCCCTCACAGCCCTGTCATGGACCATGTACATCCTATTGTTAGCTGCTGCAGCTCCTCATCACTGATGAGTACCTGATCACCATCTGACTGACCAGAGCTGATGTAGTACATATATATAACATGTATATTACATATATATTACATATATATATAACATGTGTATTACATATATAACATGTATATTACATATATGACATATATATTACATATATAACATGTATATTACATATATATATAACATGTATATTACATATATAACATGTATATTACATATATATAACATGTATATTACATATATATTACATATATATATAACATGTGTATTACATATATAACATGTATATTACATATATAACATGTATATTACATATATATTACATATATGACATGTATATTACATATATAACATGTATATTACATATATAACATGTATATTACATATATATAACATGTATATTACATATATAACATGTATATTACATATATAACATGTATATTACATATATATTACATATATAACATGTATATTACATATATATATAACATGTATATTACATATATAACATGTATATTACATATATATAACATGTATATTACATATATATTACATATATATATAACATGTGTATTACATATATAACATGTATATTACATATATAACATGTATATTACATATATATTACATATATGACATGTATATTACATATATAACATGTATATTACATATATAACATGTATATTACATATATATAACATGTATATTACTCAGCATGTGAGAGGCCCCACCCACAGCAAAGGACACACTCTAGATCTCATAATTACAAAGGGGGTAAATATTTCAAATGTTAATGTGATCGATGTTGCTCTGTCTGATCATTTCTGTGTCTTCTTTGACCTGTCTGTTTCTCCCAAACCTCCGGTTGGTCCTGCAGTTGTTCAGAGGAAACACATAAGTGATGGCACAGGTGCACTGTTTATGGAAATGATAAACTTTGAAAATGTCTCATGTTCTAATGTAAATGATTTGTTGAACTCTGTTACATCTAGTGTTTTGAATGTTCTGGACACCATCGCCCCTATAAAGGCTAAAATGGTTAAAAATAAGCAGAAGGCGCCGTGGAGAAATGATGATTCGGTCAGGGCACAGAAAAGGGAGTGCCGCAGGGCCGAACGGAAATGGCGCAAGTCAAAGCTCCAGGTTCAAAAAGAGATTTACAAAGAGAAGCTGAACATGTACAACCTAATCTTATGTAGAACTAGGGAAAGATATTTTTCTGAAATAATTGGAAGCTGCAGTAACAACTCGCGTGTCCTGTTTGCCACAGTAAACAGATGAACAAACCCTCCAGCTCAGCTGCCGTTAGAACTCATTTCCACATCCAAGTGTAATGAGTTTGCATTATTCTTTAATGACAAAGTTCAGGGCATTAAAAATGCTATAAATCCCACAATGCAAAAAATTACCCTAAAACCACCAAGACACTTAGAGCTAACTCACTTTGCACCAGTAACTGACAAAACTGTCCATGAGATCATCACCAGTCTGAGTTCATCTACATGCTGCCTTGATGTGTTACCCACCAGATTTCTAAAGTCTGTGCTGAACAGTTTGTTAGCACCATTCACTCACATAGTTAACATGCCGCTTCAATCTGGAACATTCCCAATGCCTTTGAAAACTGCGGTCATAAAGCCTCTCCTAAAGAAGAGCAGTCTTGATGCCGCAGTACTGAGTCATTACCGGCCCATCTCTAATCTACCATTTTGGGGCAAAGTCCTTGAAAAGGTTGTTTACCAACAGCTCACAGATTTCCTCTTAATAAACAACTCATTTGATGTTTTTCAGTCAGGTTTTAGACCTCATCACAGCACTGAGACTGCTCTTGTCAAGGTGACAAATGACATCCGCCTGAACACTGACACGGGCAAAGCCTCAGTCTTAATTCTGTTAGATCTGAGTGCTGCTTTTGACACTGTCGATCATGGGATCCTCTTACAGAGACTAGAGGACTGGGTGGGCATCACTGGCACTGCCCTAAACTGGTTAAGGTCCTATCTGGAAGACAGGAAGTACTTTGTTGAAATTGGTAGCTGTGTCTCAGACCACATGACCCTGACCTGTGGAGTGCCCCAAGGGTCAGTCCTGGGTCCCCTTCTGTTCAACCTCTACATGCTGCCGTTGGACCGACCTCCTGCTGGTGCCAGAGTCAGGACTAAACATGGACCGGCCTCCTGCTGGTGCCAGAGTCAGGACAAAACATGGTGAATCTGTGTTTCAGTTTTATGCAGCTAAAATCTGGAACATTCTTCCTGAAGATGTGAGACAGGTTCTACTCTGACAATGTTCAAATCTAAGATAAAAACAGTTTTGTTTAGCTGTGTTTGACTGAAAGGATTTTTTCTTTGCACTCTTCTCTTTTGTTTGTGATTTTATTAGTTTAGACAATCAGTTGGATTGATAATTTTTAATTTAGTTAATTTTATTGTATTTCTGTTTCTGTAATTTCTTTGTGATTTTAATGCATTTCTCCTGCTGTGAAGCTTTGAATTGCCTTGTGTATGAAATGTGCTCTACAAATAAACTTGCCTTGCCTTGCCTATATTACATTTATAACGTATATATTACATATATAACATGTATATTACATATATATAACATGTATATTACATATATATAACATGTATATTACATTTATAACATGTATATTACATTTATAACATGTATATTACATATATATAACATGTATATTACATATATATAACATGTATATTACATATATATAACATGTATATTACATTTATAACATGTATATTACATTTATAACATGTATATTACATATATATAACATGTATATTACATATATATAACATGTATATTACATTTATAACATGTATATTACATTTATAACATGTATATTACATATATAACATGTATATTACATATATAACATGTATATTACATATATATAACATGTATATTACATATATATAACGTGTATATTACATATATAACATGTATATTACATATATAACATGTATATTACATATATTTAACATGTATATTACATTTATAACATGTATATTACATTTATAACATGTATATTACATATATATAACATGTATATTACATTTATAACATGTATATTACATTTATAACATGTATATTACATTTATAACATGTATATTACATATATACATTCATTCTCTGATAAACAGTTTGGAACATAAACTTCTTTGTCACAAAAACATTCATGAAGTTTGGTTATTTTATGACTTTATTATGAGTTAACAGAAAAAGTGACCAAATCTTCTGGGTCAAAAATATACATACAGCGGTGCTAATATTTGGTTAAATGTCCCGTGGCCATTTTCACTTCAGTGAGGCGCTTTTGGTTTCCATCCACGAGCTTCTGGTTGAATCTGGACAGAACTGGTGCAGTTCAGTTACATTTGTTTCACTTTCTGACATGGACTTGTTTCTTCAGCTTTGTCCAAATGTTCAATGTCAGGACTAAAACCTTCATTTTAGCCTGATTTAGCCATTTCATAACCACTTTGGATGTGTGTTTGTGGTCATTGTCCCAAGACCCAACTGTACCCAAGACCCAACTGTACCCAAGACCCAACTGTGCCCAAGACCCAACTGTGCCCAAGACCCAACAGTGCCCAAGACCCAACTGTACCCAAGAACCAACTGTGCCCAAGACCCAACTGTGCCCAAGACCCAACTGTGCCCAAGACCCAACTGTGCCCAAGACCCAACTGTACTCAAGAACCAACTGTGCCCAAGAACCAACTGTGCCGAAGAACCAACTGTGCCCAAGAACCAACTGTACCCAAGACCCAACTGTACCCAAGATCCAACTGTGCCTAAGACCCAGGTGTACCCAAGACCCAACTGTGCCCAAGAACCAACTGTACCCAAGACCCAACTGTGCCCAAGACCCAACTGTGCCCAAGACCCAACTGAACCCAAGAACCAACTGTGCACAAGACCCAACTGTGCCCAAGACCCAACTGTACCCCAGAACCAACTGTTCCAAGACCCAACTTTGCCCAAGACCCAACTGTGCCCAAGACCCAACTGTGCCCAAGAACCAACTGTGCCCAAGAACCAACTGTACCCAAGACCCAGCTGTGCCCAAGACCCAACTGTGCCCAAGAACCAACTGTGCCCAAGACCCAACTGTACCCAAGACCCAACTGTGCCCAAGACCCAACTGTACCCAAGAACCAACTGTGCCCAAGAACCAACTGTGCCGAAGAACCAACTGTGCCCAAGACCCAACTGTGCCCAAGACCCAACTGTTCCCAAGACCCAACTGTGCCCAAGACCCAACTGTGCCCAAGACCCAACTGTGCCCAAGACCCAACAGTGCCCAAGACCCAACTGTACCCAAGAACCAACTGTGCCCAAGACCTAACTGTGCCCGAGACCCAACTGTGCCCGAGACCCAACTGTGCCCGAGACCCAACTGTACTCAAGAACCAACTGTGCCCAAGAACCAACTGTGCCGAAGAACCAACTGTGCCCAAGAACCAACTGTGCCCAAGAACCAACTGTGCCCAAGACCCAACTGTGCCCAAGAACCAATTGTTCCAAGACCCAACTTTGCCCAAGAACCAACTGTACCCAAGAACCAACTGTGCCCAAGATCCAACTGTGCCCAAGAACCAACTGTGCCCAAGAACCAACTGTGCCCAAGACCCAACTGTACCCAAGAACCAACTGTGCCCAAGAAACAACTGTACCCAAGAACCAACTGTGCCCAAGACCCAACTGTGCCCAAGAACCAACTGTGCCCAAGACCCAACTGTGCCCAAGAACCAACTGTACCCAAGAACCAACTGTGCCCAAGAACCAACTGTGCCCAAGAACCAACTGTGCCCAAGAACCAACTGTACCCAAGAACCAACTGTGCCCAAGATCCAACTGTGCCCAAGACCCAACTGTGCCCAAGAACCAACTGTGCCCAAGACCCAACTGTGCCCAAGAACCAATTGTACCCAAGAACCAACTTTGCCCAAGATCCAACTGTGCCCAAGATCCAACTGTGCCCAAGAACCAACTGTGCCCAAGAACCAACTGTGCCCAAGAACCAACTGTGCCCAAGAACCAACTGTACCCAAGAACCAACTGTACCCAAGAACCAACTGTACCCAAGAACCAACTGTGCCCAAGACCAAACTGTGCCAAAGACCCAACTGTACCCAAGAACCAACTGTGCCCAAGAACCAACTGTGCCCAAGACCCAACTGTGCCCAAGAACCAACTGTGCCCAAGAACCAACTGTGCCCAAGACCCAACTGTGCCCAAGACCCAACTGTGCCCAAGAACCAACTGTGCCCAAGATCCAACTGTGCCCAAAAACCAACTGTGCCCAAGAACCAACTGTGACCAAGACCCAACTGTACCCAAGAACCAACTGTGCCCAAGAACCAACTGTGCCCAAGACCCAACTGTGCCCAGGACCCAACTGTGCCCAAGAACCAACTGTACCCAAGAACCAACTGTACCCAAGAACCAACTGTACCCAAGAACCAACTGTGCCCAAGACCCAACTGTACCCAAGACCCAACTGTGCCCAAGAACCAACTGTGCCCAAGACCCAACTGTGCCCAAGAACCAACTGTGCCCAAGAACCAACTGTGCTCAAGAACCAACTGTGCCCAAGAACCAACTGTACCCAAGAACCAACGGTACCCAAGAACCAACTGTGCCCAAGACCCAACTGTGCCCAAGACCCAACTGTACCCAAGACCCAACTGTGCCCAAGACCCAACTGTGCCCAAGAACCAACTGTGCCCAAGAACCAACTTTGCCCAAGAACCAACTGTACCCAAGAACCAACTGTGCCCAAGATCCGACTGTGCCCAAGAACCGACTGTGCCCAAGATCCGACTGTGCCCAAGAACCGACTGTGCCCAAGAACCGACTGTACCCAAGAACCGACTGTACCCAAGAACCGACTGTACCCAAGAACCGACTGTACCCAAGAACAAACTGTGCCCAAGACCCAACTGTGCCCAAGAACCAACTGTGCCCAAGAACCAACTGTACCCAAGAACCAACTGTGCCCAAGAACCAACTGTACCCAAGAACCAACTGTACCCAAGATCCAACTGTGCCCAAGACCCAACTGTGCCCAAGACCCAACTCTACCCAAGACCCAACTGTGCCCAGAACCAACTGTGCCCAAGAACCAACTGTACCCAAGAACCAACTTTGCCCAAGATCCAACTGTGCCCAAGATCCAACTGTGCCCAAGAACCAACTGTGCCCAAGAACCAACTGTACCCAAGAACCAACTGTACCCAAGAACCAACTGTGCCCAAGACCCAACTGTGCCAAAGACCCAACTGTACCCAAGACCCAACTGTGCCCAAGAACCAACTGTGCCCAAGACCTAACTGTGCCCAAGAACCAACTGTACCCAAGAACCAACTGTGCCCAAGACCCAACTGTGCCCAAGAACCAACTGTGCCCAAGATCCAACTGTGCCCAAGAACCAACTGTGCCCAAGAACCAACTGTGCCCAAGACCCAACTGTGCCCAAGAACCAACTGTGCCCAAGAACCAACTGTGCCCAAGAACCAACTGTGACCAAGACCCAACTGTACCCAAGAACCAACTGTGCCCAAGACCCAACTGTACCCAAGAACCAACTGTGCCCAAGAACCAACTGTACCCAAGAACCAACTGTGCCCAAGACCCAACTGTACCCAAGAACCAACTGTGCCCAAGACCCAACTGTGCCCAAGAACCAACTGTGCCCAAGATCCAACTGTGCCCAAGAACCAACTGTACCCAAGAACCAACTGTGCCCAAGAACCAACTGTGCACAAGACCCAACTGTGCCCAAGACCCAACTGTACCCCAGAACCAACTGTTCCAAGACCCAACTTTGCCCAAGACCCAACTGTGCCCAAGACCCAACTGTGCCCAAGAACCAACTGTGCCCAAGAACCAACTGTACCCAAGACCCAGCTGTGCCCAAGACCCAACTGTGCCCAAGAACCAACTGTGCCCAAGACCCAACTGTACCCAAGACCCAACTGTGCCCAAGACCCAACTGTACCCAAGAACCAACTGTGCCCAAGAACCAACTGTGCCGAAGAACCAACTGTGCCCAAGACCCAACTGTGCCCAAGACCCAACTGTTCCCAAGACCCAACTGTGCCCAAGACCCAACTGTGCCCAAGACCCAACTGTGCCCAAGACCCAACAGTGCCCAAGACCCAACTGTACCCAAGAACCAACTGTGCCCAAGACCTAACTGTGCCCGAGACCCAACTGTGCCCGAGACCCAACTGTGCCCGAGACCCAACTGTACTCAAGAACCAACTGTGCCCAAGAACCAACTGTGCCGAAGAACCAACTGTGCCCAAGAACCAACTGTGCCCAAGAACCAACTGTGCCCAAGACCCAACTGTGCCCAAGAACCAATTGTTCCAAGACCCAACTTTGCCCAAGAACCAACTGTACCCAAGAACCAACTGTGCCCAAGATCCAACTGTGCCCAAGAACCAACTGTGCCCAAGAACCAACTGTGCCCAAGACCCAACTGTACCCAAGAACCAACTGTGCCCAAGAAACAACTGTACCCAAGAACCAACTGTGCCCAAGACCCAACTGTGCCCAAGAACCAACTGTGCCCAAGACCCAACTGTGCCCAAGAACCAACTGTACCCAAGAACCAACTGTGCCCAAGAACCAACTGTGCCCAAGAACCAACTGTGCCCAAGAACCAACTGTACCCAAGAACCAACTGTGCCCAAGATCCAACTGTGCCCAAGACCCAACTGTGCCCAAGAACCAACTGTGCCCAAGACCCAACTGTGCCCAAGAACCAATTGTACCCAAGAACCAACTTTGCCCAAGATCCAACTGTGCCCAAGATCCAACTGTGCCCAAGAACCAACTGTGCCCAAGAACCAACTGTGCCCAAGAACCAACTGTGCCCAAGAACCAACTGTACCCAAGAACCAACTGTACCCAAGAACCAACTGTACCCAAGAACCAACTGTGCCCAAGACCAAACTGTGCCAAAGACCCAACTGTACCCAAGAACCAACTGTGCCCAAGAACCAACTGTGCCCAAGACCCAACTGTGCCCAAGAACCAACTGTGCCCAAGAACCAACTGTGCCCAAGACCCAACTGTGCCCAAGACCCAACTGTGCCCAAGAACCAACTGTGCCCAAGATCCAACTGTGCCCAAAAACCAACTGTGCCCAAGAACCAACTGTGACCAAGACCCAACTGTACCCAAGAACCAACTGTGCCCAAGAACCAACTGTGCCCAAGACCCAACTGTGCCCAGGACCCAACTGTGCCCAAGAACCAACTGTACCCAAGAACCAACTGTACCCAAGAACCAACTGTACCCAAGAACCAACTGTGCCCAAGACCCAACTGTACCCAAGACCCAACTGTGCCCAAGAACCAACTGTGCCCAAGACCCAACTGTGCCCAAGAACCAACTGTGCCCAAGAACCAACTGTGCTCAAGAACCAACTGTGCCCAAGAACCAACTGTACCCAAGAACCAACGGTACCCAAGAACCAACTGTGCCCAAGACCCAACTGTGCCCAAGACCCAACTGTACCCAAGACCCAACTGTGCCCAAGACCCAACTGTGCCCAAGAACCAACTGTGCCCAAGAACCAACTTTGCCCAAGAACCAACTGTACCCAAGAACCAACTGTGCCCAAGATCCGACTGTGCCCAAGAACCGACTGTGCCCAAGATCCGACTGTGCCCAAGAACCGACTGTGCCCAAGAACCGACTGTACCCAAGAACCGACTGTACCCAAGAACCGACTGTACCCAAGAACCGACTGTACCCAAGAACAAACTGTGCCCAAGACCCAACTGTGCCCAAGAACCAACTGTGCCCAAGAACCAACTGTACCCAAGAACCAACTGTGCCCAAGAACCAACTGTACCCAAGAACCAACTGTACCCAAGATCCAACTGTGCCCAAGACCCAACTGTGCCCAAGACCCAACTCTACCCAAGACCCAACTGTGCCCAGAACCAACTGTGCCCAAGAACCAACTGTACCCAAGAACCAACTTTGCCCAAGATCCAACTGTGCCCAAGATCCAACTGTGCCCAAGAACCAACTGTGCCCAAGAACCAACTGTACCCAAGAACCAACTGTACCCAAGAACCAACTGTGCCCAAGACCCAACTGTGCCAAAGACCCAACTGTACCCAAGACCCAACTGTGCCCAAGAACCAACTGTGCCCAAGACCTAACTGTGCCCAAGAACCAACTGTACCCAAGAACCAACTGTGCCCAAGACCCAACTGTGCCCAAGAACCAACTGTGCCCAAGATCCAACTGTGCCCAAGAACCAACTGTGCCCAAGAACCAACTGTGCCCAAGACCCAACTGTGCCCAAGAACCAACTGTGCCCAAGAACCAACTGTGCCCAAGAACCAACTGTGACCAAGACCCAACTGTACCCAAGAACCAACTGTGCCCAAGACCCAACTGTACCCAAGAACCAACTGTGCCCAAGAACCAACTGTACCCAAGAACCAACTGTGCCCAAGACCCAACTGTACCCAAGAACCAACTGTGCCCAAGACCCAACTGTGCCCAAGAACCAACTGTGCCCAAGATCCAACTGTGCCCAAGAACCAACTGTACCCAAGAACCAACTGTGCCCAAGACCCAACTGTGCCCAAGAACCAACTGTGCCCAAGATCCAACTGTGCCCAAGAACCAACTGTGCCCAAGATCCAACTGTGCCCAAGAACCAACTGTGCCCAAGAACCAACTGTGACCAAGACCCAACTGTGCCCAAGACCCAACTGTACCCAAGAACCAACTGTGCCCAAGAACCAACTGTACCCAAGAACCAACTGTACCCAAGAACCAACTGTGCCCAAGAACCAACTGTACCCAAGAACCAACTGTACCCAAGAACCAACTGTACCCAAGAACCAACTGTACCCAACCTTCAGGCTGATTGTAGGTTTTCTTTAAGAATTTGAAGATAATCCTCCTTCTTCATGATCCTGTGTAAAGCACCAGTTTTATTGCCAACAAAACAGCCCCACAGCACAATAAGACCACCACCTCCTCCTACTCCTGTTACTCCTCCTGTTCCTGTTACTCCTGCTGCTCCTGTTACTCCTACTGCTCCTGTTACTCCTCCTGTTCCTGTTACTCCTACTGCTCCTGTTACTCCTCCTGCTCCTGTTACTCCTGCTGCTCCTGTTACTCCTCCTGCTCCTGTTACTCCTGCTGCTCCTGTTACTCCTGCTGCTCCTGTTACTGATGATCACTTATATTCGCTCCTCCTTCTGATGCAGAGAAGTCATGAGAGTCTTTATGTTGTGTGGGGCCCCAGGGACACTTGGGGCCCCAGGGACCCCATTTGACTGTGGTTCTCCACCTCAGACATGTTAGCCTGGTTAGCTTTGTTGCAGGATAAAGCACGTTCTTCTCTCTCAGTCGGGATTTCAAAAGCACCGAGAAGTCGTTGAAGAAAGAGACTTGGGGTTTGGTTGATCCGGGTCGGTTGATCCAGGTCGGTTGATCCGGGTCGGTTGATCCGGGTCGGTTGATCCGGGTCGGCCCGCGGCGAGACGTCTGGGTGCATGACACGCCCTTTATCACAGGAGTGGTGGAACGTCAGTGTAATGGTCTTGGACGCTGGTTCGGAGCCGGTTTTGGAGCGTGCGATGTTCACGGTTCTCCAGGTCGTCTCGGGCGGAGACCGTGTCCGTCACATCAGAGACTTCCTCGCCTGGTTCTCAGAACTGTTTTTCTTGTTCAGTTTCTTAGACATTCTCTTCCCACGTAAAAATATCAAATCTTCCCAAGAGAACTCGTAATAAAGACAGATAAATCCAGCAGGTTGGACCCGGCACACACGGCCATCGTCCCATTCAGTGGCGGCTGGTGGTACGAATTATAGGGGGCGCTATTTGACAGTTTTTTTTTTTTAAATGTCCAAAAGAGAAATTTTTAACATGACTGTTTGATACATATTTTAAATACACATTTACAACTAAATTAATTAAGTAAACACACTTTATTTCCACTTGTGTTAATGATAAGTTAGAAGTTAAGCTATACTTGATGCTTAGCGTTAGCCTTATGCAAGTAATAAACTAAAAAAACTGAGTGTTTGTTGTCATGGTAACGGAGCACGGGGTTTGACAGACACATGTCTCGGATCGGATTGATACGAAATCAGCCGCTTTCAACACAAATAAAGCAGCAAACAGTTGAGCAGATCATTCTGAGTCGTTTTGGACGTACTTTTTGTCAGACGTCTGTAGATGCAGTTTTAAGACGTAAACACGGAAAACACGGCGTGTGTGGCACTTCCTGTAGGCGCGTGTGGCACTTCCTGTAGGCGCGTGTGGCACTTCCTGTAGGCGCGTGTGGCACTTCCTGTAGGCGCGTGTGGCACTTCCTGTAGGCGCGTGTGGCACTTCCTGTAGGCGCGTGTGGCACTTCCTGTAGGCGTGTGTGGCACTTCCTGTAGGCGCGCGCACATGCCTCTAGCGTAAAAAGCGTAAAAAGCGTAGCGCCAGGCGTAACTACTACGTTTAAAAGGCGCTTTCTGGAGCGTCCATCAGTCGATATTTTCCTCTGGAGAAAGCCATAGCGACTTAGTTGCCGCGCAAACAAAGTATACATGTATATCTATTTATAGATATATATATATGGATATATATTATAATTTTACACGTTTACACTAATAAGAATATAAGATGTTTTTGAATAAATTATCTTGTTTTTAGACACAAAAGAAAAGGATGTAGTTGGCAGATTGACAGGGGGGCGGGCCAGCCGCTGCTGGGACTCCCATTTGAACTCCACCAACAGAAATGTACATAAATATGTCATGTTGTCATTTCAGACGCATCAGTGAAAAAGTGAGAAACTCCAGAGCGTTCTTCCTCCTGCAGGTCAGTCCCGCGCTCGCGCACAAGAACGCTCCTTTGCTGATTCCCGCGTCTTCTTTTCAGTCAAACTTCAGATTAACGGTCAAAGCGCTGATGCAGAGGCGCGTCCTGCGCCGTAAGCACCGGGCGTAAAGCACCGCGCCTCGGCCTTTGTCCCGGGCCAGAGTCCGCAGTCCGGGCCGTCTTTGTCCGGTCCTGAGCCGGAGCTGAGCCGCGGGTCGCTCGGATTAAAGCAGCGCGGATGAAACGGAGAAAGTGTGGATTTAACGATCCGAAGGAAAAGTATCTGTGTCAGCGAAATCTGCTCGAGACACTTCACAATGTGAGAGAAAAAATGGTAAAACCAGAGAAACGTGACAGACTCAGGTCCTAGTCCTGGTCTGGACTCTGGTCTGGACTCTGAACTCAGCAGATATTGATCTTAATTACAGATTGTGCTCCATCAGCAGCTGCTGCGACTCCAGCCGTAAAATACAACACTGCACAAAGTACTACAGTACTACAGTAGTACCGTTGTACCGTTGTACTGTAGTACTGTAATACAAAAGAGCTCTTCATTGTCAAAATGCTGGCCTTCTGGTGGTGCCAAGAGTCTCTAAAAGTACTGTAGGAGGTAGAGCCTTCTGGTGGTCCCAAGAGTCTCTAAAAGCACAGTAGGAGGTAGAGCCTTCTGGTGGTCCCAAGAGTCTCTAAAAGCACAGTAGGAGGTAGAGCTCCTGTGTTATGGAATCAGCTCCTGTCCATGTTAAAGAGGCGACACAGTCTCTTCATTTAAGTCCAGGCTTAAAACGTTCCTCTTTGAAATGGCTTATGTTCAGGCCAGTTAGGAACTGTCTTTAGATTAACCTCCCTCCAGATGGTTCTGTCTCTACAGTCAATCTGGGGATGGAAACGTTTCGGACCTGGTTTAGTCCTGGTTTAGACCTGGTTTAGTCCAAGTTTAGACCTGGTTTAGTCCTGGTTTAGTCCTGGTTTAGTCCTGGTTTAGTCCAAGTTTAGACCTGGTTTAGTCCTGGTTTAGTCCTGGTTTAGTCCTGGTTTGGACCTAGTTTAGACCTTGTTTGGTCCTGGTTTAGTCCAGATCAATACCTGGTATCCTCCATCCCCCCTCGCCTTTCACCTGGTATCTCCCATAAGGAGGATGCACTGGGTCTCAGTGTTGCCAGGACTTATTGTCATAATAAAAATCAAACCAACCCGGAGCCCTATGTAAAAAGAGCCCCCCCTAGTGCTATTTCTGTGTCACATCATCACACAGATGGAAAAACAAAATGCGAGTCAGGCCCAATCTGAGAAATGTGATTCATATTCCCTGTGAAAAGATAAAGCCCAGTCACTGAAACTCGTCTGAAACTTGCTGTGCTAAATGTCAGATCCTTATGTAACAAATTACTCTTAATTCATCGTTTTATTTCTTCTTATAATCTTGATTTTATGTTTTTAACTGAAACGTGGCTTGACAAAAACACAAGAAATGTAGTTCTAACCCAAAAACAAAAAGGGGGTGGAGTCTGTGCTGTCTTTAGAGATGAAATAATTACCCGCGAGTTGTCTTTGTTTGACAACTGAAAGGTTTGATGTGAACAGCTGAAAGGTTTGATGTGAACAGCTGAAAGGTTTGATGTGAACAGCTGAAAGAAATGAAGACACAACAACTTTATTTTTGTAAACTTTAAAATGTAAAGATACATTCTCAAAAACTCCTGTCAAAAATACGTTTTACAAAATGTTTTGCAGCAAAAGAAAAACCCTTGAAGTATTGACATCATGAGATCTTACAGCTGTTCATGAAGGCTTTCAGTTGTTCAGGTTTTCAAAGCGAGGTTTGATCTGCAACATTCGACCTGAAAGAAAAAGCACACTTACACTGGGTCTAAACCGGGTCTAAACCAGAACTAAACTGGTCTAAACAAGTCTGCGCTGACCTCTACTGAGAACAGCGCCCCCTGGAGGAGCATCAGATTCCTCTGGAGAACTGCACAGAGAGATGAAGGATGGCAGCTTCTGAAGAGGACCATGACCAGAACCAGGACCAGGGGTCAAACTGGGACCAGAACCAGGACCAGGGGTCAAACTGGGACCAGAACCAGGACCAGGGATCAAACTGGGACTAGAACCAGGAGTCAAACTGGGACCAGGATCGGACTGTGGACTGGAGTTTACAGCTGCAGGGTCTGGAGTCTGAAGTCTGCTCCTGTCAAACAAACAAACAAACAAACAAACAAACAAACAAACCACTTTGAACCTTTCAGCTGTTCAGTTTGTGGTGCAGAGGTTAAGTGCAGAGCCCTCTGATGGAAGGGTTGTTTCAAGGGTCAGCGCTGACCTTTTGGAGTGTGGGCGGGGCTTCTTTGCTGCGCTGTTTCCAATTGGCCGTTTGTGCTGCAGTTTACAGGCGTCGCCGCGGGAACAGTTTTTGTCTGGACAAACCAGAGTGTGCTTCTTCTTACACTGAAACAAACATGTAACACACCTGAGAACTGGAGTACAGTAGTAGTAGTAGTAGTAGTAGTATTAAGATAAGATAAGATAAGATATTCCTTTATTGTCCCACATGGGGTAATTTCATTGTTGCAGAAGAAAAGAACATATCACTTATAGAAAGTTTGAAAAACACAATATCTTCTATACAAATCTTGTTGTTCGCCGGGATAACATGACGATCTCCAGGTAAGACGACGGTTCTCTGCAGTTTCATGAGTTCCTCCTTTGTGTAAACACGGTACGGCGCCGGCCGGGGGGCCCAGGGGGGGCCGGGGGGGCTCGGAGCCAGCGCACATCACGACGACACGACGAAAACACTCAGTAATCCAGCCGAACAAAGTCAAAACAAGTTAATTTAAAGCCGCAAGCGGCATCCAACGGCCGCCGGCCTTCCGACTCTGCACTTTCGACTTGATAAAGATGGCGCCCTTATTGTGTTGAATTAAAAAAGAACTTGACAGACGGCGACACATTGGACATGGCCAATCCAGTGCAAATGAACACAAGTGTCAGTCAAATGTGCTGCTCCGCTGCACAGAGACCGTAGCACTTAGAATATAAATATGGATAACTTTTGATGCCCCGCTTGTGTAGATGATATTTGTTGATTGATAGATTGTAGATGATATTTGTATTCATCCACTTGTGTGGATGATTCTCTCCATATATGAACTTGATCGGGCTTTCGCCCTAGGAGGAGTTCGTTAAAGTGTGAAGCATAAAAATGTGGTCATTTTAGAGATTTTGCGGTTTCCCCATAGGGATATCATGGGATGTTTCTGTCATCGCTACGGTTACGCCGTACAAAATATGACTTTGGCTCTGGCAAATGAGAATTTAGTGCAAAATGTCATGTCATTTGGAAAAACTCTATTGTTTATAGACCACTCTGAAGGCCAAATAGTCAGAATTCTGGGAAACGTTTGCGGCTCCGTCGCACAGAGACCGTAAAAGCTATCCTTAAAATTTGGATAACTTTAGATGCCCCACTTGTCTAGAGGACGTACACCGATTTTGAGGTTGGTGGGCAAAACGCACTAGGAGGAGTTTGTTAAAGTGTAAAACATAAAAATGTGGTAATTTTAGAGATTTTGCGGTTTTCCCATAGGGATAACATGGGAGGTTTCTGTCATCGCTACGACTACGCCGTAAAAATTAAGGCATTTGTCTGATTGGCTTTTTTGATCGGGATGGCAAAATAGAATTTTGGTAAAACAAATTTTTGACCTTCAATGTTAATTTAAAGGTCACTCTGTAGGGGGCGCTATCACGCCCATTTCAATTTTGTCATCCTAAACTGGTCCAAACTTGAAAGTTTAACAACTGATTCAAATTTGGTCAAAATCGGACTGGTTTTGATCAAATGGGAGCAATGTTTAGATTTACAATATCCCAAAATAAGTTGTCCAACTTTGCGGCTGCGCCGCACACAGACCGTAAAAGGTGTCTAAAAAATTTGGATAACTTTAAATGCCCCACGTGTCCAGAGGACGTACGCCGATTTTGAAGTCGGTGGGCAAAACGCCCTAGGAGGAGTTTGTCAAAGTTTGACGTGAACAAAATAGCTTACTCAGCGTGTTTTCATTTTCAAAGGAAGATGGCGGCCATAGGGTAAGTCTGGGGGCGTGGCCACTATAATATATATTTTTTGTCCTCACTAGAGGAATGCGTGTCCCGAATTTCGTGGCTCTACGACAAAGTGGACCTCGGGGCGTCTCCCATAGGCGCAATGTATTTTGACTTTTGTCAGTGGCGCAGTCGCGCCATTTTTTAACGAAAAAAAAAAAAAAAAAAAAGGCCCACAAAAAAATCAAATTTTTCGCCGATTCTGAATTTTGGGCAAAGTTTGGTGAGTTTTTGAGCATGTTCAGGGGGTCAAATTAGAGCTCAAAGCGAATAAATAAATAATATTTTAGCAAGAACAATATAGCCGTTTCCACTATAACAACAAATTATACATCGTTTGAAAGCTCTAAGCCTTCCCCATGCCGTCATGAATCATCATTACGAGCGCTTACGCGCTCGTCACTCCCTACTCCGTCGGGATGCCCCGCCCACTCCCCATTCACTTCCATTGATTTGAGCAGATACAAGAATGGCCCATGCCTGCGGCATGGACACTGGCGTACAGGACGATGCCAGGAGGGTTTTTGGAGGAATGCAGCGCTTCGCGCTGCTGTTGTCAACAATGAGTGAATGGACTACGCCCATTCACTCATTGTTGACTATTTCTGTCATAGCAGGAGTAAGTATGCATGATCCATGCCTTTGGCATGGGCTGGTTCACTGTACTTGCAAGGGTTGGTCGGACAGTTGAAATGCTGCCTTCGATTCCAGCGCGTGTCCCGATCGTACAAGTAAAGTAGAAAAAATATTTACAAAACACAAAAGATAAAGCACAATAAGTGTGAAAAAAGTGTGAGAAAAGAGCGAAGCGTTACACCGGGCTGCCAGCTGTACCGGCGCCTTTGTGACGTAGTATTAGTAGTAGTAGTAGGTGCAGGAGTAGTAGTAGTAGTAGTAGTAGTAGGAGCAGTAGTAGTAGTAGGAGTAGTAGTAGTAGTAGTAGTAGTAGTAGTAGTAGTAGTAGAAGTAGAAGTAGAAGTAGAAGTAGGAGTAGGAGTAGGAGTAGGAGTAGTAGTAGTAGTAGTGGTAAAAGTAGTAGAAGAAGTAGAAGTAGAAGTAGAAGTAGAAGTAGAAGTAGAAGTAGTCGTCGTCGTCGTCGTCGTCGTCGTCGTCGTCGTCGTCGTCGTCGTCGTCGTCGTCGTCGTCGTCGTCGTCGTCGTCGTCGTCGTCGTCGTCGTCGTCGTCGTCGTCGTCGTCGTCGTCGTCGTCGTCGTCGTCGTCGTAGTAGTAGTAGTAGTAGTAGTAGTAGTAGTAGTAGTAGTAGTAGTAGTAGTAGTAGTAGTAGTAGTAGTAGTAGTAGTAGTAGTAGTAGTAGTAGTAGTAGGAGCAGGTGTAGTAGTAGTAGTAGTAGTAGGAGTAGGAGTAGGAGTAGGAGTAGGAGTAGTACCTTCTGACCATGAGGACAGTATCCTCGGAGAAAGTCTTCACAGACTCGAGCTTTCCTGGACACGTAAACGTGACTGTACGGACACTCTGCATTTGAACAAACTCCTCTGAGGAAGAACACGCACACGGGCATCTGAGGAGGCATTATTATCATCATTATTATTATCATATTTTTATTATCATATTATTATTATCATATTTTTATTATCATATTATTATTATCATTATTGTTATTATAAGAACACACACACAGGCAACATTATTATCATTATTAACATAAATAAGGCCAACACACACTAGCTTCACTCCAGCTCTAGAGCCAAACCAGGGCATAAGCAGTAGGAGTTAGGAGGTAAAAGTTAGGAGGTAGACTGTAGGAGGTAGGAGTTAGGAGGTAAAAGTTAGAAGGTAGGAATTAGGAGTTAGGAGGTAGGCTTTAGGAGGCACCTTGTCCTTGGAGACTGTGTGGGAGAACGTGCACTTGTCTCCTTGTTTACAGCGACCTCTGAGGAACCTGCAGACAGAAACTACACTTGTAATACACAATATGTCACCACCAGAGAGCGTGTCATTGCACAGCACTACATCGCACACATAACCCCTCCCCCACACATAACCCCTCCCCCACACATAACCCCTCCCCCACACATTTACCCCTCCCCCACACATAACCCCTCCCCCACACATTAACCCCTCCCCCACACATTAACCCCTCCCCCACACATTTACCCCTCCCCCACACATTTACCCCTCCCCCACACATTTACCCCTCCCCCACACATTTACCCCTCCCCCACACATTTACCCCTCCCCCACACATTTACCCCTCCCCCACACATAACCCCTCCCCCACACATAACCCCTCCCCCACACATAACCCCTCCCCCACACATAACCCCTCCCCCACACATAACCCCTCCCCCACACATAACCCCTCCCCCACACATTACCCCTCCCCCACACATTACCCCTCCCCCACACATTACCCCTCCCCCACACATAACCCCTCCCCCACACATAACCCCTCCCCCACACATAACCCCTCCCCCACACATAACCCCTCCCCCACACATAACCCCTCCCCCACACATAACCCCTCCCCCACACATAACCCCTCCCCCACACATAACCCCTCCCCCACACATAACCCCTCCCCCACACATAACCCCTCCCCCACACATAACCCCTCCCCCACACATTACCCCTCCCCCACACATTACCCCTCCCCCACACATTACCCCTCCCCCACACATAACCCCTCCCCCACACATAACCCCTCCCCCACACATAACCCCTCCCCCACACATAACCCCTCCCCCACACATAACCCCTCCCCCACACATAACCCCTCCCCCACACATAACCCCTCCCCCACACATAACCCCTCCCCCACACATAACCCCTCCCCCACACATAACCCCTCCCCCACACATAACCCCTCCCCCACACATAACCCCTCCCCCACACACTACCCCTCCCCCACACATTACCCCTCCCCCACACATTACCCCTCCCCCACACATTACCCCTCCCCCACACAACCCCTCCCCCACACATAACCCCTCCCCCACACATAACCCCTCCCCCACACATTAACCCCTCCCCCACACATAACCCCTCCCCCACACATAACCCCTCCCCCACACATAACCCCTCCCCCACACATTAACCCCTCCCCCACACATTAACCCCTCCCCCACACATAACCCCTCCCCCACACATAACTGCACCTGGTGCAGTAGTATTTGCAGTAGTAGTATTCGTATCTGGTGCAGAAGTATTCGCAGTAGTAGCATTTGTACCTGGTCTAGTAGTACTGCAGTAGTAGTACTCGTACCTGGTCTAGTAGTACTGCAGTAGTAGTACTCATACCTGGTCTAGTAGTACTGCAGTAGTAGTACTCGTACCTGGTGCAGTAGTACTGCAGTAGTAGTACTCGTACCTGGTGCAGTAGTACTGCAGTAGTAGTACTCGTACCTGGTGCAGTAGTACTGCAGTAGTAGTACTTGTACCTGGTGCAGTAGTACTCGTACTCGTATCTGGTGCAGAAGTATTCGCAGTAGTAGTATTTGTACCTGGTCTAGTAGTACTGCAGTAGTAGTACTCGTACCTGGTCTAGTAGTACTGCAGTAGTAGTACTCGTACCTGGTCTAGTAGTACTGCAGTAGTAGTACTCGTACCTGGTGCAGTAGTACTGCAGTAGTAGTACTCGTACCTGGTGCAGTAGTACTGCAGTAGTAGTACTCGTACCTGGTGCAGTAGTACTGCAGTAGTAGTACTCGTACCTGGTGCAGTAGTACTGCAGTAGTAGTACTCGTACCTGGTGCAGTAGTACTGCAGTAGTAGTACTCGTACCTGGTGCAGTAGTACTGCAGTAGTAGTACTCGTACCTGGTGCAGTAGTACTGCAGTAGTAGTACTCGTACCTGGTGCAGTAGTACTGCAGTAGTAGTACTCGTACCTGGTGCAGACGGCCACCTTGTCCGGGTCGTGTCTGAACTGACAGTCGTTTCCTCTGTTGCATCGTCCAAAGCGATTATAAAACATACAGAACTGTCTCTGTTTGTGCTTCAGTGACGAAGAGCGAGCGACTGACAGACTGCGCTGAAGGACTGACCTGAGGGGGAGAGAGGGGAGAGACATGAGGGGGAGAGACATGAGGGGGAGAGAGGGGAGAGACATGAGGGGGAGAGACATGAGGGGGAGAGAGGGGAGAGACATGAGGGGGAGAGACATGAGGGGGAGAGACATGAGGGGGAGAGAGGGGAGAGACATGAGGGGGAGAGAGGGGAGAGACATGAGGGGGAGAGAGGGGAGAGACATGAGGGGGAGAGACATGAGGGGGAGAGAGGGGAGAGACATGAGGGGGAGAGAGGGGAGAGACATGAGGGGGAGAGAGGGGAGAGACATGAGAGGGAGAGACATGAGGGGGAGAGACATGAGGGGGAGAGAGGGGAGAGACATGAGGGGGAGAGACATGAGGGGGAGAGAGGGGAGAGACATGAGGGGGAGAGAGGGGAGAGACATGAGAGGGAGAGACATGAGGGGGAGAGAGGGGAGAGACATGAGGGGGAGAGAGGGGAGAGACATGAGGGGGAGAGAGGGGAGAGACATGAGGGGGAGAGACATGAGGGGGAGAGAGGGGAGAGACATGAGGGGGAGAGACATGAGGGGGAGAGAGGGGAGAGACATGAGGGGGAGAGAGGGGAGAGACATGAGGGGGAGAGACATGAGGGGGAGAGACATGAGGGGGAGAGAGGGGAGAGACATGAGGGGGAGAGACATGAGGGGGAGAGAGGGGAGAGACATGAGGGGGAGAGACATGAGGGGGAGAGACATGAGGGGGAGAGACATGAGGGGGAGAGAGGGGAGAGACATGAGGGGGAGAGAGGGGAGAGACATGAGGGGGAGAGAGGGGAGAGACATGAGGGGGAGAGACATGAGGGGGAGAGAGGGGAGAGACATGAGGGGGAGAGAGGGGAGAGACATGAGGGGGAGAGAGGGGAGAGACATGAGAGGGAGAGACATGAGGGGGAGAGACATGAGGGGGAGAGAGGGGAGAGACATGAGGGGGAGAGACATGAGGGGGAGAGAGGGGAGAGACATGAGGGGGAGAGAGGGGAGAGACATGAGAGGGAGAGACATGAGGGGGAGAGAGGGGAGAGACATGAGGGGGAGAGAGGGGAGAGACATGAGGGGGAGAGAGGGGAGAGACATGAGGGGGAGAGACATGAGGGGGAGAGAGGGGAGAGACATGAGGGGGAGAGACATGAGGGGGAGAGAGGGGAGAGACATGAGGGGGAGAGAGGGGAGAGACATGAGAGGGAGAGACATGAGGGGGAGAGAGGGGAGAGACATGAGGGGGAGAGAGGGGAGAGACATGAGGGGGAGAGAGGGGAGAGACATGAGAGGGAGAGACATGAGGGGGAGAGAGGGGAGAGACATGAGGGGGAGAGAGGGGAGAGACATGAGGGGGAGAGAGGGGAGAGACATGAGGGGGAGAGACATGAGGGGGAGAGAGGGGAGAGACATGAGGGGGAGAGACATGAGGGGGAGAGAGGGGAGAAACATGAGGGGGAGAGACATGAGGGGGAGAGAGGGGAGAGACATGAGGGGGAGAGAGGGGGGAGACATGAGGGGGAGAGAGGGGAGAGACATGAGGGGGAGGGACATGAGGGGGAGAGACATGAGGGGGAGAGAGGGGAGAGACATGAGGGGGAGAGAGGGGAGAGACATGAGGGGGAGAGACATGAGGGGGAGAGAGGGGAGAGACATGAGGGGGAGAGACATGAGGGGGAGAGACATGAGGGGGAGAGAGGGGAGAGACATGAGGGGGAGAGAGGGGAGAGACATGAGGGGGAGAGAGGGGAGAGACATGAGGGGGAGAGACATGAGGGGGAGAGAGGGGAGAGACATGAGGGGGAGAGAGGGGAGAGACATGAGGGGGAGAGAGGGGAGAGACATGAGAGGGAGAGACATGAGGGGGAGAGACATGAGGGGGAGAGAGGGGAGAGACATGAGGGGGAGAGACATGAGGGGGAGAGAGGGGAGAGACATGAGGGGGAGAGAGGGGAGAGACATGAGAGGGAGAGACATGAGGGGGAGAGAGGGGAGAGACATGAGGGGGAGAGAGGGGAGAGACATGAGGGGGAGAGAGGGGAGAGACATGAGGGGGAGAGACATGAGGGGGAGAGAGGGGAGAGACATGAGGGGGAGAGACATGAGGGGGAGAGAGGGGAGAGACATGAGGGGGAGAGAGGGGAGAGACATGAGAGGGAGAGACATGAGGGGGAGAGAGGGGAGAGACATGAGGGGGAGAGAGGGGAGAGACATGAGGGGGAGAGAGGGGAGAGACATGAGAGGGAGAGACATGAGGGGGAGAGAGGGGAGAGACATGAGGGGGAGAGAGGGGAGAGACATGAGGGGGAGAGAGGGGAGAGACATGAGGGGGAGAGACATGAGGGGGAGAGAGGCGAGAGACATGAGGGGGAGAGACATGAGGGGGAGAGAGGGGAGAAACATGAGGGGGAGAGACATGAGGGGGAGAGAGGGGAGAGACATGAGGGGGAGAGAGGGGGGAGACATGAGAGGGAGAGAGGGGAGAGACATGAGGGGGAGGGACATGAGGGGGAGAGACATGAGGGGGAGAGAGGGGAGAGACATGAGGGGGAGAGAGGGGAGAGACATGAGGGGGAGAGACATGAGGGGGAGAGACATGAGGGGGAGAGAGATGAGGGGGAGAGACAGAGGGGGAGAGACAGAGGGGGAGAGACAGAGGGGGAGAGACATGAGGGGGAGAGAGATGAGGGGGAGAGACAGAGGGGGAGAGACAGAGGGGGAGAGACATGAGGGGGAGAGACATGAGGGGGAGAGACAGAGGGGGAGAGACATGAGGGGGAGACGGGGGAGACAGAAGGGAGAGGCAGGGAAGAGGGACAGGTGAGAGACAGGTGAGAGAGAGGGGCGGGACAGGAGAGAGACAGGTTTTAACTTTACAATTCAAAGTCAAACTTTTGTAAAACCCTTTCATAAAGTACCTGGCCAGGTGTCTGGAGGCGGAGCTAGCAGGTGAATAGAGGGCGGGGCCTGCCGACCTGCGTGGGGGCGGGGCTCTGGACAGTCTGTTGGCTGAGACTCTGAACAGAGATCCTCTGATCCAGCACATGTGAGTGTGAGCTGTAGAGGGCGCTCTGGAGGCGTGTCTAAGAGGGGAGGGGGGAGGAAGGGGGCGGAGCCGACTCTGGAGGAAACTTCTGAAAACAGAAAAACACATCATGAGTGCGAGGGGTGTGCCAAAATATCAAAATATCCTGACACTTAAACTGGTGATACAGTATCGATATCATGGCATGCAGTATCGATATGTTGGCATGCAGTATCGATATCATGACAAGCTGTATCGATATCATGAGCTGACACACTGTATCGATATCGTGGCATGCTGTATCGATATCATGGCATGCAGTATCGATATAATGGAATGCTGTATCGATATCGTGGCATGCTGTATCGATATTGTGGCATGCTGTATCGCTATAGTGGCATGCAGTATCGATATCTTGGCATGCTGTATCGATATCATGACATGCAGTATCGATATCATGACATACTGTATCGATATCATGACATGCAGTATCGATATCATGACACGCTGTATCGATATCATGACACGCTGTATCGATATCATGACACGCTGTATCAATATCGTGGCATGCTGTATCGATATCATGACACGCTGTATCGATATCATGACACGCTGTATCGATATCATGACACGCTGTATCAATATCGTGGCATGCTGTATCGATATCATGACACGCTGTATCGATATCATGACACGCTGTATCGATATCATGACACGCTGTATTGATATCATGACACGCTGTATCGATATCATGACACGCTGTATTGATATCATGACACGCTGTATCGATATCATGACATGCAGTATCGATATCATGACATGCTGTATCGATATCATGACATTCTGTATCGATATCATGACATTCTGTATCGATATCATGGCATGAGTCATTTTTTGTGTAATTTCCCAAAATAAGACACTTTTGTTGCTTCTTTAAAGAAACGTTTTGACTGTTTTGTGAGAAAAAAGAGTGTTTCATTGAGTTTGTTTCATTGAGTTTGTGCAGCTCAAGATTTAACAAAGAAAAGTATTGTTAAAATGGATTGGTTTAAAAAATAGTCATGTCGTAGAATATCATGAGCGTGTTGACGCATGTATCGCAAAATCGTGATATTATCGTATCGTGAGTCGTATATCATGTATCGTATCAAATTGTGATATCGTATCGTGAGCCGTATATCATGTATCATATCAAATTGTGATATTATCGTATCGTGAGCCGTATATCATGTATCGTATCGAATCGTGATATTATCGTATCGCGAGCCGTATATCATGTATCGTATCAAACTGTGATATTATCGTATCGTGAGCCGTATATCATGTATCGTATCAAATTGAGATATTATCGTATCGTGAGCCGTATATCATGTATCGTATCAAATCGTGATATTATCGTATCGTGAGCCGTATATCACGTATCGCAAAATCGTGATATTATCGTATCGTGAGTCGTATATCATGTATCGTATCAAATTGTGATATCGTATCGTGAGCCGTATATCATGTATCATATCAAATTGTGATATTATCGTATCGTCAGCCGTATATCATGTATCGTATCGAATTGTGATATTATCGTATCGTGAGCCGTATATCATGTATCGTATCAAATCGTGATATTATCGTATCGTGAGCCGTATATCACGTATCGCAAAATCGTGATATTATCGTATCGTGAGCCGTAGATCATGTATCGTATCAAATTGTGATATTATCGTATCGTGAGCCGTAGATCATGCATCATATCGTGAGCCGTAGGTCATGTATCGTATCGTGAGCCGTAGATCATGCATTGTATCAAATCGTGATATTATCGTATCGTGAGCCGAATATCATGTATCGCAAAATCGTGATATTATTGTATCGTGAGCCGTAGATCATGTATCGTATCAAATTGTGATATTATCGTATCGTGAGCCGTAGATCATGCATCGTATCGTGAGCCGTAGATCATGTATCGTATCGTGAGCCGTAGATCATGCATCGTATCGTGAGCCGTAGATCATGTATCGTATCGTGAGCCGTAGATCATGCATCGTATCGTGAGCCGTAGATCATGCATCGTATCGTGAGCCGTCGATCATGTATCGTATCGTGAGCCGTAGATCATGTACCGTAGATCATGTATCACATCGTGAGCCGTAGATCATGTATCGTATCGTGAGCCGTAGATCATGTATCGCATCGTGAGCCGTAGATCATGTATCGTATCGTGAGCCGTAGATCATGTATCGCATCGTGAGCCGTAGATCATGTATCGTATCGTGAGCCGTAGATCATGTATCGTATCGTGAGCCGTAGATCATGCATCGTATCGTGAGCCGTAGATCATGTATCGTATCGTGAGCCGTAGATCATGTATCGCATCGTGAGCCGTAGATCATGTATCGTATCGTGAGCCGTAGATCATGTATCACATCGTGAGCCGTAGATCATGTATCGTATCGTGAGCCGTAGAGCATATATCGCATCGTGAGCAGTAGAGCATGTATCGTATCGTGAGCCGTAGATCATGTATCGCATCGTGAGCCGTAGATCATGTATCGTATCATGAGCCGTAGATCATGCATCGTATCGTGAGCCGTAGATCATGTATCGTATCGTGAGCCGTAGATCATGTATCGTATCGTGAGCCGTAGATCATGTATCGCATCGTGAGCCGTAGATCATGTATTGTATCGTGAGCCGTAGATCATGTATTGTATCGTGAGCCGTAGATCATGTATCGCATCGTGAGCCGTAGATCATGTATCGTATCGTGAGCCGTAGATCATGCATTGTATCGTGAGCCGTAGATCATGTATCGTATCGTGAGCCGTAGATCATGCATCGTATCGTGAGCCGTAGATCATGTATCGTATCGTGAGCCGTAGATCATGCATCGTATCGTGAGCCGTAGATCATGTATCGTATCGTGAGCCGTAGATCATGCATCGTATCGTGAGCCGTAGATCATGTATCGTATCGTGAGCCGTAGATCATGTATCGTATCGTGAGCCGTAGATCATGTATCGTATCGTGAGCCGTAGATCATGTATCGTACCTGGCAGTCTGGACTCTGCGGTTCCTCCAGCTCAGATTTGGACTCAGGTTTCTGGCCCGAGTCACATTTCTCTTGTCCATCTTAAACCTGCTCCTGAACTCTGTCCCATGGGTCAGCGCTGAAACAAAGGTCAAAGGCCAAAGGTCAGAACTGGAACAGAGGTCATAGGTCGGTGCTGGATCAGAGGTCAAAGGGCAAAGGTCAGAACTGGATCAGAGGTCAAAGGTCGGTGCTGGAGCAGAGGTCAAAGGGCAAAGGTCAGAACTGGAACAGAGGTCAACGGGCAGAGGTCAGCGCTGGAAACGCTCTCTTCCTTCTCACACTTATTGTGCTTTATCTCCTATATTTTGTAAATATAGTTAGTATATTTTTTCTATTTTACTGTACGATAGGGACACGCGCTGGAATAGTTTTTAAATTCGACTGTTTTTGACTTTTTTCGGCTGGATTTGAGCGTTTTTTGTTGCGTTCGTTGTGTTGTTGTGATGTGAGCTAGCTCCGAGCGAGCCCACCAGCCCCCCCCCCGCGCCCTCCGGCCGCGCTAAAGTACGGCGTGTCGTCGGTAAACGTTTATATACACGTTTATATGAAAGAGGAACTTCACCAACGATCGGGACACGCACTGGAATCGCTTTAAATTAACTTGTTTTGACTTTATTCGGCTGGATTGAGTGTTTTCGTCGTGTCGTTGCGATGTGTCTTGGCTCTGAGTCCCCCGGCTCCGGCCCCGCCCCCCGGCCGGCGCCGTACCGCGTTTACACAAAGGAGGAACTCATGAAACTGCGGAGAACAGTCGTCTTACCCAGAGATCGTCACGTTATCCCGGCGGACATCCTAAGGAAAACGCAACGAGGCAGACGGGCTGGACGTAAACTCCGAGAGAAGAGAGGAGAAAACAGGAAGTCGGTTCCCGCCGTAGTCATGGGTAAATGACGGAAATAGTGAGCCTCATGCGGTCCCAGAGGATTTATAGGGACAGCAGCGTCTTGATTTTCACAGAGACCTGGTTAACAGCAGAAATGCCAGACTCTATTGTAGGTTTGGACAATTTTCATCTGCTGCGGGCTGACAGAACGAGAGAATGCGGGAAGAAAAGAGGTGGAGGTCTGGCGGTGTATGTGAACACGAGCTGGTCCAAACCCGAACACTGCACAGTGAGGGAGCAGCTATGTAACAAGGATATTGAACTATTGGCTATTGGCATGAGGCCATATTATCTGCCCCGGGAGTTCTCACATGTGATTTTGATCGCAGTCTATGTGGCCCCGTCTGCCAATGCTGAAAATGCTTGTGAAGCACTGCTCTCCTGCACTTGTAGGCTGCAAACACAGCATCCACAGGCTCTCTTCCTCATCTCTGGTGACTTTAACCACGCTTCTAATAATAATAATAATAATAACTTTTATTTATATAGCGCTTTTCAGTGACCCAAAGACGCTGAACATAATAAAAAAAAAGGGGGGGGTATTTACAGACAGGGGGGGACAACACGTACAATACACATTAATATACAGATAAAATGAACAAGACAGAAGAAGTAGAGAGAAAAAGATGGGGATGTAACAGGGGGTAGAAGAGTAGGCAATGGGGTAGAGGAGGCTAGGGGTAGGGGAGGTCATAGGCTTGGGTGAAGAGGTATGTTTTTAGGCTTCTCCCTCTTCTGTTCTACCAACATACACCCAGTATGTTACTTGCCCCACCAGAGAGAATAGAACATTGGACTTGTTTTTTGCCAACACCAAGGAGGCTTATTCCTCTTCCCCCCTCCCTCCCCTGGGCAGCTCGGACCACAACCTTGTACATCTGAGGCCTGTGTATGAACCCTTCGTGCGCAGGCAGCCTGTGGTGTCCCGTGAGGTGAGGATGTGGTCTGCTGAGAGAGAGGAGGCTCTGAGGGACTGCTTCAGCACCACTGTCTGGACTGAGCTTTATGACCCACATGGGGAGGACATCAACACCATCACAGAGTGCATCACGGACTACATCAACTTCTGTTTTGAGAACATTGTTCCCTCCCGGACGGTGCGGTGTTTTCCAAACAACAAGCCATGGATTAACCGTGAACTGAAGGCTCTGCTGAAGGAGAAGAAGAGAGCATTCAGGTCAGGGAACAAGGAGGAGCTGAGGACTGTGCAGAAGGAGCTGAGGAGGAAGATCAGGCAGGCTGAGGCCGGCTACAAGAGGAGGATGGAGGAGCAGCTGCAGCAGAAGAACATTCAGGGAGTGTGGAGGAGCCTGAAAACCATCTCGGGCTTCAAAATCCCCCCTGCCCAGACAGAGGGGGATCTACAGTGGGTGAATGATTTAAATGCTCACTTCTTGAGGTTTGATCAGTCACCCGCCCCTCCCCCTGCACAGCTGCATGCTCCCTCTTCCACAGCTGGACAATGCCCTGCATCTGTTCCTCTTCGCTTATCTGCCCCGGACCATCAGCTCCCCACTTCGCCTGGACTCACCCATCCCCCCAGCACACGGTCCCCCTGCCAACCACTGACTGTCACAGCAGCACAGGTGAGGAGTGAGCTGAAGAGGATTAAAGTGAGGAAGGCAGCAGGACCTGATGGCATCAGCCCCAAGCTCCTTAAGTCCTGCAGATGAACTGTGTGGAGTTATGGAGCATGTCTTCAACATGAGCCTGAAGCTGAGGCTGGTACCACAGGTCTGGAAGACCTCCTGTCTGGTACCTGTGCCTAAGACACCGCGCCCCAAAGACCTCAACAGCTTCAGGCCAGTGGCTCTCACGTCCTGATGAAGACACTGGAGCGGCTGGTCCTGGACCACCTCCGCTCCACCGTGAGCTCAGCCATGGACCCGCTGCAGTTTGCATATCGGTCTGGCATCGGAGTGGAGGACGCCGTCATCTCCTGCTGCACCGCTCTCTCTCTCACCTGGAAAAGCCTGGCAGCTCTGTGAGGATCCTGTTCTTCGATCTTTCCAGCGCCTTCAACACCATCAGCTCCTGAGGGACAAGCTGGAGACGGCTCCTGAGGGACAAGCTGGAGACGGCTGGTGTGGAGTATGACCTGGCAGAGTGGATCCTGGACTACCTCACAGACCGACCCCAGTTTGTGAGAGCCTGGAACTGTGTGTCTGACACTCGGACCTGCAGTGTGGGGGCGCCCCAGGGCACTGTCCTCGCGCCCTTTCTCTTCACCCTTTACACTGCAGACTTCAGACATGACATGGACAGGACTTTGTGGACTGGTGTCAGCGGAACCACCTCCTCATCAACGCGGGGAAGACCAAGGAGATGGTGGTGGATTTCCGCAGACGCCACCCCACTGCCCCCTCACCAGTGAACATCCAGGGACGGGACATTGAGAGAGTGGACTCATACAAGTACCTGGTGTTCATCTGAACCACAAACTGGACTGGACTCATAACACAGACGCACTGTACAGGAAGAGCCAGAGTCGGCTCTACCTCCTGAGGAGACTCAGGTCTTTTGGAGTGACAGGGCCACTCCTGAAGACCTTCTCTGACTCTGTGGTGGCATCAGCCCTCCTGTAGGTGTGGCCTGCTGGAGCAGCAGCATCACAGAGAGGGAGAGGAGGAAGCTGGACAGAGTCATCAAGAAGTCCAGCTCCGTCCTGGGCTGTGCTCTGGACTCGGTGCAGGAGGTGGGGGACAGAAGGGTCCTGGCTAGATTCACATCTATGCTGGACCATGAGTGTCACCCCCTGCAGGACACTCTGTCCGCTCTGGAGAGCAGCTTCAGTGAGAGACTGATCCACCCTCGATGTGTGAAGGAAAGGTTCCGTAGGTCTTTCCTTCCTGCTGCTGTCAGACTTTATAACAAAAACTGTTAGTACTGAACACTCACAATACTGACCTAACCTAATACTGATGTGCAATTCTGTCATATGTGCAATTGCTGTGAAATTCATGTGCAATTCATGTGAATTTCATGTGCAATCTATGTGCTGTCGTGACACACATTCATGTGCAATTACTGTCGGGATCACATGCAATGGTATTTATTTATTTATTTGTCTATGGGAGTTTTTATTTATTTATAAGAGATCTTCTACTGAAAGTGTTTTTCAGACTTCCTATAAGTGATTTGTTCTTCTGGATCTACCTCTGTATCTACCTGCGTTGCACCAATGAAATTTCCCCATGTGGGACAATAAAGGAATATCTTATCTTATCTTAAAAGAGGTCAAAGGGCAGAGGTGAGTCAGTTTATTTAAATTGATTTGATTTTAAGCGACTCAAATATCACATGAAATAAAGACTGTTGTAAACGAAAAACAAGACACGCCCACGACTCTGTGACTGTGGCAGAGTGGTTAGTCTGTCTGGAGGAGGTGGTTTGACTTTTTGAGTTGGAGACAACAACCTGAGAAAGTATTTGACCTGTGACCCCTGACCTTGTGATATTTTTAACTTCTGTGACTGATGCTGCGTTTAATTGGTCCTCGTGTTTCTGAGGTGACGTTGCATTCATGTGCTTTTTATATCAGAAACTTAGGATTTTGATGTGACTAATAATGAAAGCAGAGTGGCTTTTTAACAGTGTTTAATAAAACTAACAGGAGGATTTGTAGCTGCTCAGAAGATAAGCGTGATTCATTTTTAAAACAAAATACCATTGGGCAGCCAATGGCAAACCAACGTTATATTGGTAATTAATTAAACAACAATATTTCTTGTGGAAATTATATGGACGACTGACGGACAAGCTTTATTTAACCCTTAAGGTAAGAACCCTTCAGAGTGAAACATTTAGTCCAGAGCTCCAGTGTTTCAGAGACATCCTCAGATGTTGGAGGTCAAGTGTGTCTCTGTCTTAAGTGTCTGGACGCTGAGAGGTCCACACCACAGACAGATGATTGGATAAGAGAGAAGGCAGAATTACTAAACGTCCTTTTGTGAATCACAGTGATTAAAAAGTAATATTGAGGAGGATTTAGATTAGAAAACACCACTCACTGCGGCATGTTGAGAGTTAGTCCTGGTTTAGTCCTGGTTTAGTCCTGGTTTAGTCCTGGTTTAGTCCTGGTTTAGTCCTGGTTTAGACCTGGTTTAGTCCTAGTTAAAGGCGGTATGGACGATTTTTCGGCGATTTGAGAACGCAGGCGGAAGTGCACATGCCACTCCCCCGTGTGGACTGATACAACACACACGTGTGTTTGTTTATTAGTGCACCGGATCACATCACATCTCTCGTCTCCCGTAGATTTCTGTCTTTCTCCGTCTTAATTTTGCCCCGTACACTGAGGGAACTATATTATGATGGATCAATGCGCTTAGGCACGCGGAAACGTGGGGACGAGCCTGACGCGGCTGCAGGTGAACGACAGGTGCGTTTTATGATTGACAGGTGGCAGGACTAATGATTTATCCACGCCACGAGGAAATATGATAAAAAATTTGCTGAAAAAAAATCGACCATACCACCTTTAAGTCCTGGTTTAGTCCTGGTTTAGTCCTGGTTTAGACCTGGTTTAAACCTGGTTTAGACCTGGTTTAGTCCTAGTTAAGTCCTGGTTCAGTCCTGGTTCAGTCCTGGTTTAGTCCTGGTTTAGTCCTGGTTTAGACCTGGTTTAAACCTGGTTTAGACCTGGTTTAGTCCTAGTTAAGTCCTGGTTCAGTCCTGGTTTAGTCCTAGTTAAGTCCTGGTTTAGTCCTGGTTTAGTCCTAGTTAAGTCCTGGTTTAGACCTGGTTTAGTCCTGGTTTAGTCCTGGTTTAGACCTGGTTTAGACCTGGTTAAGTCCTGGTTAAGTCCTGGTTAAGTCCTGGTTAAGTCCTGGTTTAGTCCTGGTTTAGTCCTGGTTTAGACCTGGTTTAAACCTGGTTTAGACCTGGTTTAGTCCTAGTTAAGTCCTGGTTCAGTCCTGGTTTAGTCCTAGTTAAGTCCTGGTTTAGTCCTGGTTTAGTCCTAGTTAAGTCCTGGTTTAGACCTGGTTTAGTCCTGGTTTAGTCCTGGTTTAGACCTGGTTTAGACCTGGTTAAGTCCTGGTTAAGTCCTGGTTAAGTCCTGGTTAAGTCCTGGTTAAGTCCTGGTTTAGTCCTGGTTTAGTCCTGGTTTAGTCCTGGTTTAGTCCTAGTTAAGTCCTGGTTTAGTCCTGGTTTAGACCTGGTGTTGTATGTTCAGAGTGAGTGGAAAGTTGGAACGTGTCGGTAAATTTGATCAGTATGTGTGTGTGTCAGTGCGTTTGTGTGTGTGTGTGTGTGTGTGTGTGTGTGAATCGGGTCAGATTTATGAGCAGACTCATGTTTACAGAGTTTAAAACAAACAGCTCTTATTCGGAAGACCGTGGTCCTTGGTTTGGTTCTGGACCTGTTTATAAATTTACAGCAACCAGCTCTGGTCTGGACCCGGACTCTGGACTAGACCGGCTCCGGACCCGGACTCTGGACTAGACCAAACCTGTGTCAGGTGACGGAGCGCTGTGATTGGCTAAGGAGTGTGACAGAGCGCTGTGATTGGCTGGTTTTCTAATGATGTCAGTGTGAAACCTCAAACCGCGAATATGAGCCTCTCGTTTTAAAGTGGAGGCGTCGACAGTTTTATGGATCTACTCCGAGGGGGGGAGGGGAAACTGGGGCCAAATGTCCAAGAGGGAGGGGGGGAGGGGAGACAGGGTTGGCACTAGGTCATATAGGGAATTGGACTGGAGGAAGTGACGACAATGCCCGTGACGACATGGCGAGGACGACATGGCGAGGACGACATGGCGGGAGCCGGGCGGAAGTAAACAGGTGGTCGACCGTAGTAAACATGGCGAACGGTCCCGCTAATTCTGCTGATCCATCAATAATGTTCACTCTTGGGTCCAAACCTGAAGTTTACGATGCATTTGATGTGTACAAGGACCAAACAATGAGTTCCTGGTGTTGTCTTCCTGAGAAAAAATTTAAATGGGCGTGAATTGAATGTAAAACAAAGAATTGTGAAAATGTAAATCACATGGGTCTGGGTTTAACCCTAACCCCTGACCCTAACCTTAACCCTAACCTTAACCCTAACCCTAACCTTAACCTTAACCTTAACCCTAACCCTAACCCTAACCCTAACCTTAACCTTAACCTTAACCTTAACCTTAACCCTAACCTTAACCTTAACCTTAACCTTAACCTTAACCTTAACCTTAACCTTAACCTTAACCTTAACCCTAACCCTAACCTTAACCCCTAAACCTAAGTTTTAGGTTTACTTTGTTTGGTTAAAACTAGTTTATACTATGTCTTTGTATTAGCAAAAGTGCAGCTAACTCATCCCAAAACAAACTAGACTGCAAACATTTTTTTTAACTCAAGATAATAAAGCTCCTGCAGGAATCGAACCCTCGAAGTGTTTCCACCGAGCCGTGTCTCTGACCATCAGGCCAGGAAGTCTATCAACCTAACGATGCGAGACAGTAACTTTATCTCTCTCACCACCAGGTGTAGCAAAACGGTGAACCGTAAGTGATTTGGGCCGCAAGAGCGCTGCCATCTTGGAATTTGTCACTTCCTGTCCAATTCCCTATATGACCTAGTGTCAACTGGGGAGACAGGTGCCAAGTGAGAGGGGGGGGGGGGGGGGGGGCAGAGCAGGGAGAGAGGTGATTATCATACATAAAGTTATGGTTAGTTAAAGTACAGTGTATTATACACACGGGACTTTCAGTTTATGACACATCCACTGGGGGCAGCACTAAACTGAAGTGACTTCCTGCTCCTGTGAAGCTGCTGAGGGGTGTGTCCTGTAACGATGTATGAAACGCTTAAAAGGAACACCTGCAGGAGAGCTGGACACCTGCAGGAGAGCAGGTCAGTGCACAGGAAAGTCTCTTTTTAAGTTTTCATTTATTCGAAGACAAACTGAGACATGAAGACGTCTGAGAGTCAGAGACAGATCCATTACACATAGAGCGTAAGACGTAACTGTTACTGTAAACAGCTGCCAAGTCTGAACGCCCTCAGGGATCGCTCTGCAACCCGACTAGCTCTGTACGCCTGCAGGGGGGCATCTGTCACTCAGAGGGTAAAGAATGACACGCACCCATCAAAATAACCCGCACATGAGCTTTAAAATGTGTCACTGATCTGAACGGGAAGGATTAACCTCAGCGCAAACGTCCCATCAAGAAGTGTTTAAAATAAATACATCAAAGCTAAAACCTTAGACGAGCTGATTACTGGAGCAGCAGGTCAACCGTTGACCCTGACGTGTCCCGGCCCCACCGCTGTGTGGTGTTATTAGTGTTTAGTGTGAAAGGGGAGTTTAGCGCAGGCCCCTCCCCCTCTGACACAGGCCCCTCCCCTTAACAGAGGCATCCCCAGAATGAGGAGCATGAACAGCTGAAGGTTCAGTTACAGTTTCACTCTTCAGCATCGATGCATCAGAGCTGAATATCCTGTGTCAGGAAACCTTACAGCTGCTAAGAGGAGAATCTTTCTGTCACCAGTCATAACACACCAGTCATTACACACCAGTCATTGCACATGGATGTGCTACGTGTGCACATGGATGTGCACTTACGTGTGCACATGGATGTGCTACGTGTGCACATGGATGTGCACTTACGTGTGCACATGGATGTGCACTTACGTGTGCACATGGATGTGCACTTACGTGCACATACTTAGAATCACTCCTCTGCATCAGCGCTTTAACTATGACACAACACAAGAGACCTTACAGCTGAACAGAGAGCTTAAAGTTGTTTACAGGAAAGATAGATGTGAGGAAAAGGTGCAGAGTGTGTGTGTGTGAGTTGTGTGTCCGTTATCGCACACACAACACACTGATACACAACACACACACAGCCCATTTAAAACCGCTTAACGACTGTGTGTGTCCGTTATCGCACACACACAGTCGTTAAGCGGTTTTAAACGGGCTCATTCCAGACACGACAAAGGTTAAAATTACTAATACAAAACAGCTCCTTTAAGTAAATATCATATGACTAGAATAAGAGCTGCATTTCACTTCAACACAAAGTGAAAAAGAGGTTTTATTTGTTATTGAAGTAATCGTGTATTTTCAGAGGGTAATAAACAATGCAAATACTAAATATAAACCTCCATCAGATTTTCAACATCCATCCTGGTTTAGACCTGGTTTAGACCTGGTTTAGTCCTGGTTTAGTCCAGCTTTTACTGAAACAAAGACAGTCAGAGAGCGCCCTCTGCTGGAGGTTCAGAGGAGAACACATTTGGAGTCTGCAGAGGTCGTTTGGTGTCGTTCAGGTTTGTAATTGGTCGTTATGATTTTATCTGTGAGTTTGACGTTTATGACGCGGTTATTATAGAAAAGGATTCAAGTGAAAAAGGCGTTTGACTTTGTTTTTCCCCCTCCTTTTTTAGCTCACAACACAAACAGTACTCGATGAGGCTGTGGAACACCTCATGAGACCTTCACAGACCCTCATGAGACCTTCTTCACAGACCCTCATGAGACCTTCACAGACCCTCATGAGACCTTCTTCACTGACCCTCATGAGACCTTCTTCACTGACCCTCATGAGACCTTCTTCACTGACCCTCATGAGACCTTCACAGACCCTCATGAGACCTTCACAGACCCTCATGAGATCATCACAGACCCTCATGAGACCTTCACAGACCCTCAAGAGACCTTCACAGACGCTCATGAGACCTTCACTGACCCTCATGAGACCTTCACAGACCCTCAAGAGACCTTCACAGACCCTCATGAGACCTTCACAGACCCTCATGAGACCTTCACTGACCCTCATGAGACCTTCACAGATCCTCAAGAGACCTTCACAGACGCTCATGAGACCTTCACTGACCCTCATGAGACCTTCACTGACCCTCATGAGACCTTCACTGACCCTCATGAGACCTTCACAGACCTCATGAGACCATCACAGACCCTCATGAGACCTTCACAGACCCTCATGAGACCGTCACTGACCCTCATGAGACCTTCACTGACCCTCATGAGACCTTCACAGACCCTCAAGAGACCATCACAGACCCTCATGAGACCTTCACAGACCCTCATGAGACCTTCACAGACCCTCATGAGACCTTCACAGACCCTCATGAGACCTTCACAGACCCTCATGAGACCTTCACAGACCCTCATGAGACCTTCACAGACGCTCATGAGACCTTCACTGACCCTCATGAGACCATCACAGACCCTCATGAGACCGTCACTGACCCTCATGAGACCTTCACTGACCCTCATGAGACCTTCACAGACCCTCAAGAGACCATCACAGACCCTCATGAGACCTTCACAGACCCTCATGAGACCTTCACAGACCCTCATGAGACCTTCACAGACCCTCATGAGACCTTCACAGACCCTCATGAGACCTTCACAGACGCTCATGAGACCTTCACTGACCCTCATGAGACCTTCACAGATCCTCAAGAGACCTTCACAGACGCTCATGAGACCTTCACTGACCCTCATGAGACCTTCACTGACCCTCATGAGACCTTCACTGACCCTCATGAGACCATCACAGACCCTCATGAGACCTTCACAGACCTCATGAGACCATCACAGACCCTCATGAGACCTTCACTGACCCTCATGAGACCTTCACTGACCCTCATGAGACCTTCACAGACCCTCATGAGACCTTCACAGACCCTCATGAGACCTTCACTGACCCTCATGAGACCTTCACAGACCCTCATGAGACCTTCACAGACCCTCATGAGACCTTCACTGACCCTCATGAGACCATCACAGACCCTCATGAGACCTTCACTGACCCTCATGAGACCTTCACAGACCCTCATGAGACCTTCACAGACCCTCATGAGACCTTCACTGACCCTCATGAGACCTTCACTGACCCTCATGAGACCGTCACAGACCCTCATGAGACCTTCACTGACCCTCATGAGACCTTCACAGACCCTCATGAGACCTTCACAGACCCTCATGAGACCTTCACAGACCCTCATGAGACCTTCACTGACCCTCATGAGACCATCACAGACCCTCATGAGACCTTCACTGACCCTCATGAGACCTTCACAGACCCTCATGAGACCTTCACAGACCCTCATGAGACCTTCACTGACCCTCATGAGACCATCACAGACCCTCATGAGACCTTCACTGACCCTCATGAGACCTTCACAGACCCTCATGAGACCTTCACAGACCCTCATGAGACCTTCACTGACCCTCATGAGACCTTCACTGACCCTCATGAGACCGTCACAGACCCTCATGAGACCTTCACTGACCCTCATGAGACCTTCACAGACCCTCATGAGACCTTCACAGACCCTCATGAGACCTTCACAGACCCTCATGAGACCTTCACTGACCCTCATGAGACCATCACAGACCCTCATGAGACCTTCACTGACCCTCATGAGACCTTCACAGACCCTCATGAGACCTTCACTGACCCTCATGAGACCATCACAGACCCTCATGAGACCTTCACTGACCCTCATGAGACCTTCACTGACCCTCATGAGACCATCACAGACCCTCATGAGACCTTCACTGACCCTCATGAGACCTTCACTGACCCTCATGAGACCTTCACTGACCCTCATGAGACCTTCACTGACCCTCATGAGACCTTCACAGACCCAAATATTGATAACTTAAATCCCACAATGCAACTTGGTATTCCGCTGACATCACCTCTACTCCCTGTACAAATAACACACGTCCCAGATATGTTTTTGGGTGTATTTGTGGGCGTTAAGGGTCGACAGCCACATTAGCACATTAGTTTAAATTAATGAACAGGGGGGTCTGGGGGTCGTCCCCCAGATATTTTCAGACCTTTTTTGGGTCTTCTGCTGCATTTTAATGTGGTCCAGCCGGCTAAAGTAAGAGTAAAATGTTGAGGTTGTAATGCTATAAAATGATGATGTGATGAAACTGTGCCAGGAGAAAGTGACTAAAGCCAGTTATTAATACATTAGTGTACTTAATTACTCAATACAATATTGGCTATGAAAATAATTATGGTCAAATTGATTCTTTTTAACTGAAAATGTAAAAGTAATAGTTATCCTTACTAATTTATCTTTTACTGCTCCCAACTGTTCCTTCTTGCCAAAGTGACAAAACAAGTTATATTAAATTAAACAAATGGCATAAGCATGGATTGATTAACAATTAACACTGATAAAACAAACATGTTATTCCCAGAGAATGAACAGAACGAGAAGTGAAGGTCCAAACCTCGCTCTAGTGAAGTGTTTCTGCAACTTTGCCACTTTTGTATAAAAATATATAGTATTATTCTATAACAGACGTAATCATAATATGTCTGGTTATTTTTCACTATCAATTTATTATAATTTATAACAAATAGTCTAATGATGCTTTTTAAATAAATTGAAATGTTTTATTGCTCTATTAAAAGTGAATTACAATATAAATGTTTGTTCTGATCAGAACACCACACACTGGACTCTGTGTGAAACAATGCTGCGATGTGATTGGCTGATGGACCTGACGTGCATAAACCTTTACGTTCCTCTCATTGCACTTTAAGAAGTCAAAGTCAAACAGACATCACGAGTCACGATTGATCTGACACATGGTGATGTGAGAGAGAGGGACGCAAACTCAAACCCGCTCATCTCTGACTGAGGCTGCACAGGGGCCCGGGGCCCGGGACAGGGGCCGCACACTGTTCACTCCAAAGTCTCACATCAGAGGTTCTGGACGAGACGGCGCTCGTCCGGACCGGATCTCCGCCTCTTAGTGACCCGGGGCATAGAGGCCCCTCACCGGCCTCACCTGCAGCTCACACGACGGGGCTGGTGTCAATGTGAAGCTTATTATCTTTCATTCAGACACATATTATTAAGCGCGGGGCAGAGCTCTCGTCGCCTCCAGCCTGAGCGAACTAACGTGACAGACTCGTGTTGTTTCAAACAGCAGCATTAACCGTCTCTTTGTAAGAGAAGTTCAAAACCTGGAGAGTGTTGTTGAGTTTGCAGTTTCTTTACATCGTCAAGAAGTTTCGTTTTTCGGCATCGGGGGGATATATTCCTCTGGACATGAGGACCACGTTCTGTTGTGTTTATGTTTTGCTCTTCTGCTCGCGCACAATGAAGTTGACCAATCAGAGCAGGTTTGGTGTCTTGGTTGCCAGATTGTCATTACAAATAAATGCAGTTTGTGTGTTATATGTTACCGCTGTGTGCGCTGCCGCGCCAGCAGCGCTACTACACTAGTGGCGCACGCTGCGCTTGCACTTCTCATTGCCAGATTGGGGGCCCTATTAACGCCTCGGGGCCCTACGCGGCTGCTTAGTTCGCTTATAGGCTGGGCCGGCCCAGCTCATGAGACCATCACAGACCCTGAAACTTTTCTCGCTGGTCTCTGACCAGAACCACCTAAAACCACACACTGGTCTTGGACTTGGTCTCTGGACTCACCTGAGATGTTCCTGGTCCTGGTCTCTGGACTCCTGGCGCTGGTCCTGGTCTGGGACCTGGACAGTCCTGGGTTGATCCATCTCAGTTTGTGCCTGGACACTGACACCAGCTCCTTGGTCCTGGACTTGGCTGGACCAGACTGTGGACCGGACTCAGGCCTGGACTGGACCTTGCAGCTGGTCAGACCAGAACTGACTCGTCTCAGTTTGTGTCTGGAGACCAAAGTCCGGCCGGATCCAGACCTGGGTCGAAGTCCAGGTTTAGGTCCCACAGGAGTCCGGACTTCAGAGGAACTGGAAGACCATACACCAGATAATGACAGAGTTTATTTCCACACGCAAAATGTGTGTGTAATGAGTGTGATCTTTCACACGTGCAGTAGATCTTTCACACGTGCAGTAGATCTGCAGTCGATTTTTTACATGTGCAGCAGATCTTTCACATGTGCAGTTGTTCTACAGTAGATCTTTCACACGTGCAGTAGATCTTTCACACGTACAGGATATCTTTCAAACGTACAGTAGATCACATTAGATCTTTCACACATACAGTAGATCACAGTAGATCTTTCAAATGTACAGTAAATCACAGTAGATCTTTCTCACGTGCAGTAGATCTTTCACACGTGCAGTAGATCTTTCACACATACAGTAGATCACAGTAGATTTTTCACACGTGCAGATCTTTCACACGTACAATAGATCACAGTAGATCTTTCACATGCGCAGTAGATCTTTCACATGTACAGTAGATCACAGTAGATCTTTCACATGCGCAGTAGATCTTTCACATGTACAGTAGATCACAGTAGATTTTTCACATGTACAGTAAATCATAGTAGATCTTTCTCACGTGCAGTAGATCTTTCACATGTGAAGTAGATCTTTACACGTGCAGTAGATCTTTCAAACGTACAGTAGATATTTAACACATACAGTAGATCACAGTAGATCTTTCAAACGTGCAGTAGATCACAGATCTTTCACACGTACAGCAGATCTTTCACACGTACAGCAGATCTTTCACACGTACAGTAGATCTTTCACACGTACAGTAGATCGTTCACACGAACAGTAGATCACAGTAGATTTTTCACACGTGCAGTAGATCTTTCACACGTACAGTAGATGACGGTAGATATTTCACACGTGCAGTAGATCTTTCACACGTGCAGTAGATCTTTCACACGTACAGTAGATCTTTCACACGTACAGTAGATGACGGTAGATATTTCACACGTGCAGTAGATCTTTCACACGTGCAGTAGATCTTTCACACGTACAGTCGATCAAAGTAGATCTTTCACCCGTGCAGTAGATCTTTCACACGTACAGTAGATCGTTCACACGAACAGTAGATCACAGTAGATTTTTCACACGTGCAGTAGATCTTTCACACGTACAGTAGATCACAGTAGATCTTTCACACGTACAGTAGATCTTTCACACATACAGTAGATCGTTCACACGAACAGTAGATCACAGTAGATTTTTCACACGTGCAGTAGATCTTTCACACGTACAGTAGATCACAGTAGATCTTTCACACGTGCTGTAGATCTTTCACACGTGCAGTAGATCACAGTAGATCTTTCACACGTACAGTAGATCACAGTAGATCTTTCACACGTACAGTAGATCACAGTAGATCTTTCACATGCGCAGTAGATCTTTCACACGTACAGTAGATCACAGTAGATCTTTCACACGTACAGTAGATCACAGTAGTTCTTTCACACGTAAGGTAGATCACAGTAGATCTTTCACATGCGCAGTAGATCTTTCACACGTACAGTAGATCACAGTAGATCTTTCACACGTACAGTAGATCTTTCACACATACAGCAGATCACAGATCTTTCACATGCGCAGTAGATCTTTCACACGTACAGTAGATCTCAGTAGATCTTTCACACGTACAGTAAATCACAGTAGATCTTTCTCACGTGCAGTAGATCTTTCACACGTGCAGTAGATCTTTCACACGTGCAGTAGATCTTTCACACGTACAATAGATCACAGTAGATCTTTCACACGTGCAGTAGATCTTTCACACGTGCAGTAGATCTTTCACACGTGCAGTAGATCTTTCACATGTACAGTAAATCACAGTAGATCTTTCTCACGTGCAGTAGATCTTTCACACGTGCAGTAGATCTTTCACACATACAGTAGATCACAGTAGATTTTTCACACGTGCAGATCTTTCACACGTACAATAGATCACAGTAGATCTTTCACATGCGCAGTAGATCTTTCACATGTACAGTAGATCACAGTAGATCTTTCACATGCGCAGTAGATCTTTCACATGTACAGTAGATCACAGTAGATCTTTCACATGTACAGTAAATCATAGTAGATCTTTCTCACGTGCAGTAGATCTTTCACATGTGAAGTAGATCTTTACACGTGCAGTAGATCTTTCAAACGTACAGTAGATCTTTAACACATACAGTAGATCACAGTAGATCTTTCAAACGTGCAGTAGATCACAGATCTTTCACACGTACAGCAGATCTTTCACACGTACAGCAGATCTTTCACACGTACAGTAGATCTTTCACACGTACAGTAGATCGTTCACACGAACAGTAGATCACAGTAGATTTTTCACACGTGCAGTAGATCTTTCACACGTACAGTAGATCACAGTAGATCTTTCACCTGTGCAGTAGATCTTTCACACGTACAGTAGATCTTGCACACGTACAGTAGATCACAGTAGATCTTTCACACGTGCTGTAGATCTTTCACACGTGCAGTAGATCTTTCACACGTGCAGTAGATCACAGTAGAGCTTTCACACGTGCAGTAGATCTTTCACACATGCAGTAGATCTTTCACACATGCAGTAGATAACAGTAGATCTTTCACATGTGCAGTGATCGTGTCATCTTTTGGAGAGAAAGGTGATATTTCAGTAAATTTGTGATTAATGAGGCCTCACCTAGTTCTCCGGACGATCTTGGTGCGGCTGCGGAGCTTAAACGCACTTCCTGTCTCCGTGGCGACAGAGGCTGATCTTGTGACGACCTCTGACCTATTGGGAGAGACCTCTGACCTCTGGGGAGCGCTCCACCTGAACCTGCTGCGACCTTTAGGACTTGTGGCAGCTTTAGGCGACAGAGCTCCGGTCTTCAGGCTAGGTCCAGCTCTCTGGACTCGAGAGACCCATTGGTACCTAGAGGCCTTACAGAGCGTGCTCACACCGGTGCGCCTGATTGGCCTACAGCCTGAAAAACAGTTCCAACAAAGATTAGAGCGACAATTTACTTTTAAGTTAGGCCAAAACATGTTTGAGTTCTCAGAGTTAATTTTGGACTTTTCTGTCCCTCTCTCAGTCCTTGATCGTTGGTGATGTTTGTGTCCATTTGCCTGATGTCTGTCCCTCTCTCAGTCCTTGGTCGTTGGTGATGTTTGTTTCCATTTGCCTGATGTCTGTCCCTCTCTCAGTCCTTGGTCGTTGGTGATGTTTTTTTCCATTTGCCTGATGTCTGTCCCTCTCTCAGTCCTTGATCGTTGGTGATGTATTGTGTCCATGGCAGGAGTTCATAGTTGTAAAGTTTAGGGGTAAATGTCTGTAACAGTCGCAGAGCGTCGTGAACTTCACTCACATATTTGTGAGTAACAGGACAGTCCCAGAACATGTGACAGTGGTTTGCCTCCTGGTGGCGCTGTTGCATTTCCATGTGAATAATGAGACCTTTGACCTTATGAAGAAACATGACACATTTTTCCTGCAAAACTCTCTCCAAATATGTGATTAAGAGCTCCTCCTCTGGGATGGTCCCACTCTTCATCCATCACATAAAAGTGACCCTCTCTTTCAATAAAAAAAAAAATAGAATCAGTAGAGTCCAGACAGTTCATACATTTGTATCATTTAGATATTATTCACCTTTAAAGTTCTGCTTTATAAGCCTTGATAAACATCTCAGTCAGTGGTTATAAAGGTCATGACTTTGTTTAATGTCTTGAAATCTGGTGAAAAAACTTTAGACCTTTTGTCCTCCAGACCTCGAGTCTCAGCTCAGTTCTATTTGTACAAAACCTTTGGTCATAAAACTTTACCAGTTTAAGATTGTAACATCTGTGTTTAGTTTGTATGTTCTGATCAGCTCCTTCCATGTTGTAAGAACAGATTTGAGCACAGCACCACATGACTCTCAGTATAAGGCCTGTACAGGAACCTCAGGCACCACATGACTCTCAGTATAAGACCTGTACAGGAACCTCAGGCACCACATGACTCTCAGTATATGACCTGTACAGGAACCTCAGGCACCACATGACTCTCAGTATAAGATCTGTACAGGAACCCCCAACACCACATGACTCTCAGTATAAGACCTGTACAGGAACCTCAGGCACCACATGACTCTCAGTATAAGACCTGTACAGGAACCCCCGGCACCACATGACTCTCAGTATAAGACCTGTACAGGAACCCCCGGCACCACATGACTCTCAGTATAAGACCTGTACAGGAACCTCAGGCACCACATGACTCTGAGTATAAGACCTGTACAGGAACCCCCGGCACCACATGACTCTCAGTATAAGACCTGTACAGGAACCTCAGGCACCACATGACTCTGAGTATAAGACCTGTACAGGAACCCCCGGCACCACATGACTCTCAGTATAAGACCTGTACAGGAACCCCCGGCACCACATGACTCTCAGTATAAGACCTGTACAGGAACCCCCGGCACCACATGAGTCTCAGTATAAGACCTGTACAGGAACCTCAGGCACCACATGACTCTCAGTATATGACCTTTACAGGAACCCCCGGCACCACATGAGTCTCAGTATAAGACCTGTACAGGAACCTCAGGCACCACATGACTCTCAGTATATGACCTGTACAGGAACCCCCGGCACCACATGACTCTCAGTATAAGACCATTGAGCACAACATTCAGGATCACACCAGCAACGCGAACATTTCACCTGAAATAAAGTACTTTTCACACAAGGTAAACCCCGCCCCCTTTTTGTTTTGATAATTGTAGCGTTTTAAATCAGATGAGGTTTCTTGTCATATAAATCTAGAGATAGTTTTATTCATCAAAGAGTCTGGAACAGAGAGAGATCTGGACAAACATTAATTTTTATAGTTTCAATCGTTTGACTTAGACTTGAGTCTGAGATCAGAGTCACTTTTACAAGCTCTTTCTTTATAGTGGAGAAAAGAGGAGTGTAGTTTGCCATTTAAATGGATATTTCTTTCTAAAGGTCAGAGGGGGGCGCCAGTGAGAGAGAATTTAAGTTTTTTGTACATTTAGTTTGTATTCAGACATTGGACTAATATCATGAAATGCATCACGTTGTGTTTGGAAATGTCTGGTTTGGTCAAATATAAAAGAACTTCATCTGCAGCAATTGTATGTTCGGCCCCATCAACAGAAACGCCATTCATTGTTTCTGAATGTCTAATAAATTGGGCTAATGGTTCCAAGTACAAAGAAAACAACAGGAGGGACCAAGCACAGCCCTGTCTCACTCCTCTCTCCAAAGTGACGATGTTGGACCGTCATAAAATTGTTTTCAAATAAAAATCCTTGTTTGATGACTACAAACTCTGGAGTCGACAAAACGTGTGTTACATCGACAAGTTCCAACGGCAAAACACCTTTTCTGATTCTGAACACCTTTTATTATTATCGACTCATCATTTAGTTATTATAAATTATTTATATTTAATTTCAGTAACAACAGAGTTTATTGTTTGTGTTTGATCTGAGATTTACCTGAATCTCCAGACGCCACATCCACACTGCCTTTGGGCCCCTTAGAACCCGCTCGCACCCATGTGAACTTAGACTTAGTCCTGTCCAGGGTCCTGGGCATCTTGAGCCTCTTCAGAGCAGTGCTGGAGCCAGCAGAGGGCGCTGTCTGTGGTGGAGCAGACTTCTTCTTCAGAGCTTTGGTAGGTTTCACTGCAGCTGAATCTGAAGAAGGTTTTTCTGGATCTGAAGCTCGTTCAGCTGGAGCAGACGTCAAGGATTCAGAAGAGTTTTCTAAGTTCAGTGCTGGTTTTACAGAAAACGTCTTATTTTTGGATGACGCAGTTGTGGATTTTAAAGTAGTCTGATTTGAAGGCGAAGACTGACGTTTTGGAACGAGCGTCTGGATCTGTTTTGTGACAACAGGAGCAGGTCTGGAGTCGACAGGAGCAGGTTTTGTGGCAGGAGCAGGTTTCTTTTGTGAAAACACAGATGATTCTCGTGCTGATGGTTCTCGTGCTGATGGTTCTCGTGCTGATGGTTCTCGTGCTGATGGTTCTCGTGCTGATGGTTCTCGTTCTGATGGTTCTCGTGCTGATGGTTCTTGTGCTGCCTGGTGGGTGTTTGGTGTGTTTGACTTTGCGTTATTCTTCAGAGAATACGTTTTCCTCCAAGTTCCAGAGGGTCCAGAGGGTCCAGAGGGTCCAGAGGTTCCAGAGGGTCCAGAGGGTCCAGAGGTTCCAGAGTGAGACGAGCTCGGCCCAGCGCCTGAAGAAAAAACAAAAACAGGATGATTCATTTCTGCCTAAAACTTAAGAGTCGGGACTTAAAGTTGCAAACTTAGAGACTAAAGACTTTCAGATGGTGGACAAATAAAGACTCCTCACTCTGAGCCGCTCTGACTCCAGCGCTGGCCCCCGGTCTGGACTCACTCAGGGCCGAGGGCATCGAGGACTGCACTGTGGGCCGTACTGTAAACCCGATCTGGTCCTGAGGCCCTGGGACCAAAGCGTTTCCATGGAGACTCTTGTGTCGGTTGATCAGGTCTGAAACAGGTGGATTTAATCAGAACAGAGCAATATATAAGATAAGATAATCCTTTATTATTAAGATAATCCTTTATTTATATCAGGGCCATATTTGCTTCTAAACACACATAAAGCTTCAGTTAAACACGACTGTTACAGGTTCGAGCTTACGGGACATTTAATGAGGAACATTTTGTAAGTGAGTGTAAACAAATAGATAAACTGGACAGACTATTGTCAGGAGTCTGCACAAGGTGGGCGGGGTTTCCAGTATCCCAGTTCTCAGACTAGGTCCACAGATTGAGAATGACTCTAGCGTCTGTCTGTCTCTCTCTCTCTCACACGCACACACACGCACACGCGCGCACACACACACACACACGCACACGCACACGCACACGCACACGCACGCACACACACACACACACGCACACGCACACGCACACGCACACGCACACGCACACGCACACGCACACACACACACACGGAACATTCTTCATCATCAATGAACGTGATTAAAGCTGAAGTCAGACGCGCGTACAGCAGAGACACGAGGCAGGAAAGAACCGTGAACGTGACTCTGATGAACGTTTATCCAAATCAAACTCACACTTTCTGTCTCTTGTGTCTTTGAGGACAAAACACGAGTGTGATTTTCAGTGATAAAACCTCTAAACTCACTCTGAAGCAGCTCGATCTGTCTCCGCAGCGCATCACGCTCCGCCATCTTGGATGTTTACACTCTGGCGTCACCGCGCACAACGTCATCACGCACAACGTCCCCGCGCATAACGTCATCACGCACAACGTCACCGCGCATAAGGTCATCACGCATAACGTCACCGCGCAAAACGTCACCGCGCAAAACGTTGCCACGCACCACGCTGCTTACGTCACAAAGTGAATTTACGGCGCGTTTACGTGTTGTTTGCAGTTTAATTTACTGTTATTTACGGTTTAGTCACGGTTTATTTATGGTTTGTTTACAGTTAATAATTTTCGGTCAAATATGTAATTATAACAATAAGAGCCGAAGCACAGCGCCCCCTGCAGCGGACCTGGGGGAGAACACTGCATCTGAAAAGAACTAAAGGCACAAATATGAAAATGGAAAAGAAAATAAGAATGTGAAACATGTTTTGACACATCTGAGTCTGCTGCAGTATTAAATGTTATAAATAATAGTAACAGTATTAACTGTTATAAATAAAGTATTTGTTCAGTGGTGTCACCCCGGCCACCTTAAGACACTGTGCAGGCGAGCTGGCCCCTGTTTTCACTGGCATATTTAACACCTCCTGGAGTCATGCCATGTCCCAGCTTCAAGTCGTCCATCATTGTCTCTGTCCCTGTCTTTGTCCCTGTCCCCGACTCCATCTGCAGGTGGAGCGCTGACTCCACCTGCAGGGTGTGCTGACTTCCTGATGGAGTCAGTGTGTGCGTCTGGGGAAGAATGTCTCAGACACCGGGACTGTCAGCACAGGAGCTCCACAGGGCTGTGTACTTTCTCCCCTGCTCTTCTCCCTGTGACCTCCAGCCACGACTCTGTAAAACTAATTCAGTTTGTGGACGACACCACCCTCATTGGACTCATCTCGGACGGGGATGAGTCTGTTTACAGGAGGTGGAGCAGCTGGTGTCCTGGTGCAGCGGAAACAACCTGGAGTTCAACGCCCAGAAGACAGGAGATGATCGTGGACTTCAGGGAAGTCACAGCCCCCCAGCCCCCCCTCACCATCTCAGACTCCCCCATCTCCACTGTGGACCCCTCCTCTTTCTCTGCACCACCATCACCAGGACCTCAAGTGGGAGCCACCATCACCTCCTCCATCACCTCCTCCATCACCCTGTGGTACGCTGGAGCCACAGCCAGAGACAAACAGAGACTACAGCGCCCTCGGCCGCGAACTTCCATCTCTGCAGGACCTGTACGACTCTAGGACTCTGAGACGAGCAGGTCTGATCACAGTCGACCCTTCTCACCCTGGACATGGACTATTTGAGCCACTCCCCTCAGGCAGGAGGCCACTCCCCTCAGGCAGGAGGCCCCTCCCCTCAGGCAGGAGGCCACTCCCCTCAGGCAGGAGGCTACGGTCCATCAGGACCAGAACCTCCCGCCACAAGAACAGTTTCTTTCCCTCTGCTGTTGGACTCATGAACACTGCCTAAGCACCTGCACTAACTGCACTGTCACGTATTATTGCACTACATAACTTTATACTTTATATTTTCTTATGTACAGATCATGCCGTTCTGTAATCATTGTTTAATGTTGTATTGTTTGTGCTGCACCAGGACAAGTTCCTTTGTTTATAGACAAATATAAACCCCTATTCTGGTTCTGATGAAGTAGTCAAAGTACACAAAGCAGACATAGTTACATAGATAAGTTTAATGCCACACTGGAATATTACAGCCGACACAGGCCATCATTAAGTGCAATTATAACAACACAAAGAAAACAAACAATCATGATTTTAGTTTAGTCTGTTTTTTGGCTATAAAGTTATGTATAGCTTTAGTCAGGAGGATCAAGAGGGGACAGGGGGTCAGGAGGGGACAGGGGGTCAGGAGGGGACACGGGGTCAGGAGGGGACAGGGGGGTCATGAGGGGACAGGGGGTCATGAGGGTACAGGGGGTCATGAGGGGACAGGGGGTCATGAGGGGACAGGGGGTCAGGAGGGGACAGGGGGGTCATGAGGGGACAGGGGGTCATGAGGGTACAGGGGGTCATGAGGGGACAGGGGGGTCATGAGGGGACAGGGGGTCATGAGGGGACAGGGGGTCAGGAGGGGACAGGGGGGTCATGAGGGGACAGGGGGTCAGGAGGGGACAGGGGGTCAGGAGGGGACACGGGGTCAGGAGGGGACAGGGGGGTCATGAGGGGACAGGGGGTCATGAGGGTACAGGGGGTCATGAGGGGACAGGGGGTCATGAGGGGACAGGGGGTCAGGAGGGGACAGGGGGGTCATGAGGGGACAGGAGGTCATGAGGGTACAGGGGGTCATGAGGGGACAGGGGGGTCATGAGGGGACAGGGGGTCATGAGGGGACAGGGGGTCAGGAGGGGACAGGGGGGTCATGAGGGGACAGGGGGGTCATGAGGGGACAGGGGGTCATGAGGGGACAGGGGGTCAGGAGGGGACAGTGGGTCATGAGGGGACAGGGGGTCATGAGGGTACAGGGGGTCATGAGGGGACAGGGGGTCAGGAGGGGACAGGGGGGTCATGAGGGTACAGGGGGTCATGAGGGGACAGGGGGGTCATGAGGGGACAGTGGGTCATGAGGGTACAGGGGGTCATGAGGGGACAGGGGGGTCATGAGGGGACAGGGGGTCATGAGGGGACAGGGGGTCAGGAGGGGACAGGGGGGTCATGAGGGGACAGGGGGTCATGAGGGTACAGGGGGTCATGAGGGGACAGGGGGGTCATGAGGGGACAGGGGGTCATGAGGGGACAGGGGGTCATGAGGGTACAGGGGGTCATGAGGGGACAGGGGGGTCATGAGGGGACAGGGGGGTCATGAGGGGACAGGGGGGTCATGAGGGGACAGAGGGGTCAGGAGGGGACAGAGGGTCCAGGGTACAGCAGCCTGTGTTTTTCAGTGACACGTCGCACACAGATGACATCACAGAGGGATTCTTCCTCTCATTTTAAACTTGTATTTGTTCAAAATGGATGTGGAAGTAAAGTGATCAATATTTAGCACCAAACTCAGTCTCCTTCCGATGGACTTCAAGACTTCAGACTAAATAAAAGGATGAACAATTAAAGCCCTAAATAGAAGTAGTAAAGTACTTTTACACATGGAGTTCTTTCTGCTATAAACACTGCAGGTCACGTGATCTGTGAAAGTGAAAGTAAACACGTCTGCTGCTGTCTGAGGGGGAAATACTTGACAAACTGCAGTAAACTAAAGTACTGCGAGTGAGACTGAGGCGGAGCAGGACACAGCTGTGTACTTTTACTCTCCAGGTAATGTTACTAAAGATAATACTGTGATTATACTGTGATAATACTGTGAAAGTACTTCACCTGGACTCTGATCGGAGCAGAGACACAAACACTTATGACGTTGACCTCAGGTGCAGTATTAGTAAGTTTTTACCTCAGAGAAGCTTTAAAGAAGAGCCTTTGTGGTAGTTTCAGCCACTCCAGTGAAAAAGTACATCAGATATAACTCTTCTCTGTACCTGTATTATGTAATAGAAGTATTTGCAGTGTTGTAGCAGTAACAAGCGCCCCGAGGCCTGATTATGATCTGATCATGCACCACAGAGTTAGTGACAATACGATACCAGAGAGTTTGGTACTATAATGCACTGAAGCAGCTTGAATTAATATGAAAAGTGAATGTGGAGAAAACATAAACAAAATGTAAAAAAAAACTGAATTAAAATAAATACATTTCAAGTATCACCTCTAGATACTTTTTGATTCCTCTGTCAGTATCGATATAAACCTACCTAAATATTCAAAGGATTGTTACGTCATTGTCATTTCAATGTGTATGTCTTCCTGAAGGACAGAGGGGGGCACCAGAGAGCTCTGTTGTGCCTGTGCTTTCATCTGCTTTTCACTGCCACCCCTCGAGGCAACTGCTGCTGGGATTCTGGACGTTACAAAAAGTGAATTGAAACTGTCCACATTTGTCATTATTTGTGTCTATTGAAAATAAAAAGTGGTCTCTTCTAGTATAGATATAAGATAAGATAAGATATGCCTTTATTGTCCACACACGGGGAAATTTCGTAGTTGCAACACAGGTAGATACAGAGGAAAAGGATAGATAACTTATAGGAAGTTTAAAAAACACTCTTAATAGAAGAACTCTTATAAACAAAACTCCTATGGACAAAACCTCTCATTTCTTAATAAGGAATGGAGGGGGGAAATAAATAAAGATGAAATAAAATAAAAACATCTAGCGTAAGACAAAATAATACTAATAATAATTAAAGCCGCACGCGGCGATGAAGGCCCTCGTTGCCCTTGCGACCGCGGCGTACGAGCCACCGCGAAGAGCCCACCTCTAATCCCCGCCTACATCACCTCTTCCTCACAAACAGCACAAACTTTTACACTACTTCATGGAACATTTTCACGGCCATGTGTATATGTATATTAATTTTATATTTTATATATATATTATATATATATAAATATATATTATTTATTATATTATATTATTCATTATATTGCTTTGTTCAGGGCTGTCCGGTCCCTGTCTGACCGGAGCAGGAGCTGTGTTCGCATTGCCAGCAGTAAGTCAGACCTGTTCCCAGTGCATGTTGGACTCCTCAGGGCTGTGCTTTGTCACCGGTTCTGTTCATAATTTTTATGGACAGAATTTCTAGGCGGAGTCAGGGGTCAGAGGGTGTGGTCAGGGGTCGGAGGGTGTGGTCAGGGGTCGGAGGGTGTCCGGTTTGGGGACCACAGGATCTCATCTCTGCTGTTTGCAGACAATGTTGTCCTGATGGCTCCATCAAACCCGGACCTGCAGCTGCACTGGGACGGTTTGCAGCCGAGTGTGAAGCGTCTGGGATGAGAATCAGCACCTCCAAATCCGAGGCCATGGTTCTCGACCGGAAAAAGGTGTCTTGCTCTCTTCAGGTGGGTGGGGTGTCCTTGCCCCAAGTGGAGGAGTTCAAGTATCTCGGGGTCTTGTTCACGAGTGAGTGAAGGATGGAGCGTGAGATCGACAGGCGGATCGGTGCAGCAGCTGCAGTGATGCAGTCGCTGCATCGGACTGTTGTGGTGAAGAGGGAGCTGAGCCGAAAGGCAAAGCTCTCGATTTACCGGTCGGTCTACGTTCTGACCTCACCTATGGTCATGAGCTTTGGGTAATGACCGAAAGAACAAGATCGCGGATACAAGCCGTTGCCGTCTTCGCTGCCTGCCCGGGCCATCGGGGCTGCTTTCCCGGAGCCTGCCCGTGTCATCGCGGCTGCTTTCCCGCTGCCTGCACGGGCCATCGGGGCCGCACCGGTCCTGGAGCCTGCGCGGGATGTGGCGGCTGTTTTCCTGGAGCCCGCGCGCCGTTGGAATTATGAGCGCTGGGGTCCACCGCCACCGTCCGCTTCCTTGTTTTCGTCGGCTTACCGGCGAAACAGATGGGAATCACGTGACCGTAAGGCATGGCTTCGACAGGTCCCGCTGCGCTCAGCGGAACCGATGGACGTGACGTCATCCACGGTCCGGCTCGGCTTGTTGATGCACGTTCAATTGCCAACAAAGCGTTTTCCTTGAATGAACTTTTTACAAGACAAAACCTTGATTTCATGTGTCTTACGGAGACATGGCAGAGAGAGAGTGAGTTCATTCATCTAAATGAACTCTGCCCACCTGGCTGCTCCGTTTCTGCGATGCCTCGCCCTGGTCGACGTGGAGGAGGTCTGGCAGTCGTGTCCCAGGACCGTCACGTGGAGGAGGTCTGGCAGTCGTGTCCCAGGACCGTCACGTGGAGGAGGTCTGACAGTTGTGTCCCAGGACCGTCACGTGGAGGAGGTCTGGCAGTCGTGTCCCAGGACCGTCACGTGGAGGAGGTCTGGCAGTCGTGTCCCAGGACCATCAGGTGGAGGAGGTCTGGCAGTCGTGTCCCAGGACCGTCAGGAGGAGGAGGTCTGGCAGTCGTGTCCCAGGACCGTCACGTGGAGGAGGTCTGGCAGTCGTGTCCCAGGACCGTCACGTGGAGGAGGTCTGGCAGTCGTGTCCCAGGTCTGGCAGTCGTGTCCCAGGACCGTCACGTGGAGGAGGTCTGACAGTTGTGTCCCAGGACCGTCACGTGGAGGAGGTCTGGCAGTCGTGTCCCAGGACGTCACGTGGAGGAGGTCTGCCAGTCGTGTCCCAGGACCGTCACGTGGAGGAGGTCTGGCAGTCGTGTCCCAGGACCGTCACGTGGAGGAGGTCTGGCAGTCGTGTCCCAGGACCGTCACGTGGAGGAGGTCTGGCAGTCGTGTCCCAGGACGTCACGTGGAGGAGGTCTGGCAGTCGTGTCCCAGGACCGTCACGTGGAGGAGGTCTGGCAGTCGTGTCCCAGGACCGTCACGTGGAGGAGGTCTGGCAGTCGTGTCCCAGGACCGTCACGTGGAGGAGGTCTGGCAGTCGTGTCCCAGGACCGTCACGTGGAGGAGGTCTGGCAGTCATGTCCCAAGACCGTCACGTGGAGGAGGTCTGGCTGTCGTGTCCCAGGACCGTCACATGGAGGAGGTCTGGCAGTTGTGTCCCAGGACTGTCACGTGGAGGAGGTCTGGCAGTTGTGTCCCAGGACCGTCACATGGAGGAGGTCTGGCAGTCGTGTCACGTGGAGGAGGTCTGGCTGTCGTGTCCCAGGACGTCACATGGAGGAGGTCTGGCAGTTGTGTCCCAGGACCGTCACATGGAGGAGGTCTGGCAGTTGTGTCCCAGGACTGTCACGTGGAGGAGGTCTGGCAGTTGTGTCCCAGGACTGTCACGTGGAGGAGGTCTGGCAGTTGTGTCCCAGGACCGTCACATGGAGGAGGTCTGGCAGTTGTGTCCCAGGACCGTCACATGGAGGAGGTCTGGCAGTTGTGTCCCAGGACCGTCACATGGAGGAGGTCTGGCAGTTGTGTCCCAGGACTGTCACGTGGAGGAGGTCTGGCAGTCGTGTCCCAGGACCGTCACGTGGAGGAGGTCTGGCAGTCGTGTCCCAGGACCGTCACGTGGAGGAGGTCTGGCAGTCGTGTCCCAGGACCGTCACATGGAGGAGGTCTGGCAGTCGTGTCCCAGGACCGTCAGGTGGAGGAGGTCTGGCAGTCGTGTCACGTGGAGGAGGTCTGGCAGTCGTGTCCCAGGACCGTCACGTGGAGGAGGTCTGGCAGTCGTGTCCCAGGACCGTCACGTGGAGGAGGTCTGGCAGTCATGTCCCAAGACCGTCACGTGGAGGAGGTCTGGCTGTCGTGTCCCAGGACCGTCACATGGAGGAGGTCTGGCAGTTGTGTCCCAGGACCGTCACATGGAGGAGGTCTGGCAGTCGTGTCACGTGGAGGAGGTCTGGCTGTCGTGTCCCAGGACCGTCACATGGAGGAGGTCTGGCAGTTGTGTCCCAGGACTGTCACGTGGAGGAGGTCTGGCAGTTGTGTCCCAGGACCGTCACATGGAGGAGGTCTGGCAGTTGTGTCCCAGGACTGTCACGTGGAGGAGGTCTGGCAGTTGTGTCCCAGGACCGTCACATGGAGGAGGTCTGGCAGTTGTGTCCCAGGACTGTCACGTGGAGGAGGTCTGGCAGTCGTGTCCCAGGACCGTCACGTGGAGGAGGTCTGGCAGTCGTGTCCCAGGACCGTCACGTGGAGGAGGTCTGGCAGTCGTGTCCCAGGACCGTCACATGGAGGAGGTCTGGCAGTCGTGTCCCAGGACCGTCAGGTGGAGGAGGTCTGGCAGTCGTGTCCCAGGACGGTCACATGGAGGAGGTCTGGCAGTCGTGTCCCAGGACCGTCAGGTGGAGGAGGTCTGGCAGTCGTGTCACGTGGAGGAGGTCTGGCAGTCGTGTCCCAGGACCGTCACGTGGAGGAGGCCTGGCAGTCGTGTCCCAGGACCGTCACGTGGAGGAGGTCTGGCAGTCGTGTCCCAGGACCGTCACGTGGAGGAGGTCTGGCAGTCATGTCCCAAGACCGTCACGTGGAGGAGGTCTGGCTGTCGTGTCCCAGGACCGTCACATGGAGGAGGTCTGGCAGTTGTGTCCCAGGACTGTCACATGGAGGAGGTCTGGCAGTTGTGTCCCAGGACCGTCACATGGAGGAGGTCTGGCAGTCGTGTCACGTGGGGGAGGTCTGGCTGTCGTGTCCCAGGACCGTCACATGGAGGAGGTCTGGCAGTTGTGTCCCAGGACTGTCACGTGGAGGAGGTCTGGCAGTTGTGTCCCAGGACCGTCACATGGAGGAGGTCTGGCAGTTGTGTCCCAGGACTGTCACGTGGAGGAGGTCTGGCAGTTGTGTCCCAGGACCGTCACATGGAGGAGGTCTGGCAGTTGTGTCCCAGGACTGTCACGTGGAGGAGGTCTGGCAGTCGTGTCCCAGGACCGTCACGTGGAGGAGGTCTGGCAGTCGTGTCCCAGGACCGTCACGTGGAGGAGGTCTGGCAGTCGTGTCCCAGGACCGTCAGGTGGAGGAGGTCTGGCAGTCGTGTCACGTGGAGGAGGTCTGGCAGTCGTGTCCCAGGACCGTCACGTGGAGGAGGTCTGGCAGTCGTGTCCCAGGACCGTCACGTGGAGGAGGTCCGGCAGTCATGTCCCAAGACCGTCACGTGGAGGAGGTCTGGCTGTCGTGTCCCAGGACCGTCACATGGAGGAGGTCTGGCAGTTGTGTCCCAGGACTGTCACGTGGAGGAGGTCTGGCAGTTGTGTCCCAGGACCGTCACGTGGAGGAGGTCTGGCAGTTGTGTCCCAGGACCGTCACATGGAGGAGGTCTGGCAGTCGTGTCCCAGGACCGTCACGTGGAGGAGGTCTGCCAGTCATGTCCCAGGACCGTCACGTGGAGGAGGTCTGGCAGTCGTGTCCCAGGACCGTCACGTGGAGGAGGTCTGGCAGTCGTGTCCCAGGACCGTCACGTGGAGGAGGTCTGGCAGTCGTGTCCCAGGACGTCACGTGGAGGAGGTCTGGCAGTCGTGTCCCAGGACCGTCACGTGGAGGAGGTCTGGCAGTCGTGTCCCAGGACCGTCACGTGGAGGAGGTCTGGCAGTCGTGTCCCAGGACCGTCACGTGGAGGAGGTCTGGCAGTCGTGTCCCAGGACCGTCACGTGGAGGAGGTCTGGCAGTCGTGTCCCAGGACCGTCACGTGGAGGAGGTCTGGCAGTCGTGTCCCAGGACCGTCACGTGGAGGAGGTCTGGCAGTCGTGTCCCAGGACCGTCACGTGGAGGAGGTCTGGCAGTCATGTCCCAAGACCGTCACGTGGAGGAGGTCTGGCTGTCGTGTCCCAGGACCGTCACATGGAGGAGGTCTGGCAGTTGTGTCCCAGGACTGTCACGTGGAGGAGGTCTGGCAGTTGTGTCCCAGGACCGTCACATGGAGGAGGTCTGGCAGTCGTGTCACGTGGAGGAGGTCTGGCTGTCGTGTCCCAGGACCGTCACATGGAGGAGGTCTGGCAGTTGTGTCCCAGGACTGTCACGTGGAGGAGGTCTGGCAGTTGTGTCCCTGGACCGTCACATGGAGGAGGTCTGGCAGTTGTGTCCCAGGACTGTCACGTGGAGGAGGTCTGGCAGTTGTGTCCCAGGACCGTCACATGGAGGAGGTCTGGCAGTTGTGTCCCAGGACTGTCACGTGGAGGAGGTCTGGCAGTCGTGTCCCAGGACCGTCACGTGGAGGAGGTCTGGCAGTCGTGTCCCAGGACCGTCACGTGGAGGAGGTCTGGCAGTCGTGTCCCAGGACCGTCACATGGAGGAGGTCTGGCAGTCGTGTCCCAGGACCGTCAGGTGGAGGAGGTCTGGCAGTCGTGTCACGTGGAGGAGGTCTGGCAGTCGTGTCCCAGGACCGTCACGTGGAGGAGGCCTGGCAGTCGTGTCCCAGGACCGTCACGTGGAGGAGGTCTGGCAGTCGTGTCCCAGGACCATCACGTGGAGGAGGTCTGGCAGTCATGTCCCAAGACCGTCACGTGGAGGAGGTCTGGCTGTCGTGTCCCAGGACCGTCACATGGAGGAGGTCTGGCAGTTGTGTCCCAGGACTGTCACGTGGAGGAGGTCTGGCAGTTGTGTCCCAGGACCGTCACATGGAGGAGGTCTGGCAGTCGTGTCACGTGGAGGAGGTCTGGCTGTCGTGTCCCAGGACCGTCACATGGAGGAGGTCTGGCAGTTGTGTCCCAGGACTGTCACGTGGAGGAGGTCTGGCAGTTGTGTCCCAGGACCGTCACATGGAGGAGGTCTGGCAGTTGTGTCCCAGGACTGTCACGTGGAGGAGGTCTGGCAGTTGTGTCCCAGGACCGTCACATGGAGGAGGTCTGGCAGTTGTGTCCCAGGACTGTCACGTGGAGGAGGTCTGGCAGTCGTGTCCCAGGACCGTCACGTGGAGGAGGTCTGGCAGTCGTGTCCCAGGACCGTCACATGGAGGAGGTCTGGCAGTCGTGTCCCAGGACCGTCAGGTGGAGGAGGTCTGGCAGTCGTGTCACGTGGAGGAGGTCTGGCAGTCGTGTCCCAGGACCGTCACGTGGAGGAGGTCTGGCAGTCGTGTCCCAGGACCGTCACGTGGAGGAGGTCTGGCAGTCATGTCCCAAGACCGTCACGTGGAGGAGGTCTGGCTGTCGTGTCCCAGGACCGTCACATGGAGGAGGTCTGGCAGTTGTGTCCCAGGACTGTCACGTGGAGGAGGTCTGGCAGTTGTGTCCCAGGACCGTCACATGGAGGAGGTCTGGCAGTCGTGTCACGTGGAGGAGGTCTGGCTGTCGTGTCCCAGGACCGTCACATGGAGGAGGTCTGGCAGTTGTGTCCCAGGACTGTCACGTGGAGGAGGTCTGGCAGTTGTGTCCCAGGACCGTCACATGGAGGAGGTCTGGCAGTTGTGTCCCAGGACTGTCACGTGGAGGAGGTCTGGCAGTTGTGTCCCAGGATCGTCACATGGAGGAGGTCTGGCAGTTGTGTCCCAGGACTGTCACGTGGAGGAGGTCTGGCAGTCGTGTCCCAGGACCGTCACGTGGAGGAGGTCTGGCAGTCGTGTCCCAGGACCGTCACGTGGAGGAGGTCTGGCAGTCGTGTCCCAGGACCGTCACATGGAGGAGGTCTGGCAGTCGTGTCCCAGGACCGTCAGGTGGAGGAGGTCTGGCAGTCGTGTCACGTGGAGGAGGTCTGGCAGTCGTGTCCCAGGACCGTCACGTGGAGGAGGTCTGGCAGTCGTGTCCCAGGACCGTCACGTGGAGGAGGTCTGGCAGTCGTGTCCCAGGACCGTCACGTGGAGGAGGTCTGGCAGTCGTGTCCCAGGACTGTCAGGTGGAGGAGGTCTGGCAGTCGTGTCACGTGGAGGAGGTCTGGCAGTCGTGTCCCAGGACCGTCACGTGGAGGAGGTCTGGCAGTCGTGTCCCAGGACCGTCACGTGGAGGAGGTCTGGCTGTCGTGTCCCAGGACCGTCACGTGGAGGAGGTCTGGCTGTCGTGTCCCAGGACCGTCACGTGGAGGAGGTCTGGCAGTCGTGTCCCAGGACCGTCACGTGGAGGAGGTCTGGCAGTCGTGTCCCAGGACCGTCACATGGAGGAGGTCTGGCAGTCGTGTCCCAGGACCGTCACATGGAGGAGGTCTGGCAGTTGTGTCCCAGGACCGTCACGTGGAGGAGGTCTGGCAGTCGTGTCCCAGGACCGTCACGTGGAGGAGGTCTGGCAGTTGTGTCCCAGGACCGTCACGTGGAGGAGGTCTGGCAGTCGTGTCCCAGGACCGTCACGTGGAGGAGGTCTGGCAGTCGTGTCCCAGGACCGTCACATGTGTAAAGTCATCGACTCACACACTTTCACTTCCTTTGAATCACAGATGATTAAGGTTGGTTCTTCAAGTCCTTTTTACTGTGTTTTAGTCCCCGCCCCCTGGTCCTGCTGCTGTCTTTTTAAAGGACTTTAGTGACTTTTTATCTTCTATTATAAAGCTGGAAAATGTTTTAATTCTTGGGGACTTGAACATTTGGGTCGATGGCTCATCATGCCCTGCAAAGGATCTTTTAACCTTGACTGAAACATTTAACTTTGAGCAGCTTGTTTCAGGTCCCACTCACCAAAAGGGACACACTTTAGACCTGGTGTTGTCACTTTAGACCTGGTGTTTTCACTTTAGACCTGGTGTTGTCACTTTAGACCTGGTGTTGTCACTTTAGACCTGGTGTTTTCACTTTAGACCTGGTGTTGTCACTTTAGACCTGGTGTTGTCACTTTAGACCTGGTGTTGTCACTTTAGACCTGGTGTTGTCACTTTAGACCTGGTGTTGTCACTTTAGACCTGGTGTTGTCACTTTAGACCTGGTGTTTTCACTTTAGACCTGGTCTTGTCACTTTAGACCTGGTGTTTTCACTTTAGACCTGGTGTTGTCACTTTAGACCTGGTGTTGTCACTTTAGACCTGGTGTTTTCACTTTAGACCTGGTGTTTTCACTTTAGACCTGGTGTTGTCACTTTAGACCTGGTGTTGTCACTTTAGACCTGGTGTTGTCACTTTAGACCTGGTCTTGTCACTTTAGACCTGGTGTTGTCACTTTAGACCTGGTGTTTTCACTTTAGACCTGGTGTTTTCACTTTAGACCTGGTCTTGTCACTTTAGACCTGGTCTTGTCACTTTAGACCTGGTCTTGTCACTTTAGACCTGGTGTTTTCACTTTAGACCTGGTCTTGTCACTTTAGACCTGGTCTTGTCACTTTAGACCTGGTGTTGTCACTTTAGACCTGGTCTTGTCACTTTAGACCTGGTGTTTTCACTTTAGACCTGGTCTTGTCACTTTAGACATGGTCTTGTCACTTTAGACCTGGTGTTTTCACTTTAGACCTGGTCTTGTCACTTTAGACCTGGTCTTGTCACTTTAGACCTGGTGTTTTCACTTTAGACCTGGTCTTGTCACTTTAGACCTGGTCTTGTCACTTTAGACCTGGTCTTGTCACTTTAGACCTGGTGTTTTCACTTTAGACCTGGTCTTGTCACTTTAGACCTGGTCTTGTCACTTTAGACCTGGTCTTGTCACTTTAGACCTGGTCTTGTCACTTTAGACCTGGTGTTTTCACTTTAGACCTGGTCTTGTCACTTTAGACCTGGTCTTGTCACTTTAGACCTGGTGTTTTCACTTTAGACCTGGTGTTGTCACTTTAGACCTGGTCTTGTCACTTTAGACCTGGTCTTGTCACTTTAGACCTGGTGTTGTCACTTTAGACCTGGTCTTGTCACTTTAGACCTGGTGTTGTCACTTTAGACCTGGTGTTTTCACTTTAGACCTGGTGTTGTCACTTTAGACCTGGTGTTGTCACTTTAGACCTGGTCTTGTCACTTTAGACCTGGTGTTGTCACTTTAGACCTGGTGTTTTCACTTTAGACCTGGTGTTTTCACTTTAGACCTGGTCTTGTCACTTTAGACCTGGTCTTGTCACTTTAGACCTGGTGTTGTCACTTTAGACCTGGTCTTGTCACTTTAGACCTGGTCTTGTCACTTTAGACCTGGTGTTGTCACTTTAGACCTGGTGTTGTCACTTTAGACCTGGTGTTGTCACTTTAGACCTGGTCTTGTCACTTTAGACCTGGTCTTGTCACTTTAGACCTGGTCTTGTCACTTTAGACCTGGTCTTGTCACTTTAGACCTGGTCTTGTCACTTTAGACCTGGTGTTTTCACTTTAGACCTGGTCTTGTCACTTTAGACCTGGTCTTGTCACTTTAGACCTGGTCTTGTCACTTTAGACCTGGTCTTGTCACTTTAGACCTGGTGTTTTCACTTTAGACCTGGTCTTGTCACTTTAGACCTGGTGTTTTCACTTTAGACCTGGTCTTGTCACTTTAGACCTGGTCTTGTCACTTTAGACCTGGTGTTGTCACTTTAGACCTGGTGTTGTCACTTTAGACCTGGTGTTTTCACTTTAGACCTGGTGTTGTCACTTTAGACCTGGTGTTGTCACTTTAGACCTGGTGTTTTCACTTTAGACCTGGTGTTGTCACTTTAGACCTGGTGTTGTCACTTTAGACCTGGTGTTGTCACTTTAGACCTGGTGTTGTCACTTTAGACCTGGTGTTGTCACTTTAGACCTGGTGTTGTCACTTTAGACCTGGTGTTTTCACTTTAGACCTGGTCTTGTCACTTTAGACCTGGTGTTTTCACTTTAGACCTGGTGTTGTCACTTTAGACCTGGTCTTGTCACTTTAGACCTGGTGTTGTCACTTTAGACCTGGTCTTGTCACTTTAGACCTGGTGTTTTCACTTTAGACCTGGTCTTGTCACTTTAGACATGGTCTTGTCACTTTAGACCTGGTGTTTTCACTTTAGACCTGGTCTTGTCACTTTAGACCTGGTCTTGTCACTTTAGACCTGGTGTTTTCACTTTAGACCTGGTCTTGTCACTTTAGACCTGGTCTTGTCACTTTAGACCTGGTCTTGTCACTTTAGACCTGGTGTTTTCACTTTAGACCTGGTCTTGTCACTTTAGACCTGGTCTTGTCACTTTAGACCTGGTCTTGTCACTTTAGACCTGGTCTTGTCACTTTAGACCTGGTGTTTTCACTTTAGACCTGGTCTTGTCACTTTAGACCTGGTCTTGTCACTTTAGACCTGGTGTTTTCACTTTAGACCTGGTGTTGTCACTTTAGACCTGGTCTTGTCACTTTAGACCTGGTCTTGTCACTTTAGACCTGGTGTTGTCACTTTAGACCTGGTCTTGTCACTTTAGACCTGGTGTTGTCACTTTAGACCTGGTGTTTTCACTTTAGACCTGGTGTTGTCACTTTAGACCTGGTGTTGTCACTTTAGACCTGGTCTTGTCACTTTAGACCTGGTGTTGTCACTTTAGACCTGGTGTTTTCACTTTAGACCTGGTGTTTTCACTTTAGACCTGGTCTTGTCACTTTAGACCTGGTCTTGTCACTTTAGACCTGGTGTTGTCACTTTAGACCTGGTCTTGTCACTTTAGACCTGGTCTTGTCACTTTAGACCTGGTGTTGTCACTTTAGACCTGGTGTTGTCACTTTAGACCTGGTGTTGTCACTTTAGACCTGGTCTTGTCACTTTAGACCTGGTCTTGTCACTTTAGACCTGGTCTTGTCACTTTAGACCTGGTCTTGTCACTTTAGACCTGGTGTTTTCACTTTAGACCTGGTCTTGTCACTTTAGACCTGGTCTTGTCACTTTAGACCTGGTCTTGTCACTTTAGACCTGGTCTTGTCACTTTAGACCTGGTGTTTTCACTTTAGACCTGGTCTTGTCACTTTAGACCTGGTGTTTTCACTTTAGACCTGGTCTTGTCACTTTAGACCTGGTCTTGTCACTTTAGACCTGGTGTTGTCACTTTAGACCTGGTGTTGTCACTTTAGACCTGGTCTTGTCACTTTAGACCTGGTCTTGTCACTTTAGACCTGGTCTTGTCACTTTAGACCTGGTCTTGTCACTTTAGACCTGGTCTTGTCACTTTAGACCTGGTCTTGTCACTTTAGACCTGGTCTTGTCACTTTAGACCTGGTCTTGTCACTTTAGACCTGGTCTTGTCACTTTAGACCTGGTCTTGTCACTTTAGACCTGGTCTTGTCACTTTAGACCTGGTGTTTTCACTTTAGACCTGGTCTTGTCACTTTAGACCTGGTCTTGTCACTTTAGACCTGGTGTTGTCACTTTAGACCTGGTCTTGTCACTTTAGACCTGGTCTTGTCACTTTAGACCTGGTCTTGTCACTTTAGACCTGGTCTTGTCACTTTAGACCTGGTGTTTTCACTTTAGACCTGGTCTTGTCACTTTAGACCTGGTCTTGTCACTTTAGACCTGGTCTTGTCACTTTAGACCTGGTCTTGTCACTTTAGACCTGGTGTTTTCACTTTAGACCTGGTCTTGTCACTTTAGACCTGGTGTTTTCACTTTAGACCTGGTCTTGTCACTTTAGACCTGGTCTTGTCACTTTAGACCTGGTGTTGTCACTTTAGACCTGGTGTTGTCACTTTAGACCTGGTCTTGTCACTTTAGACCTGGTCTTGTCACTTTAGACCTGGTCTTGTCACTTTAGACCTGGTCTTGTCACTTTAGACCTGGTCTTGTCACTTTAGACCTGGTCTTGTCACTTTAGACCTGGTCTTGTCACTTTAGACCTGGTCTTGTCACTTTAGACCTGGTCTTGTCACTTTAGACCTGGTCTTGTCACTTTAGACCTGGTCTTGTCACTTTAGACCTGGTGTTTTCACTTTAGACCTGGTCTTGTCACTTTAGACCTGGTCTTGTCACTTTAGACCTGGTGTTGTCACTTTAGACCTGGTGTTGTCACTTTAGACCTGGTCTTGTCACTTTAGACCTGGTCTTGTCACTTTAGACCTGGTCTTGTCACATTAGACCTGGTCTTGTCACTTTAGACCTGGTGTTGTCACTTTAGACCTGGTCTTGTCACTTTAGACCTGGTCTTGTCACTTTAGACCTGGTCTTGTCACTTTAGACCTGGTGTTGTCACTTTAGACCTGGTCTTGTCACTTTAGACCTGGTCTTGTCACTTTAGACCTGGTCTTGTCACTTTAGACCTGGTCTTGTCACTTTAGACCTGGTCTTGTCACTTTAGACCTGGTCTTGTCACTTTAGACCTGGTGTTGTCACTTTAGACCTGGTCTTGTCACTTTAGACCTGGTCTTGTCACTTTAGACCTGGTCTTGTCACTTTAGACCTGGTCTTGTTACTCTGTGTGGAGGATGTCCATATGAGTGATCATAGCTGTGTTTTATTTGAATTGAACTTTTCTCCTGAGCCGGTGCCTCAAACATCAGGTCTCAGAGGAGCATTATCACTGCAAATGCAGCCGTCATTGTTCTGCTGTGTTTGATCCTCATTGTTTATGAATTGTCTTGATGTGGACAGTTTCATTCATTCCTTTAGCCAATGTTTATCCATTTTAGATCAGGCACCTGTAAAATCCACTCTGTCAACACAGAAAAAAGCTTGTCCTTGGGTTAATGAAGATATCCTAAACCTAAAGAGACTATGTCGGAAAACTGAGGTCAAAGGTCACACCTCAGAGATCTTGTGACATCAACAATGAAATGATGGAAAGTTCCAGAGCTGATTACTTCCGCCAGCTAATAACATCCAACAAGAAAAACCCCAAAGTGCTTGACACTATAAATTCTATTGTTTGTGCTTCAGCTGCAGTGACTCCTGTTTCCTGCAAAGCAACGAACTCATGTTCTTCATCGATAAGATCAAGATGATCAAAGACCAAATCCCAGTCCTTTTGTCTGATAAACCTGTTTCTGTGGAGCCTGTTTCCCAAAACTGCTCTTCTTTTAAGCCTGTCACTCTAGAAGACATCTCAGCTCTGGTGACCAAGATGAAACCCTCCTCTTGTACATCAGATGCCCTTCCCTGCAGGCTCTTCCTCAAAGTGCTTGATGTTATTGGCCCCTGGGGGACCAAAATGGTAAATCTCTCTCTTTCTACTGGTGTGTTTCCTGGTCCATTTAAACATGCCATAGTTGAGCCTTTACTGAAAAAAACAAACTTGGACCCGACAGACCCCAAAAGTTTCAGACCTATTTCAAAGCTCTCGTTCATGTCCCAGATCCTTGAGAAGGTGGGCTCTGAACAATTGTCAGATTTCCTTGATCACGACTTCTTCACGACTCTTTTCAATCTGGTTTCCACAAACATCATTCTACGGAAACCTCATTGTTGAAAGTGTCCAGTGACATTATGATGCTGATTCTGGAAAATGCACTGTTCTAGTTCTGTTGGATCTGTCTGCGCGGTTGACCTTTGACACTGTCGACCATCATATCCTGTTGAACAGACTGAGGGACCTGATTGGACGATCGGGGTCAGTTCTTCATTGGTTTTCCTCATATTTATCCGGTCGGAAATTTTGTGTCGCTACAAACCAAATAATGTCTGACTCAGCTGATCTGTTGTGTGGAGTTCCTCAGGGCTCCGTCTTGGGTCCCGTCCTATTTCTGCTTTATATAATTCCCCTGGGAATGATCATTAAAGAGTTTAGTGATGTGTCCTATCACCTGTTCATGACGATATTCAGCTCTTTTAAACCTTCTGAGATCCAGAAGCTGAACTCCTTGGTCAGTTGTTTAGTGCAAATAAAACAATGGCTGAGTAAAAACTCTGCAGCTAAAAACAGACAAAACAGAAACTCTGATTATTGCCCCTGATGATGCCATTCCAGGGATAAACCAGTACTTGGGTGATTTAGGCCAGACTGTAAATCTCTAAGCTCAGGAAAATAATGTCTCAAAATGATCTGGAACTTATAATTCATGCATTTGTGTCTTCACGTTTAGACTATTGTAACAGTTTGTTTTCCGGTCTTAATAAGAAGGAACTCTCTCGTCTGCAGCTGCTCCAGAACTCTGCAGCGAGGATCTTGACTCGCACAAATAGAAGGGCCCACATTTCACCCTTCACTGGAGCCGGTCTCCATGGAAACAGTTTAAAATTCTTGTTTTAACTTTTAGAGCTTTAAATGGTCAGGTCCCATCGTACATCAGCGATCTGATTAAACCGTACGTTCCCTCTCGCTCACTAAGGTCCTTGGACCAGGAACTGTTGTTGGTTCCTCGCACTCGTTTTGGGACCAGAGGAGACAGATCCTTCCAGGCTGTTCCAGACTCTGGAACCATCTTCTGCTCTCACTACGGTCACTGGACCCTGTTGTTGCTTTTAAGGCTCAGATTAAAACCTTTTTATTTAGTCAAGTCTTTTAATTACATTTTCTTTAAGGACTGATTTTACTGTATATTGTTGTATATGTTTTGTTCACTGTAAGTTTTTTGTGTTTTTATTGTTTTATTCTGTGTTTTGTGAAGCACTTTGTGACCTCTGTCTGTGAAAGGTGCTTTATAAATAAAATGTACTTACTTGCTCTGGATGAGATGTAACTTGAGCCATATATATATATATATATATATATAATCATTCTTACATGAGTCACATTCAAACCAAACCTGATGAAGTGGCTGTGATCCCTCATTCGTCCAGAACCTTCATCCAAGAGTCATTCTCAATCTCTGGACCTAGTCTGAGAACTCAGATATTTAGCCACCGGGCGGAGCCACCTCATAATAGCCTGACCTGTTTATGTCCAACACATAAGGACACATGTCCCTGATGTCTCTGTCCCTTATGTCTCTGTCCCTGATGTCTCTGTCCCTGATGTCTCTGATGTACTACACATGTTATATATGTAATATACATGTTATATATATATGTAATATATATGTAATATACATGTCATATATGTAATACACATGTTATATATATGTAATATACATGTGATATATATGTAATATACATGTTATATATGTAATATATATGTCATATATGTAATATACATGTTATATATGTAATACACATGTTATATATATATGTAATATATATGTAATATACATGTTATATATATGTACTACATCAGCTCTGGTCAGTCAGATGGTGATCAGGTACTCATCAGTGATGAGGAGCTGCAGCAGCTAACAATAGGATGTACATGGTCCATGACAGGGCTGTGAGGGGAACAAAGAAGATTAGTCCAGGGGAAACTTAAAGCAGTGCAAACAAATAGATAAACAGAACAGGCAATTATCAGGAGGCTCCGCCCAGTGGGCGGGATTTACTCATGAGTATGATGAATACAACTAGTTGAGCAGATTGAAAATGACTCTTGTCCAGATGATAATACTGAAGCTCTTTCTACAAAAACTGATGACTTTTTAAATCCATCTTTTTTGAAGCAGGATAGTCTCAGTAAATGATTTCTCTTGATTTAACTTAACCCGAGAGTCAATGTCTAACTGGGTTTATAATGTTGATTAAGGTTTAAAATAAATCATTTCACACTGCTCTGTTTTTGGTGCATTATTGTCCACATAAAGCTAGATTTACAGTAAGACATGTATTTATGTGGTTGTGTTTGTTTCTGGTTCTTTCAGTTTGTGATTTTGGAGCCAGTGCTTATTGTCCCATTCAAAATGCACTCATAGGACAAAATCTTATTAGATAAAATTATCACAAGATTGTGCTCACGTGGGAAATAATCTAACCCATTCGCCTTAGACAAAAAAGGTGAACTTTGCTCTTGAGAAGCTGTAGATCCAAAAAGCAGAGCTACATTGACCTCTAATCTAACCCTACAGTGACCTCTAATCTAACCCTAACCCTACAGTGACCTCTAATCTAACCCAGTGACCTCTAATCTAACCCTACAGTGACCTCTAATCTAACCCTAACCCTACAGTGACCTCTAATCTAACCCAGTGACCTCTAATCTAACCCTAACCCTACAGTGACCTCTAATCTAACCCTACAGTGACCTCTAATCTAACCCTAACCCTACAGTGACCTCTAATCTAACCCAGTGACCTCTAATCTAACCCTAACCCTACAGTGACCTCTAATCTAACCGTACAGTGACCTCTAATCTAACCCTACAGTGACCTCTAATCTAACCCTACAGTGACCTCTAATCTAACCCTAAACCTAACCCTAACCTTACAGTGACCTCTAATCTAACCCTAACCTTGACCCTAAACCCTAACCCTAACCCTGACCCTAAACCCTGACCCTGACCCTGACCCGCTCTGCAGACTCTGCAAACAAAGGGTTCATATCAATCTCTCACATTCTGTTGCAGGGTTTTGATCGAGGAAAAGGTGACACAGACGGTTCTTTCCGTGGCGAGCTTTGCTTCTCCTGTGATAACAACTGTGGAGTGTTCACTGCCTTCAACATGCTCACAGCCGTGGGACCTCAGACCAGTCCAGAACCAGGTCCAGAACCAGGTCCAGAACCAGGTCCAAACCCCGGCCTGGAGCCCAACCTGGACCACTCTCCCCCTGCAGAGTCCAGAGGAGAGTCCAGAGCAGAGTCCAGACCGGAGACTTGGATCTCAGGTCCAAAGTCCCTGTCTGCAGATCTTACACCCATGGTCAGGACCCAGGACTCTCGGGTGCAGAACCAAGGACCCACCAAAGGCCTCAGGTCCCGCTCGAAGTCCCTGAAACTGGATCCAAGTTCTGAAGAGTCCAACAATGAAGGAAAACAAAAAAATAAGCTCAACATTAAACCCGGGTCTGCAAAGAGAGCTCCAGAGACCAGATCAGATACCGGACCAGAACCCAGATCCTATGGAAGACCAAAGTCTGAGAATCTGGACCGTTTCGCAAAGGCTATCAAAACCAGGTTGGGTTTAAAGGCGTTTTGTTCCATGAGCCTCAGTTTAATGAATGTGTGTTTGTAACTTCTCACTCTGATCTCACCAGGCTGAACCCTCCCAAACCAGAACTCAGGTCCAAATCTGAGCCCAAGATGACATCCAGAACTGGACCAGAGCCTCCAGAGGGCGCCAGACTTGGGTCCACAGCTGCACTCAAAGCTGGAGATCAGGTTGTGTTCATCAGTGACATGGAGCAGACTGTGAAAGGCACCGTGGTCTTCATAGAGACGAGCCAAGAGGAGACCATGGTCTACATCGAGGTGAGTCCTGAGGTCTAGACCCTGGTCCAGTTTTAGAACCTGGTCCACCTTTAGAACCTGGTTCAGAATTTTAGAGGGAGACTGTAGATGAGAAATACTTTTAGCGAATACTTTTACCCCTGAGAAGGAAACAATGACTGAGGGGAAATTATTTTTCACAAACACATAAGTTGTTAACAGACAAAAACATCACCCAAGCTGAAGTCACTGAGGTTAAAGCTTGCCGAGTGTTCCTCAGTGTGAATTGTGTGTTTCAGGGTGACTCTGGGACCTCTGTGGTTCCTCTGCAGGGCGTGGCCAAGCTGGAGCCTGAAGCAGGTACTGCAGTTTGATATTTCACTCTGACCTTGATTCTGCCGAGTCCCATTGTCCAATCATTGTTCTGTTTTAGTCAGTGGTGGAAAAGTGTCAAACTCAATACACTCCATAAAACAGGAAGAACCCATTTAAATATAAAGAAATAAAACAAGAAGAACACATTTAAATATAAAGAAATAAAACAAGAAGAACACATTTAAATATAAAGAACTAAAAGCCTGGGAGGCAGTTGGCTCGCGAGGGGAGAATGCCTCAGTCACAGTCGGCCTCTCTGAGGGCTCCGAGCTTCTCCCCTCACGTTTACTTTACATATCTAACACTCCACATATGTTCGACTCTTGTCCAAGTACGGTTCATGTGTCACAAGATTAAGCACTTTGAAGGACGTGTGCGTGCAAAAGTATACAGGGTGATTGACAGCTGGATAAAATCCTCTGTTAGAAGGAGAAGAATGACTGATGTTCAGAGGCTCTGATGTAATTCCAACAAAAGTAATTGACCGGTGAAGAAAGAATGTGTGTGTGCGTGTGTGTGTTTGTGTGTGCGTGTGTATGTGTGAGTGTGTGTGTGTCTGTAGTGTGTGTGGGTGTGTGTGTGTCTGTAGTGTGTGTGTTTGTGTGTGTGTGCATGAGCGACAGAGCGGGCGGGAGCTCAGGGACAGGGCAGGAGCTCAGCGACAGGGCAGGAGCTCAGCGACAGGGCAGGAGCTCAGCGACAGAGCGGGCGGGAGCTCAGCGACAGGGCAGGAGCTCAGCGACAGAGGAGCGTCTTACACTGCTGCTCTGCGCCTGCCCGTGCTCTGCAGGACTTGACATAGGCCATGAGCCAGGGCACTTATTGTTCCACCTGAGCGGACCAAACTTTTTTGGCCTCAGTGTGTCCTTTGTGTCAATATAAATACATTTAACTATGATAGACATCAGCGGAAGGTACCTAATTTGGTGGCCATTTTTAAAATGGCCACCAATCGACAAAGTGGCAAGAACTACTTGAGTTCTAGGGCCAACATGATGATCTTGGTGTCTAAAAGTATGTTTTTGGGGATGACAGATGTAATGGTAACAGTTAAACGTCATTTAGAGTGGTGGCCATCTTGGAAATCCAATATGGCCGACATATATTGTAAAACCCATGAGGAAGTTTGTTTTTCACTGGTTAGGATTCATATATATATTCATATTTATGTAAATGTTGCTATAGATGTTGATATATATATTACTACCTTCACAAAATACTTGTATGTATGTTTATATGAATATATTTAAGCATTTAAATATATATATTTGCATATTTCAATCGTGCTGCACACAATATCTAACATGCTCATTTAAAAAGTTATTAATCTGGATATCCATATACTATTGTTATAGTTTAAGTAAGTTAAGTAAACCTTGCAGTATAATTTTAACAAACCATGCATGTGTGTTTATAAGGTTAATATACTTTCTTATTCTAATTTTACTTGTTAAAATTTACAAAATATTGTCAATTTGGCTGGCGTGATGGATGGAAGAAAATACAACAGGGTCATCAGATTGCACCGCCTCATTTATGAGGCGCTCATGTATGAGGCTCATGTATGAGGCTCATGTATGAGGCTCATGTATGAGGCTCATGTATGAGGCTCATGTATGAGGCTCATGTATGAGGCGCTCATGTATGAGGCTCATGTATGAGGCTCATGTATGAGGCTAATGTATGAGGCTCATGTATGAGGCGCTCATGTATGAGGCGCTCATGTATGAGGCGCTCATGTATGAGGCGCTCATGTATGAGGCGCTCCTGTATGAGGCTCATGTATGAGGCTCATGTATGAGGCTCATGTATGAGGCGCTCCTGTATGAGGCGCTCCTGTATGAGGCGCTCCTGTATGAGGCGCTCATGTTTGAGGCTCATGTATGAGGCTCATGTATGAGGCTCATGTATGAGGCTCCTGTATGAGGCTCATGTATGAGGCGCTCATGTATGAGGCTCATGTATGAGGCTCATGTATGATGCGCTCATGCATGAGGCCCATGTATGAGGCGCTCCTGTGTGAGGCGCTCATGTATGAGGCGCTCATGCATGAGGCTCATGTATGAGGCTCATGTATGAGGCTCATGTATGAGGCTCCTGTATGAGGCGCTCATGCATGAGGCTCATGTATGAGGCTCATGTGTGAGGCTCATGTATGAGGCTCCTGTATGAGGCGCTCTTGTATGAGGCTCATGTATGAGGCGCTCATGCATGAGGCTCATGTATGAGGCTCATGTATGAGGCTCATGTATGAGGCTCATGTATGAGGCGCTCATATATGAGGCTCATGTATGAAGCTCATGTATGAGGCGCTCCTGTATGAGGCGCTCATGTATGAGGCGCTCATGTATGAGGTTCAAGTATGAGGCGCTCCTGTATGAGGCGCTCCTGTATGAGGCGCTCCTGTATGAGGCGCTCCTGTATGAGGCGCTCCTGTATGAGGCGCTCCTGTATGAAGCGTTCATGTATTAGGCTCATGTATGAGGCGCTCATGTATGAGGCTCATGTATGAGGCGCTCATGTATGAGGCGCTCATGTATGAGGCTCATGTATGAGGCTCATGTATGAGGCGCTCATGTATGAGGCTCATGTATGAGGCGCTCATGTATGAGGCTCATGTATGAGGCTCATGTATCAGGCTCATGCATGAGGCTCATTTATGAGGCGCTCATGTATGAGGCTCATGTATGAGGCGCTCATGTATGAGGCGCTCATGTATGAGACGCTCATGTATGAGGCTCATGTATGAGATTCATGTATGAGGTTCATGTATGAGGCTCATGTATGAGGCGCTCCTGTATGAGGCGCTCATGTATGAGGCTCATATATGAGGCGCTCATGTATGAGTCGCTCATGTATTAGGCTCATGTATGAGGCGCTCCTGTATGAGGCGATCCTGTATGAGGCGCTCATGTATGAGGCTCATGTATTAGGCGCTCCTGTATGAGGCGCTCCTGTATGAGGCGCTCCTGTATGAGGCGCTCATGTATGAGGCGCTCATGTATGAGGCTCATGTATGAGGCTCATGGATGAGAATCATGTATGAGGCTCATTTATGAGGCTCATGTATGAGGCTCATGTATGAGGCGCTCATGTATGAGGCTCATGTATGAGGCGTTCCTGTATGAGGCGCTCCTGTATGAGGCGCTCCTGTATGAGGTGCTCATGTATGAGGCGCTCATGTATGAGGCTCATGTATGAGGCTCATGTATGAGGCTCATGTATGAGACTCCTCTATGAGGCGCTCATGTATGAGGCTCATGTATGAGGCTCATGTATGAGGCTCATGTATGAGGCGCTCATGTTTGACGCGCTCATGTATGAGGCTCATGTATGAGGCTCATGCATGAGGCGCTCCTGTATGAGGCGCTCATGTATGAGGCGCTCATGTATGAGGCTCATGTATGAGGCGCTCCTGTATGAGGCGATCCTGTATGAGGCGCTCCTGTTTTTGGCGCTCATGTATTAGGCTCATGTATGTGGCGCTCATGTATGATGCGCTCATGTATGAGGCGCTCATGTATGAGGCACTCCTGTATGAGGCGCACATGTATGAGGCGCGCGCTCATGTATGAGGCTCATTTATGAGGCTCGTGTATGAGGTTCCTGTATGAGGCTCATGTATGAGGCTCATGTATGAGGCGCTCATGTATGAGGCTCATGTATGAGGCTCATGTATGAAGCTCATGTATGAGGCGCTCATGCATGAGGCCCATGTATGAGGCGCTCCTGTATGAGGCGCTCATGTATGAGGCGCTCTTGTATGAGGCGCTCATGTATGAGGCTCATGTATGAGGCTCATGTATGAGGCTCATGTATGAGGCTCATGTATGAGGCGCTCATGCATGAGGCTCATGTATGAGGCTCATGTATGAGGCTCATGTATGAGGCGCTCTTGTATGAGGCGCTCATGTATGAGGCTCATGTATGAGGCTCATGTATGAGTCTCCTGTATGAGGCTCCTGTATGAGGCGCTCATGTATGAGGGTCATGTATGAGGCGCTCATATATGAGGCGCTCATATATGAGGCTCATGTATGAGGCTCAAGTATGAGGCGCTCATGTGTGACGCGCTCATGTATGAGGCTCATGTATGAGGCTCATGTATGAGGCTCATGTATGAGGCACTCCTGTATGAGGTGCTCATGTATGAGGCGCTCATGTATGAGGTTCATGTATGAGGCGCTCCTGTATGAGGCACCCCTGTATGAAGCGCTCCTGTATGAGGCGCTCCTGTATGAGGCGCTCATGTATTAGGCACATTTATGAGGCGCTCATGTATGAGGCGCTCATGTATGAGGCGCTCATGTATGAGGCTCATGTATGAGGTTCATGTATGAGGCTCCTGTATGAGGCTCCTGTATGACGCGCTCATGTATGAGGCTCATGTATGAGGCGCTCACATATGAGGCACTCATATATGAGGCTCATGTATGAGGCTCAAGTATGAGGCGCTCATGTTTGACGCGCTCATGTATGAGGCTCATGTATGAGGCGCTCATGTATGAGGCTCATGTATGAGGCGCTCCTGTATGAGGCGCTCATGTATGAGGCTCATGTATGAGCCGCTCATGTATGAGGCGCTCATGTATGAGGCGCTCCTGTATGAGGCTCATGTATGAGGCTCATGTATGAGGCGCTCCTGTATGAGGCGCTCCTGTATGAGGCGCTCCTGTATGAGGCGCTCCTGTATGAGGCTCATGTATGAAGCTCATGTATGAGGCTCATGTATGAGGCTCATGTATGAGGCTCATGTATGAGGCTCATGTATGAGGCTCCTGTATGAGGCGCTCATGCATGAGGCTCATGTATGAGGCTCATGTATGAGGCGCTCATATATGAGGCTCATGTATGAAGCTCAAGTATGAGGCGCTCCTGTATGAGGCGCTCATGTATGAGGCACTCATATATGAGGCTCATGTATGAGGCTCATGTATGAAGCTCATGTATGAGGCTCATGGATGAGACTCATGTATGAGGCGCTCCTGTATGAGGCGCTCATGTATGAGGCTCATGTTTGACGCGCTCCTGTATGAGGCTCATGTATGAGGCTCATGTATGAGGCTCATGTATGAGGCGCTCCTGTATGAGGCGCTCCTGTATGAGGCTCATGTATGAGGCTCATGTATGAGGCTCATGTATGAGGCTCATGTAAGAGGCTCATGTATGAGGCTCATGTATGAGGCTCCTGTATGAGGCTCATGTATGAGGCGCTCATGCATGAGGCCCATGTATGAGGCGCTCCTGTGTGAGGCGCTCATGTATGAGGCGCTCATGTATGAGGCGCTCATGTATGAGGCTCATGTATGAGGCGCTCATGCATGAGGCTCATGTATGAGGCGCTCATGTATGAGGCTCCTGTATGAGGCGCTCATGTATGAGGCTCATGTATGAGGCTCATGTATGAGGCGCTCATATATGAGGCTCATGTATGAAGCTCATGTATGAGGCGCTCCTGTATGAGGCGCTCATGTATGAGGCGCTCATGTATGAGGTTCAAGTATGAGGCGCTCCTGTATGAGGCGCTCCTGTATGAGGCGCTCCTGTATGAGGCGCTCCTGTATGAGGCGCTCCTGTATGAAGCGTTCATGTATTAGGCTCATGTATGAGGCGCTCATGTATGAGGCTCATGTATGAGGCGCTCATATATGAGGCTCATGTATGAGGCTCATGTATGAGGCTCATGTATGAGGCTCATGTATGAGGCTCATGTATGAGGCTCATGCATGAGGCTCATTTATGAGGCGCTCATGTATGAGGCGCTCGTGTATGAGGCTCATGTATGAGGCTCATGTATGAGGCGCTCATGTATGAGGCTCATGTATGAGGCGCTCATGTATGAGGCGCTCATGTATGAGGCGCTCATGTATGAGGCTCATGTATGAGATTCATGTATGAGGTTCATGTATGAGGCTCATGTATGAGGCGCTCCTGTATGAGGCGCTCATGCATGGGGCTCATATATGAGGCGCTCATGTATGAGTCGCTCATGTATGAGGCTCATGTATGAGGCGCTCCTGTATGAGGCGATCCTGTATGAGGCGCTCATGTATGAGGCTCATGTATTAGGCGCTCCTGTATGAGGCGCTCCTGTATGAGGCGCTCCTGTATGAGGCGCTCATGTATGAGGCGCTCATGTATGAGGCTCATGTATGAGGCTCATGGATGAGAATCATGTATGAGGCTCATATATGAGGCTCATGTATGAGGCTCATGTATGAGGCGCTCATGTATGAGGCTCATGTATGAGGCGTTCCTGTATGAGGCGCTCCTGTATGAGGCGCTCCTGTATGAGGTGCTCATGTATGAGGCGCTCATGTATGAGGCTCATGTATGAGGCTCATGTATGAGACTCCTCTATGAGGCGCTCATGTATGAGGTTCATGTATGAGGCTCATGTATGAGGCTCATGTATGAGGCGCTCATGTTTGACGCGCTCATGTATGAGGCTCATGTATGAGGCTCATGCATGAGGCGCTCCTGTATGAGGCGCTCATGTATGAGGCGCTCATGTATGAGGCTCATGTATGAGGCGCTCCTGTATGAGGCGATCCTGTATGAGGCGCTCCTGTTTTTGGCGCTCATGTATTAGGCTCATGTATGTGGCGCTCATGTATGTTGCGCTCATGTATGAGGCGCTCATGTATGAGGCACTCCTGTATGAGGCGCACATGTATGAGGCGCGCGCTCATGTATGAGGCTCATATATGAGGCTCGTGTATGAGGTTCGTGTATGAGGCTCATGTATGAGGCTCATGTATGAGGCGCTCATGTATGAGGCTCATGTATGACGCTCATGTATGAAGCTCATGTATGAGGCGCTCATGCATGAGGCCCATGTATGAGGCGCTCCTGTATGAGGCGCTCATGTATGAGGCGCTCTTGTATGAGGCGCTCATGTATGAGGCTCATGTATGAGGCTCATGTATGAGGCTCATGTATGAGGCTCATGTATGAGGCTCATGTATGAGGCGCTCATGCATGAGGCTCATGTATGAGGCTCATGTATGAGGCTCATGTATGAGGCGCTCTTGTATGAGGCGCTCGTGTATGAGGCTCATGTATGAGGCTCATGTATGAGGCGCTCATGTATGAGGCTCATGTATGAGGCGCTCATGTATGAGGCGCTCATGTATGAGGCGCTCATGTATGAGGCTCATGTATGAGATTCATGTATGAGGTTCATGTATGAGGCTCATGTATGAGGCGCTCCTGTATGAGGCGCTCATGCATGGGGCTCATATATGAGGCGCTCATGTATGAGTCGCTCATGTATGAGGCTCATGTATGAGGCGCTCCTGTATGAGGCGATCCTGTATGAGGCGCTCATGTATGAGGCTCATGTATTAGGCGCTCCTGTATGAGGCGCTCCTGTATGAGGCGCTCCTGTATGAGGCGCTCATGTATGAGGCGCTCATGTATGAGGCTCATGTATGAGGCTCATGGATGAGAATCATGTATGAGGCTCATATATGAGGCTCATGTATGAGGCTCATGTATGAGGCGCTCATGTATGAGGCTCATGTATGAGGCGTTCCTGTATGAGGCGCTCCTGTATGAGGCGCTCCTGTATGAGGTGCTCATGTATGAGGCGCTCATGTATGAGGCTCATGTATGAGGCTCATGTATGAGACTCCTCTATGAGGCGCTCATGTATGAGGCTCATGTATGAGGCTCATGTATGAGGCTCATGTATGAGGCGCTCATGTTTGACGCGCTCATGTATGAGGCTCATGTATGAGGCTCATGCATGAGGCGCTCCTGTATGAGGCGCTCATGTATGAGGCGCTCATGTATGAGGCTCATGTATGAGGCGCTCCTGTATGAGGCGATCCTGTATGAGGCGCTCCTGTTTTTGGCGCTCATGTATTAGGCTCATGTATGTGGCGCTCATGTATGATGCGCTCATGTATGAGGCGCTCATGTATGAGGCACTCCTGTATGAGGCGCACATGTATGAGGCTCATGTATGAGGCTCATGTATGAGGCTCCTGTATGAGGCTCCTGTATGAGGCGCTCATGTATGAGGCTCATGTATGAGGCGCTCATATATGAGGCGCTCATATATGAGGCTCATGTATGAGGCTCAAGTATGAGGCGCTCATGTGTGACGCGCTCATGTATGAGGCTCATGTATGAGGCTCATGTATGAGGCTCATGTATGAGGCACTCCTGTATGAGGTGCTCATGTATGAGGCGCTCATGTATGAGGTTCATGTATGAGGCGCTCCTGTATGAGGCACCCCTGTATGAAGCGCTCCTGTATGAGGCGCTCCTGTATGAGGCGCTCATGTATTAGGCTCATTTATGAGCCGCTCATGTATGAGGCGCTCATGTATGAGGCGCTCATGTATGAGGCTCATGTATGAGGTTCATGTATGAGGCTCCTGTATGAGGCTCCTGTATGAGGCGCTCATGTATGAGGCTCATGTATTAGGCGCTCACATATGAGGCACTCATATATGAGGCTCATGTATGAGGCTCAAGTATGAGGCGCTCATGTTTGACGCGCTCATGTATGAGGCTCATGTATGAGGCGCTCATGTATGAGGCTCATGTATGAGGCGCTCCTGTATGAGGCGCTCATGTATGAGGCTCATGTATGAGCCGCTCATGTATGAGGCGCTCATGTATGAGGCGCTCATGAATGACGCGCTCATGTATGAGGCGCTCATGTATGAGGCGCTCCTGTATGAGGCTCATGTATGAGGCTCATGTATGAGGCGCTCCTGTATGAGGCGCTCCTGTATGAGGCGCTCCTGTATGAGGCGCTCTTGTATGAGGCTCATGTATGAAGCTCATGTATGAGGCTCATGTATGAGGCTCATGTATGAGGCTCCTGTATGAGGCTCCTGTATGAGGCGCTCATGCATGAGGCTCATGTATGAGGCTCATGTATGAGGCGCTCATATATGAGGCTCATGTATGAAGCTCATGTATGAGGCTCAAGTATGAGGCGCTCATGTATGAGGCGCTCATGTATGAGGTTCAAGTATGAGGCGCTCCTGTATGAGGCGCTCCTGTATGAGGCGCTCCTGTATGAGGCGCTCATGTATTAGGCTCATGTATGAGGCGCTCATGTATGAGGCGCTCATGTATGAGGCGCTCATGTATGAGGCTCATGTATGAGGCGCTCATGTATGATGCTCATGTATGAGGCGCTCATGTATGAGGCTCATGTATGAGGCTCATGTATGAGGCTCATGTATGAGGCTCATTTATGAGGCGCTCATGTATGAGGCGCTCGTGTATGAAGCTCATGTATGAGGCTCATGTATGAGGCGCTCATGTATGAGGCTCATGTATGAGGCGCTCATGTATGAGGCGCTCATGTATGAGCCTCATGTATGATGCGCTCATGTATGAGGTTCATGTATGAGGCTCATGTATGAGGCTCATGTATGAGGCTCATGTATGAGGCGCTCATGTATGAGGCGCTCATGTATGAGGCTCATGTATGAGGCTCATGTATGAGGCGCTCATGTATGAGGCGCTCATGTATGAGGCTCATGTATGAGATTCATGAATGAGGCTCATGTATGAGGCTCATGTATGAGGCGCTCCTGTATGAGGCGCTCATGTATGAGGCTCATGTATGAGGCGCTCATGTATGAGTCGCTCATGTATGAGGCTCATGTATGAGGCGCTCCTGTATGAGGCGCTCCTGTATGAGGCGCTCCTGTATGAGGCGCTCATGTATGAGGCTCAGGTATGAGGCTCATGTATGAGGCTCATGTATGAGGCGCTCATGTATGAGGCTCATGTATTAGGCTCATGTATGAGGTGCTCATGTATGAGGCGCTCATGTATGAGGCGCTCATGTGTGAGGCTCATGTATGAGGCGCTCCCGTATGAAGCGCTCATGTATGAGGCTCATGTATGAGGCTCATGTATGAGGCGCTCCTGTACAATGCGCTCCTGTATGAGGCGCTCCTGTATGAGGTGCTCCTGTATAATGAGCTCCTGTATAATGCGCTCCTGTATGAGGTGCTCCTGTATGAGGCGCTCCTGTCTGAGGCGCTCCTGTATGAGGCGCTCATGTATGAGGCACTCATATATGAGGCTCATGTATGAGGCTCAAGTATGAGGCGCTCATGTTTGACGCGCTCATGTATGAGGCTATGAGGCTCATGTATGAGGCTCATGGATGAGACTCATGTATGAGGCTCTCCTGTATGAGGCGCTCATGTATGAGGCTCATGTTTGACGCGCTCCTGTATGAGGCTCATGTATGAGGCTCATGTATGAGGCGCTCCTGTATGAGGCGCTCCTGTATGAGGCGCTCCTGTATGAGGCGCTCCTGTATGAGGCGCTCCTGTATGAATGGTTCATGTATTAGGCTCATGTATGAGGCGCTCATGTATGAGGCGCTCATGTATGAGGCGCTCATGTATGAGGCTCATGTATGAGGCTCATGTATGAGGCGCTCATGTATGAGGCTCATGTATGAGGCGCTCATGTATGAGGCTCATGTATGAGGCTCATGTATGAGGCTCATGTATGAGGCTCATGCATGAGGCTCATTTATGAGGCGCTCATGTATGAGGCGCTCGTGTATGAGGCTCATGTATGAGGCTCATGTATGAGGCGCTCATGTATGAGGCTCATGTATGAGGCGCTCATGTATGAGGCGCTCATGTATGAGGCTCATGTATGAGATTCATGTATGAGGTTCATGTATGAGGCTCATGTATGAGGCGCTCCTGTATGAGGCGCTCATGTATGAGGCTCATATATGAGGCGCTCATGTATGAGGCTCATGTATGAGGCTCATGTATGAGGCTCATGTATGAGGTTCATGTATGAGGCTCATGTATGAGGCTCATGTATGAGGCTCATGTATGAGGCTCATGTATGAGCCGCTCATGTATGAGGCGCTCATGTATGAGGCGCTCCTGTATGAGGCTCATGTATGAGGCTCATGTATGAGGCGCTCCTGTATGAGGCGCTCCTGTATGAGGCGCTCCTGTATGAGGCGCTCCTGTATGAGGCTCATGTATGAAGCTCATGTATGAGGCTCATGTATGAGGCTCATGTATGAGGCTCATGTATGAGGCTCATGTATGAGGCTCATGTATGAGGCTCCTGTATGAGGCGCTCATGCATGAGGCTCATGTATGAGGCTCATGTATGAGGCGCTCATATATGAGGCTCATGTATGAAGCTCAAGTATGAGGCGCTCCTGTATGAGGCGCTCATGTATGAGGCACTCATATATGAGGCTCATGTATGAGGCTCATGTATGAGGCTCATGTATGAGGCTCATGGATGAGACTCATGTATGAGGCGCTCCTGTATGAGGCGCTCATGTATGAGGCTCATGTTTGACGCGCTCCTGTATGAGGCTCATGTATGAGGCTCATGTATGAGGCTCATGTATGAGGCGTTCCTGTATGAGGCGCTCCTGTATGAGGCTCATGTATGAGGCTCATGTATGAGGCTCATGTAAGAGGCTCATGTATGAGGCTCATGTATGAGGCTCCTGTATGAGGCTCATGTATGAGGCGCTCATGCATGAGGCCCATGTATGAGGCGCTCCTGTGTGAGGCGCTCATGTATGAGGCGCTCATGTATGAGGCGCTTATGTATGAGGCTCATGTATGAGGCGCTCATGCATGAGGCTCATGTATGAGGCTCATGTATGAGGCTCCTGTATGAGGCGCTCATGTATGAGGCTCATGTATGAGGCTCATGTATGAGGCGCTCATATATGAGGCTCATGTATGAAGCTCATGTATGAGGCGCTCCTGTATGAGGCGCTCATGTATGAGGCGCTCATGTATGAGGTTCAAGTATGAGGCGCTCCTGTATGAGGCGCTCCTGTATGAGGCGCTCCTGTATGAGGCGCTCCTGTATGAGGCGCTCCTGTATGAAGCGTTCATGTATTAGGCTCATGTATGAGGCGCTCATGTATGAGGCTCATGTATGAGGCGCTCATGTATGAGGCGCTCATGTATGAGGCTCATATATGAGGCGCTCATGTATGAGGCTCATGTATGAGGCTCATGTATGAGGCTCATGTATGAGGCTCATGCATGAGGCTCATTTATGAGGCGCTCATGTATGAGGCGCTCGTGTATGAGGCTCATGTATGAGGCTCATGTATGAGGCGCTCATGTATGAGGCTCATGTATGAGGCGCTCATGTATGAGGCGCTCATGTATGAGGCGCTCATGTATGAGGCTCATGTATGAGATTCATGTATGAGGTTCATGTATGAGGCTCATGTATGAGGCGCTCCTGTATGAGGCGCTCATGCATGGGGCTCATATATGAGGCGCTCATGTATGAGTCGCTCATGTATGAGGCTCATGTATGAGGCGCTCCTGTATGAGGCGATCCTGTATGAGGCGCTCATGTATGAGGCTCATGTATTAGGCGCTCCTGTATGAGGCGCTCCTGTATGAGGCGCTCCTGTATGAGGCGCTCATGTATGAGGCGCTCATGTATGAGGCTCATGTATGAGGCTCATGGATGAGAATCATGTATGAGGCTCATGTATGAGGCGCTCATGTTTGACGCGCTCATGTATGAGGCTCATGTATGAGGCTCATGCATGAGGCGCTCCTGTATGAGGCGCTCATGTATGAGGCGCTCATGTATGAGGCTCATGTATGAGGCGCTCCTGTATGAGGCGATCCTGTATGAGGCGCTCCTGTTTTTGGCGCTCATGTATTAGGCTCATGTATGTGGCGCTCATGTATGATGCGCTCATGTATGAGGCGCTCATGTATGAGGCACTCCTGTATGAGGCGCACATGTATGAGGCGCGCGCTCATGTATGAGGCTCATATATGAGGCTCGTGTATGAGGTTCGTGTATGAGGCTCATGTATGAGGCTCATGTATGAGGCGCTCATGTATGAGGCTCATGTATGACGCTCATGTATGAAGCTCATGTATGAGGCGCTCATGCATGAGGCCCATGTATGAGGCGCTCCTGTATGAGGCGCTCATGTATGAGGCGCTCTTGTATGAGGCGCTCATGTATGAGGCTCATGTATGAGGCTCATGTATGAGGCTCATGTATGAGGCGCTCATGCATGAGGCTCATGTATGAGGCTCATGTATGAGGCTCATGTATGAGGCGCTCTTGTATGAGGCGCTCGTGTATGAGGCTCATGTATGAGGCTCATGTATGAGGCGCTTATGTATGAGGCTCATGTATGAGGCGCTCATGTATGAGGCGCTAATGTATGAGGCGCTCATGTATGAGGCTCATGTATGAGATTCATGTATGAGGTTCATGTATGAGGCTCATGTATGAGGCGCTCCTGTATGAGGCGCTCATGTATGAGTCGCTCATGTATGAGGCTCATGTATGAGGCGCTCCTGTATGAGGCGATCCTGTATCAGGCGCTCATGTATGAGGCTCATGTATTAGGCGCTCCTGTATGAGGCGCTCCTGTATGAGGCGCTCCTGTATGAGGCGCTCATGTATGAGGCGCTCATGTATGAGGCTCATGTATGAGGCTCATGGATGAGAATCATGTATGAGGCTCATATATGAGGCTCATGTATGAGGCTCATGTATGAGGCGCTCATGTATGAGGCTCATGTATGAGGCGTTCCTGTATGAGGCGCTCCTGTATGAGGCGCTCCTGTATGAGGTGCTCATGTATGAGGCGCTCATGTATGAGGCTCATGTATGAGGCTCATGTATGAGACTCCTCTATGAGGCGCTCATGTATGAGGCTCATGTATGAGGCTCATGTATGAGGCGCTCATGTTTGACGCGCTCATGTATGAGGCTCATGTATGAGGCTCATGCATGAGGCGCTCCTGTATGAGGCGCTCATGTATGAGGCGCTCATGTATGAGGCTCATGTATGAGGCGCTCCTGTATGAGGCGATCCTGTATGAGGCGCTCCTGTTTTTGGCGCTCATGTATTAGGCTCATGTATGTGGCGCTCATGTATGATGCGCTCATGTATGAGGCGCTCATGTATGAGGCACTCCTGTATGAGGCGCACATGTATGAGGCGCGCGCTCATGTATGAGGCTCATATATGAGGCTCGTGTATGAGGTTCGTGTATGAGGCTCATGTATGAGGCTCATGTATGAGGCGCTCATGTATGAGGCTCATGTATGACGCTCATGTATGAAGCTCATGTATGAGGCGCTCATGCATGAGGCCCATGTATGAGGCGCTCCTGTATGAGGCGCTCATGTATGAGGCGCTCTTGTATGAGGCGCTCATGTATGAGGCTCATGTATGAGGCTCATGTATGAGGCTCATGTATGAGGCTCATGTATGAGGCTCATGTATGAGGCGCTCATGCATGAGGCTCATGTATGAGGCTCATGTATGAGGCTCATGTATGAGGCGCTCTTGTATGAGGCGCTCATGTATGAGGCTCATGTATGAGGCTCATGTATGAGGCTCCTGTATGAGGCTCCTGTATGAGGCGCTCATGTATGAGGCTCATGTATGAGGCGCTCATGTATGAGGCTCATGTATGACGCTCATGTATGAAGCTCATGTATGAGGCGCTCATGCATGAGGCCCATGTATGAGGCGCTCCTGTATGAGGCGCTCATGTATGAGGCGCTCTTGTATGAGGCGCTCATGTATGAGGCTCATGTATGAGGCTCATGTATGAGGCTCATGTATGAGGCTCATGTATGAGGCTCATGTATGAGGCGCTCATGCATGAGGCTCATGTATGAGGCTCATGTATGAGGCTCATGTATGAGGCGCTCTTGTATGAGGCGCTCGTGTATGAGGCTCATGTATGAGGCTCATGTATGAGGCGCTCATGTATGAGGCTCATGTATGAGGCGCTCATGTATGAGGCGCTCATGTATGAGGCGCTCATGTATGAGGCTCATGTATGAGATTCATGTATGAGGTTCATGTATGAGGCTCATGTATGAGGCGCTCCTGTATGAGGCGCTCATGCATGGGGCTCATATATGAGGCGCTCATGTATGAGTCGCTCATGTATGAGGCTCATGTATGAGGCGCTCCTGTATGAGGCGATCCTGTATGAGGCGCTCATGTATGAGGCTCATGTATTAGGCGCTCCTGTATGAGGCGCTCCTGTATGAGGCGCTCCTGTATGAGGCGCTCATGTATGAGGCGCTCATGTATGAGGCTCATTTATGAGGCTCATGGATGAGAATCATGTATGAGGCTCATATATGAGGCTCATGTATGAGGCTCATGTATGAGGCGCTCATGTATGAGGCTCATGTATGAGGCGTTCCTGTATGAGGCGCTCCTGTATGAGGCGCTCCTGTATGAGGTGCTCATGTATGAGGCGCTCATGTATGAGGCTCATGTATGAGGCTCATGTATGAGACTCCTCTATGAGGCGCTCATGTATGAGGCTCATGTATGAGGCTCATGTATGAGGCTCATGCATGAGGCGCTCCTGTATGAGGCGCTCATGTATGAGGCGCTCATGTATGAGGCTCATGTATGAGGCGCTCCTGTATGAGGCGATCCTGTATGAGGCGCTCCTGTTTTTGGCGCTCATGTATTAGGCTCATGTATGTGGCGCTCATGTATGATGCGCTCATGTATGAGGCGCTCATGTATGAGGCACTCCTGTATGAGGCGCACATGTATGAGGCGCGCGCTCATGTATGAGGCTCATATATGAGGCTCGTGTATGAGGTTCGTGTATGAGGCTCATGTATGAGGCTCATGTATGAGGCGCTCATGTATGAGGCTCATGTATGACGCTCATGTATGAAGCTCATGTATGAGGCGCTCATGCATGAGGCCCATGTATGAGGCGCTCCTGTATGAGGCGCTCATGTATGAGGCGCTCTTGTATGAGGCGCTCATGTATGAGGCTCATGTATGAGGCTCATGTATGAGGCTCATGTATGAGGCTCATGTATGAGGCTCATGTATGAGGCGCTCATGCATGAGGCTCATGTATGAGGCTCATGTATGAGGCTCATGTATGAGGCGCTCTTGTATGAGGCGCTCATGTATGAGGCTCATGTATGAGGCTCATGTATGAGGCTCCTGTATGAGGCTCCTGTATGAGGCGCTCATGTATGAGGCTCATGTATGAGGCGCTCATATATGAGGCGCTCATATATGAGGCTCATGTATGAGGCTCAAGTATGAGGCGCTCATGTGTGACGCGCTCATGTATGAGGCTCATGTATGAGGCTCATGTATGAGGCTCATATATGAGGCACTCCTGTATGAGGTGCTCATGTATGAGGCGCTCATGTATGAGGTTCATGTATGAGGCGCTCCTGTATGAGGCACCCCTGTATGAAGCGCTCCTGTATGAGGCGCTCCTGTATGAGGCGCTCATGTATTAGGCTCATTTATGAGCCGCTCATGTATGAGGCGCTCATGTATGAGGCGCTCATGTATGAGGCTCATGTATGAGGTTCATGTATGAGGCTCCTGTATGAGGCTCCTGTATGAGGCGCTCATGTATGAGGCTCATGTATTAGGCGCTCACATATGAGGCACTCATATATGAGGCTCATGTATGAGGCTCAAGTATGAGGCGCTCATGTTTGACGCGCTCATGTATGAGGCTCATGTATGAGGCTCATGTATGAGGCTCATGTATGAGGCGCTCATGTATGAGGCTCATGTATGAGGCGCTCCTGTATGAGGCGCTCATGTATGAGGCTCATGTATGAGCCGCTCATGTATGAGGCGCTCATGTATGAGGCGCTCATGAATGACGCGCTCATGTATGAGGCGCTCATGTATGAGGCGCTCCTGTATGAGGCTCATGTATGAGGCTCATGTATGAGGCGCTCCTGTATGAGGCGCTCCTGTATGAGGCGCTCCTGTATGAGGCGCTCTTGTATGAGGCTCATGTATGAAGCTCATGTATGAGGCTCATGTATGAGGCTCATGTATGAGGCTTATGTATGAGGCTCATGTATGAGGCTCCTGTATGAGGCTCCTGTATGAGGCGCTCATGCATGAGGCTCATGTATGAGGCTCATGTATGAGGCTCAAGTATGAGGCGCTCATGTATGAGGCGCTCATGTATGAGGTTCAAGTATGAGGCGCTCCTGTATGAGGCGCTCCTGTATGAGGCGCTCCTGTATGAGGCGCTCCTGTATGAGGCGCTCATGTATTAGGCTCATGTATGAGGCGCTCATGTATGAGGCGCTCATGTATGAGGCGCTCATGTATGAGGCTCATGTATGAGGCGCTCATGTATGAGGCTCATGTATGAGGCGCTCATGTATGAGGCTCATGTATGAGGCTCATGTATGAGGCTCATGTATGAGGCTCATTTATGAGGCGCTCATGTATGAGGCGCTCGTGTATGAAGCTCATGTATGAGGCTCATGTATGAGGCGCTCATGTATGAGGCTCATGTATGAGGCGCTCATGTATGAGGCGCTCATGTATGAGCCTCATGTATGATGCGCTCATGTATGAGGTTCATGTATGAGGCTCATGTATGAGGCACTCATGTATGAGGCTCATGTATGAGGCGCTCATGTATGAGGCGCTCATGTATGAGGCTCATGTATGAGGCTCATGTATGAGGCGCTCATGTATGAGGCGCTCATGTATGAGGCTCATGTATGAGATTCATGAATGAGGCTCATGTATGAGGCTCATGTATGAGGCGCTCCTGTATGAGGCGCTCATGTATGAGGCTCATGTATGAGGCGCTCATGTATGAGTCGCTCATGTATGAGGCTCATGTATGAGGCGCTCCTGTATGAGGCGCTCCTGTATGAGGCGCTCATGTATGAGGCTCAGGTATGAGGCTCATGTATGAGGCTCATGTATGAGGCGCTCATGTATGAGGCTCATGTATTAGGCTCATGTATGAGGTGCTCATGTATGAGGCGCTCATGTATGAGGCGCTCATGTGTGAGGCTCATGTATGAGGCGCTCCCGTATGAAGCGCTCATGTATGAGGCTCATGTATGAGGCTCATGTATGAGGCGCTCCTGTACAATGCGCTCCTGTATGAGGCGCTCCTGTATGAGGTGCTCCTGTATAATGAGCTCCTGTATAATGCGCTCCTGTATGAGGTGCTCCTGTATGAGGCGCTCCTGTCTGAGGCGCTCCTGTATGAGGCGCTCATGTATGAGGCACTCATATATGAGGCTCATGTATGAGGCTCAAGTATGAGGCGCTCATGTTTGACGCGCTCATGTATGAGGCTATGAGGCTCATGTATGAGGCTCATGGATGAGACTCATGTATGAGGCGCTCCTGTATGAGGCTCTCCTGTATGAGGCGCTCATGTATGAGGCTCATGTTTGACGCGCTCCTGTATGAGGCTCATGTATGAGGCTCATGTATGAGGCGCTCCTGTATGAGGCGTTCCTGTATGAGGCGCTCCTGTATGAGGCGCTCCTGTATGAGGCGCTCCTGTATGAAGCGTTCATGTATTAGGCTCATGTATGAGGCGCTCATGTATGAGGCGCTCATGTATGAGGCGCTCATGTATGAGGCACATGTATGAGGCTCATGTATGAGGCGCTCATGTATGAGGCTCATGTATGAGGCGCTCATGTATGAGGCTCATGTATGAGGCTCATGTATGAGGCTCATGTATGAGGTTCATGTATGAGGCGCTCATGTATGAGGCTCATGTATGAGGCGCTCATGTATGAGGCGCTCATGTATGAGGCTCATGTATGAGATTCATGTATGAGGTTCATGTATGAGGCTCATGTATGAGGCTCATGTATGAGGCTCATGTATGAGGTCCATGTATGAGGCTCATGTATGAGGCGCTCATGTATGAGGCGCTCATATATGAGGCTCATGTATGAGGCGCTCCCGTATGAAGCGCTCATGTATGAGGCTCATGTATAAGGCTCATGTATGAGTCGCTCCTGTATGAACCGCTCATGTATGAGGCTCATGTATGAGGCGCTCCTGTATGAGGCGCTCATGTATGAGGCTCATGTATGAGCCGCTCATGTATGAGGCGCTCATGTATGAGGCGCTCATGAATGACGCGCTCATGTATGAGGCGCTCATGTATGAGGCGCTCCTGTATGAGGCTCATGTATGAGGCTCATGTATGAGGCGCTCCTGTATGAGGCGCTCCTGTATGAGGCGCTCCTGTATGAGGCGCTCTTGTATGAGGCTCATGTATGAAGCTCATGTATGAGGCTCATGTATGAGGCTCATGTATGAGGCTTATGTATGAGGCTCATGTATGAGGCTCCTGTATGAGGCTCCTGTATGAGGCGCTCATGCATGAGGCTCATGTATGAGGCGCTCATATATGAGGCTCATGTATGAAGCTCATGTATGAGGCTCAAGTATGAGGCGCTCATGTATGAGGCGCTCATGTATGAGGTTCAAGTATGAGGCGCTCCTGTATGAGGCGCTCCTGTATGAGGCGCTCCTGTATGAGGCGCTCCTGTATGAGGCGCTCATGTATTAGGCTCATGTATGAGGCGCTCATGTATGAGGCGCCCATGTATGAGGCGCTCATGTATGAGGCGCTCATGTATGAGGCTCATGTATGAGGCGCTCATGTATGAGGCTCATGTATGAGGCGCTCATGTATGAGGCTCATGTATGAGGCTCATGTATGAGGCTCATTTATGAGGCGCTCATGTATGAGGCGCTCGTGTATGAGGCTCATGTATGAGGCTCATGTATGAGGCGCTCATGTATGAGGCTCATGTATGAGGCGCTCATGTATGAGGCGCTCATGTATGAGCCTCATGTATGATGCGCTCATGTATGAGGTTCATGTATGAGGCTCATGTATGAGGCACTCATGTATGAGGCTCATGTATGAGGCGCTCATGTATGAGGCTCATGTATGAGGCTCATGTATGAGGCGCTCATGTATGAGGCGCTCATGTATGAGGCTCATGTATGAGATTCATGAATGAGGCTCATGTATGAGGCTCATGTATGAGGCGCTCCTGTATGAGGCGCTCATGTATGAGGCTCATGTATGAGGCGCTCATGTATGAGGCGCTCATGTATGAGTCGCTCATGTATGAGGCGCTCCTGTATGAGGCGCTCCTGTATGAGGCGCTCATGTATGAGGCTCAGGTATGAGGCTCATGTATGAGGCGCTCATGTATGAGGCGCTCATGTATGAGGCTCATGTATGAGGCTCATGTATGAGGTGCTCATGTATGAGGCGCTCATGTATGAGGCGCTCATGTGTGAGGCTCATGTATGAGGCGCTCCCGTATGAAGCGCTCATGTATGAGGCTCATGTATGAGGCTCATGTATGAGGCGCTCCTGTACAATGCGCTCCTGTATGAGGCGCTCCTGTATGAGGTGCTCCTGTATAATGAGCTCCTGTATAATGCGCTCCTGTATGAGGTGCTCCTGTATGAGGCGCTCCTGTCTGAGGCGCTCCTGTATGAGGCGCTCATGTATGAGGCACTCATATATGAGGCTCATGTATGAGACTCAAGTATGAGGCGCTCATGTTTGACGCGCTCATGTATGAGGCTATGAGGCTCATGTATGAGGCTCATGGATGAGACTCATGTATGAGGCGCTCCTGTATGAGGCGCTCATGTATGAGACGCTCATGTATGAGGCGCTCATGTATGAGGCTCATGTATGAGGCTCATGTATGAGGCGCTCATGTATGAGGCTCATGTATGAGGCGCTCATGTATGAGGCTCATGTATGAGGCTCATGTATGAGGCTCATGTATGAGGCTCATGCATGAGGCTCATTTATGAGGCGCTCATGTATGAGGCGCTCGTGTATGAGGCTCATGTATGAGGCTCATGTATGAGGCGCTCATGTATGAGGCTCATGTATGAGGCGCTCATGTATGAGGCGCTCATGTATGAGGCTCATGTATGAGATTCATGTATGAGGCTCATGTATGAGGCGCTCATGTATGAGGCTCATGTATGAGGCGCTCATGTATGAGGCGCTCATGTATGAGGCTCATGTATGAGATTCATGTATGAGGTTCATGTATGAGGCTCATGTATGAGGCGCTCCTGTATGAGGCGCTCATGTATGAGGCTCATATATGAGGCGCTCATGTATGAGGCTCATGTATGAGGCTCATGTATGAGGTTCATGTATGAGGCTCATGTATGAGGCTCATGTATGAGGCTCATGTATGAGGCTCATGTATGAGGCTCCTGTATGAGGCGCTCATGTATGAGGCGCTCATGTATGAGGCTCATGTATGAGGCGCTCCCGTATGAAGCGCTCATGTATGAGGCTCATGTATGAGGCTCATGTATGAGGCTCATGTATGAGGCGCTCATGTATGAGGCTCATGTATGAGGCGCTCCTGTATGAGGCGCTCCTGCATGAGGCGCTCCTGTACAATGCGCTCCTGTATGAGGCGCTCCTGTATGAGGTGCTCCTGTATAATGAGCTCCTGTATAATGCACTCCTGTATGAGGCGCTCCTGTATGAGGCGCTCATGTATGAGGCGCTCATGTATGAGGGTCATGTATGAGGCTCATGTATGAGGGTCATGTATGAGGCTCATGTATGAGGTTCATGTATGAGGCTCATGTATGAGGCTCATGTATGAGGCTCATGTATGAGGCTCCTGTATGAGGCGCTCATGTATGAGGCGCTCATGTATGAGGCTCATGTATGAGGCTCATGTATGAGGCTCATGTATGAGGCTCATGCATGAGGCTCATTTATGAGGCGCTCATGTATGAGGCGCTCGTGTATGAGGCTCATGTATGAGGCTCATGTATGAGGCGCTCATGTATGAGGCTCATGTATGAGGCGCTCATGTATGAGGCGCTCATGTATGAGGCTCATGTATGAGATTCATGTATTAGGCTCATGTATGAGGCGCTCATGTATGAGGCTCATGTATGAGGCGCTCCTGTATGAGGCGCTCATGTATGAGGCTCATGTATGAGGCGCTCATGTATGAGTCGCTCATGTATGAGGCTCATGTATGAGGCGCTCCTGTATGAGGCGCTCCTGTATGAGGCGCTCATGTATGAGGCTCAGGTATGAGGCTCATGTATGAGGCTCATGTATGAGGCGCTCATGTATGAGGCTCATGTATTAGGCTCATGTATGAGGTGCTCATGTATGAGGCGCTCATGTATGAGGCGCTCATGTGTGAGGCGCTCGTGTATGAGGCTCATGTATGAGGCTCATGTATGAGGCGCTCATGTATGAGGCTCATGTATGAGGCGCTCATGTATGAGGCGCTCATGTATGAGCCTCATGTATGATGCGCTCATGTATGAGGTTCATGTATGAGGCTCATGTATGAGGCACTCATGTATGAGGCTCATGTATGAGGCGCTCATGTATGAGGCTCATGTATGAGGCTCATGTATGAGGCGCTCATGTATGAGGCGCTCATGTATGAGGCTCATGTATGAGATTCATGAATGAGGCTCATGTATGAGGCTCATGTATGAGGCGCTCCTGTATGAGGCGCTCATGTATGAGGCTCATGTATGAGGCGCTCATGTATGAGGCGCTCATGTATGAGTCGCTCATGTATGAGGCGCTCCTGTATGAGGCGCTCCTGTATGAGGCGCTCATGTATGAGGCTCAGGTATGAGGCTCATGTATGAGGCGCTCATGTATGAGGCGCTCATGTATGAGGCTCATGTATGAGGTGCTCATGTATGAGGCGCTCATGTATGAGGCGCTCATGTGTGAGGCTCATGTATGAGGCGCTCCCGTATGAAGCGCTCATGTATGAGGCTCATGTATGAGGCTCATGTATGAGGCGCTCCTGTACAATGCGCTCCTGTATGAGGCGCTCCTGTATGAGGTGCTCCTGTATAATGAGCTCCTGTATAATGCGCTCCTGTATGAGGTGCTCCTGTATGAGGCGCTCCTGTCTGAGGCGCTCCTGTATGAGGCGCTCATGTATGAGGCACTCATATATGAGGCTCATGTATGAGGCTCATGTATGAGGCGCTCCTGTACAATGCGCTCCTGTATGAGGCGCTCCTGTATGAGGTGCTCCTGTATAATGAGCTCCTGTATAATGCGCTCCTGTATGAGGTGCTCCTGTATGAGGCGCTCCTGTCTGAGGCGCTCCTGTATGAGGCGCTCATGTATGAGGCACTCATATATGAGGCTCATGTATGAGGCGCTCATGTATGAGGCGCTCATGTATGAGGTTCAAGTATGAGGCGCTCCTGTATGAGGCGCTCCTGTATGAGGCGCTCCTGTATGAGGCGCTCCTGTATGAGGCGCTCATGTATTAGGCTCATGTATGAGGCGCTCATGTATGAGGCGCTCATGTATGAGGCGCTCATGTATGAGGCTCATGTATGAGGCGCTCATGTATGAGGCTCATGTATGAGGCGCTCATGTATGAGGCTCATGTATGAGGCTCATGTATGAGGCTCATGTATGAGGCTCATTTATGAGGCGCTCATGTATGAGGCGCTCGTGTATGAAGCTCATGTATGAGGCTCATGTATGAGGCGCTCATGTATGAGGCTCATGTATGAGGCGCTCATGTATGAGGCGCTCATGTATGAGCCTCATGTATGATGCGCTCATGTATGAGGTTCATGTATGAGGCTCATGTATGAGGCACTCATGTATGAGGCTCATGTATGAGGCGCTCATGTATGAGGCGCTCATGTATGAGGCTCATGTATGAGGCTCATGTATGAGGCGCTCATGTATGAGGCGCTCATGTATGAGGCTCATGTATGAGATTCATGAATGAGGCTCATGTATGAGGCTCATGTATGAGGCGCTCCTGTATGAGGCGCTCATGTATGAGGCTCATGTATGAGGCGCTCATGTATGAGTCGCTCATGTATGAGGCTCATGTATGAGGCGCTCCTGTATGAGGCGCTCCTGTATGAGGCGCTCATGTATGAGGCTCAGGTATGAGGCTCATGTATGAGGCTCATGTATGAGGCGCTCATGTATTAGGCTCATGTATTAGGCTCATGTATGAGGTGCTCATGTATGAGGCGCTCATGTATGAGGCGCTCATGTGTGAGGCTCATGTATGAGGCGCTCCCGTATGAAGCGCTCATGTATGAGGCTCATGTATGAGGCTCATGTATGAGGCGCTCCTGTACAATGCGCTCCTGTATGAGGCGCTCCTGTATGAGGTGCTCCTGTATAATGAGCTCCTGTATAATGCGCTCCTGTATGAGGTGCTCCTGTATGAGGCGCTCCTGTCTGAGGCGCTCCTGTATGAGGCGCTCATGTATGAGGCACTCATATATGAGGCTCATGTATGAGGCTCAAGTATGAGGCGCTCATGTTTGACGCGCTCATGTATGAGGCTATGAGGCTCATGTATGAGGCTCATGGATGAGACTCATGTATGAGGCGCTCCTGTATGAGGCTCTCCTGTATGAGGCGCTCATGTATGAGGCTCATGTTTGACGCGCTCCTGTATGAGGCTCATGTATGAGGCTCATGTATGAGGCGCTCCTGTATGAGGCGTTCCTGTATGAGGCGCTCCTGTATGAGGCGCTCCTGTATGAGGCGCTCCTGTATGAAGCGTTCATGTATTAGGCTCATGTATGAGGCGCTCATGTATGAGGCGCTCATGTATGAGGCGCTCATGTATGAGGCACATGTATGAGGCTCATGTATGAGGCGCTCATGTATGAGGCTCATGTATGAGGCGCTCATGTATGAGGCTCATGTATGAGGCTCATGTATGAGGCTCATGTATGAGGTTCATGTATGAGGCGCTCATGTATGAGGCTCATGTATGAGGCGCTCATGTATGAGGCGCTCATGTATGAGGCTCATGTATGAGATTCATGTATGAGGTTCATGTATGAGGCTCATGTATGAGGCTCATGTATGAGGCTCATGTATGAGGTCCATGTATGAGGCTCATGTATGAGGCGCTCATGTATGAGGCGCTCATATATGAGGCTCATGTATGAGGCGCTCCCGTATGAAGCGCTCATGTATGAGGCTCATGTATAAGGCTCATGTATGAGTCGCTCCTGTATGAACCGCTCATGTATGAGGCTCATGTATGAGGCGCTCCTGTATGAGGCGCTCATGTATGAGGCTCATGTATGAGCCGCTCATGTATGAGGCGCTCATGTATGAGGCGCTCATGAATGACGCGCTCATGTATGAGGCGCTCATGTATGAGGCGCTCCTGTATGAGGCTCATGTATGAGGCTCATGTATGAGGCGCTCCTGTATGAGGCGCTCCTGTATGAGGCGCTCCTGTATGAGGCGCTCTTGTATGAGGCTCATGTATGAAGCTCATGTATGAGGCTCATGTATGAGGCTCATGTATGAGGCTTATGTATGAGGCTCATGTATGAGGCTCCTGTATGAGGCTCCTGTATGAGGCGCTCATGCATGAGGCTCATGTATGAGGCGCTCATATATGAGGCTCATGTATGAAGCTCATGTATGAGGCTCAAGTATGAGGCGCTCATGTATGAGGCGCTCATGTATGAGGTTCAAGTATGAGGCGCTCCTGTATGAGGCGCTCCTGTATGAGGCGCTCCTGTATGAGGCGCTCCTGTATGAGGCGCTCATGTATTAGGCTCATGTATGAGGCGCTCATGTATGAGGCGCCCATGTATGAGGCGCTCATGTATGAGGCGCTCATGTATGAGGCTCATGTATGAGGCGCTCATGTATGAGGCTCATGTATGAGGCGCTCATGTATGAGGCTCATGTATGAGGCTCATGTATGAGGCTCATTTATGAGGCGCTCATGTATGAGGCGCTCGTGTATGAGGCTCATGTATGAGGCTCATGTATGAGGCGCTCATGTATGAGGCTCATGTATGAGGCGCTCATGTATGAGGCGCTCATGTATGAGCCTCATGTATGATGCGCTCATGTATGAGGTTCATGTATGAGGCTCATGTATGAGGCACTCATGTATGAGGCTCATGTATGAGGCGCTCATGTATGAGGCTCATGTATGAGGCTCATGTATGAGGCGCTCATGTATGAGGCGCTCATGTATGAGGCTCATGTATGAGATTCATGAATGAGGCTCATGTATGAGGCTCATGTATGAGGCGCTCCTGTATGAGGCGCTCATGTATGAGGCTCATGTATGAGGCGCTCATGTATGAGGCGCTCATGTATGAGTCGCTCATGTATGAGGCGCTCCTGTATGAGGCGCTCCTGTATGAGGCGCTCATGTATGAGGCTCAGGTATGAGGCTCATGTATGAGGCGCTCATGTATGAGGCGCTCATGTATGAGGCTCATGTATGAGGCTCATGTATGAGGTGCTCATGTATGAGGCGCTCATGTATGAGGCGCTCATGTGTGAGGCTCATGTATGAGGCGCTCCCGTATGAAGCGCTCATGTATGAGGCTCATGTATGAGGCTCATGTATGAGGCGCTCCTGTACAATGCGCTCCTGTATGAGGCGCTCCTGTATGAGGTGCTCCTGTATAATGAGCTCCTGTATAATGCGCTCCTGTATGAGGTGCTCCTGTATGAGGCGCTCCTGTCTGAGGCGCTCCTGTATGAGGCGCTCATGTATGAGGCACTCATATATGAGGCTCATGTATGAGGCTCAAGTATGAGGCGCTCATGTTTGACGCGCTCATGTATGAGGCTATGAGGCTCATGTATGAGGCTCATGGATGAGACTCATGTATGAGGCGCTCCTGTATGAGGCGCTCATGTATGAGGCGCTCATGTATGAGGCGCTCATGTATGAGGCTCATGTATGAGGCTCATGTATGAGGCGCTCATGTATGAGGCTCATGTATGAGGCGCTCATGTATGAGGCTCATGTATGAGGCTCATGTATGAGGCTCATGTATGAGGCTCATGCATGAGGCTCATTTATGAGGCGCTCATGTATGAGGCGCTCGTGTATGAGGCTCATGTATGAGGCTCATGTATGAGGCGCTCATGTATGAGGCTCATGTATGAGGCGCTCATGTATGAGGCGCTCATGTATGAGGCTCATGTATGAGATTCATGTATGAGGCTCATGTATGAGGCGCTCATGTATGAGGCTCATGTATGAGGCGCTCATGTATGAGGCGCTCATGTATGAGGCTCATGTATGAGATTCATGTATGAGGTTCATGTATGAGGCTCATGTATGAGGCGCTCCTGTATGAGGCGCTCATGTATGAGGCTCATATATGAGGCGCTCATGTATGAGGCTCATGTATGAGGCTCATGTATGAGGTTCATGTATGAGGCTCATGTATGAGGCTCATGTATGAGGCTCATGTATGAGGCTCATGTATGAGGCTCCTGTATGAGGCGCTCATGTATGAGGCGCTCATGTATGAGGCTCATGTATGAGGCGCTCCCGTATGAAGCGCTCATGTATGAGGCTCATGTATGAGGCTCATGTATGAGGCTCATGTATGAGGCGCTCATGTATGAGGCTCATGTATGAGGCGCTCCTGTATGAGGCGCTCCTGCATGAGGCGCTCCTGTACAATGCGCTCCTGTATGAGGCGCTCCTGTATGAGGTGCTCCTGTATAATGAGCTCCTGTATAATGCACTCCTGTATGAGGCGCTCCTGTATGAGGCGCTCATGTATGAGGCGCTCATGTATGAGGGTCATGTATGAGGCTCATGTATGAGGGTCATGTATGAGGCTCATGTATGAGGTTCATGTATGAGGCTCATGTATGAGGCTCATGTATGAGGCTCATGTATGAGGCTCCTGTATGAGGCGCTCATGTATGAGGCGCTCATGTATGAGGCTCATGTATGAGGCTCATGTATGAGGCTCATGTATGAGGCTCATGCATGAGGCTCATTTATGAGGCGCTCATGTATGAGGCGCTCGTGTATGAGGCTCATGTATGAGGCTCATGTATGAGGCGCTCATGTATGAGGCTCATGTATGAGGCGCTCATGTATGAGGCGCTCATGTATGAGGCTCATGTATGAGATTCATGTATTAGGCTCATGTATGAGGCGCTCATGTATGAGGCTCATGTATGAGGCGCTCCTGTATGAGGCGCTCATGTATGAGGCTCATGTATGAGGCGCTCATGTATGAGTCGCTCATGTATGAGGCTCATGTATGAGGCGCTCCTGTATGAGGCGCTCCTGTATGAGGCGCTCATGTATGAGGCTCAGGTATGAGGCTCATGTATGAGGCTCATGTATGAGGCGCTCATGTATGAGGCTCATGTATTAGGCTCATGTATGAGGTGCTCATGTATGAGGCGCTCATGTATGAGGCGCTCATGTGTGAGGCGCTCGTGTATGAGGCTCATGTATGAGGCTCATGTATGAGGCGCTCATGTATGAGGCTCATGTATGAGGCGCTCATGTATGAGGCGCTCATGTATGAGCCTCATGTATGATGCGCTCATGTATGAGGTTCATGTATGAGGCTCATGTATGAGGCACTCATGTATGAGGCTCATGTATGAGGCGCTCATGTATGAGGCTCATGTATGAGGCTCATGTATGAGGCGCTCATGTATGAGGCGCTCATGTATGAGGCTCATGTATGAGATTCATGAATGAGGCTCATGTATGAGGCTCATGTATGAGGCGCTCCTGTATGAGGCGCTCATGTATGAGGCTCATGTATGAGGCGCTCATGTATGAGGCGCTCATGTATGAGTCGCTCATGTATGAGGCGCTCCTGTATGAGGCGCTCCTGTATGAGGCGCTCATGTATGAGGCTCAGGTATGAGGCTCATGTATGAGGCGCTCATGTATGAGGCGCTCATGTATGAGGCTCATGTATGAGGTGCTCATGTATGAGGCGCTCATGTATGAGGCGCTCATGTGTGAGGCTCATGTATGAGGCGCTCCCGTATGAAGCGCTCATGTATGAGGCTCATGTATGAGGCTCATGTATGAGGCGCTCCTGTACAATGCGCTCCTGTATGAGGCGCTCCTGTATGAGGTGCTCCTGTATAATGAGCTCCTGTATAATGCGCTCCTGTATGAGGTGCTCCTGTATGAGGCGCTCCTGTCTGAGGCGCTCCTGTATGAGGCGCTCATGTATGAGGCACTCATATATGAGGCTCATGTATGAGGCTCATGTATGAGGCGCTCCTGTACAATGCGCTCCTGTATGAGGCGCTCCTGTATGAGGTGCTCCTGTATAATGAGCTCCTGTATAATGCGCTCCTGTATGAGGTGCTCCTGTATGAGGCGCTCCTGTCTGAGGCGCTCCTGTATGAGGCGCTCATGTATGAGGCACTCATATATGAGGCTCATGTATGAGGCGCTCATGTATGAGGCTCAAGTATGAGGCGCTCATGTTTGACGCGCTCATGTATGAGGCTATGAGGCTCATGTATGAGGCTCATGGATGAGACTCATGTATGAGGCGCTCCTGTATGAGGCGCTCATGTATGAGGCGCTCATGTATGAGGCGCTCATGTATGAGGCTCATGTATGAGGCTCATGTATGAGGCGCTCATGTATGAGGCTCATGTATGAGGCGCTCATGTATGAGGCTCATGTATGAGGCTCATGTATGAGGCTCATGTATGAGGCTCATGCATGAGGCTCATTTATGAGGCGCTCATGTATGAGGCGCTCGTGTATGAGGCTCATGTATGAGGCTCATGTATGAGGCGCTCATGTATGAGGCTCATGTATGAGGCGCTCATGTATGAGGCGCTCATGTATGAGGCTCATGTATGAGATTCATGTATGAGGCTCATGTATGAGGCGCTCATGTATGAGGCTCATGTATGAGGCGCTCATGTATGAGGCGCTCATGTATGAGGCTCATGTATGAGATTCATGTATGAGGTTCATGTATGAGGCTCATGTATGAGGCGCTCCTGTATGAGGCGCTCATGTATGAGGCTCATATATGAGGCGCTCATGTATGAGGCTCATGTATGAGGCTCATGTATGAGGTTCATGTATGAGGCTCATGTATGAGGCTCATGTATGAGGCTCATGTATGAGGCTCATGTATGAGGCTCCTGTATGAGGCGCTCATGTATGAGGCGCTCATGTATGAGGCTCATGTATGAGGCGCTCCCGTATGAAGCGCTCATGTATGAGGCTCATGTATGAGGCTCATGTATGAGGCTCATGTATGAGGCGCTCATGTATGAGGCTCATGTATGAGGCGCTCCTGTATGAGGCGCTCCTGCATGAGGCGCTCCTGTACAATGCGCTCCTGTATGAGGCGCTCCTGTATGAGGTGCTCCTGTATAATGAGCTCCTGTATAATGCACTCCTGTATGAGGCGCTCCTGTATGAGGCGCTCATGTATGAGGCGCTCATGTATGAGGGTCATGTATGAGGCTCATGTATGAGGGTCATGTATGAGGCTCATGTATGAGGTTCATGTATGAGGCTCATGTATGAGGCTCATGTATGAGGCACATGTATGAGGTTCATGTATGAGGCTCATGTATGAGGCTCATGTATGAGGCTCATGTATGAGGCTCATGTATGAGGCTCCTGTATGAGGCGCTCATGTATGAGGCGCTCATGTATGAGGCTCATGTATGAGGCTCATGTATGAGGCTCATGTATGAGGCACATGTATGAGGCTCATGTATGAGGCTCATGTATGAGGCTCATGTATGAGGCTCATGTATGAGGCTCATGTATGAGGCGCTCATGTATGAGGCTCATGTATGAGGCTCATGTATGAGCCTCATGTATGAGGCGCTCCTGTATGAGGCTCATGTATGAGGCTCATGTATGAGGCGCTCATGTATGAGCCTCATGTATGAGGCGCTCATGTATGAGGCTCATGTATGAGGCTCATGTATGAGGCTCATGTATGAGCGGACCTCTGCATATGATAAAATCAATTATGCAAGGTTTTTTCCCTACTACTTTGCAAGAATGACACAACTTTCCTCTGACCATCCAAATGTGTGTAGACATTTTATGGAAGGAGGCTTTGCCGTCCAGATTGGTGATCACAATCCATTTGGACGCATTCCTGTTGACCAGGTCAACCGGGACACACAGACTGCAGGTGGCACCAAGAGATTCAGTCTGAAAAGTGGTGCTGTCACAAGATATGACCTCACATCGGAATACAGGAGTAAATATCTGAGACAGCTGAGCGGTATGATTGGCCAGAATGAACCTGAATTCAGTCAGGCAGATCTTCAGCTGCCACCAATCAGAAAAGATGACGCAGATGTGCAATCATCTCATACAAATGATGGAAACAAGCTGGTTGAACCCATTGAATCCTGAAAACAAGGATCTTGTCAGTTTGTCAACTGCAGTTGCTGCACCTGAAAATGTCCAGAGGGATCTCCTAGAAGCCCATAAAGTAGGGACAGAAACCTATGAATCCTTTGCTGAGGAAAGGTTGAAATCACCAACAGCCAGTGGATCAGGATGAACATGATTATATCCAGCAGTACATTCATGAGAAAGTAGTCATGAAGCCTGCATGGAACGTTTTATAGATATTACTGTTTAGAAACAGAGACATTTCTCTTCAAAAGTGATCTCACTTCTGCCATGACAAGTTCTCTCTTGGACCTTCACTGGGTTTCTAATTGGTTTTCCTAAAACCAAATATGGTAAAAATCATAATTTTTTCATTTTGTAACATTAACTATCCCGATCTATGTTACTGTCTTATAAAGATGATCCTCAATCTAAAGTTTTGATCACATTAATGTCAAAATTTAAAATATTGATGTTTACTAGTCTTTAATTGTGTTGATATTAATAACGTCTCTTAAAAGATATTGGTCGACCAAGTTTTTATACCAAAATCAAAAAAGGTTTGTAATCATTAGACAATCTGCGTGTAGTTATTGTTTCTTGGTTGATCACATGGTGTTTGTGAGATCTCAAATTTTCATTAGGTCAATATCAAGCATAATGCCAATGGTTTAGTTTTTCAATGATATCATTCCATGCTTCCCCTTTGTTTAAAGTAAGTCTGTGTGAGCTCCTCATACCAATAAACATCACTTTAGACACTAAGAACATAAATATATCTCTGTTGTAGAGCATTTTGCATAATTCAGACATGATTGTGAGTGGCCATTTTGAAATTTCAATATGATAATTAGGCCCAGCACATTTTAGTGACCTCCTGCCCCAAAACATAGGCTTGGACCCTAAGATTATGCCTCTATGAATCCTGGGAGTCATTCAATGATGTTCGAATAATTCCTAAGGTATGCTGGCGGCCATCTTGAAAATGGCCGCTCTGAGAATGGCTATTTGAATTTGATTTCATTATTATGTGTCTTAGGGGTTCAAAAAAGGAACTGAACTGATTGAAAGAATGATTTTGATTTGGAGGGTAGTGCTATTCACTGAGCGATTACTGTCCTTAAGCTCCAGTGAGGACGGTCTCTCACACCAGACTCTGAGGTGGTGGCTCATGGCCTAACATGTCTGCACCTTTCTTCAGCTCTTTCAGACCCAGAAGACCTGTACATGGACCCGGACTCGATGGCGCCCCCTGCAGTGCTGCAGCAGGATTGCAGCTCCCTGGGGCTAGACTCTGTGGTAGAGATCGACCTGGGAAACGGCTGTGGCTTCGGGACCATTCGCTGGATCGGATTTCTTCCCGAAGTCCAGCACAAGATGGCCGGTTTGGAGCTGGTAACATGTTCCGGTTTAATTTATAATCCCAAAATCATCTTGTTTTGAGATCGCACTTGTCGTTTTTTGAGAAGTGCTCAGTCAGGTCAGGTTTTATCATTCAATTTGGTAAAATGATCGCGCACGCTGTGGCTCCGCCCTCTGACAAACAGGAAGACCTTAGACATGTCAGAGTGACAGGAGCAGGACACGCCCTTTTGTCTCAGTGAGAATCTCACGTCTTCTGTGATTGGCCGAAACCTCATGCGGGTTTGTGTTGGTCCTTCTTCCGGTCAGTGCGCAGCACGTGACTACAGCGCGCAGCACGTGACTACAGCGCGCAGCACGTGACTACAGCATAATCTCTTGATCATTTTCTGCGCCGGGTCTTGCAGCAAAAAGCTTTTCCAACTTTTCTGCACCAGCCGCGTTGGCGACAGTTACTACTGTAGTAACTACAGTAGTATGTGTGTGTATAATATATATATATATATATATATATATATACTCAGTTACTACTGCAGTACAAACACACACACACGCAAGCAAACACACACACACACTCACACACAAACACACACACACACACACACACAGACACACACTCACTCACACACACACACACACACAGACACAAACACACATAGACACACACACACAGACACACACACACACACAGACACACACACACAGACACACACACATACACACTCTCACACACACACACACACACACACAGACACACACACAAACACACAGACACACACACACACACACACACAAACACACACACACACACACACACACAGACACAGACACAAACACACACACGCTGAGATCTGACCATAACAAACGCTACATGACGTGTGTAAATCCCTCATTCATCCAGGAATGATCCACTGTAGAAAAAGCTTCAGTCGTTGTAATTTTTGTGTGTCTTAAACAGTGTGTTGTACGTTGTGTGTTGTGTGTTGTGTGTTGTACGTTGTGTGTTGTGTGTTGTATGTTGTGTGTTGTGTGTTGTATGTTGTGTGTTGTATGTTGTGTGTTGTATGTTGTGTGTTGTATGTTGTGTGTTGTGTGTTGTATGTTGTGTGTTGTGTGTTGTATGTTGTATGTTGTGTGTTGTATGTTGTGTGTTGTATGTTGTGTGTTGTATGTTGTATGTTGTGTGTTGTGTGTTGTATGTTGTCTGTTGTCTGTTGTGTGTTGTATGTTGTGTGTTGTATGTTGTGTGTTGTATGTTGTGTGTTGTATGTTTTGTGTTGTATGTTGTGTGTTGTGTGTTGTATGTTGTGTGTTGTGTGTTGTGGCACACACCGGCGCACAAAAATGATGAGCTCCTGCTAAACTAAATCATGTCTGAAGTTTGAGCTCCGTTATCCGGCATTTCTAGCTCTTACAAGACGGTGTCCAGATGACGTCATGACGACAACCGAAGCTTTTTCTGCACTGAGAGAGCAGACTTGCCGGGATCACGTCTTTTATCCATGTGTAAACTGTTTTCATCACAAAGAGTCACCAAATAACCACAGAAATCCATTTGTATGCTGCATGTTTGGAATAAGATCGTACAAACCACACGTTGTCTCTGTGTGTCTGTTGCGCGTCTGTTGCGTGTCTGTTGCGTGTCTGTTGCCTGTACTCATGTCTGTTGCGTGTCTGTTGCGTGTATGCATGTCTGTTGCGTGTCTGTTGTGTGTCTGTTGCCTGTACTCATGTCTGTTGCGTGTCTGTTACATGTCTGTTGCCTGTACTCATGTCTGTTGCGTGTCTGTTGCGTGTATGCGTGTCTGTTGCGTGTCTGTTGCCTGTATGCGTGTCTGTTGCGTGTCTGTTGCGTGTCTGTTGCCTGTATGCATGTCTGTTGCGTGTCTGTTGTGTGTCTGTTGCGTGTCTGTTGCCTGTATGCGTGTCTGTTGCGTGTCTGTTGCGCATCTATTGCGTGTCTGTTGCCTGTATGCGTGTCTGTTGCATGTCTGTTGTGTGTCTGTTGCCTGTATGCGTGTCTGTTGTGTGTCTGTTGTGTGTCTATTGCCTGTATGCATGTCTGTTGCGTGTCTGTTGCGTGTCTGTTGCCTGTATGCATGTCTGTTGCGTGTCTGTTGTGTGTCTGTTGCGTGTCTGTTGCCTGTATGCGTGTCTGTTGCGTGTCTGTTGCCTGTATGCGTGTCTGTTGTGTGTCTGTTGTGTGTCTATTGCCTGTATGCATGTCTGTTGCGTGTCTGTTGCGTGTCTGTTGCCTGTATGCATGTCTGTTGCGTGTCTGTTGTGTGTCTGTTGCGTGTTTGTTACGTGTCTGTTGCCTGTATGCGTGTCTGTTGCGTGTCTGTTGCGTGTCTGTTGCGTGTCTGTTGCCTGTATGCATGTCTGTTGCGTGTCTGTTGTGTGTCTGTTGCGTGTTTGTTACGTGTCTGTTGCCTGTATGCATGTCTGTTGCGTGTCTGTTGCGTGTCTGTTGTGTGTCTGTTGCCTGTATGCGTGTCTGTTGCGTGTCTGTTGCGTGTCTGTTGTGTGTCTGTTGCCTGTATGCGTGTCTGTTGCGTGTCTGTTGTGTGTCTGTTGCGTGTCTGTTGCAGGAGGACCCCAGAGGTGTGAGCGATGGGACCTTCAGGGGCCTGAGGTGCTTCGTTTGTCCAGATAAACACGCTTTGTTTGTGAAGCTCTCGTCCTGCCGACCAGACTCTCGCTTCCGCAAGGAACCGGCCAATCACAGCGCTCGAATCAGCAGAGACACGTCCAATCACAACGCTGGAAACCTGACAGAGGCGTCCAATTACAGCTCTCCTCTGAAGAAAGCTCGAGCCATTCAAAACAGCTTCAGTTTGGATGAAGCAGGTGAGGGCTTCTTCCTCTTCTCCCTTTCTTCACCCTCCTCTCTCCCTCTTCTCTCCTTCTTCTCTCCCTCTTCACCCTCTTCTCTCCCTCTTCTCTCCCTCTTCTCTCCCTCCTCTCTCCCTCTTCTCTCCCTCCTCTCTCCCTCCTCTCTCCCTCTTCTCACCCTCTTCTCTCCCTCTTCACCCTCTTCTCTCCCTCTTCTCTCCCTCTTCTCTCCCTCTTCACCCTCTTCTCTCCCTCCTCTCTCCCTCCTCTCTCCCTCTTCTCTCCCTCTTCTCTCCCTCTTCTCTCCCTCTTCACTCCCTCTTCTCTCCCTCTTCTCTCCCTCTTCTCTCCCTCCTCTCTCCCTCCTCTCTCCCTCTTCTCTCCCTCTTCTCTCCCTCTTCACTCCCTCTTCTCTCCCTCTTCTCTCCCTCCTCTCTCCCTCCTCTCTCCCTCTTCTCTCCCTCCTCTCTCCCTCTTCTCTCCCTCTTCTCTCCCTCTTCACTCCCTCTTCTCTCCCTCTTCTCTCCCTCCTCTCTCCCTCCTCTCTCCCTCTTCACTCCCTCTTCTCTCCCTCTTCTCTCCCTCCTCTCTCCCTCCTCTCTCCCTCCTCTCTCCCTCCTCTCTCCCTCTTCTCTCCCTCTTCTCTCCCTCTTCACTCCCTCTTCTCTCCCTCTTCTCTCCCTCCTCTCTCCCTCCTCTCTCCCTCTTCTCTCCCTCTTCTCTCCCTCTTCTCTCCCTCTTCTCTCCCTCTTCTCTCCCTCCTCTCTCCCTCTTCTCTCCCTCTTCTCTCCCTCTTCTCTCCCTCCTCTCTCCCTCTTCTCTCCCTCTTCTCTCCCTCTTCTCTCCCTCCTCTCTCCCTCTTCTCTCCCTCTTCTCTCCCTCTTCTCTCCCTCTTCTCTCCCTCTTCTCTCCCTCTTCACTCCCTCTTCTCTCTCTCTTCTCTCCCTCCTCTCTCCCTCCTCTCTCCCTCCTCTCTCCCTCTTCTCACCCTCTTCTCTCCCTCTTCACCCTCTTCTCTCCCTCTTCACCCTCTTCTCTCCCTCTTCTCTCCCTCCTCTCTCCCTCCTCTCTCCCTCTTCTCTCCCTCTTCTCTCCCTCCTCTCTCCCTCCTCTCTCCCTCTTCTCTCCCTCTTCTCTCCCTCTTCTCTCCCTCCTCTCTCCCTCCTCTCTCCCTCTTCTCTCCCTCTTCACTCCCTCTTCTCTCCCTCTTCTCTCCCTCCTCTCTCCCTCCTCTCTCCCTCTTCTCTCCCTCTTCTCTCCCTCCTCTCTCCCTCCTCTCTCCCTCTTCTCTCCCTCCTCTCTCCCTCTTCTCTCCCTCTTCTCTCCCTCTTCACTCCCTCTTCTCTCCCTCTTCTCTCCCTCCTCTCTCCCTCCTCTCTCCCTCTTCTCTCCCTCTTCTCTCCCTCTTCTCTCCCTCCTCTCTCCCTCCTCTCTCCCTCTTCTCTCCCTCTTCACTCCCTCTTCTCTCCCTCTTCTCTCCCTCCTCTCTCCCTCCTCTCTCCCTCTTCTCTCCCCCCTCTCTCCCTCTTCTCTCCCTCTTCTCTCCCTCTTCACTCTCTTCTCTCCCTCTTCTCTCCCTCTTCTCTCCCTCCTCTCTCCCTCTTCTCTCCCTCTTCTCTCCCTCTTCTCTCCCTCTTCACTCCCTCTTCTCTCCCTCTTCTCTCCCTCTTCTCTCCCTCTTCTCTCCCTCCTCTCTCCCTCCTCTCTCCCTCTTCTCTCCCTCTTCACTCCCTCTTCTCTCCCTCCTCTCTCCCTCCTCTCTCCCTCTTCTCTCCCTCTTCTCTCCCTCCTCTCTCCCTCCTCTCTCCCTCTTCTCTCCCTCTTCTCTCCCTCCTCTCTCCCTCTTCTCTCCCTCTTCTCTCCCTCTTCACTCCCTCTTCTCTCCCTCTTCTCTCCCTCCTCTCTCCCTCCTCTCTCCCTCTTCTCTCCCTCTTCTCTCCCTCTTCTCTCCCTCCTCTCTCCCTCCTCTCTCCCTCTTCTCTCCCTCTTCACTCCCTCTTCTCTCCCTCTTCTCTCCCTCCTCTCTCCCTCCTCTCTCCCTCTTCTCTCCCTCTTCTCTCCCTCTTCTCTCCCTCTTCACTCCCTCTTCTCTCCCTCTTCTCTCCCTCTTCTCTCCCTCCTCTCTCCCTCTTCTCTCCCTCTTCTCTCCCTCTTCTCTCCCTCCTCTCTCCCTCTTCTCTCCCTCTTCTCTCCCTCTTCTCTCCCTCCTCTCTCCCTCTTCTCTCCCTCTTCTCTCCCTCTTCACTCCCTCTTCTCTCTCTCTTCTCTCCCTCCTCTCTCCCTCCTCTCTCCCTCCTCTCTCCCTCTTCTCACCCTCTTCTCTCCCTCTTCACTCTCTTCTCTCCCTCTTCTCTCCCTCTTCTCTCCCTCTTCACCCTCTTCTCTCCCTCTTCTCTCCCTCTTCTCTCCCTCTTCTCTCCCTCCTCTCTCCCTCTTCTCTCCCTCTTCTCTCCCTCCTCTCTCCCTCCTCTCTCCCTCTTCTCTCCCTCTTCTCTCCCTCTTCTCTCCCTCCTCTCTCCCTCTTCTCTCCCTCTTCTCTCCCTCTTCTCTCCCTCCTCTCTCCCTCTTCTCTCCCTCTTCTCTCCCTCTTCACTCCCTCTTCTCTCTCTCTTCTCTCCCTCCTCTCTCCCTCCTCTCTCCCTCCTCTCTCCCTCTTCTCACCCTCTTCTCTCCCTCTTCACCCTCTTCTCTCCCTCTTCTCTCCCTCTTCTCTCCCTCTTCACCCTCTTCTCTCCCTCTTCTCTCCCTCCTCTCTCCCTCCTCTCTCCCTCTTCTCTCCCTCCTCTCTCCCTCTTCTCTCCCTCTTCACTCCCTCTTCTCTCCCTCTTCTCTCCCTCCTCTCTCCCTCCTCTCTCCCTCTTCTCTCCCTCTTCTCTCCCTCCTCTCTCCCTCCTCTCTACCTCTTCTCTCCCTCTTCTCTCCCTCCTCTCTCCCTCTTCTCTCCCTCTTCTCTCCCTCTTCACTCCCTCTTCTCTCCCTCTTCTCTCCCTCCTCTCTCCCTCCTCTCTCCCTCTTCTCTCCCTCTTCTCTCCCTCTTCTCTCCCTCCTCTCTCCCTCCTCTCTCCCTCTTCTCTCCCTCTTCACTCCCTCTTCTCTCCCTCTTCTCTCCCTCCTCTCTCCCTCCTCTCTCCCTCTTCTCTCCCCCCTCTCTCCCTCTTCTCTCCCTCTTCTCTCCCTCTTCTCTCCCTCCTCTCTCCCTCTTCTCTCCCTCTTCTCTCCCTCTTCTCTCCCTCTTCACTCCCTCTTCTCTCCCTCTTCTCTCCCTCTTCTCTCCCTCTTCTCTCCCTCCTCTCTCCCTCCTCTCTCCCTCTTCTCTCCCTCTTCACTCCCTCTTCTCTCCCTCTTCTCTCCCTCCTCTCTCCCTCCTCTCTCCCTCTTCTCTCCCTCTTCTCTCCCTCCTCTCTCCCTCCTCTCTCCCTCTTCTCTCCCTCTTCTCTCCCTCCTCTCTCCCTCTTCTCTCCCTCTTCTCTCCCTCTTCACTCCCTCTTCTCTCCCTCTTCTCTCCCTCCTCTCTCCCTCCTCTCTCCCTCTTCTCTCCCTCTTCTCTCCCTCTTCTCTCCCTCCTCTCTCCCTCCTCTCTCCCTCTTCTCTCCCTCTTCACTCCCTCTTCTCTCCCTCTTCTCTCCCTCCTCTCTCCCTCCTCTCTCCCTCTTCTCTCCCTCCTCTCTCCCTCTTCTCTCCCTCTTCTCTCCCTCTTCACTCCCTCTTCTCTCCCTCTTCTCTCCCTCCTCTCTCCCTCTTCTCTCCCTCTTCTCTCCCTCTTCACTCCCTCTTCTCTCCCTCCTCTCTCCCTCCTCTCTCCCTCTTCTCTCCCTCTTCTCTCCCTCTTCTCTCCCTCCTCTCTCCCTCCTCTCTCCCTCTTCTCTCCCTCTTCACTCCCTCTTCTCTCCCTCTTCTCTCCCTCCTCTCTCCCTCCTCTCTCCCTCTTCTCTCCCTCTTCTCTCCCTCTTCTCTCCCTCTTCTCTCCCTCCTCTCTCCCTCTTCTCTCCCTCTTCACTCCCTCTTCTCTCCCTCTTCTCTCCCTCCTCTCTCCCTCCTCTCTCCCTCTTCTCTCCCTCCTCTCTCCCTCTTCTCTCCCTCTTCTCTCCCTCTTCACTCCCTCTTCTCTCCCTCTTCACTCCCTCTTCTCTCCCTCTTCTCTCCCTCCTCTCTCCCTCCTCTCTCCCTCTTCTCTCCCTCCTCTCTCCCTCTTCTCTCCCTCTTCTCTCCCTCTTCTCTCCCTCTTCTCTCCCTCCTCTCTCCCTCTTCTCTCCCTCTTCTCTCCCTCCTCTCTCCCTCCTCTCTCCCTCTTCTCTCCCTCTTCACTCCCTCTTCTCTCCCTCTTCTCTCCCTCCTCTCTCCCTCCTCTCTCCCTCTTCTCTCCCTCCTCTCTCCCTCTTCTCTCCCTCTTCACCCTCTTCTCTCCCTCTTCTCACCCTCTTCTCTCCCTCTTCTCTCCCTCTTCTCTCCTTCCTCTCTCCCTCCTCTCTCCCTCTTCTCTCCCTCTTCTCTCCCTCCTCTCTCCCTCTTCTCTCCCTCTTCTCTCCCTCCTCTCTCCCTCCTCTCTCCCTCTTCTCTCCCTCTTCACTCCCTCTTCTCTCCCTCTTCTCTCCCTCCTCTCTCCCTCCTCTCTCCCTCTTCTCTCCCTCTTCTCTCCCTCTTCTCTCCCTCTTCTCTCCCTCTTCACTCCCTCTTCTCTCCCTCTTCTCTCCCTCCTCTCTCCCTCCTCTCTCCCTCTTCTCTCCCTCCTCTCTCCCTCTTCTCTCCCTCTTCACCCTCTTCTCTCCCTCTTCTCACCCTCTTCTCTCCCTCTTCTCTCCCTCTTCTCTCCCTCCTCTCTCCCTCCTCTCTCCCTCTTCTCTCCCTCTTCTCTCCCTCTTCTCTCCCTCTTCTCTCCCTCCTCTCTCCCTCTCTTCCCCTCTTCTCTAAAGCCGGGTGCTTCACACTCTTCACAGAAGCTTTATGTGAAGACAATGTGTTGTAAGCCTGATGTTCTGCCAGCAGGGAGAGCCAGGCTTATATGTCCTAAGCCTCTTCTTTTCTTCTTCTCTGTCAGAGCCGGCTCCTCCTCTGGCCGTGGAACAGGTGGAGCGCCTCCTGGTGGGAAAGATGAAGGGCATCCAGGGTCACCACAACTCCTGCTACATGGACAGCGTCCTCTTCAGGTTTGTCCCTGCTCCTGTGGTGTAACGTCTCATGTCCTCGTCTCTGTCCCTGCTCCTGTGGTGTAACGTCTCATGTCCTCGTCTCTCTGTCCCTGCTCCTGTGGTGTAACGTCTCATGTCCTCGTCTCTCTGTCCCTGCTCCTGTGGTGTAACGTCTCATGTCCTCGTCTCTCTGTCCCTGCTCCTGTGGTTTAACGTCTCTTATCTGTTTCAGTCTCTTCAGTTGCTCCTCGGTTCTGGATTCTCTTTTGTTTAAATCGACTTCGCCTCAAGACGCTGAAGTTCAGAGGATTCTTCTGCAGGACATTGTCAACCCGCTCAGACGGTAACACACTCCGCTCAGACGGTAACACACCCCGCTCAGACGGCAACACACTCCGCTCAGACGGTAACACACTCTGCTCAGACGGTAACACACTCCGCTCAGACGGTAACACACTCCGCTCAGACGGTAACACACCCCGCTCAGACGGTAACACACCCCGCTCAGACGGTAACACAACCCGCTCAGACGGTAACACACCCCGCTCAGACGGTAACACACTCCGCTCAGACGGTAACACACCCCGCTCAGACGGTAACACACTCCGCTCAGACGGTAACACACTCCGCTCAGACGGTAACACACTCCGCTCAGACGGTAACACACCCCGCTCAGACGGTAACACACCCTGCTCAGACGGTAACACACCCCGCTCAGACAGTAACACACTCCGCTCAGACGGTAACACACTCCGCTCAGACGGTAACACACCCCGCTCAGACGTTAACACAACCCGCTCAGACGGCAACACACTCCGCTCAGACGGTAACACACTCTGCTCAGACGGTAACACACTCCGCTCAGACGGTAACACACTCCGCTCAGACGGTAACACACCCCGCTCAGACGGTAACACACCCCGCTCAGACAGTAACACACTCCGCTCAGACGGTAACACACTCCGCTCAGACGGTAACACACCCCGCTCAGACGGTAACACACCCTGCTCAGACGGTAACACACCCCGCTCAGACAGTAACACACTCCGCTCAGACGGTAACACACTCATTTTTGTCTGTGTTTGTCTTTGTAGTGATGGTTTCGTGGAGGGACGTCACGTGATGAAGCTGAGAAAGCAGCTTCAGAAACACGGCTTCAGCCAAAGCTTCACAACCGACGAAAAAGGTTCAGACTCTGTCATTTCACCTGGAGAGACAAAGACCACGAGAATGGACAGTTTTGCAGCTTTATTACGTGGGTTATTTGGCGCTCAGACACCGGCGGAAGAGGTTGCGATCATGGGCCCTCCATGAGCTATTTGTATTAGATGTGTCCACCCGGAGCCTGGAGACTGATGTGTCCCCCCGGAGCCTGGAGACTGGAGGTGGTAGATGTGTAGAGGAGGTAGAGAATGAGGGGCATGCAGAGGAGGAGGAGGGGAGGCGGTGGGTCGCAGGACGGTTTGAGCGGCTGAGCCATCTGCCTGAGGCTTAAATGCTGCCGCCTGGTGCTGATTGGGAGCAGAGGAGGAGTGATGAGGAGCAGGTGCGAGGGCCATGATGCAGACGCGCCCTGTCCTTTCACCCTCCTTCTGTCCTTTCACCCTCCTTCTGTCCTTACACCCTCCTTCTGTCCTTACACCCTCCTTCTGTCCTTTCACCCTCCTTCTGTCCTTACACCCTCATTCTGTCCTTACACCCTCCTTCCTTCTGTCCTTACACCCTCCTTCCTTCTGTCCTTTCACCCTCCTTCTGTCCTTTCACCCTCCTTCTGTCCTTTCACCCTCCTTCTGTCCTTTCACCCTCCTTCTGTCCTTTCACCCTCCTTCTGTCCTTTCACCTTCCTTCTGTCCTTACACCCTCCTTCCTTCTGTCCTTCCACCCTCCTTCTTTCCTTTAACCCTCCTTCTGTCTTTTCACCCTCCTTCTGTCCTTTCACCCTCCTTCTGTCCTTACACCCTCCTTCTGTCCTTTCACCCTCCTTCTGTCCTTTCACCCTCCTTCTGTCCTTACACCATCCTTCTGTCCTTTCACCCTCCTTCTGTCCTTTCACCCTCCTTCTGTCCTTTCACCCTCCTTCTGTCCTTTCACCCTCCTTCCTTCTGTCCTTACACCCTCCTTCCTTCTGTCCTTTCACCCTCCTTCTGTCCTTTCACCCTCCTTCTGTCCTTACACCCTGCTTCTGTCCTTTCACCCTCCTTCTGTCCTTCCACCCTCCTTCTGTCCTTACACCCTCCTTCTGTCCTTTCACCCTCCTTCTGTCCTTTCACCCTCCTTCTGTCTTTTCACCCTCCTTCTGTCCTTTCACCCTCCTTCTGTCCTTACACCCTCCTTCTGTCCTTTCACCCTCCTTCTGTCCTTTCACCCTCCTTCTGTCCTTACACCCTCCTTCTGTCCTTACACCCTCCTTCTGTCCTTACACCCTCCTTCTGTCCTTTTACCCTCCTTCTGTCCTTTCACCCTCCTTCTGTCCTTCCACCCTCCTTCTGTCCTTTCACCCTCCTTCTGTCCTTCTACCCTCCTTCTGTCCTTCCATCCTCCTTCTGTCCTTTCACCCTCCTTCTGTCCTTCCACCCTCCTTCTGTCCTTTCACCCTCCCTCTGTCCTTTCACCCTCCTTCTGTCCTTACACCCTCCTTCCTTCTGTCATTACACCCTCCTTCCTTCTGTCCTTTCACCCTCCTTCTCTCCTTTCACCCTCCTTCTGTCCTTTCACCCTCCTTCTGTCCTTACACCCTCCTTCTGTCCTTTCACCCTCCTTCTGTCCTTACACCCTCCTTCTGTCCTTTCACCCTCCTTCTGTCCTTTCACCCTCCTTCTGTCCTTTCACCCTCCTTCTGTCCTAACACCCTCCTTCTGTCCTTTCACCCTCCTTCTGTCCTTCCACCCTCCTTCTGTCCTTACACCCTCCTTCTGTCCTTTCACCCTCCTTCTGTCCTTACACCCTCCTTCTGTCCTTTCACCCTCCTTCTGTCCTTACACCCTCCTTCTGTCCTTTCACCCTCCTTCTGTCCTTACACCCTCCTTCTGTCCTTTCACCCTCCTTCTGTCCTTTCACCCTCCTTCTGTCCTTTCACCCTCCTTCCTTCTGTCCTTACACCCTCCTTCCTTCTGTCCTTTCACCCTCCTTCTGTCCTCACACCCTCCTTCCGTCCTTTCACCCTCCTTCTGTCCTTTCACCCTCCTTCTGTCCTTACACCCTCATTCTGTCCTTACACCCTCCTTCCTTCTGTCCTTACACCCTCCTTCCTTCTGTCCTTTCACCCTCCTTCTGTCCTTTCACCCTCCTTCTGTCCTTACATCCTCCTTCTGTCCTTTCACCCTCCTTCTGTCCTTTCACCCTCCTTCTGTCCTTACACCCTCCTTCTGTCCTTTCACCCTCCTTCTGTCCTTACACCCTCCTTCTGTCCTTTCACCCTCCTTCTGTCCTTTCACCCTCCTTCTGTCCTTACACCCTCCTTCCTTCTGTCATTACACCCTCCTTCCTTCTGTCCTTTCACCCTCCTTCTGTCCTTTCACCCTCCTTCTGTCCTTTCACCCTCCTTCTGTCCTTTCACCCTCCTTCTGTCCTTACACCCTCCTTCTGTCCTTTCACCCTCCTTCTGTCCTTTTCACCCTCCTTCCTTCTGTCCTTTCACCCTCCTTCCTTCTGTCCTTACACCCTCCTTCCTTCTGTCCTTTCACCCTCCTTCTGTCCTTTCACCCTCCTTCTGTCCTAACACCCTCCTTCTGTCCTTTCACCCTCCTTCTGTCCTTCCACCCTCCTTTTGTCCTTTCACCCTCCTTCTGTCTTTTCACCCTCCTTCTGTCCTTTCACCCTCCTTCTGTCCTTACACCCTCCTTCTGTCCTTTCACCCTCCTTCTGTCCTTACACCCTCCTTCTTTCCTTTCCCCCTCCTTCCTTCTGTCCTTACACCCTCCTTCCTTCTGTCCTTTCACCCTCCTTCTGTCCTTTCACCCTCCTTCTGTCCTTACACCCTCCTTCTGTCCTTTCACCCTCCTTCTGTCCTTTCACCCTCCTTCTGTCCTTACACCATCCTTCTGTCCTTTCACCCTCCTTCTGTCCTTTCACCCTCCTTCTGTCCTTTCACCCTCCTTCCTTCTGTCCTTACATCCTCCTTCCTTCTGTCCTTTCACCCTCCTTCTGTCCTTTCACCCTCCTTCTGTCCTTACACCCTCCTTCCGTCCTTTCACCCTCCTTCTGTCCTTTCACCCTCCTTCTGTCCTTACACCCTCATTCTGTCCTTACACCCTCCTTCCTTCTGTCCTTTCACCCTCCTTCTGTCCTTTCACCCTCCTTCTGTCCTTACACCCTCCTTCTGTCCTTTCACCCTCCTTCTGTCCTTTCACCCTTCTTCTGTCCTTACACCCTCATTCTGTCCTTACACCCTCCTTATGTCCTTTCACCCTCCTTCTGTCCTTTCACCCTCCTTCTGTCCTTTCACCCTCCTTCTGTCCTTACACCCTCCTTCCTTCTGTCATTACACCCTCCTTCCTTCTGTCCTTACACCCTCCTTCTGTCCTTTCACCCTCCTTCTGTCCTCACACCCTCCTTCTGTCCTTTCACCCTCCTTCTGTCCTTTCACCCTCCTTCTGTCCTTACACCCTCATTCTGTCCTTACACCCTCCTTCTGTCCTTTCACCCTCCTTCTGTCCTTTCACCCTCCTTCTGTCCTTTCACCCTCCTTCTGTCCTTTCAACCTCCTTCTGTCCTTTCACCTTCCTTCTGTCCTTCCACCCTCCTTCTGTCCTTCCACCCTCCTTCTGTCCTTTTACCCTCCTTCTGTCCTTCCACCCTCCTTCTGTCCTTCCACCCTCCTTCTGTCCTTACACCCTCCTTCTGTCCTTACACCCTCCTTCTGTCCTTTCACCCTCCTTCTGTCCTTTCACCCTCCTTCTGTCTTTTCACCCTCCTTCTGTCCTTTCACCCTCCTTCTGTCCTTACACCCTCCTTCTGTCCTTTCACCCTCCTTCTGTCCTTTCACCCTCCTTCTGTCCTTACACCCTCCTTCTGTCCTTACACCCTCCTTCTGTCCTTACACCCTCCTTCTGTCCTTTTACCCTCCTTCTGTCCTTTCACCCTCCTTCTGTCCTTCCACCCTCCTTCTGTCCTTTCACCCTCCTTCTGTCCTTCTACCCTCCTTCTGTCCTTCCATCCTCCTTCTGTCCTTTCACCCTCCTTCTGTCCTTACACCCTCCTTCTGTCCTTTCACCCTCCTTCTGTCCTTCCACCCTCCTTCTGTCCTTTCACCCTCCTTCTGTCCTTTCACCCTCCTTCTGTCCTTACACCCTCCTTCCTTCTGTCATTACACCCTCCTTCCTTCTGTCCTTTCACCCTCCTTCTCTCCTTTCACCCTCCTTCTGTCCTTTCACCCTCCTTCTGTCCTTTCACCCTCCTTCTGTCCTTTCACCCTCCTTCTGTCCTTACACCCTCCTTCTGTCCTTTCACCCTCCTTTTGTCCATTCACCCTCCTTCTGTCCTTTCACCCTCCTTCTGTCCTAACACCCTCCTTCTGTCCTTTCACCCTCCTTCTGTCCTTCCACCCTCCTTCTGTCCTTACACCCTCCTTCTGTCCTTTCACCCTCCTTCTGTCCTTTCACCCTCCTTCTGTCCTTACACCCTCCTTCTGTCCTTTCACCCTCCTTCTGTCCTTTTCACCCTCCTTCCTTCTGTCCTTTCACCCTCCTTCCTTCTGTCCTTACACCCTCCTTCCTTCTGTCCTTTCACCCTCCTTCTGTCCTTTCACCCTCCTTCTGTCCTAACACCCTCCTTCTGTCCTTTCACCCTCCTTCTGTCCTTCCACCCTCCTTTTGTCCTTTCACCCTCCTTCTGTCTTTTCACCCTCCTTCTGTCCTTTCACCCTCCTTCTGTCCTTACACCCTCCTTCTGTCCTTTCACCCTCCTTCTGTCCTTACACCCTCCTTCTTTCCTTTCCCCCTCCTTCCTTCTGTCCTTACACCCTCCTTCCTTCTGTCCTTTCACCCTCCTTCTGTCCTTTCACCCTCCTTCTGTCCTTACACCCTCCTTCTGTCCTTTCACCCTCCTTCTGTCCTTTCACCCTCCTTCTGTCCTTACACCATCCTTCTGTCCTTTCACCCTCCTTCTGTCCTTTCACCCTCCTTCTGTCCTTTCACCCTCCTTCCTTCTGTCCTTACATCCTCCTTCCTTCTGTCCTTTCACCCTCCTTCTGTCCTTTCACCCTCCTTCTGTCCTTACACCCTCCTTCCGTCCTTTCACCCTCCTTCTGTCCTTTCACCCTCCTTCTGTCCTTACACCCTCATTCTGTCCTTACACCCTCCTTCCTTCTGTCCTTTCACCCTCCTTCTGTCCTTTCACCCTCCTTCTGTCCTTACACCCTCCTTCTGTCCTTTCACCCTCCTTCTGTCCTTTCACCCTTCTTCTGTCCTTACACCCTCATTCTGTCCTTACACCCTCCTTATGTCCTTTCACCCTCCTTCTGTCCTTTCACCCTCCTTCTGTCCTTTCACCCTCCTTCTGTCCTTACACCCTCCTTCCTTCTGTCATTACACCCTCCTTCCTTCTGTCCTTACACCCTCCTTCTGTCCTTTCACCCTCCTTCTGTCCTCACACCCTCCTTCTGTCCTTTCACCCTCCTTCTGTCCTTTCACCCTCCTTCTGTCCTTACACCCTCATTCTGTCCTTACACCCTCCTTCTGTCCTTTCACCCTCCTTCTGTCCTTTCACCCTCCTTCTGTCCTTTCACCCTCCTTCTGTCCTTTCAACCTCCTTCTGTCCTTTCACCTTCCTTCTGTCCTTCCACCCTCCTTCTGTCCTTCCACCCTCCTTCTGTCCTTTTACCCTCCTTCTGTCCTTCCACCCTCCTTCTGTCCTTCCACCCTCCTTCTGTCCTTACACCCTCCTTCTGTCCTTACACCCTCCTTCTGTCCTTTCACCCTCCTTCTGTCCTTTCACCCTCCTTCTGTCTTTTCACCCTCCTTCTGTCCTTTCACCCTCCTTCTGTCCTTACACCCTCCTTCTGTCCTTTCACCCTCCTTCTGTCCTTTCACCCTCCTTCTGTCCTTACACCCTCCTTCTGTCCTTACACCCTCCTTCTGTCCTTACACCCTCCTTCTGTCCTTTTACCCTCCTTCTGTCCTTTCACCCTCCTTCTGTCCTTCCACCCTCCTTCTGTCCTTTCACCCTCCTTCTGTCCTTCTACCCTCCTTCTGTCCTTCCATCCTCCTTCTGTCCTTTCACCCTCCTTCTGTCCTTACACCCTCCTTCTGTCCTTTCACCCTCCTTCTGTCCTTCCACCCTCCTTCTGTCCTTTCACCCTCCTTCTGTCCTTTCACCCTCCTTCTGTCCTTACACCCTCCTTCCTTCTGTCATTACACCCTCCTTCCTTCTGTCCTTTCACCCTCCTTCTCTCCTTTCACCCTCCTTCTGTCCTTTCACCCTCCTTCTGTCCTTACACCCTCCTTCTGTCCTTTCACCCTCCTTCTGTCCTTACACCCTCCTTCTGTCCTTTCACCCTCCTTTTGTCCATTCACCCTCCTTCTGTCCTTTCACCCTCCTTCTGTCCTAACACCCTCCTTCTGTCCTTTCACCCTCCTTCTGTCCTTCCACCCTCCTTCTGTCCTTACACCCTCCTTCTGTCCTTTCACCCTCCTTCTGTCCTTACACCCTCCTTCTGTCCTTTCACCCTCCTTCTGTCCTTTCACCCTCCTTCTGTCCTTTCACCCTCCTTCTGTCCTTTCACCCTCCTTCCTTCTGTCCTTACACCCTCCTTCCTTCTGTCCTTTCACCCTCCTTCTGTCCTCACACCCTCCTTCCGTCCTTTCACCCTCCTTCTGTCCTTTCACCCTCCTTCTGTCCTTACACCCTCATTCTGTCCTTACACCCTCCTTCCTTCTGTCCTTACACCCTCCTTCCTTCTGTCCTTTCACCCTCCTTCTGTCCTTTCACCCTCCTTCTGTCCTTACATCCTCCTTCTGTCCTTTCACCCTCCTTCTGTCCTTTCACCCTCCTTCTGTCCTTACACCCTCCTTCTGTCCTTTCACCCTCCTTCTGTCCTTACACCCTCCTTCTGTCCTTTCACCCTCCTTCTGTCCTTTCACCCTCCTTCTGTCCTTACACCCTCCTTCCTTCTGTCATTACACCCTCCTTCCTTCTGTCCTTTCACCCTCCTTCTGTCCTTTCACCCTCCTTCTGTCCTTTCAGCCTCCTTCTGTCCTTTCACCCTCCTTCTGTCCTTACACCCTCCTTCTGTCCTTTCACCCTCCTTCTGTCCTTTCACCCTCCTTCCTTCTGTCCTTTCACCCTCCTTCCTTCTGTCCTTACACCCTCCTTCCTTCTGTCCTTTCACCCTCCTTCTGTCCTTTCACCCTCCTTCTGTCCTAACACCCTCCTTCTGTCCTTTCACCCTCCTTCTGTCCTTCCACCCTCCTTCTGTCCTTTCACCCTCCTTCTGTCTTTTCACCCTCCTTCTGTCCTTTCACCCTCCTTCTGTCCTTACACCCTCCTTCTGTCCTTTCACCCTCCTTCTGTCCTTACACCCTCCTTCTTTCCTTTCCCCCTCCTTCCTTCTGTCCTTACACCCTCCTTCCTTCTGTCCTTTCACCCTCCTTCTGTCCTTTCACCCTCCTTCTGTCCTTACACCCTCCTTCTGTCCTTTCACCCTCCTTCTGTCCTTTCACCCTCCTTCTGTCCTTACACCATCCTTCTGTCCTTTCACCCTCCTTCTGTCCTTTCACCCTCCTTCTGTCCTTTCACCCTCCTTCTGTCCTTTCACCCTCCTTCCTTCTGTCCTTACATCCTCCTTCCTTCTGTCCTTTCACCCTCCTTCTGTCCTTTCACCCTCCTTCTGTCCTTACACCCTCCTTCCGTCCTTTCACCCTCCTTCTGTCCTTTCACCCTCCTTCTGTCCTTACACCCTCATTCTGTCCTTACACCCTCCTTCCTTCTGTCCTTTCACCCTCCTTCTGTCCTTTCACCCTCCTTCTGTCCTTACACCCTCCGTCTGTCCTTTCACCCTCCTTCTGTCCTTTCACCCTTCTTCTGTCCTTACACCCTCATTCTGTCCTTACACCCTCCTTATGTCCTTTCACGCTCCTTCTGTCCTTTCACCCTCCTTCTGTCCTTTCACCCTCCTTCTGTCCTTACACCCTCCTTCCTTCTGTCATTACACCCTCCTTCCTTCTGTCCTTACACCCTCCTTCTGTCCTTTCACCCTCCTTCTGTCCTCACACCCTCCTTCTGTCCTTTCACCCTCCTTCTGTCCTTTCACCCTCCTTCTGTCCTTACACCCTCATTCTGTCCTTACACCCTCCTTCTGTCCTTTCACCCTCCTTCTGTCCTTTCACCCTCCTTCTGTCCTTTCACCCTCCTTCTGTCCTTTCACCCTCCTTCTGTCCTTTCAACCTCCTTCTGTCCTTTCACCTTCCTTCTGTCCTTCCACCCTCCTTCTGTCCTTCCACCCTCCTTCTGTCCTTTTACCCTCCTTCTGTCCTTCCACCCTCCTTCTGTCCTTCCACCCTCCTTCTGTCCTTTCACCCTCCTTCTGTCCTTCTACCCTCCTTCTGTCCTTCCATCCTCCTTCTGTCCTTTCACCCTCCTTCTGTCCTTACACCCTCCTTCTGTCCTTTCACCCTCCTTCTGTCCTTCCACCCTCCTTCTGTCCTTTCACCCTCCTTCTGTCCTTTCACCCTCCTTCTGTCCTTACACCCTCCTTCCTTCTGTCATTACACCCTCCTTCCTTCTGTCCTTTCACCCTCCTTCTGTCCTTTCACCCTCCTTCTGTCCTTTCACCCTCCTTCTGTCCTTACACCCTCCTTCTGTCCTTTCACCCTCCTTCTGTCCTTACACCCTCCTTCTGTCCTTTCACCCTCCTTCTGTCCTTTCACCCTCCTTCTGTCCTTTCACCCTCCTTCCTTCTGTCCTTACACCCTCCTTCCTTCTGTCCTTTCACCCTCCTTCTGTCCTTTCACCCTCCTTCAGTCCTTACACCCTCCTTCTGTCCTTTCACCCTCCTTCTGTCCTTCCACCCTCCTTCTGTCCTTTCACCCTCCTTCTGTCTTTTCACCCTCCTTCTGTCCTTTCACCCTCCTTCTGTCCTTACACCCCCCTTCTGTCCTTTCACCCTCCTTCTGTCCTTACACCCTCCTTCTGTCCTTTCACCCTCCTTCTGTCCTTACACCATCCTTCTGTCCTTTCACCCTCCTTCTGTCCTTTCACCCTCCTTCTGTCCTTTCACCCTCCTTCCTTCTGTCCTTACATCCTCCTTCCTTCTGTCCTTTCACCCTCCTTCTGTCCTTTCACCCTCCTTCTGTCCTTACACCCTCCTTCCGTCCTTTCACCCTCCTTCTGTCCTTTCACCCTCCTTCTGTCCTTACACCCTCATTCTGTCCTTACACCATCCTTCCTTCTGTCCTTACACCCTCCTTCCTTCTGTCCTTTCACCCTCCTTCTGTCCTTACACCCTCCTTCCGTCCTTTCACCCTCCTTCTGTCCTTTCACCCTCATTCTGTCCTTACACCCTCATTCTGTCCTTACACCCGCCTTCCTTCTGTCCTTACACCCTCCTTCCTTCTGTCATTTCACCCTCCTTCTGTCCTTTCACCCTCCTTCTGTCCTTACACCCTCCTTCTGTCCTTTCACCCTCCTTCTGTCCTTTCACCCTTCTTCTGTCCTTACACCCTCATTCTGTCCTTACACCCTCCTTATGTCCTTTCACCCTCCTTCTGTCCTTTCACCCTCCTTCTGTCCTTCCACCCTCCTTCTGTCCTTTCACCCTCCTTCTGTCCTTTCACCCTCCTTCTGTCCTTACACCCTCCTTCCTTCTGTCATTACACCCTCCTTCCTTCTGTCCTTACACCCTCATTCTGTCCTTACACCCTCCTTCTGTCCTTTTACCCTCCTTCTGTCCTTTCACCCTCCTTCTGTCCTTCCACCCTCCTTCTGTCCTTTCACCCTCCTTCTGTCCTCACACCCTCCTTCTGTCCTTTCACCCTCGTTCTGTCCTTTCACCCTCCTTCTGTCCTTTTACCCTCCTTCTGTCCTTTCACCCTCCTTCTGTCCTTTCACCCTCCTTCTGTCCTTTCACCCTCCTTCTGTCCTTTCACCTTCCTTCTGTCCTTACACCCTCCTTCCTTCTGTCCTTCCACCCTCCTTCTTTCCTTTAACCCTCCTTCTGTCTTTTCACCCTCCTTCTGTCCTTTCACCCTCCTTCTGTCCTTACACCCTCCTTCTGTCCTTTCACCCTCCTTCTGTCCTTTCACCCTCCTTCTGTCCTTACACCATCCTTCTGTCCTTTCACCCTCCTTCTGTCCTTTCACCCTCCTTCTGTCCTTTCACCCTCCTTCTGTCCTTTCACCCTCCTTCCTTCTGTCCTTACACCCTCCTTCCTTCTGTCCTTTCACCCTCCTTCTGTCCTTTCACCCTCCTTCTGTCCTTACACCCTGCTTCTGTCCTTTCACCCTCCTTCTGTCCTTCCACCCTCCTTCTGTCCTTACACCCTCCTTCTGTCCTTTCACCCTCCTTCTGTCCTTTCACCCTCCTTCTGTCTTTTCACCCTCCTTCTGTCCTTTCACCCTCCTTCTGTCCTTACACCCTCCTTCTGTCCTTTCACCCTCCTTCTGTCCTTTCACCCTCCTTCTGTCCTTACACCCTCCTTCTGTCCTTACACCCTCCTTCTGTCCTTACACCCTCCTTCTGTCCTTTTACCCTCCTTCTGTCCTTTCACCCTCCTTCTGTCCTTCCACCCTCCTTCTGTCCTTTCACCCTCCTTCTCTCCTTCTACCCTCCTTCTGTCCTTCCATCCTCCTTCTGTCCTTTCACCCTCCTTCTGTCCTTCCACCCTCCTTCTGTCCTTTCACCCTCCCTCTGTCCTTTCACCCTCCTTCTGTCCTTACACCCTCCTTCCTTCTGTCATTACACCCTCCTTCCTTCTGTCCTTTCACCCTCCTTCTCTCCTTTCACCCTCCTTCTGTCCTTTCACCCTCCTTCTGTCCTTACACCCTCCTTCTGTCCTTTCACCCTCCTTCTGTCCTTACACCCTCCTTCTGTCCTTTCACCCTCCTTCTGTCCTTTCACCCTCCTTCTGTCCTTTCACCCTCCTTCTGTCCTAACACCCTCCTTCTGTCCTTTCACCCTCCTTCTGTCCTTCCACCCTCCTTCTGTCCTTACACCCTCCTTCTGTCCTTTCACCCTCCTTCTGTCCTTACACCCTCCTTCTGTCCTTTCACCCTCCTTCTGTCCTTACACCCTCCTTCTGTCCTTTCACCCTCCTTCTGTCCTTACACCCTCCTTCTGTCCTTTCACCCTCCTTCTGTCCTTTCACCCTCCTTCTGTCCTTTCACCCTCCTTCCTTCTGTCCTTACACCCTCCTTCCTTCTGTCCTTTCACCCTCCTTCTGTCCTCACACCCTCCTTCCGTCCTTTCACCCTCCTTCTGTCCTTTCACCCTCCTTCTGTCCTTACACCCTCATTCTGTCCTTACACCCTCCTTCCTTCTGTCCTTACACCCTCCTTCCTTCTGTCCTTTCACCCTCCTTCTGTCCTTTCACCCTCCTTCTGTCCTTACATCCTCCTTCTGTCCTTTCACCCTCCTTCTGTCCTTTCACCCTCCTTCTGTCCTTACACCCTCCTTCTGTCCTTTCACCCTCCTTCTGTCCTTACACCCTCCTTCTGTCCTTTCACCCTCCTTCTGTCCTTTCACCCTCCTTCTGTCCTTACACCCTCCTTCCTTCTGTCATTACACCCTCCTTCCTTCTGTCCTTTCACCCTCCTTCTGTCCTTTCACCCTCCTTCTGTCCTTTCACCCTCCTTCTGTCCTTTCACCCTCCTTCTGTCCTTACACCCTCCTTCTGTCCTTTCACCCTCCTTCTGTCCTTTTCACCCTCCTTCCTTCTGTCCTTTCACCCTCCTTCCTTCTGTCCTTACACCCTCCTTCCTTCTGTCCTTTCACCCTCCTTCTGTCCTTTCACCCTCCTTCTGTCCTAACACCCTCCTTCTGTCCTTTCACCCTCCTTCTGTCCTTCCACCCTCCTTTTGTCCTTTCACCCTCCTTCTGTCTTTTCACCCTCCTTCTGTCCTTTCACCCTCCTTCTGTCCTTACACCCTCCTTCTGTCCTTTCACCCTCCTTCTGTCCTTACACCCTCCTTCTTTCCTTTCCCCCTCCTTCCTTCTGTCCTTACACCCTCCTTCCTTCTGTCCTTTCACCCTCCTTCTGTCCTTTCACCCTCCTTCTGTCCTTACACCCTCCTTCTGTCCTTTCACCCTCCTTCTGTCCTTTCACCCTCCTTCTGTCCTTACACCATCCTTCTGTCCTTTCACCCTCCTTCTGTCCTTTCACCCTCCTTCCTTCTGTCCTTACATCCTCCTTCCTTCTGTCCTTTCACCCTCCTTCTGTCCTTTCACCCTCCTTCTGTCCTTACACCCTCCTTCCGTCCTTTCACCCTCCTTCTGTCCTTTCACCCTCCTTCTGTCCTTACACCCTCATTCTGTCCTTACACCCTCCTTCCTTCTGTCCTTTCACCCTCCTTCTGTCCTTTCACCCTCCTTCTGTCCTTACACCCTCCTTCTGTCCTTTCACCCTCCTTCTGTCCTTTCACCCTTCTTCTGTCCTTACACCCTCATTCTGTCCTTACACCCTCCTTATGTCCTTTCACCCTCCTTCTGTCCTTTCACCCTCCTTCTGTCCTTTCACCCTCCTTCTGTCCTTACACCCTCCTTCCTTCTGTCATTACACCCTCCTTCCTTCTGTCCTTACACCCTCCTTCTGTCCTTTCACCCTCCTTCTGTCCTCACACCCTCCTTCTGTCCTTTCACCCTCCTTCTGTCCTTTCACCCTCCTTCTGTCCTTACACCCTCATTCTGTCCTTACACCCTCCTTCTGTCCTTTCACCCTCCTTCTGTCCTTTCACCCTCCTTCTGTCCTTTCACCCTCCTTCTGTCCTTTCAACCTCCTTCTGTCCTTTCACCTTCCTTCTGTCCTTCCACCCTCCTTCTGTCCTTCCACCCTCCTTCTGTCCTTTTACCCTCCTTCTGTCCTTCCACCCTCCTTCTGTCCTTCCACCCTCCTTCTGTCCTTACACCCTCCTTCTGTCCTTACACCCTCCTTCTGTCCTTTCACCCTCCTTCTGTCCTTTCACCCTCCTTCTGTCTTTTCACCCTCCTTCTGTCCTTTCACCCTCCTTCTGTCCTTACACCCTCCTTCTGTCCTTTCACCCTCCTTCTGTCCTTTCACCCTCCTTCTGTCCTTACACCCTCCTTCTGTCCTTACACCCTCCTTCTGTCCTTTCACCTTCCTTCTGTCCTTACACCCTCCTTCCTTCTGTCCTTCCACCCTCCTTCTTTCCTTTAACCCTCCTTCTGTCTTTTCACCCTCCTTCTGTCCTTTCACCCTCCTTCTGTCCTTACACCCTCCTTCTGTCCTTTCACCCTCCTTCTGTCCTTTCACCCTCCTTCTGTCCTTACACCATCCTTCTGTCCTTTCACCCTCCTTCTGTCCTTTCACCCTCCTTCTGTCCTTTCACCCTCCTTCTGTCCTTTCACCCTCCTTCCTTCTGTCCTTACACCCTCCTTCCTTCTGTCCTTTCACCCTCCTTCTGTCCTTTCACCCTCCTTCTGTCCTTACACCCTGCTTCTGTCCTTTCACCCTCCTTCTGTCCTTCCACCCTCCTTCTGTCCTTACACCCTCCTTCTGTCCTTTCACCCTCCTTCTGTCCTTTCACCCTCCTTCTGTCTTTTCACCCTCCTTCTGTCCTTTCACCCTCCTTCTGTCCTTACACCCTCCTTCTGTCCTTTCACCCTCCTTCTGTCCTTTCACCCTCCTTCTGTCCTTACACCCTCCTTCTGTCCTTACACCCTCCTTCTGTCCTTACACCCTCCTTCTGTCCTTTTACCCTCCTTCTGTCCTTTCACCCTCCTTCTGTCCTTCCACCCTCCTTCTGTCCTTTCACCCTCCTTCTGTCCTTCTACCCTCCTTCTGTCCTTCCATCCTCCTTCTGTCCTTTCACCCTCCTTCTGTCCTTTCACCCTCCTTCTGTCCTTCCACCCTCCTTCTGTCCTTTCACCCTCCCTCTGTCCTTTCACCCTCCTTCTGTCCTTACACCCTCCTTCCTTCTGTCATTACACCCTCCTTCCTTCTGTCCTTTCACCCTCCTTCTCTCCTTTCACCCTCCTTCTGTCCTTTCACCCTCCTTCTGTCCTTACACCCTCCTTCTGTCCTTTCACCCTCCTTCTGTCCTTACACCCTCCTTCTGTCCTTACACCCTCCTTCTGTCCTTACACCCTCCTTCTGTCCTTTTACCCTCCTTCTGTCCTTTCACCCTCCTTCTGTCCTTCCACCCTCCTTCTGTCCTTTCACCCTCCTTCTGTCCTTCTACCCTCCTTCTGTCCTTCCATCCTCCTTCTGTCCTTTCACCCTCCTTCTGTCCTCACACCCTCCTTCTGTCCTTTCACCCTCCTTCTGTCCTTCCACCCTCCTTCTGTCCTTTCACCCTCCTTCTGTCCTTTCACCCTCCTTCTGTCCTTACACCCTCCTTCCTTCTGTCATTACACCCTCCTTCCTTCTGTCCTTTCACCCTCCTTCTGTCCTTTCACCCTCCTTCTGTCCTTTCACCCTCCTTCTGTCCTTACACCCTCCTTCTGTCCTTTCACCCTCCTTCTGTCCTTACACCCTCCTTCTGTCCTTTCACCCTCCTTCTGTCCTTTCACCCTCCTTCTGTCCTTTCACCCTCCTTCCTTCTGTCCTTACACCCTCCTTCCTTCTGTCCTTTCACCCTCCTTCTGTCCTTTCACCCTCCTTCAGTCCTTACACCCTCCTTCTGTCCTTTCACCCTCCTTCTGTCCTTCCACCCTCCTTCTGTCCTTTCACCCTCCTTCTGTCTTTTCACCCTCCTTCTGTCCTTTCACCCTCCTTCTGTCCTTACACCCCCCTTCTGTCCTTTCACCCTCCTTCTGTCCTTACACCCTCCTTCTGTCCTTTCACCCTCCTTCTGTCCTTACACCATCCTTCTGTCCTTTCACCCTCCTTCTGTCCTTTCACCCTCCTTCTGTCCTTTCACCCTCCTTCCTTCTGTCCTTACATCCTCCTTCCTTCTGTCCTTTCACCCTCCTTCTGTCCTTTCACCCTCCTTCTGTCCTTACACCCTCCTTCCGTCCTTTCACCCTCCTTCTGTCCTTTCACCCTCCTTCTGTCCTTACACCCTCATTCTGTCCTTACACCATCCTTCCTTCTGTCCTTACACCCTCCTTCCTTCTGTCCTTTCACCCTCCTTCTGTCCTTACACCCTCCTTCCGTCCTTTCACCCTCCTTCTGTCCTTTCACCCTCATTCTGTCCTTACACCCTCATTCTGTCCTTACACCCGCCTTCCTTCTGTCCTTACACCCTCCTTCCTTCTGTCATTTCACCCTCCTTCTGTCCTTTCACCCTCCTTCTGTCCTTACACCCTCCTTCTGTCCTTTCACCCTCCTTCTGTCCTTTCACCCTTCTTCTGTCCTTACACCCTCATTCTGTCCTTACACCCTCCTTATGTCCTTTCACCCTCCTTCTGTCCTTTCACCCTCCTTCTGTCCTTCCACCCTCCTTCTGTCCTTTCACCCTCCTTCTGTCCTTTCACCCTCCTTCTGTCCTTACACCCTCCTTCCTTCTGTCATTACACCCTCCTTCCTTCTGTCCTTACACCCTCATTCTGTCCTTACACCCTCCTTATGTCCTTTTACCCTCCTTCTGTCCTTTCACCCTCCTTCTGTCCTTCCACCCTCCTTCTGTCCTTTCACCCTCCTTCTGTCCTCACACCCTCCTTCTGTCCTTTCACCCTCGTTCTGTCCTTTCACCCTCCTTCTGTCCTTACACCCTCATTCTGTCCTTACACCCTCCTTCTGTCCTTTCACCCTCCTTCTGTCCTTTCACCCTCCTTCTGTCCTTTCAACCTCCTTCTGTCCTTTCACCTTCCTTCTGTCCTTCCACCCTCCTTCTGTCCTTCCACCCTCCTTCTGTCCTTTTACCCTCCTTCTGTCCTTCCACCCTCCTTCTGTCCTTCCACCCTCCTTCTGTCCTTTCAGCCTCCTTCTGTCCTTCTACCCTCCTTCTGTCCTTCCATCCTCCTTCTGTCCTTTCACCCTCCTTCTGTCCTTTCACCCTCCTTCTGTCCTTTCACCCTCCTTCTGTCCTTTCACCCTCCTTCTGTCCTTACACCCTCCTTCTGTCCTTTCACCCTCCTTCTGTCCTTACACCCTCCTTCTGTCCTTTCACCCTCCTTCTGTCCTTTCACCCTCCTTCTGTCCTTTCACCCTCCTTCCTTCTGTCCTTACACCCTCCTTCCTTCTGTCCTTTCACCCTCCTTCTGTCCTTTCACCCTCCTTCAGTCCTTACACCCTCCTTCTGTCCTTTCACCCTCCTTCTGTCCTTCCACCCTCCTTCTGTCCTTTCACCCTCCTTCTGTCTTTTCACCCTCCTTCTGTCCTTTCACCCTCCTTCTGTCCTTACACCCCCCTTCTGTCCTTTCACCCTCCTTCTGTCCTTACACCCTCCTTCTGTCCTTTCACCCTCCTTCTGTCCTTACACCATCCTTCTGTCCTTTCACCCTCCTTCTGTCCTTTCACCCTCCTTCTGTCCTTTCACCCTCCTTCTGTCCTTTCACCCTCCTTCCTTCTGTCCTTACATCCTCCTTCCTTCTGTCCTTTCACCCTCCTTCTGTCCTTTCACCCTCCTTCTGTCCTTACGCCCTCCTTCCGTCCTTTCACCCTCCTTCTGTCCTTTCACCCTCCTTCTGTCCTTACACCCTCATTCTGTCCTTACACCCTCCTTCCTTCTGTCCTTACACCCTCCTTCCTTCTGTCCTTTCACCCTCCTTCTGTCCTTACACCCTCCTTCCGTCCTTTCACCCTCCTTCTGTCCTTTCACCCTCCTTCTGTCCTTACACCCTCATTCTGTCCTTACACCCTCCTTCCTTCGGTCCTTACACCCTCCTTCCTTCTGTCCTTTCACCCTCCTTCTGTCCTTTCACCCTCCTTCTGTCCTTACACCCTCCTTCTGTCCTTTCACCCTCCTTCTGTCCTTTCACCCTTCTTCTGTCCTTACACCCTCATTCTGTCCTTACACCCTCCTTATGTCCTTTCACCCTCCTTCTGTCCTTTCACCCTCCTTCTGTCCTTCCACCCTCCTTCTGTCCTTTCACCCTCCTTCTGTCCTTTCACCCTCCTTCTGTCCTTACACCCTCCTTCCTTCTGTCATTACACCCTCCTTCCTTCTGTCCTTACACCCTCCTTCTGTCCTTCCACCCTCCTTCTGTCCTTTTACCCTCCTTCTGTCCTTTCACCCTCCTTCTGTCCTTCCACCCTCCTTCTGTCCTTTCACCCTCCTTCTGTCCTCACACCCTCCTTCTGTCCTTTCACCCTCCTTCTGTCCTTTCACCCTCCTTCTGTCCTTTCACCCTCCTTCTGTCCTTTCACCCTCCTTCTGTCCTTTCAACCTCCTTCTGTCCTTTCACCTTCCTTCTGTCCTTCCACCCTCCTTCTGTCCTTCCACCCTCCTTCTGTCCTTTTACCCTCCTTCTGTCCTTCCACCCTCCTTCTGTCCTTCCACCCTCCTTCTGTCCTTTCAGCCTCCTTCTGTCCTTCTACCCTCCCTCTTTCCTTCCATCATCCTTCTGTCCTTTCACCCTCCTTCTGTCCTTACACCCTCCTTCTGTCCTTTCACCCTCCTTCTGTCCTTCCACCCTCCTTCTGTCCTTTCACCCTCCTTCTGTCCTTTCACCCTCCTTCTGTCCTTACACCCTCCTTCCTTCTGTCATTACACCCTCCTTCCTTCTGTCCTTTCACCCTCCTTCTGTCCTTTCACCCTCCTTCTGTCCTTACACCATCCTTCTGTCCTTTCACCCTCCTTCTGTCCTTTCACCCTCCTTCTGTCCTTTCACCCTCCTTCCTTCTGTCCTTACACCCTCCTTCCTTCTGTCCTTTCACCCTCCTTCTGTCCTTTCACCCTCCTTCTGTCCTAACACCCTCCTTCTGTCCTTTCACCCTCCTTCTGTCCTTCCACCCTCCTTTTGTCCTTTCACCCTCCTTCTGTCTTTTCACCCTCCTTCTGTCCTTTCACCCTCCTTCTGTCCTTACACCCTCCTTCTGTCCTTTCACCCTCCTTCTGTCCTTACACCCTCCTTCTTTCCTTTCCCCCTCCTTCCTTCTGTCCTTACACCCTCCTTCCTTCTGTCCTTTCACCCTCCTTCTGTCCTTTCACCCTCCTTCTGTCCTTACACCCTCCTTCTGTCCTTTCACCCTCCTTCTGTCCTTTCACCCTCCTTCTGTCCTTACACCATCCTTCTGTCCTTTCACCCTCCTTCTGTCCTTTCACCCTCCTTCTGTCCTTTCACCCTCCTTCCTTCTGTCCTTACATCCTCCTTCCTTCTGTCCTTTCACCCTCCTTCTGTCCTTTCACCCTCCTTCTGTCCTTACACCCTCCTTCCGTCCTTTCACCCTCCTTCTGTCCTTTCACCCTCCTTCTGTCCTTACACCCTCATTCTGTCCTTACACCCTCCTTCCTTCTGTCCTTTCACCCTCCTTCTGTCCTTTCACCCTCCTTCTGTCCTTACACCCTCCTTCTGTCCTTTCACCCTCCTTCTGTCCTTTCACCCTTCTTCTGTCCTTACACCCTCATTCTGTCCTTACACCCTCCTTATGTCCTTTCACCCTCCTTCTGTCCTTTCACCCTCCTTCTGTCCTTTCACCCTCCTTCTGTCCTTACACCCTCCTTCCGTCCTTTCACCCTCCTTCTGTCCTTTCACCCTCCTTCTGTCCTTACACCCTCATTCTGTCCTTACACCCTCCTTCCTTCTGTCCTTTCACCCTCCTTCTGTCCTTTCACCCTCCTTCTGTCCTTACACCCTCCTTCTGTCCTTTCACCCTCCTTCTGTCCTTTCACCCTTCTTCTGTCCTTACACCCTCATTCTGTCCTTACACCCTCCTTATGTCCTTTCACCCTCCTTCTGTCCTTTCACCCTCCTTCTGTCCTTTCACCCTCCTTCTGTCCTTACACCCTCCTTCCTTCTGTCATTACACCCTCCTTCCTTCTGTCCTTACACCCTCCTTCTGTCCTTTCACCCTCCTTCTGTCCTCACACCCTCCTTCTGTCCTTTCACCCTCCTTCTGTCCTTTCACCCTCCTTCTGTCCTTACACCCTCATTCTGTCCTTACACCCTCCTTCTGTCCTTTCACCCTCCTTCTGTCCTTTCACCCTCCTTCTGTCCTTTCAACCTCCTTCTGTCCTTTCACCTTCCTTCTGTCCTTCCACCCTCCTTCTGTCCTTCCACCCTCCTTCTGTCCTTTTACCCTCCTTCTGTCCTTCCACCCTCCTTCTGTCCTTCCACCCTCCTTCTGTCCTTACACCCTCCTTCTGTCCTTACACCCTCCTTCTGTCCTTTCACCCTCCTTCTGTCCTTTCACCCTCCTTCTGTCTTTTCACCCTCCTTCTGTCCTTTCACCCTCCTTCTGTCCTTACACCCTCCTTCTGTCCTTTCACCCTCCTTCTGTCCTTTCACCCTCCTTCTGTCCTTACACCCTCCTTCTGTCCTTACACCCTCCTTCTGTCCTTACACCCTCCTTCTGTCCTTTTACCCTCCTTCTGTCCTTTCACCCTCCTTCTGTCCTTCCACCCTCCTTCTGTCCTTTCACCCTCCTTCTGTCCTTCTACCCTCCTTCTGTCCTTCCATCCTCCTTCTGTCCTTTCACCCTCCTTCTGTCCTTACACCCTCCTTCTGTCCTTTCACCCTCCTTCTGTCCTTCCACCCTCCTTCTGTCCTTTCACCCTCCTTCTGTCCTTTCACCCTCCTTCTGTCCTTACACCCTCCTTCCTTCTGTCATTACACCCTCCTTCCTTCTGTCCTTTCACCCTCCTTCTCTCCTTTCACCCTCCTTCTGTCCTTTCACCCTCCTTCTGTCCTTACACCCTCCTTCTGTCCTTTCACCCTCCTTCTGTCCTTACACCCTCCTTCTGTCCTTTCACCCTCCTTTTGTCCTTTCACCCTCCTTCTGTCCTTTCACCCTCCTTCTGTCCTAACACCCTCCTTCTGTCCTTTCACCCTCCTTCTGTCCTTCCACCCTCCTTCTGTCCTTACACCCTCCTTCTGTCCTTTCACCCTCCTTCTGTCCTTACACCCTCCTTCTGTCCTTTCACCCTCCTTCTGTCCTTTCACCCTCCTTCTGTCCTTTCACCCTCCTTCTGTCCTTTCACCCTCCTTCCTTCTGTCCTTACACCCTCCTTCCTTCTGTCCTTTCACCCTCCTTCTGTCCTCACACCCTCCTTCCGTCCTTTCACCCTCCTTCTGTCCTTTCACCCTCCTTCTGTCCTTACACCCTCATTCTGTCCTTACACCCTCCTTCCTTCTGTCCTTACACCCTCCTTCCTTCTGTCCTTTCACCCTCCTTCTGTCCTTTCACCCTCCTTCTGTCCTTACATCCTCCTTCTGTCCTTTCACCCTCCTTCTGTCCTTTCACCCTCCTTCTGTCCTTACACCCTCCTTCTGTCCTTTCACCCTCCTTCTGTCCTTACACCCTCCTTCTGTCCTTTCACCCTCCTTCTGTCCTTTCACCCTCCTTCTGTCCTTACACCCTCCTTCCTTCTGTCCTTTCACCCTCCTTCTGTCCTTTCACCCTCCTTCTGTCCTTTCAGCCTCCTTCTGTCCTTTCACCCTCCTTCTGTCCTTACACCCTCCTTCTGTCCTTTCACCCTCCTTCTGTCCTTTCACCCTCCTTCCTTCTGTCCTTTCACCCTCCTTCCTTCTGTCCTTACACCCTCCTTCCTTCTGTCCTTTCACCCTCCTTCTGTCCTTTCACCCTCCTTCTGTCCTAACACCCTCCTTCTGTCCTTTCACCCTCCTTCTGTCCTTCCACCCTCCTTCTGTCCTTTCACCCTCCTTCTGTCTTTTCACCCTCCTTCTGTCCTTTCACCCTCCTTCTGTCCTTACACCCTCCTTCTGTCCTTTCACCCTCCTTCTGTCCTTACACCCTCCTTCTTTCCTTTCCCCCTCCTTCCTTCTGTCCTTACACCCTCCTTCCTTCTGTCCTTTCACCCTCCTTCTGTCCTTTCACCCTCCTTCTGTCCTTACACCCTCCTTCTGTCCTTTCACCCTCCTTCTGTCCTTTCACCCTCCTTCTGTCCTTACACCATCCTTCTGTCCTTTCACCCTCCTTCTGTCCTTTCACCCTCCTTCTGTCCTTTCACCCTCCTTCTGTCCTTTCACCCTCCTTCCTTCTGTCCTTACATCCTCCTTCCTTCTGTCCTTTCACCCTCCTTCTGTCCTTTCACCCTCCTTCTGTCCTTACACCCTCCTTCCGTCCTTTCACCCTCCTTCTGTCCTTTCACCCTCCTTCTGTCCTTACACCCTCATTCTGTCCTTACACCCTCCTTCCTTCTGTCCTTTCACCCTCCTTCTGTCCTTTCACCCTCCTTCTGTCCTTACACCCTCCTTCTGTCCTTTCACCCTCCTTCTGTCCTTTCACCCTTCTTCTGTCCTTACACCCTCATTCTGTCCTTACACCCTCCTTATGTCCTTTCACGCTCCTTCTGTCCTTTCACCCTCCTTCTGTCCTTTCACCCTCCTTCTGTCCTTACACCCTCCTTCCTTCTGTCATTACACCCTCCTTCCTTCTGTCCTTACACCCTCCTTCTGTCCTTTCACCCTCCTTCTGTCCTCACACCCTCCTTCTGTCCTTTCACCCTCCTTCTGTCCTTTCACCCTCCTTCTGTCCTTACACCCTCATTCTGTCCTTACACCCTCCTTCTGTCCTTTCACCCTCCTTCTGTCCTTTCACCCTCCTTCTGTCCTTTCACCCTCCTTCTGTCCTTTCACCCTCCTTCTGTCCTTTCAACCTCCTTCTGTCCTTTCACCTTCCTTCCTTCCTTCCACCCTCCTTCTGTCCTTCCACCCTCCTTCTGTCCTTTTACCCTCCTTCTGTCCTTCCACCCTCCTTCTGTCCTTCCACCCTCCTTCTGTCCTTTCACCCTCCTTCTGTCCTTCTACCCTCCTTCTTTCCTTCCATCCTCCTTCTGTCCTTTCACCCTCCTTCTGTCCTCACACCCTCCTTCTGTCCTTTCACCCTCCTTCTGTCCTTCCACCCTCCTTCTGTCCTTTCACCCTCCTTCTGTCCTTTCACCCTCCTTCTGTCCTTACACCCTCCTTCCTTCTGTCATTACACCCTCCTTCCTTCTGTCCTTTCACCCTCCTTCTGTCCTTTCACCCTCCTTCTGTCCTTTCACCCTCCTTCTGTCCTTTCACCCTCCTTCTGTCCTTTCACCCTCCTTCTGTCCTTACATTCTCCTTCTGTCCTTTCACCCTCCTTCTGTCCTTTCACCCTCCTTCTGTCCTTACACCCTCCTTCTGTCCTTTCACCCTCCTTCTGTCCTTACACCCTCCTTCTGTCCTTTCACCCTCCTTCTGTCCTTTCACCCTCCTTCTGTCCTTACACCCTCCTTCCTTCTGTCATTACACCCTCCTTCCTTCTGTCCTTTCACCCTCCTTCTGTCCTTTCACCCTCCTTCTGTCCTTTCAGCCTCCTTCTGTCCTTTCACCCTCCTTCTGTCCTTACACCCTCCTTCTGTCCTTTCACCCTCCTTCTGTCCTTTCACCCTCCTTCCTTCTGTCCTTTCACCCTCCTTCCTTCTGTCCTTACACCCTCCTTCCTTCTGTCCTTTCACCCTCCTTCTGTCCTTTCACCCTCCTTCTGTCCTAACACCCTCCTTCTGTCCTTTCACCCTCCTTCTGTCCTTCCACCCTCCTTCTGTCCTTTCACCCTCCTTCTGTCTTTTCACCCTCCTTCTGTCCTTTCACCCTCCTTCTGTCCTTACACCCTCCTTCTGTCCTTTCACCCTCCTTCTGTCCTTACACCCTCCTTCTTTCCTTTCCCCCTCCTTCCTTCTGTCCTTACACCCTCCTTCCTTCTGTCCTTTCACCCTCCTTCTGTCCTTTCACCCTCCTTCTGTCCTTACACCCTCCTTCTGTCCTTTCACCCTCCTTCTGTCCTTTCACCCTCCTTCTGTCCTTACACCATCCTTCTGTCCTTTCACCCTCCTTCTGTCCTTTCACCCTCCTTCTGTCCTTTCACCCTCCTTCTGTCCTTTCACCCTCCTTCCTTCTGTCCTTACATCCTCCTTCCTTCTGTCCTTTCACCCTCCTTCTGTCCTTTCACCCTCCTTCTGTCCTTACACCCTCCTTCCGTCCTTTCACCCTCCTTCTGTCCTTTCACCCTCCTTCTGTCCTTACACCCTCATTCTGTCCTTACACCCTCCTTCCTTCTGTCCTTTCACCCTCCTTCTGTCCTTTCACCCTCCTTCTGTCCTTACACCCTCCTTCTGTCCTTTCACCCTCCTTCTGTCCTTTCACCCTTCTTCTGTCCTTACACCCTCATTCTGTCCTTACACCCTCCTTATGTCCTTTCACGCTCCTTCTGTCCTTTCACCCTCCTTCTGTCCTTTCACCCTCCTTCTGTCCTTACACCCTCCTTCCTTCTGTCATTACACCCTCCTTCCTTCTGTCCTTACACCCTCCTTCTGTCCTTTCACCCTCCTTCTGTCCTCACACCCTCCTTCTGTCCTTTCACCCTCCTTCTGTCCTTTCACCCTCCTTCTGTCCTTACACCCTCATTCTGTCCTTACACCCTCCTTCTGTCCTTTCAGCCTCCTTCTGTCCTTTCACCCTCCTTCTGTCCTTTCACCCTCCTTCTGTCCTTTCACCCTCCTTCTGTCCTTTCAACCTCCTTCTGTCCTTTCACCTTCCTTCCTTCCTTCCACCCTCCTTCTGTCCTTCCACCCTCCTTCTGTCCTTTTACCCTCCTTCTGTCCTTCCACCCTCCTTCTGTCCTTCCACCCTCCTTCTGTCCTTTCACCCTCCTTCTGTCCTTCTACCCTCCTTCTTTCCTTCCATCCTCCTTCTGTCCTTTCACCCTCCTTCTGTCCTCACACCCTCCTTCTGTCCTTTCACCCTCCTTCTGTCCTTCCACCCTCCTTCTGTCCTTTCACCCTCCTTCTGTCCTTTCACCCTCCTTCTGTCCTTACACCCTCCTTCCTTCTGTCATTACACCCTCCTTCCTTCTGTCCTTTCACCCTCCTTCTGTCCTTTCACCCTCCTTCTGTCCTTTCACCCTCCTTCTGTCCTTACACCCTCCTTCTGTCCTTTCACCCTCCTTCTGTCCTTACACCCTCCTTCTGTCCTTTCACCCTCCTTCTGTCCTTTCACCCTCCTTCTGTCCTTTCACCCTCCTTCCTTCTGTCCTTACACCCTCCTTCCTTCTGTCCTTTCACCCTCCTTCTGTCCTTTCACCCTCCTTCAGTCCTTACACCCTCCTTCTGTCCTTTCACCCTCCTTCTGTCCTTCCACCCTCCTTCTGTCCTTTCACCCTCCTTCTGTCTTTTCACCCTCCTTCTGTCCTTTCACCCTCCTTCTGTCCTTACACCCCCCTTCTGTCCTTTCACCCTCCTTCTGTCCTTACACCCTCCTTCTGTCCTTTCACCCTCCTTCTGTCCTTACACCATCCTTCTGTCCTTTCACCCTCCTTCTGTCCTTTCACCCTCCTTCTGTCCTTTCACCCTCCTTCCTTCTGTCCTTACATCCTCCTTCCTTCTGTCCTTTCACCCTCCTTCTGTCCTTTCACCCTCCTTCTGTCCTTACACCCTCCTTCCGTCCTTTCACCCTCCTTCTGTCCTTTCACCCTCCTTCTGTCCTTACACCCTCATTCTGTCCTTACACCATCCTTCCTTCTGTCCTTACACCCTCCTTCCTTCTGTCCTTTCACCCTCCTTCTGTCCTTACACCCTCCTTCCGTCCTTTCACCCTCCTTCTGTCCTTTCACCCTCATTCTGTCCTTACACCCTCATTCTGTCCTTACACCCGCCTTCCTTCTGTCCTTACACCCTCCTTCCTTCTGTCATTTCACCCTCCTTCTGTCCTTTCACCCTCCTTCTGTCCTTACACCCTCCTTCTGTCCTTTCACCCTTCTTCTGTCCTTACACCCTCATTCTGTCCTTACACCCTCCTTATGTCCTTTCACCCTCCTTCTGTCCTTTCACCCTCCTTCTGTCCTTCCACCCTCCTTCTGTCCTTTCACCCTCCTTCTGTCCTTTCACCCTCCTTCTGTCCTTACACCCTCCTTCCTTCTGTCATTACACCCTCCTTCCTTCTGTCCTTACACCCTCATTCTGTCCTTACACCCTCCTTCTGTCCTTTTACCCTCCTTCTGTCCTTTCACCCTCCTTCTGTCCTTCCACCCTCCTTCTGTCCTTTCACCCTCCTTCTGTCCTCACACCCTCCTTCTGTCCTTTCACCCTCGTTCTGTCCTTTCACCCTCCTTCTGTCCTTACACCCTCATTCTGTCCTTACACCCTCCTTCTGTCCTTTCACCCTCCTTCTGTCCTTTCACCCTCCTTCTGTCCTTTCAACCTCCTTCTGTCCTTTCACCTTCCTTCTGTCCTTCCACCCTCCTTCTGTCCTTCCACCCTCCTTCTGTCCTTTTACCCTCCTTCTGTCCTTCCACCCTCCTTCTGTCCTTCCACCCTCCTTCTGTCCTTTCAGCCTCCTTCTGTCCTTCTACCCTCCTTCTGTCCTTCCATCCTCCTTCTGTCCTTTCACCCTCCTTCTGTCCTTACACCCTCCTTCTGTCCTTTCACCCTCCTTCTGTCCTTTCACCCTCCTTCTGTCCTTTCACCCTCCTTCTGTCCTTACACCCTCCTTCTGTCCTTTCACCCTCCTTCTGTCCTTACACCCTCCTTCTGTCCTTTCACCCTCCTTCTGTCCTTTCACCCTCCTTCTGTCCTTTCACCCTCCTTCCTTCTGTCCTTACACCCTCCTTCCTTCTGTCCTTTCACCCTCCTTCTGTCCTTTCACCCTCCTTCAGTCCTTACACCCTCCTTCTGTCCTTTCACCCTCCTTCTGTCCTTCCACCCTCCTTCTGTCCTTTCACCCTCCTTCTGTCTTTTCACCCTCCTTCTGTCCTTTCACCCTCCTTCTGTCCTTACACCCCCCTTCTGTCCTTTCACCCTCCTTCTGTCCTTACACCCTCCTTCTGTCCTTTCACCCTCCTTCTGTCCTTACACCATCCTTCTGTCCTTTCACCCTCCTTCTGTCCTTTCACCCTCCTTCTGTCCTTTCACCCTCCTTCTGTCCTTTCACCCTCCTTCCTTCTGTCCTTACATCCTCCTTCCTTCTGTCCTTTCACCCTCCTTCTGTCCTTTCACCCTCCTTCTGTCCTTACGCCCTCCTTCCGTCCTTTCACCCTCCTTCTGTCCTTTCACCCTCCTTCTGTCCTTACACCCTCATTCTGTCCTTACACCCTCCTTCCTTCTGTCCTTACACCCTCCTTCCTTCTGTCCTTTCACCCTCCTTCTGTCCTTACACCCTCCTTCCGTCCTTTCACCCTCCTTCTGTCCTTTCACCCTCCTTCTGTCCTTACACCCTCATTCTGTCCTTACACCCTCCTTCCTTCGGTCCTTACACCCTCCTTCCTTCTGTCCTTTCACCCTCCTTCTGTCCTTTCACCCTCCTTCTGTCCTTACACCCTCCTTCTGTCCTTTCACCCTCCTTCTGTCCTTTCACCCTTCTTCTGTCCTTACACCCTCATTCTGTCCTTACACCCTCCTTATGTCCTTTCACCCTCCTTCTGTCCTTTCACCCTCCTTCTGTCCTTCCACCCTCCTTCTGTCCTTTCACCCTCCTTCTGTCCTTTCACCCTCCTTCTGTCCTTACACCCTCCTTCCTTCTGTCATTACACCCTCCTTCCTTCTGTCCTTACACCCTCCTTCTGTCCTTCCACCCTCCTTCTGTCCTTTTACCCTCCTTCTGTCCTTTCACCCTCCTTCTGTCCTTCCACCCTCCTTCTGTCCTTTCACCCTCCTTCTGTCCTCACACCCTCCTTCTGTCCTTTCACCCTCCTTCTGTCCTTTCACCCTCCTTCTGTCCTTTCACCCTCCTTCTGTCCTTTCACCCTCCTTCTGTCCTTTCAACCTCCTTCTGTCCTTTCACCTTCCTTCTGTCCTTCCACCCTCCTTCTGTCCTTCCACCCTCCTTCTGTCCTTTTACCCTCCTTCTGTCCTTCCACCCTCCTTCTGTCCTTCCACCCTCCTTCTGTCCTTTCAGCCTCCTTCTGTCCTTCTACCCTCCCTCTTTCCTTCCATCATCCTTCTGTCCTTTCACCCTCCTTCTGTCCTTACACCCTCCTTCTGTCCTTTCACCCTCCTTCTGTCCTTCCACCCTCCTTCTGTCCTTTCACCCTCCTTCTGTCCTTTCACCCTCCTTCTGTCCTTACACCCTCCTTCCTTCTGTCATTACACCCTCCTTCCTTCTGTCCTTTCACCCTCCTTCTGTCCTTTCACCCTCCTTCTGTCCTTACACCATCCTTCTGTCCTTTCACCCTCCTTCTGTCCTTTCACCCTCCTTCTGTCCTTTCACCCTCCTTCTGTCATTACACCCTCCTTCCTTCTGTCCTTTCACCCTCCTTCTGTCCTTTCACCCTCCTTCTGTCCTTACACCCTCCTTCTGTCCTTTCACCCTCCTTCTGTCCTTTCACCCTCCTTCTGTCCTTTCACCCTCCTTCCTTCTGTCCTTACACCCTCCTTCCTTCTGTCCTTTCACCCTCCTTCTGTCCTTTCACCCTCCTTCAGTCCTTACACCCTCCTTCTGTCCTTTCACCCTCCTTCTGTCCTTCCACCCTCCTTCTGTCCTTTCACCCTCCTTCTGTCTTTTCACCCTCCTTCTGTCCTTTCACCCTCCTTCTGTCCTTACACCCTCCTTCTGTCCTTTCACCCTCCTTCTGTCCTTACACCCTCCTTCCGTCCTTTCACCCTCCTTCTGTCCTTTCACCCTCCTTCTGTCCTTACACCCTCCTTCCGTCCTTTCACCCTCCTTCTGTCCTTTCACCCTCCTTCTGTCCTTACACCCTCATTCTGTCCTTACACCCTCCTTCCTTCTGTCCTTACACCCTCCTTCCTTCTGTCCTTTCACCCTCCTTCTGTCCTTACACCCTCCTTCCGTCCTTTCACCCTCCTTCTGTCCTTTCACCCTCCTTCTGTCCTTACACCCTCATTCTGTCCTTACACCCTCCTTCCTTCTGTCCTTACACCCTCCTTCCTTCTGTCCTTTCACCCTCCTTCTGTCCTTTCACCCTCCTTCTGTCCTTTCACCCTCCTTCCTTCTGTCCTTACACCCTCCTTCCTTCTGTCCTTTCACCCTCCTTCTGTCCTTTCACCCTCCTTCAGTCCTTACACCCTCCTTCTGTCCTTTCACCCTCCTTCTGTCCTTCCACCCTCCTTCTGTCCTTTCACCCTCCTTCTGTCTTTTCACCCTCCTTCTGTCCTTTCACCCTCCTTCTGTCCTTACACCCCCCTTCTGTCCTTTCACCCTCCTTCTGTCCTTACACCCTCCTTCTGTCCTTTCACCCTCCTTCTGTCCTTACACCATCCTTCTGTCCTTTCACCCTCCTTCTGTCCTTTCACCCTCCTTCTGTCCTTTCACCCTCCTTCTGTCCTTTCACCCTCCTTCCTTCTGTCCTTACATCCTCCTTCCTTCTGTCCTTTCACCCTCCTTCTGTCCTTTCACCCTCCTTCTGTCCTTACGCCCTCCTTCCGTCCTTTCACCCTCCTTCTGTCCTTTCACCCTCCTTCTGTCCTTACACCCTCATTCTGTCCTTACACCCTCCTTCCTTCTGTCCTTACACCCTCCTTCCTTCTGTCCTTTCACCCTCCTTCTGTCCTTACACCCTCCTTCCGTCCTTTCACCCTCCTTCTGTCCTTTCACCCTCCTTCTGTCCTTACACCCTCATTCTGTCCTTACACCCTCCTTCCTTCGGTCCTTACACCCTCCTTCCTTCTGTCCTTTCACCCTCCTTCTGTCCTTTCACCCTCCTTCTGTCCTTACACCCTCCTTCTGTCCTTTCACCCTCCTTCTGTCCTTTCACCCTTCTTCTGTCCTTACACCCTCATTCTGTCCTTACACCCTCCTTATGTCCTTTCACCCTCCTTCTGTCCTTTCACCCTCCTTCTGTCCTTCCACCCTCCTTCTGTCCTTTCACCCTCCTTCTGTCCTTTCACCCTCCTTCTGTCCTTACACCCTCCTTCCTTCTGTCATTACACCCTCCTTCCTTCTGTCCTTACACCCTCCTTCTGTCCTTCCACCCTCCTTCTGTCCTTTTACCCTCCTTCTGTCCTTTCACCCTCCTTCTGTCCTTCCACCCTCCTTCTGTCCTTTCACCCTCCTTCTGTCCTCACACCCTCCTTCTGTCCTTTCACCCTCCTTCTGTCCTTTCACCCTCCTTCTGTCCTTTCACCCTCCTTCTGTCCTTTCACCCTCCTTCTGTCCTTTCAACCTCCTTCTGTCCTTTCACCTTCCTTCTGTCCTTCCACCCTCCTTCTGTCCTTCCACCCTCCTTCTGTCCTTTTACCCTCCTTCTGTCCTTCCACCCTCCTTCTGTCCTTCCACCCTCCTTCTGTCCTTTCAGCCTCCTTCTGTCCTTCTACCCTCCCTCTTTCCTTCCATCATCCTTCTGTCCTTTCACCCTCCTTCTGTCCTTACACCCTCCTTCTGTCCTTTCACCCTCCTTCTGTCCTTCCACCCTCCTTCTGTCCTTTCACCCTCCTTCTGTCCTTTCACCCTCCTTCTGTCCTTACACCCTCCTTCCTTCTGTCATTACACCCTCCTTCCTTCTGTCCTTTCACCCTCCTTCTGTCCTTTCACCCTCCTTCTGTCCTTACACCATCCTTCTGTCCTTTCACCCTCCTTCTGTCCTTTCACCCTCCTTCTGTCCTTTCACCCTCCTTCTGTCATTACACCCTCCTTCCTTCTGTCCTTTCACCCTCCTTCTGTCCTTTCACCCTCCTTCTGTCCTTACACCCTCCTTCTGTCCTTTCACCCTCCTTCTGTCCTTACACCCTCCTTCTGTCCTTTCACCCTCCTTCTGTCCTTTCACCCTCCTTCTGTCCTTTCACCCTCCTTCCTTCTGTCCTTACACCCTCCTTCCTTCTGTCCTTTCACCCTCCTTCTGTCCTTTCACCCTCCTTCAGTCCTTACACCCTCCTTCTGTCCTTTCACCCTCCTTCTGTCCTTCCACCCTCCTTCTGTCCTTTCACCCTCCTTCTGTCTTTTCACCCTCCTTCTGTCCTTTCACCCTCCTTCTGTCCTTACACCCTCCTTCTGTCCTTTCACCCTCCTTCTGTCCTTACACCCTCCTTCCGTCCTTTCACCCTCCTTCTGTCCTTTCACCCTCCTTCTGTCCTTACACCCTCCTTCCGTCCTTTCACCCTCCTTCTGTCCTTTCACCCTCCTTCTGTCCTTACACCCTCATTCTGTCCTTACACCCTCCTTCCTTCTGTCCTTACACCCTCCTTCCTTCTGTCCTTTCACCCTCCTTCTGTCCTTACACCCTCCTTCCGTCCTTTCACCCTCCTTCTGTCCTTTCACCCTCCTTCTGTCCTTACACCCTCATTCTGTCCTTACACCCTCCTTCCTTCTGTCCTTACACCCTCCTTCCTTCTGTCCTTTCACCCTCCTTCTGTCCTTTCACCCTCCTTCTGTCCTTACACCCTCCTTCTGTCCTTTCACCCTCCTTCTGTCCTTTCACCCTTCTTCTGTCCTTACACCCTCATTCTGTCCTTACACCCTCCATATGTCCTTTCACCCTCCTTCTGTCCTTTCACCCTCCTTCTGTCCTTCCACCCTCCTTCTGTCCTTTCACCCTCCTTCTGTCCTTTCACCCTCCTTCTGTCCTTACACCCTCCTTCCTTCTGTCATTACACCCTCCTTCCTTCTGTCCTTACACCCTCCTTCTGTCCTTCCACCCTCCTTCTGTCCTTTTACCCTCATTCTGTCCTTACACCCTCCTTCCTTCTGTCCTTACACCCTCCTTCCTTCTGTCCTTTCACCCTCCTTCTGTCCTTACACCCTCCTTCTGTCCTTTCACCCTCCTTCTGTCCTTTCACCCTTCTTCTGTCCTTACACCCTCATTCTGTCCTCACACCCTCCTTCTGTCCTTACACCCTCCTTCTGTCCTTTCACCCTCCTTCTGTCCTTTCACCCTCCTTCTGTCCTTTCACCCTCCTTCTGTCCTTTCAACCTCCTTCTGTCCTTTCACCTTCCTTCTGTCCTTCCACCCTCCTTCTGTCCTTCCACCCTCCTTCTGTCCTTTTACCCTCCTTCTGTCCTTCCACCCTCCTTCTGTCCTTCCACCCTCCTTCTGTCCTTTCAGCCTCCTTCTGTCCTTCTACCCTCCCTCTTTCCTTCCATCATCCTTCTGTCCTTTCACCCTCCTTCTGTCCTTACACCCTCCTTCTGTCCTTTCACCATCCTTCTGTCCTTCCACCCTCCTTCTGTCCTTTCACCCTCCTTCTGTCCTTTCACCCTCCTTCTGTCCTTACACCCTCCTTCCTTCTGTCATTACACCCTCCTTCCTTCTGTCCTTTCACCCTCCTTCTGTCCTTTCACCCTCCTTCTGTCCTTACACCATCCTTCTGTCCTTTCACCCTCCTTCTGTCCTTTCACCCTCCTTCTGTCCTTTCACCCTCCTTCTGTCATTACACCCTCCTTCCTTCTGTCCTTTCACCCTCCTTCTGTCCTTTCACCCTCCTTCTGTCCTTACACCCTCCTTCTGTCCTTTCACCCTCCTTCTGTCCTTTCACCCTCCTTCTGTCCTTTCACCCTCCTTCCTTCTGTCCTTACACCCTCCTTCCTTCTGTCCTTTCACCCTCCTTCTGTCCTTTCACCCTCCTTCAGTCCTTACACCCTCCTTCTGTCCTTTCACCCTCCTTCTGTCCTTCCACCCTCCTTCTGTCCTTTCACCCTCCTTCTGTCTTTTCACCCTCCTTCTGTCCTTTCACCCTCCTTCTGTCCTTACACCCTCCTTCTGTCCTTTCACCCTCCTTCTGTCCTTACACCCTCCTTCCGTCCTTTCACCCTCCTTCTGTCCTTTCACCCTCCTTCTGTCCTTACACCCTCCTTCCGTCCTTTCACCCTCCTTCTGTCCTTTCACCCTCCTTCTGTCCTTACACCCTCATTCTGTCCTTACACCCTCCTTCCTTCTGTCCTTACACCCTCCTTCCTTCTGTCCTTTCACCCTCCTTCTGTCCTTACACCCTCCTTCCGTCCTTTCACCCTCCTTCTGTCCTTTCACCCTCCTTCTGTCCTTACACCCTCATTCTGTCCTTACACCCTCCTTCCTTCTGTCCTTACACCCTCCTTCCTTCTGTCCTTTCACCCTCCTTCTGTCCTTTCACCCTCCTTCTGTCCTTACACCCTCCTTCTGTCCTTTCACCCTCCTTCTGTCCTTTCACCCTTCTTCTGTCCTTACACCCTCATTCTGTCCTTACACCCTCCTTATGTCCTTTCACCCTCCTTCTGTCCTTTCACCCTCCTTCTGTCCTTCCACCCTCCTTCTGTCCTTTCACCCTCCTTCTGTCCTTTCACCCTCCTTCTGTCCTTACACCCTCCTTCCTTCTGTCATTACACCCTCCTTCCTTCTGTCCTTACACCCTCCTTCTGTCCTTCCACCCTCCTTCTGTCCTTTTACCCTCATTCTGTCCTTACACCCTCCTTCCTTCTGTCCTTACACCCTCCTTCCTTCTGTCCTTTCACCCTCCTTCTGTCCTTTCACCCTCCTTCTGTCCTTACACCCTCCTTCTGTCCTTTCACCCTCCTTCTGTCCTTTCACCCTTCTTCTGTCCTTACACCCTCATTCTGTCCTTACACCCTCCTTATGTCCTTTCACCCTCCTTCTGTCCTTTCACCCTCCTTCTGTCCTTCCACCCTCCTTCTGTCCTTTCACCCTCCTTCTGTCCTTTCACCCTCCTTCTGTCCTTACACCCTCCTTCCTTCTGTCATTACACCCTCCTTCCTTCTGTCCTTACACCCTCCTTCTGTCCTTCCACCCTCCTTCTGTCCTTTTACCCTCCTTCTGTCCTTTCACCCTCCTTCTGTCCTTCCACCCTCCTTCTGTCCTTTCACCCTCCTTCTGTCCTTTCACCCTCGTTCTGTCCTTTCACCCTCCTTCTGTCCTTACACCCTCATTCTGTCCTTACACCCTCCTTCTGTCCTTTCACCCTCCTTCTGTCCTTTCACCCTCCTTCTGTCCTTTCACCCTCCTTCTGTCCTTTCAACCTCCTTCTGTCCTTTCACCTTCCTTCTGTCCTTCCACCCTCCTTCTGTCCTTCCACCCTCCTTCTGTCCTTTTACCCTCCTTCTGTCCTTCCACCCTCCTTCTGTCCTTTCAGCCTCCTTCTGTCCTTCTACCCTCCTTCTGTCCTTCCATCCTCCTTCTGTCCTTTCACCCTCCTTCTGTCCTTACACCCTCCTTCTGTCCTTTCACCCTCCTTCTGTCCTTCCACCCTCCTTCTGTCCTTTCACCCTCCTTCTGTCCTTTCACCCTCCTTCTGTCCTTACACCCTCCTTCCTTCTGTCATTACACCCTCCTTCCTTCTGTCCTTTCACCCTCCTTCTGTCCTTTCACCCTCCTTCTGTCCTTACACCCTCCTTCTGTCCTTTCACCCTCCTTCTGTCCTTTCACCCTCCTTCCTTCTGTCCTTACACCCTCCTTCCTTCTGTCCTTTCACCCTCCTTCTGTCCTTTCACCCTCCTTCTGTCCTTACACCCTCCTTCTCTCCTTACACCCTCCTTCTGTCCTTTCACCCTCCTTCTGTCTTTTCACCCTCCTTCTGTCCTTACAACCTCCTTCTGTCCTTTCACCCTCCTTCTGTCCTTACACCCTCCTTCTGTCCTTTAACCCTCCTTCTGTCTTTTCACCCTCCTTCTGTCCTTTCACCCTCCTTCTGTCCTTTCACCCTCCTTCTGTCCTTACACCCTCATTCTGTCCTTACACCCTCCTTCCTTCTGTCCTTTCACCCTCCTTCTGTCCTTTCACCCTCCTTCTCTCCTCACACCCTCCTTCTGTCCTTTCACCCTCCTTCTGTCCTTTCACCCTCATTCTGTCCTTACACCCTCCTTCCTTCTGTCCTTACACCCTCCTTCCTTCTGTCCATTCACCCTCCTTCTGTCCTTTCACCCTCCTTCTGTCCTTTCACCCTCCTTCTGTCCTTTCACCCTCCTTCTGTCCTTACACCCTCCTTCCTTCTGTCATTACACCCTCCTTCCTTCTGTCCTTACACCCTCCTTCTGTCCTTCCACCCTCCTTCTGTCCTTTCACCCTCCTTCTGTCCTTCCACCCTCCTTCTGTCCTTTCACCCTCCTTCTGTCCTCACACCCTCCTTCTGTCCTTTCACCCTCCTTCTGTCCTTTCACCCTCCTTCTGTCCTTACACCCTCCTTCTGTCCTTACACCCTCCTTCTGTCCTTTCACCCTCCTTCTGTCCTTTCACCCTCCGTCTGTCCTCTCACCCTCCTTCTGTCCTTCCACCCTCCTTCTGTCCTTACACCCTCCTTCTGTCCTTTTACCCTCCTTCTGTCCTTTCACCCTCCTTCTGTCCTTCCACCCTCCTTCTGTCCTTTCACCCTCCTTCTGTCCTTCTACCCTCCTTCTGTCCTTCCATCCTCCTTCTGTCCTTTCACCCTCCTTCTGTCCTTACACCCTCCTTCTGTCCTTTCACCCTCCTTCTGTCCTTCCACCCTCCTTCTGTCCTTTCACCCTCCTTCTGTCCTTACACCCTCATTCTGTCCTTTCACTCTCCTTCTGTCCTTTCACCCTCCTTCTGTCCTTTCACCCACCTTCTGTCCTTTCACCCTCCTTCTGTCCTTTCACCCTCCTTCTGTCCTTTAACCCTCCTTCTGTCCTTTCACCCTCCTTCTGTCCTTTCACCCTCCTTCTGTCCTTTCACCCTCCTTCTGTCCTTACACCCTCATTCTGTCCTTACACCCTCCTTCCTTCTGTCGTTTCACCCTCCTTCTGTCCTTTCACCCTCCTTCTGTCCTCACACCCTCTTTCTGTCCTCTCACCCTCCTTCTGTCCTTTCACCCTCCTTCTGTCCTTACACCCTCATTCTGTCCTTACACCCTCCTTCCTTCTGTCCTTACACCCTCCTTCCTTCTGTCCTTTCACCCTCCTTCTGTCCTTTCACCCTCCTTCTGTCCTTACACCCTCCTTCTGTCCTTTCACCCTCCTTCTGTCCTTTCATCCTCCTTCTGTCCTTTCACCCTCCTTCTGTCCTTACACCCTCCTTCCTTCTGTCATTACACCCTCCTTCCTTCTGTCCTTACACCCTCCTTCTGTCCTTCCACCCTCCTTCTGTCCTTTCACCCTCCTTCTGTCCTTTCACCCTCCTTCTGTCCTTACACCCTCCTTCCTTCTGTCCTTACACCCTCCTTCCTTCTGTCCTTTCACCCTCCTTCTGTCCTTTCACCCTCCTTCTGTCCTTACACCCTCCTTCTGTCCTTTCACCCTCCTTCTGTCCTTCCACCCTCCTTCTGTCCTTTCACCCTCCTTCTGTCTTTTCACCCTCCTTCTGTCTTTTCACCCTCCTTCTGTCCTTTCACCCTCCTTCTGTCCTTTCACCCTCCTTCCTTCTGTCCTTACACCCTCCTTCCTTCTGTCCTTTCACCCTCCTTCTGTCCTTTCACCCTCCTTCTGTCCTTACACCCTCCTTCTGTCCTTTCACACTCCTTCTGTGCTTCCACCCTCCTTGTGTCCTTTCACCCTCTTTCTGTCTTTTCACCCTCCTTCTGTCCTTTCACCCTCCTTCTGTCCTTACACCCCCCTTCTGTCCTTTCACCCTCCTTCTGTCCTTTCACCCTCCTTCTGTCCTTTCACCCTCCTTCCTTCTGTCCTTACACCCTCCTTCCTTCTGTCCTTTCACCCTCCTTCTGTCCTTTCACCCTCCTTCTGTCCTTACACCCTCCTTCTGTCCTTTCACCCTCCTTCTGTCCTTCCACCCTCCTTCTGTCCTTTCACCCTCCTTCTGTCTTTTCACCCTCCTTCTGTCCTTTCACCCTCCTTCTGTCCTTTCACCCTCCTTCTGTCCTTTCACCCTCCTTCTGTCCTTCCATCCTCCTTCTGTCCTTTCACCCTCCTTCCTTCTGTCCTTACACCCTCCTTCCTTCTGTCCTTTCACCCTCCTTCTGTCCTTTCACCCTCCTTCTGTCCTTTCACCCTCCTTCTGTCCTTCCACCCTCCTTCTGTCCTTTCACCCTCCTTCTGTCCTTACACCCTCCTTCCGTCCTTTCACCCTCCTTCTGTCCTTTCATCCTCCTTCTGTCCTTACACCCTCATTCTGTCCTTACACCCTCCTTCCTTCTGTCCTTACACCCTCCTTCCTTCTGTCCTTTCACCCTCCTTCTGTCCTTTCACCCTCCTTCTGTCTTTTCACCCTCCTTCTGTCCTTTCACCCTCCTTCTGTCCTTACACCCTCCTTCTGTCCTTTCACCCTCCTTCTGTCCTTACACCCTCCTTCCGTCCTTTCACCCTCCTTCTGTCCTTTCACCCTCCTTCTGTCCTTACACCCTCCTTCCGTCCTTTCACCCTCCTTCTGTCCTTTCACCCTCCTTCTGTCCTTACACCCTCATTCTGTCCTTACACCCTCCTTCCTTCTGTCCTTACACCCTCCTTCCGTCCTTTCACCCTCCTTCTGTCCTTTCACCCTCCTTCTGTCCTTACACCCTCCTTCCGTCCTTTCACCCTCCTTCTGTCCTTTCACCCTCCTTCTGTCCTTACACCCTCATTCTGTCCTTACACCCTCCTTCCTTCTGTCCTTACACCCTCCTTCCTTCTGTCCTTTCACCCTCCTTCTGTCCTTACACCCTCCTTCTGTCCTTTCACCCTCCTTCTGTCCTTTCACCCTTCTTCTGTCCTTACACCCTCATTCTGTCCTTACACCCTCCTTCCTTCTGTCCTTACACCCTCCTTCCTTCTGTCCTTTCACCCTCCTTCTGTCCTTTCACCCTCCTTCTGTCCTTACACCCTCCTTCTGTCCTTTCACCCTCCTTCTGTCCTTTCACCCTTCTTCTGTCCTTACACCCTCATTCTGTCCTTACACCCTCCTTATGTCCTTTCACCCTCCTTCTGTCCTTTCACCCTCCTTCTGTCCTTTCACCCTCCTTCTGTCCTTACACCCTCCTTACTTCTGTCATTACACCCTCCTTCCTTCTGTCCTTACACCCTCCTTCTGTCCTTCCACCCTCCTTCTGTCCTTTCACCCTCCTTCTGTCCTTTCACCCTCCTTCTGTCCTTACACCCTCCTTCCGTCCTTTCACCCTCCTTCTGTCCTTTCATCCTCCTTCTGTCCTTACACCCTCATTCTGTCCTTACACCCTCCTTCCTTCTGTCCTTACACCCTCCTTCCTTCTGTCCTTTCACCCTCCTTCTGTCCTTTCACCCTCCTTCTGTCTTTTCACCCTCCTTCTGTCCTTTCACCCTCCTTCTGTCCTTACACCCTCCTTCTGTCCTTTCACCCTCCTTCTGTCCTTACACCCTCCTTCCGTCCTTTCACCCTCCTTCCGTCCTTTCACCCTCCTTCTGTCCTTACACCCTCCTTCCGTCCTTTCACCCTCCTTCTGTCCTTTCACCCTCCTTCTGTCCTTACACCCTCATTCTGTCCTTACACCCTCCTTCCTTCTGTCCTTACACCCTCCTTCCGTCCTTTCACCCTCCTTCTGTCCTTTCACCCTCCTTCTGTCCTTACACCCTCCTTCCGTCCTTTCACCCTCCTTCTGTCCTTTCACCCTCCTTCTGTCCTTACACCCTCATTCTGTCCTTACACCCTCCTTCCTTCTGTCCTTACACCCTCCTTCCTTCTGTCCTTTCACCCTCCTTCTGTCCTTACACCCTCCTTCTGTCCTTTCACCCTCCTTCTGTCCTTTCACCCTTCTTCTGTCCTTACACCCTCATTCTGTCCTTACACCCTCCTTCCTTCTGTCCTTACACCCTCCTTCCTTCTGTCCTTTCACCCTCCTTCTGTCCTTTCACCCTCCTTCTGTCCTTACACCCTCCTTCTGTCCTTTCACCCTCCTTCTGTCCTTTCACCCTTCTTCTGTCCTTACACCCTCATTCTGTCCTTACACCCTCCTTATGTCCTTTCACCCTCCTTCTGTCCTTTCACCCTCCTTCTGTCCTTTCACCCTCCTTCTGTCCTTACACCCTCCTTACTTCTGTCATTACACCCTCCTTCCTTCTGTCCTTACACCCTCCTTCTGTCCTTCCACCCTCCTTCTGTCCTTTCACCCTCCTTCTGTCCTTTCACCCTCCTTCTGTCCTTACACCCTCCTTCCGTCCTTTCACCCTCCTTCTGTCCTTTCATCCTCCTTCTGTCCTTACACCCTCATTCTGTCCTTACACCCTCCTTCCTTCTGTCCTTACACCCTCCTTCCTTCTGTCCTTTCACCCTCCTTCTGTCCTTTCACCCTCCTTCTGTCTTTTCACCCTCCTTCTGTCCTTTCACCCTCCTTCTGTCCTTACACCCTCCTTCTGTCCTTTCACCCTCCTTCTGTCCTTACACCCTCCTTCCGTCCTTTCACCCTCCTTCCGTCCTTTCACCCTCCTTCTGTCCTTACACCCTCCTTCCGTCCTTTCACCCTCCTTCTGTCCTTTCACCCTCCTTCTGTCCTTACACCCTCATTCTGTCCTTACACCCTCCTTCCTTCTGTCCTTACACCCTCCTTCCGTCCTTTCACCCTCCTTCTGTCCTTTCACCCTCCTTCTGTCCTTACACCCTCCTTCCGTCCTTTCACCCTCCTTCTGTCCTTTCACCCTCCTTCTGTCCTTACACCCTCATTCTGTCCTTACACCCTCCTTCCTTCTGTCCTTACACCCTCCTTCCTTCTGTCCTTTCACCCTCCTTCTGTCCTTACACCCTCCTTCTGTCCTTTCACCCTCCTTCTGTCCTTTCACCCTTCTTCTGTCCTTACACCCTCATTCTGTCCTTACACCCTCCTTCCTTCTGTCCTTACACCCTCCTTCCTTCTGTCCTTTCACCCTCCTTCTGTCCTTTCACCCTCCTTCTGTCCTTACACCCTCCTTCTGTCCTTTCACCCTCCTTCTGTCCTTTCACCCTTCTTCTGTCCTTACACCCTCATTCTGTCCTTACACCCTCCTTATGTCCTTTCACCCTCCTTCTGTCCTTTCACCCTCCTTCTGTCCTTTCACCCTCCTTCTGTCCTTACACCCTCCTTACTTCTGTCATTACACCCTCCTTCCTTCTGTCCTTACACCCTCCTTCTGTCCTTCCACCCTCCTTCTGTCCTTTCACCCTCCTTCTGTCCTTTCACCCTCCTTCTGTCCTTACACCCTCCTTCCTTCTGTCCTTACACCCTCCTTCCTTCTGTCCTTTCACCCTCCTTCTGTCCTTTCACCCTCCTTCTGTCCTTACACCCTCCTTCTGTCCTTTCACCCTCCTTCTGTCCTTCCACCCTCCTTCTGTCCTTTCACCCTCCTTCTGTCTTTTCACCCTCCTTCTGTCTTTTCACCCTCCTTCTGTCCTTTCACCCTCCTTCTGTCCTTTCACCCTCCTTCCTTCTGTCCTTACACCCTCCTTCCTTCTGTCCTTTCACCCTCCTTCTGTCCTTTCACCCTCCTTCTGTCCTTACACCCTCCTTCTGTCCTTTCACACTCCTTCTGTGCTTCCACCCTCCTTGTGTCCTTTCACCCTCTTTCTGTCTTTTCACCCTCCTTCTGTCCTTTCACCCTCCTTCTGTCCTTACACCCCCCTTCTGTCCTTTCACCCTCCTTCTGTCCTTTCACCCTCCTTCTGTCCTTTCACCCTCCTTCCTTCTGTCCTTACACCCTCCTTCCTTCTGTCCTTTCACCCTCCTTCTGTCCTTTCACCCTCCTTCTGTCCTTACACCCTCCTTCTGTCCTTTCACCCTCCTTCTGTCCTTCCACCCTCCTTCTGTCCTTTCACCCTCCTTCTGTCTTTTCACCCTCCTTCTGTCCTTTCACCCTCCTTCTGTCCTTTCACCCTCCTTCTGTCCTTTCACCCTCCTTCTGTCCTTCCATCCTCCTTCTGTCCTTTCACCCTCCTTCCTTCTGTCCTTACACCCTCCTTCCTTCTGTCCTTTCACCCTCCTTCTGTCCTTTCACCCTCCTTCTGTCCTTTCACCCTCCTTCTGTCCTTCCACCCTCCTTCTGTCCTTTCACCCTCCTTCTGTCCTTACACCCTCCTTCCGTCCTTTCACCCTCCTTCTGTCCTTTCATCCTCCTTCTGTCCTTACACCCTCATTCTGTCCTTACACCCTCCTTCCTTCTGTCCTTACACCCTCCTTCCTTCTGTCCTTTCACCCTCCTTCTGTCCTTTCACCCTCCTTCTGTCTTTTCACCCTCCTTCTGTCCTTTCACCCTCCTTCTGTCCTTACACCCTCCTTCTGTCCTTTCACCCTCCTTCTGTCCTTACACCCTCCTTCCGTCCTTTCACCCTCCTTCTGTCCTTTCACCCTCCTTCTGTCCTTACACCCTCCTTCCGTCCTTTCACCCTCCTTCTGTCCTTTCACCCTCCTTCTGTCCTTACACCCTCATTCTGTCCTTACACCCTCCTTCCTTCTGTCCTTACACCCTCCTTCCGTCCTTTCACCCTCCTTCTGTCCTTTCACCCTCCTTCTGTCCTTACACCCTCCTTCCGTCCTTTCACCCTCCTTCTGTCCTTTCACCCTCCTTCTGTCCTTACACCCTCATTCTGTCCTTACACCCTCCTTCCTTCTGTCCTTACACCCTCCTTCCTTCTGTCCTTTCACCCTCCTTCTGTCCTTACACCCTCCTTCTGTCCTTTCACCCTCCTTCTGTCCTTTCACCCTTCTTCTGTCCTTACACCCTCATTCTGTCCTTACACCCTCCTTCCTTCTGTCCTTACACCCTCCTTCCTTCTGTCCTTTCACCCTCCTTCTGTCCTTTCACCCTCCTTCTGTCCTTACACCCTCCTTCTGTCCTTTCACCCTCCTTCTGTCCTTTCACCCTTCTTCTGTCCTTACACCCTCATTCTGTCCTTACACCCTCCTTATGTCCTTTCACCCTCCTTCTGTCCTTTCACCCTCCTTCTGTCCTTTCACCCTCCTTCTGTCCTTACACCCTCCTTACTTCTGTCATTACACCCTCCTTCCTTCTGTCCTTACACCCTCCTTCTGTCCTTCCACCCTCCTTCTGTCCTTTTACCCTCCTTCTGTCCTTTCACCCTCCTTCTGTCCTTCCACCCTCCTTCTGTCCTTTCACCCTTCTTCTGTCCTTTCACCCTCCTTCTGTCCTTTCAACCTCCTTCTGTCCTTTCACCTTCCTTCTGTCCTTCCACCCTCCTTCTGTCCTTCCACCCTCCTTCTGTCCTTTTACCCTCCTTCTGTCCTTCCACCCTCCTTCTGTCCTTTCAGCCTCCTTCTGTCCTTCTACCCTCCTTCTGTCCTTCCATCCTCCTTCTGTCCTTTCACCCTCCTTCTGTCCTTACACCCTCCTTCTGTCCTTTCACCCTCCTTCTGTCCTTCCACCCTCCTTCTGTCCTTTCACCCTCCTTCTGTCCTTTCACCCTCCTTCTGTCCTTACACCCTCCTTCCTTCTGTCATTACACCCTCCTTCCTTCTGTCCTTTCACCCTCCTTCTGTCCTTTCACCCTCCTTCTGTCCTTTCACCCTCCTTCTGTCCTTTCACCCTCCTTCCTTCTGTCCTTACACCCTCCTTCCTTCTGTCCTTTCACCCTCCTTCTGTCCTTTCACCCTCCTTCAGTCCTTACACCCTCCTTCTGTCCTTTCACCCTCCTTCTGTCCTTCCACCCTCCTTCTGTCCTTTCACCCTCCTTCTATCTTTTCACCCTCCTTCTGTCCTTTCACCCTCCTTCTGTCCTTACACCCCCCTTCTGTCCTTTCACCCTCCTTCTGTCCTTACACCCTCCTTCTGTCCTTTCACCCTCCTTCTGTCCTTACACCCTCCTTCTGTCCTTTCACCCTCCTTCTGTCCTTTCACCCTTCTTCTGTCCTTACACCCTCATTCTGTCCTTACACCCTCCTTATGTCCTTTCACCCTCCTTCTGTCCTTTCACCCTCCTTCTGTCCTTCCACCCTCCTTCTGTCCTTTCACCCTCCTTCTGTCCTTTCACCCTCCTTCTGTCCTTACACCCTCCTTCCTTCTGTCATTACACCCTCCTTCCTTCTGTCCTTACACCCTCCTTCTGTCCTTCCACCCTCCTTCTGTCCTTTTACCCTCATTCTGTCCTTACACCCTCCTTCCTTCTGTCCTTACACCCTCCTTCCTTCTGTCCTTTCACCCTCCTTCTGTCCTTTCACCCTCCTTCTGTCCTTACACCCTCCTTCTGTCCTTTCACCCTCCTTCTGTCCTTTCACCCTTCTTCTGTCCTTACACCCTCATTCTGTCCTTACACCCTCCTTATGTCCTTTCACCCTCCTTCTGTCCTTTCACCCTCCTTCTGTCCTTCCACCCTCCTTCTGTCCTTTCACCCTCCTTCTGTCCTTTCACCCTCCTTCTGTCCTTACACCCTCCTTCCTTCTCTCATTACACCCTCCTTCCTTCTGTCCTTACACCCTCCTTCTGTCCTTCCACCCTCCTTCTGTCCTTTTACCCTCCTTCTGTCCTTTCACCCTCCTTCTGTCCTTCCACCCTCCTTCTGTCCTTTCACCCTCCTTCTGTCCTCACACCCTCCTTCTGTCCTTTCACCCTCGTTCTGTCCTTTCACCCTCCTTCTGTCCTTACACCCTCATTCTGTCCTTACACCCTCCTTCTGTCCTTTCACCCTCCTTCTGTCCTTTCACCCTCCTTCTGTCCTTTCACCCTCCTTCTGTCCTTTCAACCTCCTTCTGTCCTTTCACCTTCCTTCTGTCCTACCACCCTCCTTCTGTCCTTCCACCCTCCTTCTGTCCTTTTACCCTCCTTCTGTCCTTCCACCCTCCTTCTGTCCTTTCAGCCTCCTTCTGTCCTTCTACCCTCCTTCGGTCCTTCCATCCTCCTTCTGTCCTTTCACCCTCCTTCTGTCCTTACACCCTCCTTCTGTCCTTTCACCCTCCTTCTGTCCTTCCACCCTCCTTCTGTCCTTTCACCCTCCTTCTGTCCTTTCACCCTCCTTCTGTCCTTACACCCTCCTTCCTTCTGTCCTTTCACCCTCCTTCTGTCCTTTCACCCTCCTTCCTTCTGTCCTTACACCCTCCTTCCTTCTGTCCTTTCACCCTCCTTCTGTCCTTTCACCCTCCTTCAGTCCTTACACCCTCCTTCTGTCCTTTCACCCTCCTTCTGTCCTTCCACCCTCCTTCTGTCCTTTCACCCTCCTTCTGTCTTTTCACCCTCCTTCTGTCCTTTCACCCTCCTTCTGTCCTTACACCCCCCTTCTGTCCTTTCACCCTCCTTCTGTCCTTACACCCTCCTTCTGTCCTTTCACCCTCCTTCTGTCCTTACACCCTCCTTCTGTCCTTTCACCCTCCTTCTGTCCTTTCACCCTCCTTCCTTCTGTCCTTACACCCTCCTTCCTTCTGTCCTTTCACCCTCCTTCTGTCCTTTCACCCTCCTTCTGTCCTTACACCCTCCTTCTGTCCTTTCACCCTCCTTCTGTCCTTCCACCCTCCTTCTGTCCTTTCACCCTCCTTCTGTCCTTTCACCCTCCTTCCTTCTGTCCTTACACCCTCCTTCCTTCTGTCCTTTCACCCTCCTTCTGTCCTTTCACCCTCCTTCTGTCCTTACACCCTCCTTCTCTCCTTACACCCTCCTTCTGTCCTTTCACCCTCCTTCTGTCTTTTCACCCTCCTTCTGTCCTTACACCCTCCTTCTGTCCTTTCACCCTCCTTCTGTCCTTACACCCTCCTTCTGTCCTTTAACCCTCCTTCTGTCTTTTCACCCTCCTTCTGTCCTTTCACCCTCCTTCTGTCCTTTCACCCTCCTTCTGTCCTTACACCCTCATTCTGTCCTTACACCCTCCTTCCTTCTGTCCTTTCACCCTCCTTCTGTCCTTTCACCCTCCTTCTCTCCTCACACCCTCCTTCTGTCCTTTCACCCTCCTTCTGTCCTTTCACCCTCATTCTGTCCTTACACCCTCCTTCCTTCTGTCCTTACACCCTCCTTCCTTCTGTCCTTTCACCCTCCTTCTGTCCTTTCACCCTCCTTCTGTCCTTTCACCCTCCTTCTGTCCTTTCACCCTCCTTCTGTCCTTACACCCTCCTTCCTTCTGTCATTACACCCTCCTTCCTTCTGTCCTTACACCCTCCTTCTGTCCTTCCACCCTCCTTCTGTCCTTTCACCCTCCTTCTGTCCTTTCACCCTCCTTCTGTCCTTTCACCCTCCTTCTGTCCTTACACCCTCCTTCTGTCCTTACACCCTCCTTCTGTCCTTTCACCCTCCTTCTGTCCTTTCACCCTCCTTCTGTCTTTACACCCTCTTTCTGTCCTTTCACCCTCCTTCTGTCCTTTCACCCTCCTTCTGTCCTTTCACCCTCCTTCTGTCCTCTCACCCTCCTTCTGTCCTTCCACCCTCCTTCTGTCCTTACACCCTCCTTCTGTCCTTTTACCCTCCTTCTGTCCTTTCACCCTCCTTCTGTCCTTCCACCCTCCTTCTGTCCTTTCACCCTCCTTCTGTCCTTCTACCCTCCTTCTGTCCTTCCATCCTCCTTCTGTCCTTTCACCCTCCTTCTGTCCTTACACCCTCCTTCTGTCCTTTCACCCTCCTTCTGTCCTTTCACCCTCCTTCTGTCTTTACACCCTCTTTCTGTCCTTTCACCCTCCTTCTGTCCTTCCACCCTCCTTCTGTCCTTTCACCCTCCTTCTGTCCTTACACCCTCATTCTGTCCTTTCACTCTCCTTCTGTCCTTTCACCCTCCTTCTGTCCTTTCACCCTCCTTCTGTCCTTTCACCCTCCTTCTGTCCTTACACCCTCATTCTGTCCTTACACCCTCCTTCCTTCTGTCCTTTCACCCTCCTTCTGTCCTTTCACCCTCCTTCTGTCCTCACACCCTCTTTCTGTCCTCTCACCCTCCTTCTGTCCTTTCACCCTCCTTCTGTCCTTACATCCTCATTCTGTCCTTACACCCTCCTTCCTTCTGTCCTTACACCCTCCTTCCTTCTGTCCTTTCACCCTCCTTCTGTCCTTTCACCCTCCTTCTGTCCTTACACCCTCCTTCTGTCCTTTCACCCTCCTTCTGTCCTTTCATCCTCCTTCTGTCCTTTCACCCTCCTTCTGTCCTTACACCCTCCTTCCTTCTGTCATTACACCCTCCTTCCTTCTGTCCTTACACCCTCCTTCTGTCCTTCCACCCTCCTTCTGTCCTTTCACCCTCCTTCTGTCCTTTCACCCTCCTTCTGTCCTTACACCCTCCTTCCTTCTGTCCTTACACCCTCCTTCCTCCTGTCCTTTCACCCTCCTTCTGTCCTTTCACCCTCCTTCTGTCCTTACACCCTCCTTCTGTCCTTTCACCCTCCTTCTGTCCTTCCACCCTCCTTCTGTCCTTTCACCCTCCTTCTGTCTTTTCACCCTCCTTCTGTCTTTTCACCCTCCTTCTGTCCTTTCACCCTCCTTCTGTCCTTACACCCTCCTTCTCTCCTTACACCCTCCTTCCTTCTGTCCTTTCACCCTCCTTCTGTCCTTTCACCCTCCTTCTGTCCTTACACCCTCCTTCTGTCCTTTCACCCTCCTTCTGTCCTTTCATCCTCCTTCTGTCCTTTCACCCTCCTTCTGTCCTTACACCCTCCTTCCTTCTGTCATTACACCCTCCTTCCTTCTGTCCTTACACCCTCCTTCTGTCCTTCCACCCTCCTTCTGTCCTTTCACCCTCCTTCTGTCCTTTCACCCTCCTTCTGTCCTTACACCCTCCTTCCTTCTGTCCTTACACCCTCCTTCCTTCTGTCCTTTCACCCTCCTTCTGTCCTTTCACCCTCCTTCTGTCCTTACACCCTCCTTCTGTCCTTTCACCCTCCTTCTGTCCTTCCACCCTCCTTCTGTCCTTTCACCCTCCTTCTGTCTTTTCACCCTCCTTCTGTCTTTTCACCCTCCTTCTGTCCTTACACCCCCCTTCTGTCCTTTCACCCTCCTTCTGTCCTTTCACCCTCCTTCTGTCCTTTCACCCTCCTTCCTTCTGTCCTTACACCCTCCTTCCTTCTGTCCTTTCATCCTCCTTCTGTCCTTTCACCCTCCTTCTGTCCTTACACCCTCCTTCTGTCCTTTCACACTCCTTCTGTGCTTCCACCCTCCTTGTGTCCTTTCACCCTCTTTCTGTCTTTTCACCCTCCTTCTGTCCTTTCACCCTCCTTCTGTCCTTACACCCCCCTTCTGTCCTTTCACCCTCCTTCTGTCCTTTCACCCTCCTTCTGTCCTTTCACCCTCCTTCCTTCTGTCCTTACACCCTCCTTCCTTCTGTCCTTTCACCCTCCTTCTGTCCTTTCACCCTCCTTCTGTCCTTACACCCTCCTTCTGTCCTTTCACCCTCCTTCTGTCCTTCCACCCTCCTTCTGTCCTTTCACCCTCCTTCTGTCTTTTCACCCTCCTTCTGTCCTTTCACCCTCCTTCTGTCCTTCCACCCTCCTTCTGTCCTTTCACCCTCCTTCCTTCTGTCCTTACACCCTCCTTCCTTCTGTCCTTTCACCCTCCTTCTGTCCTTTCACCCTCCTTCTGTCCTTTCACCCTCCTTCTGTCCTTCCACCCTCCTTCTGTCTTTTCACCCTCCTTCTGTCCTTTCACCCTCCTTCTGTCCTTACACCCTCCTTCTGTCCTTCCACCCTCCTTCTGTCCTTACACCCTCCTTCTGTCCTTTCACCCTCCTTCTGTCCTTTCACCCTCCTTCTGTCCTTTCACCCTCCTTCCTTCTGTCCTTACACCCTCCTTCCTTCTGTCCTTTCACCCTCCTTCTGTCCTTTCACCCTCCTTCTGTCCTTACACCCTCCTGTCCTTTCACCCTCCTTCTGTCCTTTCACCCTCCTTCTGTCCTTACACCCTCCTTCTGTCCTTTCACCCTCCTTCTGTCCTTTCACCCTCCTTCTGTCCTTTCACCTTCCTTCTGTCCTTACACCCTCCTTCCTTCTGTCCTTCCACCCTCCTTCTGTCCTTACACCCTCCTTCTGTCCTTTTACCCTCCTTCTGTCCTTTCACCCTCCTTCTTTCCTTTAACCCTCCTTCTGTCTTTTCACCCTCCTTCTGTCCTTTCACCCTCCTTCTGTCCTTACACCCTCCTTCTGTCCTTTCACCCTCCTTCTGTCCTTTCACCCTCCTTCTGTCCTTTCACCCTCCTTCTGTCCTTTCACCCTCCTTCTGTCCTTACACCCTCCTTCTGTCCTTTCACCCTCCTTCTGTCCTTTCACCCTCCTTCTGTCCTTACACCATCCTTCTGTCCTTTCACCCTCCTTCTGTCCTTTCACCCTCCTTCTGTCCTTTCACCCTCCTTCTGTCCTTTCACCCTCCTTCCTTCTGTCCTTACACCCTCCTTCCTTCTGTCCTTTCACCCTCCTTCTGTCCTTTCACCCTCCTTCTGTCCTTCCACCCTCCTTCTGTCCTTTCACCCTCCTTCTGTCCTTACACCCTCCTTCCTTCTGTCATTACACCCTCCTTCCTTCTGTCCTTACACCCTCCTTCTGTCCTTCCACCCTCCTTCTGTCCTTTTACCCTCCTTCTGTCCTTACACCCTCCTTCCTTCTGTCATTACACCCTCCTTCCTTCTGTCCTTACACCCTCCTTCTGTCCTTCCACCCTCCTTCTGTCCTTTCACCCTCCTTCTGTCCTTTCACCCTCCTTCTGTCCTTTCACCCTCCTTCTGTCCTTACACCCTCCTTCTGTCCTTACACCCTCCTTCTGTCCTTTCACCCTCCTTCTGTCCTTTCACCCTCCTTCTGTCTTTACACCCTCTTTCTGTCTTTTCACCCTCCTTCTGTCCTTTCACCCTCCTTCTGTCCTTCCACCCTCCTTCTGTCCTTACACCCTCCTTCTGTCCTTTTACCCTCCTTCTGTCCTTTCACCCTCCTTCTGTCCTTCCACCCTCCTTCTGTCCTTTCACCCTCCTTCTGTCCTTCTACCCTCCTTCTGTCCTTCCATCCTCCTGCTGTCCTTTCACCCTCCTTCTGTCCTTACACCCTCCTTCTGTCCTTTTACCCTCCTTCTGTCCTTTCACCCTCCTTCTGTCTTTACACCCTCTTTCTGTCCTTTCACCCTCCTTCTGTCCTTCCACCCTCCTTCTGTCCTTTCACCCTCCTTCAATCCTTACACCCTCATTCTGTCCTTTCACTCTCCTTCTGTCCTTTCACCCTCCTTCTGTCCTTTCACCCACCTTCTGTCCTTTCACCCTCCTTCTGTCCTTTCACCCTCCTTCTGTCCTTTAACCCTCCTTCTGTCCTTTCACCCTCCTTCTGTCCTTTCACCCTCCTTCTGTCCTTTCACCCTCCTTCTGTCCTTACACCCTCATTCTGTCCTTACACCCTCCTTCCTTCTGTCCTTTCACCCTCCTTCTGTCCTTTCACCCTCCTTCTGTCCTCACACCCTCTTTCTGTCCTCTCACCCTCCTTCTGTCCTTTCACCCTCCTTCTGTCCTTACACCCTCATTCTGTCCTTACACCCTCCTTCCTTCTGTCCTTACACCCTCCTTCCTTCTGTCCTTTCACCCTCCTTCTGTCCTTTCACCCTCCTTCTGTCCTTACACCCTCCTTCTGTCCTTTCACCCTCCTTCTGTCCTTTCATCCTCCTTCTGTCCTTTCACCCTCCTTCTGTCCTTACACCCTCCTTCCTTCTGTCATTACACCCTCCTTCCTTCTGTCCTTACACCCTCCTTCTGTCCTTCCACCCTCCTTCTGTCCTTTCACCCTCCTTCTGTCCTTTCACCCTCCTTCTGTCCTTACACCCTCCTTCCTTCTGTCCTTACACCCTCCTTCCTTCTGTCCTTTCACCCTCCTTCTGTCCTTTCACCCTCCTTCTGTCCTTACACCCTCCTTCTGTCCTTTCACCCTCCTTCTGTCCTTCCACCCTCCTTCTGTCCTTTCACCCTCCTTCTGTCTTTTCACCCTCCTTCTGTCTTTTCACCCTCCTTCTGTCCTTACACCCCCCTTCTGTCCTTTCACCCTCCTTCTGTCCTTTCACCCTCCTTCTGTCCTTTCACCCTCCTTCCTTCTGTCCTTACACCCTCCTTCCTTCTGTCCTTTCACCCTCCTTCTGTCCTTTCACCCTCCTTCTGTCCTTATACCCTCCTTCTGTCCTTTCACACTCCTTCTGTGCTTCCACCCTCCTTGTGTCCTTTCACCCTCTTTCTGTCTTTTCACCCTCCTTCTGTCCTTTCACCCTCCTTCTGTCCTTACACCCCCCTTCTGTCCTTTCACCCTCCTTCTGTCCTTTCACCCTCCTTCTGTCCTTTCACCCTCCTTCCTTCTGTCCTTACACCCTCCTTCCTTCTGTCCTTTCACCCTCCTTCTGTCCTTTCACCCTCCTTCTGTCCTTACACCCTCCTTCTGTCCTTTCACCCTCCTTCTGTCCTTCCACCCTCCTTCTGTCCTTTCACCCTCCTTCTGTCTTTTCACCCTCCTTCTGTCCTTTCACCCTCCTTCTGTCCTTTCACCCTCCTTCTGTCCTTTCACCCTCCTTCTGTCCTTCCACCCTCCTTCTGTCCTTTCACCCTCCTTCCTTCTGTCCTTACACCCTCCTTCCTTCTGTCCTTTCACCCTCCTTCTGTCCTTTCACCCTCCTTCTGTCCTTTCACCCTCCTTCTGTCCTTCCACCCTCCTTCTGTCTTTTCACCCTCCTTCTGTCCTTTCACCCTCCTTCTGTCCTTACACCCTCCTTCTGTCCTTCCACCCTCCTTCTGTCCTTCCACCCTCCTTCTGTCCTTTCACCCTCCTTCTGTCCTTTCACCCTCCTTCTGTCCTTTCACCCTCCTTCCTTCTGTCCTTACACCCTCCTTCCTTCTGTCCTTTCACCCTCCTTCTGTCCTTTCACCCTCCTTCTGTCCTTACACCCTCCTGTCCTTTCACCCTCCTTCTGTCCTTTCACCCTCCTTCTGTCTTTACACCCTCCTTCTGTCCTTTCACCCTCCTTCTGTCCTTTCACCCTCCTTCTGTCCTTTCACCTTCCTTCTGTCCTTACACCCTCCTTCCTTCTGTCCTTCCACCCTCCTTCTGTCCTTACACCCTCCTTCTGTCCTTTTACCCTCCTTCTGTCCTTTCACCCTCCTTCTTTCCTTTAACCCTCCTTCTGTCTTTTCACCCTCCTTCTGTCCTTTCACCCTCCTTCTGTCCTTACACCCTCCTTCTGTCCTTTCACCCTCCTTCTGTCCTTTCACCCTCCTTCTGTCCTTTCACCCTCCTTCTGTCCTTTCACCCTCCTTCTGTCCTTACACCCTCCTTCTGTCCTTTCACCCTCCTTCTGTCCTTTCACCCTCCTTCTGTCCTTACACCATCCTTCTGTCCTTTCACCCTCCTTCTGTCCTTTCACCCTCCTTCTGTCCTTTCACCCTCCTTCTGTCCTTTCACCCTCCTTCCTTCTGTCCTTACACCCTCCTTCCTTCTGTCCTTTCACCCTCCTTCTGTCCTTTCACCCTCCTTCTGTCCTTACACCCTGCTTCTGTCCTTTCACCCTCCTTCTGTCCTTCCACCCTCCTTCTGTCCTTTCACCCTCCTTCTGTCTTTTCACCCTCCTTCTGTCCTTTCACCCTCCTTCTGTCCTTACACCCTCCTTCTGTCCTTTCACCCTCCTTCTGTCCTTTCACCCTCCTTCTGTCCTTACACCCTCCTTCTGTCCTTACACCCTCCTTCTGTCCTTACACCCTCCTTCTGTCCTTTTACCCTCCTTCTGTCCTTTCACCCTCCTTCTGTCCTTCCACCCTCCTTCTGTCCTTTCACCCTCCTTCTGTCCTTCTACCCTCCTTCTGTCCTTCCATCCTCCTTCTGTCCGTTCACCCTCCTTCTGTCCTTACACCCTCCTTCTGTCCTTTCACCCTCCTTCTGTCCTTCCACCCTCCTTCTGTCCTTTCACCCTCCTTCTGTCCTTTCACCCTCCTTCTGTCCTTACACCCTCCTTCCTTCTGTCATTACACCCTCCTTCCTTCTGTCCTTTCACCCTCCTTCTCTCCTTTCACCCTCCTTCTGTCCTTTCACCCTCCTTCTGTCCTTACACCCTCCTTCTGTCCTTTCACCCTCCTTCTGTCCTTACACCCTCCTTCTGTCCTTTCACCCTCCTTCTGTCCTTTCACCCTCCTTCTGTCCTTTCACCCTCCTTCCTTCTGTCCTTACACCCTCCTTCCTTCTGTCCTTTCACCCTCCTTCTGTCCTTACACCCTCCTTCCTTCTGTCCTTACACCCTCCTTCCTTCTGTCCTTACACCCTCCTTCTGTCCTTTCACCCTCCTTCTGTCTTTTCACCCTCCTTCTGTCCTTTCACCCTCCTTCTGTCCTTACACCCTCCCTCTGTCCTTTCACCCTCCTTCTGTCCTTACACCCTCCTTCTGTCCTTTCACCCTCCTTCTGTCCTTTCACCCTCCTTCTGTCCTTTCACCCTCCTTCCTTCTGTCCTTACACCCTCCTTCCTTCTGTCCTTACACCCTCCTTCCTTCTGTCCTTTCACCCTCCTTCTGTCCTCACACCCTCCTTCCGTCCTTTCACCCTCCTTCTGTCCTTTCACCCTCCTTCTGTCCTTACACCCTCATTCTGTCCTTACACCCTCCTTCCTTCTGTCCTTACACCCTCCTTCCTTCTGTCCTTTCACCCTCCTTCTGTCCTTTCACCCTCCTTCTGTCCTTACATCCTCCTTCTGTCCTTTCACCCTCCTTCTGTCCTTTCACCCTCCTTCTGTCCTTACACCCTCCTTCTGTCCTTTCACCCTCCTTCTGTCCTTTCACCCTCCTTCTGTCCTTTCACCCTCCTTCTGTCCTTTCACCCTCCTTCTGTCCTTTCACCCTCCTTCCTTCTGTCCTTTCACCCTCCTTCCTTCTGTCCTTACACCCTCCTTCCTTCTGTCCTTTCACCCTCCTTCTATCCTTTCACCCTCCTTCTGTCCTAACACCCTCCTTCTGTCCTTTCACCCTCCTTCTGTCCTTCAACCCTCCTTCTGTCCTTTCACCCTCCTTCTGTCTTTTCACCCTCCTTCTGTCCTTTCACCCTCCTTCTGTCCTTCCACCCTCCTTCTGTCCTTTCACCCTCCTTCTGTCCTTACACCCTCCTTCTTTCCTTTCCCCCTCCTTCCTTCTGTCCTTACACCCTCCTTCCTTCTGTCCTTTCACCCTCCTTCTGTCCTTTCACCCTCCTTCTGTCCTTACACCCTCCTTCTGTCCTTTCACCCTCCTTCTGTCCTTTCACCCTCCTTCTGTCCTTACACCATCCTTCTGTCCTTTCACCCTCCTTCTGTCCTTTCACCCTCCTTCTGTCCTTTCACCCTCCTTCTGTCCTTTCACCCTCCTTCCTTCTGTCCTTACATCCTCCTTCCTTCTCTCCTTTCACCCTCCTTCTGTCCTTTCACCCTCCTTCTGTCCTTACACCCTCCTTCCGTCCTTTCACCCTCCTTCTGTCCTTTCACCCTCCTTCTGTCCTTACACCCTCATTCTGTCCTTACACCCTCCTTCCTTCTGTCCTTCCACCCTCCTTCTGTCCTTTCACCCTCCTTCTGTCCTTCTACCCTCCTTCTGTCCTTCCATCCTCCTTCTGTCCTTTCACCCTCCTTCTGTCCTTACACCCTCCTTCTGTCCTTTCACCCTCCTTCTGTCCTTCCACCCTCCTTCTGTCCTTTCACCCTCCTTCTGTCCTTACACCCTCCTTCCTTCTGTCATTACACCCTCCTTCTGTCCTTTCACCCTCCTTCTGTCCTTCCACCCTCCTTCTGTCCTTTCACCCTCCTTCTGTCCTTTCACCCTCCTTCTGTCCTTTCACCCTCCTTCTGTCCTTTCACCCTCCTTCTGTCCTTTCAACCTCCTTCTGTCCTTTCACCTTCCTTCTGTCCTTCCACCCTCCTTCTGTCCTTCCACCCTCCTTCTGTCCTTTTACCCTCCTTCTGTCCTTCCACCCTCCTTCTGTCCTTCCACCCTCCTTCTGTCCTTTCGCCCTCCTTCTGTCCTTCTACCCTCCTTCTGTCCTTCCATCCTCCTTCTGTCCTTTCACCCTCCTTCTGTCCTTACACCCTCCTTCTGTCCTTTCACCCTCCTTCTGTCCTTTCACCCTCCTTCTCTCCTTTCACCCTCCTTCTGTCCTTTCACCCTCCTTCTGTCCTTACACCCTCCTTCTGTCCTTTCACCCTCCTTCTGTCCTTACACCCTCCTTCTGTCCTTTCACCCTCCTTCTGTCCTTTCACCCTCCTTCTGTCCTTTCACCCTCCTTCCTTCTGTCCTTACACCCTCCTTCCTTCTGTCCTTTCACCCTCCTTCTGTCCTTTCACCCTCCTTCTGTCCTAACACCCTCCTTCTGTCTTTTCACCCTCCTTCTGTCCTTTCACCCTCCTTCTGTCCTTACACCCTCCTTCTGTCCTTTCACCCTCCTTCTGTACTTACACCCTCCTTCTGTCCTTTCACCCTCCTTCTGTCCTTTCACCCTCCTTCTGTCCTTTCACCCTCCTTCCTTCTGTCCTTACACCCTCCTTCCTTCTGTCCTTTCACCCTCCTTCTGTCCTCACACCCTCCTTCCGTCCTTTCACCCTCCTTCTGTCCTTTCACCCTCCTTCTGTCCTTACACCCTCATTCTGTCCTTACACCCTCCTTCCTTCTGTCCTTACACCCTCCTTCCTTCTGTCCTTTCACCCTCCTTCTGTCCTTTCACCCTCCTTCTGTCCTTACATCCTCCTTCTGTCCTTTCACCCACCTTCTGTCCTTTCACCCTCCTTCTGTCCTTACACCCTCCTTCTGTCCTTTCACCCTCCTTCTGTCCTTACACCCTCCTTCTGTCCTTTCACCCTCCTTCTGTCCTTTCACCCTCCTTCTGTCCTTACACCCTCCTTCCTTCTGTCATTACACCCTCCTTCCTTCTGTCCTTTCACCCTCCTTCTGTCCTTTCACCCTCCTTCTGTCCTTTCACCCTCCTTCTGTCCTTTCACCCTCCTTCTGTCCTTACACCCTCCTTCTGTCCTTTCACCCTCCTTCTGTCCTTTCACCCTCCTTCCTTCTGTCCTTTCACCCTCCTTCCTTCTGTCCTTACACCCTCCTTCCTTCCGTCCTTTCACCCTCCTTCTGTCCTTTCACCCTCCTTCTGTCCTAACACCCTCCTTCTGTCCTTTCACCCTCCTTCTTTCCTTCCACCCTCCTTCTGTCCTTTCACCCTCCTTCTGTCTTTTCACCCTCCTTCTGTCCTTTCACCCTCCTTCTGTCCTTACACCCTCCTTCTGTCCTTTCACCCCCCTTCTGTCCTTACACCCTCCTTCTTTCCTTTCCCCCTCCTTCCTTCTGTCCTTACACCCTCCTTCCTTCTGTCCTTTCACCCTCCTTCTGTCCTTTCACCCTCCTTCTGTCCTTACACCATCCTTCTGTCCTTTCACCCTCCTTCTGTCCTTTCACCCTCCTTCTGTCCTTTCACCCTCCTTCCTTCTGTCCTTACATCCTCCTTCCTTCTGTCCTTTCACCCTCCTTCTGTCCTTTCACCCTCCTTCTGTCCTTTCACCCTCCTTCTGTCCTTACACCCTCCTTCTGTCCTTTCACCCTCCTTCTGTCCTTTCACCCTTCTTCTGTCCTTACACCCTCATTCTGTCCTTACACCCTCCTTATGTCCTTTCACCCTCCTTCTGTCCTTTCACCCTCCTTCTGTCCTTTCACCCTCCTTCTGTCCTTTCACCCTCCTTCTGTCCTTTCACCCTCCTTCCTTCTGTCCTTTCACCCTCCTTCCTTCTGTCCTTACACCCTCCTTCCTTCTGTCCTTTCACCCTCCTTCTATCCTTTCACCCTCCTTCTGTCCTAACACCCTCCTTCTGTCCTGTCACCCTCCTTCTGTCCTTCAACCCTCCTTCTGTCCTTTCACCCTCCTTCTGTCTTTTCACCCTCCTTCTGTCCTTTCACCCTCCTTCTGTCCTTCCACCCTCCTTCTGTCCTTTCACCCTCCTTCTGTCCTTACACCCTCCTTCTTTCCTTTCCCCCTCCTTCCTTCTGTCCTTACACCCTCCTTCCTTCTGTCCTTTCACCCTCCTTCTGTCCTTTCACCCTCCTTCTGTCCTTACACCCTCCTTCTGTCCTTTCACCCTCCTTCTGTCCTTTCACCCTCCTTCTGTCCTTACACCATCCTTCTGTCCTTTCACCCTCCTTCTGTCCTTTCACCCTCCTTCTGTCCTTTCACCCTCCTTCTGTCCTTTCACCCTCCTTCCTTCTGTCCTTACATCCTCCTTCCTTCTCTCCTTTCACCCTCCTTCTGTCCTTTCACCCTCCTTCTGTCCTTACACCCTCCTTCCGTCCTTTCACCCTCCTTCTGTCCTTTCACCCTCCTTCTGTCCTTACACCCTCATTCTGTCCTTACACCCTCCTTCCTTCTGTCCTTCCACCCTCCTTCTGTCCTTTCACCCTCCTTCTGTCCTTCTACCCTCCTTCTGTCCTTCCATCCTCCTTCTGTCCTTTCACCCTCCTTCTGTCCTTACACCCTCCTTCTGTCCTTTCACCCTCCTTCTGTCCTTCCACCCTCCTTCTGTCCTTTCACCCTCCTTCTGTCCTTACACCCTCCTTCCTTCTGTCATTACACCCTCCTTCTGTCCTTTCACCCTCCTTCTGTCCTTCCACCCTCCTTCTGTCCTTTCACCCTCCTTCTGTCCTTTCACCCTCCTTCTGTCCTTTCACCCTCCTTCTGTCCTTTCACCCTCCTTCTGTCCTTTCAACCTCCTTCTGTCCTTTCACCTTCCTTCTGTCCTTCCACCCTCCTTCTGTCCTTCCACCCTCCTTCTGTCCTTTTACCCTCCTTCTGTCCTTCCACCCTCCTTCTGTCCTTCCACCCTCCTTCTGTCCTTTCACCCTCCTTCTGTCCTTCTACCCTCCTTCTGTCCTTCCATCCTCCTTCTGTCCTTTCACCCTCCTTCTGTCCTTACACCCTCCTTCTGTCCTTTCACCCTCCTTCTGTCCTTTCACCCTCCTTCTCTCCTTTCACCCTCCTTCTGTCCTTTCACCCTCCTTCTGTCCTTACACCCTCCTTCTGTCCTTTCACCCTCCTTCTGTCCTTACACCCTCCTTCTGTCCTTTCACCCTCCTTCTGTCCTTTCACCCTCCTTCTGTCCTTTCACCCTCCTTCCTTCTGTCCTTACACCCTCCTTCCTTCTGTCCTTTCACCCTCCTTCTGTCCTTTCACCCTCCTTCTGTCCTAACACCCTCCTTCTGTCTTTTCACCCTCCTTCTGTCCTTTCACCCTCCTTCTGTCCTTACACCCTCCTTCTGTCCTTTCACCCTCCTTCTGTCCTTACACCCTCCTTCTGTCCTTTCACCCTCCTTCTGTCCTTTCACCCTCCTTCTGTCCTTTCACCCTCCTTCCTTCTGTCCTTACACCCTCCTTCCTTCTGTCCTTTCACCCTCCTTCTGTCCTCACACCCTCCTTCCGTCCTTTCACCCTCCTTCTGTCCTTTCACCCTCCTTCTGTCCTTACACCCTCATTCTGTCCTTACACCCTCCTTCCTTCTGTCCTTACACCCTCCTTCCTTCTGTCCTTTCACCCTCCTTCTGTCCTTTCACCCTCCTTCTGTCCTTACATCCTCCTTCTGTCCTTTCACCCACCTTCTGTCCTTTCACCCTCCTTCTGTCCTTACACCCTCCTTCTGTCCTTTCACCCTCCTTCTGTCCTTACACCCTCCTTCTGTCCTTTCACCCTCCTTCTGTCCTTTCACCCTCCTTCTGTCCTTACACCCTCCTTCCTTCTGTCATTACACCCTCCTTCCTTCTGTCCTTTCACCCTCCTTCTGTCCTTTCACCCTCCTTCTGTCCTTTCACCCTCCTTCTGTCCTTTCACCCTCCTTCTGTCCTTACACCCTCCTTCTGTCCTTTCACCCTCCTTCTGTCCTTTCACCCTCCTTCCTTCTGTCCTTTCACCCTCCTTCCTTCTGTCCTTACACCCTCCTTCCTTCCGTCCTTTCACCCTCCTTCTGTCCTTTCACCCTCCTTCTGTCCTAACACCCTCCTTCTGTCCTTTCACCCTCCTTCTGTCCTTCCACCCTCCTTCTGTCCTTTCACCCTCCTTCTGTCTTTTCACCCTCCTTCTGTCCTTTCACCCTCCTTCTGTCCTTACACCCTCCTTCTGTCCTTTCACCCCCCTTCTGTCCTTACACCCTCCTTCTTTCCTTTCCCCCTCCTTCCTTCTGTCCTTACACCCTCCTTCCTTCTGTCCTTTCACCCTCCTTCTGTCCTTTCACCCTCCTTCTGTCCTTACACCCTCCTTCTGTCCTTTCACCCTCCTTCTGTCCTTTCACCCTCCTTCTGTCCTTACACCATCCTTCTGTCCTTTCACCCTCCTTCTGTCCTTTCACCCTCCTTCTGTCCTTTCACCCTCCTTCCTTCTGTCCTTACATCCTCCTTCCTTCTGTCCTTTCACCCTCCTTCTGTCCTTTCACCCTCCTTCTGTCCTTTCACCCTCCTTCTGTCCTTACACACTCCTTCTGTCCTTTCACCCTCCTTCTGTCCTTTCACCCTTCTTCTGTCCTTACACCCTCATTCTGTCCTTACACCCTCCTTATGTCCTTTCACCCTCCTTCTGTCCTTTCACCCTCCTTCTGTCCTTTCACCCTCCTTCTGTCCTTACACCCTCCTTCCTTCTGTCATTACACCCTCCTTCCTTCTGTCCTTACACCCTCCTTCTGTCCTTTCACCCTCCTTCTGTCCTCACACCCTCCTTCTGTCCTTTCACCCTCCTTCTGTCCTTTCACCCTCCTTCTGTCCTTACACCCTCATTCTGTCCTTACACCCTCCTTCTGTCCTTTCACCCTCCTTCTGTCCTTTCACCCTCCTTCTGTCCTTTCACCCTCCTTCTGTCCTTTCACCCTCCTTCTGTCCTTTCAACCTCCTTCTGTCCTTTCACCTTCCTTCTGTCCTTCCACCCTCCTTCTGTCCTTCCACCCTCCTTCTGTCCTTTTACCCTCCTTCTGTCCTTCCACCCTCCTTCTGTCCTTCCACCCTCCTTCTGTCCTTTCACCCTCCTTCTGTCCTTCTACCCTCCTTCTGTCCTTCCATCCTCCTTCTGTCCTTTCACCCTCCTTCTGTCCTTACACCCTCCTTCTGTCCTTTCACCCTCCTTCTGTCCTTTCACCCTCCTTCTGTCCTTTCACCCTCCTTCTGTCCTTACACCCTCCTTCCTTCTGTCATTACACCCTCCTTCCTTCTGTCCTTTCACCCTCCTTCTGTCCTTTCACCCTCCTTCTGTCCTTTCACCCTCCTTCTGTCCTTACACCCTCCTTCTGTCCTTTCACCCTCCTTCTGTCCTTACACCCTCCTTCTGTCCTTTCACCCTCCTTCTGTCCTTTCACCCTCCTTCTGTCCTTTCACCCTCCTTCCTTCTGTCCTTACACCCTCCTTCCTTCTGTCCTTTCACCCTCCTTCTGTCCTTTCACCCTCCTTCAGTCCTTACACCCTCCTTCTGTCCTTTCACCCTCCTTCTGTCCTTCCACCCTCCTTCTGTCCTTTCACCCTCCTTCTGTCTTTTCACCCTCCTTCTGTCCTTTCACCCTCCTTCTGTCCTTACACCCCCCTTCTGTCCTTTCACCCTCCTTCTGTCCTTACACCCTCCTTCTGTCCTTTCACCCTCCTACTGTCCTTACACCATCCTTCTGTCCTTTCACCCTCCTTCTGTCCTTTCACCCTCCTTCTGTCCTTTCACCCTCCTTCCTTCTGTCCTTACATTCTCCTTCCTTCTGTCCTTTCACCCTCCTTCTGTCCTTTCACCCTCCTTCTGTCCTTACACCCTCCTTCCGTCCTTTCACCCTCCTTCTGTCCTTTCACCCTCCTTCTGTCCTTACACCCTCATTCTGTCCTTACACCATCCTTCCTTCTGTCCTTACACCCTCCTTCCTTCTGTCCTTTCACCCTCCTTCTGTCCTTACACCCTCCTTCCGTCCTTTCACCCTCCTTCTGTCCTTTCACCCTCCTTCTGTCCTTACACCCTCATTCTGTCCTTACACCCGCCTTCCTTCTGTCCTTACACCCTCCTTCCTTCTGTCATTTCACCCTCCTTCTGTCCTTTCACCCTCCTTCTGTCCTTACACCCTCCTTCTGTCCTTTCACCCTCCTTCTGTCCTTTCACCCTTCTTCTGTCCTTACACCCTCATTCTGTCCTTACACCCTCCTTATGTCCTTTCACCCTCCTTCTGTCCTTTCACCCTCCTTCTGTCCTTCCACCCTCCTTCTGTCCTTTCACCCTCCTTCTGTCCTTTCACCCTCCTTCTGTCCTTACACCCTCCTTCCTTCTGTCATTACACCCTCCTTCCTTCTGTCCTTACACCCTCCTTCTGTCCTTTCACCCTCCTTCTGTCCTTTCACCCTCCTTCTGTCCTTTCACCCTCCTTCTGTCCTTTCAACCTCCTTCTGTCCTTTCACCTTCCTTCTGTCCTTCCACCCTCCTTCTGTCCTTCCACCCTCCTTCTGTCCTTTTACCCTCCTTCTGTCCTTCCACCCTCCTTCTGTCCTTCCACCCTCCTTCTGTCCTTTCAGCCTCCTTCTGTCCTTCTACCCTCCTTCTGTCCTTCCATCCTCCTTCTGTCCTTTCACCCTCCTTCTGTCATTACACCCTCCTTCCTTCTGTCCTTTCACCCTCCTTCTGTCCTTTCACCCTCCTTCTGTCCTTTCACCCTCCTTCTGTCCTTACACCCTCCTTCTGTCCTTTCACCCTCCTTCTGTCCTTACACCCTCCTTCTGTCCTTTCACCCTCCTTCTGTCCTTTCACCCTCCTTCTGTCCTTTCACCCTCCTTCCTTCTGTCCTTACACCCTCCTTCCTTCTGTCCTTTCACCCTCCTTCTGTCCTTTCACCCTCCTTCAGTCCTTACACCCTCCTTCTGTCCTTTCACCCTCCTTCTGTCCTTTCACCCTCCTTCTGTCCTTTCACCCTCCTTCTGTCCTTACACCCTCCTTCTGTCCTTTCACCCTCCTTCTGTCCTTACACCCCCCTTCTGTCCTTTCACCCTCCTTCTGTCCTTACACCCTCCTTCTGTCCTTTCACCCTCCTTCTGTCCTTACACCATCCTTCTGTCCTTTCACCCTCCTTCTGTCCTTTCACCCTCCTTCTGTCCTTTCACCCTCCTTCTGTCCTTTCACCCTCCTTCCTTCTGTCCTTACATCCTCCTTCCTTCTGTCCTTTCACCCTCCTTCTGTCCTTTCACCCTCCTTCTGTCCTTTCACCCTCCTTCCTTCTGTCCTTACATCCTCCTTCCTTCTGTCCTTTCACCCTCCTTCTGTCCTTTCACCCTCCTTCTGTCCTTACACCCTCATTCTGTCCTTACACCCTCCTTCTGTCCTTTCACCCTCCTTCTGTCCTTTCACCCTCCTTCTGTCCTTTCACCCTCCTTCTGTCCTTTCAACCTCCTTCTGTCCTTACACCCTCATTCTGTCCTTACACCCTCCTTATGTCCTTTCACCCTCCTTCTGTCCTTTCACCCTCCTTCTGTCCTTCCACCCTCCTTCTGTCCTTTCACCCTCCTTCTGTCCTTTCACCCTCCTTCTGTCCTTACACCCTCCTTCCTTCTGTCATTACACCCTCCTTCCTTCTGTCCTTACACCCTCCTTCTGTCCTTTCACCCTCCTTCTGTCCTTTCACCCTCCTTCTGTCCTTTCAACCTCCTTCTGTCCTTTCACCTTCCTTCTGTCCTTCCACCCTCCTTCTGTCCTTCCACCCTCCTTCTGTCCTTTTACCCTCCTTCTGTCCTTCCACCCTCCTTCTGTCCTTCCACCCTCCTTCTGTCCTTTCAGCCTCCTTCTGTCCTTCTACCCTCCTTCTGTCCTTCCATCCTCCTTCTGTCCTTTCACCCTCCTTCTGTCATTACACCCTCCTTCCTTCTGTCCTTTCACCCTCCTTCTGTCCTTTCACCCTCCTTCTGTCCTTTCACCCTCCTTCTGTCCTTACACCCTCCTTCTGTCCTTTCACCCTCCTTCTGTCCTTACACCCTCCTTCTGTCCTTTCACCCTCCTTCTGTCCTTTCACCCTCCTTCTGTCCTTTCACCCTCCTTCTGTCCTTACACCCTCATTCTGTCCTTACACCCGCCTTCCTTCTGTCCTTACACCCTCCTTCCTTCTGTCATTTCACCCTCCTTCTGTCCTTTCACCCTCCTTCTGTCCTTACACCCTCCTTCTGTCCTTTCACCCTCCTTCTGTCCTTTCACCCTTCTTCTGTCCTTACACCCTCATTCTGTCCTTACACCCTCCTTATGTCCTTTCACCCTCCTTCTGTCCTTTCACCCTCCTTCTGTCCTTCCACCCTCCTTCTGTCCTTTCACCCTCCTTCTGTCCTTTCACCCTCCTTCTGTCCTTACACCCTCCTTCCTTCTGTCATTACACCCTCCTTCCTTCTGTCCTTACACCCTCCTTCTGTCCTTTCACCCTCCTTCTGTCCTTTCACCCTCCTTCTGTCCTTTCACCCTCCTTCTGTCCTTTCAACCTCCTTCTGTCCTTTCACCTTCCTTCTGTCCTTCCACCCTCCTTCTGTCCTTCCACCCTCCTTCTGTCCTTTTACCCTCCTTCTGTCCTTCCACCCTCCTTCTGTCCTTCCACCCTCCTTCTGTCCTTTCAGCCTCCTTCTGTCCTTCTACCCTCCTTCTGTCCTTCCATCCTCCTTCTGTCCTTTCACCCTCCTTCTGTCATTACACCCTCCTTCCTTCTGTCCTTTCACCCTCCTTCTGTCCTTTCACCCTCCTTCTGTCCTTTCACCCTCCTTCTGTCCTTACACCCTCCTTCTGTCCTTTCACCCTCCTTCTGTCCTTACACCCTCCTTCTGTCCTTTCACCCTCCTTCTGTCCTTTCACCCTCCTTCTGTCCTTTCACCCTCCTTCCTTCTGTCCTTACACCCTCCTTCCTTCTGTCCTTTCACCCTCCTTCTGTCCTTTCACCCTCCTTCAGTCCTTACACCCTCCTTCTGTCCTTTCACCCTCCTTCTGTCCTTTCACCCTCCTTCTGTCCTTTCACCCTCCTTCTGTCCTTACACCCTCCTTCTGTCCTTTCACCCTCCTTCTGTCCTTACACCCCCCTTCTGTCCTTTCACCCTCCTTCTGTCCTTACACCCTCCTTCTGTCCTTTCACCCTCCTTCTGTCCTTACACCATCCTTCTGTCCTTTCACCCTCCTTCTGTCCTTTCACCCTCCTTCTGTCCTTTCACCCTCCTTCTGTCCTTTCACCCTCCTTCCTTCTGTCCTTACATCCTCCTTCCTTCTGTCCTTTCACCCTCCTTCTGTCCTTTCACCCTCCTTCTGTCCTTTCACCCTCCTTCCTTCTGTCCTTACATCCTCCTTCCTTCTGTCCTTTCACCCTCCTTCTGTCCTTTCACCCTCCTTCTGTCCTTACACCCTCATTCTGTCCTTACACCCTCCTTCTGTCCTTTCACCCTCCTTCTGTCCTTTCACCCTCCTTCTGTCCTTTCACCCTCCTTCTGTCCTTTCAACCTCCTTCTGTCCTTACACCCTCATTCTGTCCTTACACCCTCCTTATGTCCTTTCACCCTCCTTCTGTCCTTTCACCCTCCTTCTGTCCTTCCACCCTCCTTCTGTCCTTTCACCCTCCTTCTGTCCTTTCACCCTCCTTCTGTCCTTACACCCTCCTTCCTTCTGTCATTACACCCTCCTTCCTTCTGTCCTTACACCCTCCTTCTGTCCTTTCACCCTCCTTCTGTCCTTTCACCCTCCTTCTGTCCTTTCAACCTCCTTCTGTCCTTTTACCTTCCTTCTGTCCTTCCACCCTCCTTCTGTCCTTCCACCCTCCTTCTGTCCTTTTACCCTCCTTCTGTCCTTCCACCCTCCTTCTGTCCTTCCACCCTCCTTCTGTCCTTTCAGCCTCCTTCTGTCCTTCTACCCTCCTTCTGTCCTTCCATCCTCCTTCTGTCCTTTCACCCTCCTTCTGTCATTACACCCTCCTTCCTTCTGTCCTTTCACCCTCCTTCTGTCCTTTCACCCTCCTTCTGTCCTTTCACCCTCCTTCTGTCCTTACACCCTCCTTCTGTCCTTTCACCCTCCTTCTGTCCTTACACCCTCCTTCTGTCCTTTCACCCTCCTTCTGTCCTTTCACCCTCCTTCTGTCCTTTCACCCTCCTTCCTTCTGTCCTTACACCCTCCTTCCTTCTGTCCTTTCACCCTCCTTCTGTCCTTTCACCCTCCTTCAGTCCTTACACCCTCCTTCTGTCCTTTCACCCTCCTTCTGTCCTTTCACCCTCCTTCTGTCCTTTCACCCTCCTTCTGTCCTTACACCCTCCTTCTGTCCTTTCACCCTCCTTCTGTCCTTACACCCCCCTTCTGTCCTTTCACCCTCCTTCTGTCCTTACACCCTCCTTCTGTCCTTTCACCCTCCTTCTGTCCTTACACCATCCTTCTGTCCTTTCACCCTCCTTCTGTCCTTTCACCCTCCTTCTGTCCTTTCACCCTCCTTCTGTCCTTTCACCCTCCTTCCTTCTGTCCTTACATCCTCCTTCCTTCTGTCCTTTCACCCTCCTTCTGTCCTTTCACCCTCCTTCTGTCCTTACACCCTCATTCTGTCCTTGAACCCTCCTTCTGTCCTTTCACCCTCCTTCTGTCCTTTCACCCTCCTTCTGTCCTTTCACCCTCCTTCTGTCCTTTCAACCTCCTTCTGTCCTTTCACCTTCCTTCTGTCCTTCCACCCTCCTTCTGTCCTTCCACCCTCCTTCTGTCCTTTTACCCTTCTTCTGTCCTTCCACCCTCCTTCTGTCCTTCCACCCTCCTTCTGTCCTTTCAGCCTCCTTCTGTCCTTCTACCCTCCTTCTGTCCTTCCATCCTCCTTCTGTCCTTTCACCCTCCTTCTGTCATTACACCCTCCTTCCTTCTGTCCTTTCACCCTCCTTCTGTCCTTTCACCCTCCTTCTGTCCTTTCACCCTCCTTCTGTCCTTACACCCTCCTTCTGTCCTTTCACCCTCCTTCTGTCCTTACACCCTCCTTCTGTCCTTTCACCCTCCTTCTGTCCTTTCACCCTCCTTCTGTCCTTTCACCCTCCTTCCTTCTGTCCTTACACCCTCCTTCCTTCTGTCCTTTCACCCTCCTTCTGTCCTTTCACCCTCCTTCAGTCCTTACACCCTCCTTCTGTCCTTTCACCCTCCTTCTGTCCTTCCACCCTCCTTCTGTCCTTTCACCCTCCTTCTGTCTTTTCACCCTCCTTCTGTCCTTTCACCCTCCTTCTGTCCTTACACCCCCCTTCTGTCCTTTCACCCTCCTTCTGTCCTTACACCCTCCTTCTGTCCTTTCACCCTCCTTCTGTCCTTTCACCCTCCTTCTGTCCTTTCACCCTCCTTCTGTCCTTTCACCCTCCTTCTGTCCTTTCAACCTCCTTCTGTCCTTTCACCTTCCTTCTGTCCTTCCACCCTCCTTCTGTCCTTCCACCCTCCTTCTGTCCTTTTACCCTCCTTCTGTCCTTCCACCCTCCTTCTGTCCTTCCACCCTCCTTCTGTCCTTTCAGCCTCCTTCTGTCCTTCTACCCTCCCTCTTTCCTTCCATCATCCTTCTGTCCTTTCACCCTCCTTTTGTCCTTTCACCCTCCTTCTGTCCTTACACCCTCCTTCCTTCTGTCATTACACCCTCCTTCCTTCTCCTCCTTTCACCCTCCTTCTGTCCTTTCACCCTCCTTCTGTCCTTACACCATCCTTCTGTCCTTTCACCCTCCTTCTGTCCTTTCACCCTCCTTCTGTCCTTTCACCCTCCTTCTGTCATTACACCCTCCTTCCTTCTGTCCTTTCACCCTCCTTCTGTCCTTTCACCCTCCTTCTGTCCTTTCACCCTCCTTCTGTCCTTACACCCTCCTTCTGTCCTTTCACCCTCCTTCTGTCCTTACACCCTCCTTCTGTCCTTTCACCCTCCTTCTGTCCTTTCACCCTCCTTCTGTCCTTTCACCCTCCTTCCTTCTGTCCTTACACCCTCCTTCCTTCTGTCCTTTCACCCTCCTTCTGTCCTTTCACCCTCCTTCAGTCCTTACACCCTCCTTCTGTCCTTTCACCCTCCTTCTGTCCTTCCACCCTCCTTCTGTCCTTTCACCCTCCTTCTGTCTTTTCACCCTCCTTCTGTCCTTTCACCCTCCTTCTGTCCTTACACCCCCCTTCTGTCCTTTCACCCTCCTTCTGTCCTTACACCCTCCTTCTGTCCTTTCACCCTCCTTCTGTCCTTACACCATCCTTCTGTCCTTTCACCCTCCTTCTGTCCTTTCACCCTCCTTCTGTCCTTTCACCCTCCTTCTGTCCTTTCACCCTCCTTCCTTCTGTCCTTTCACCCTCCTTCTGTCCTTACACCATCCTTCTGTCCTTTCACCCTCCTTCTGTCCTTTCACCCTCCTTCTGTCCTTTCACCCTCCTTCTGTCCTTTCACCCTCCTTCCTTCTGTCCTTACATCCTCCTTCCTTCTGTCCTTTCACCCTCCTTCTGTCCTTTCACCCTCCTTCTGTCCTTACACCCTCCTTCCGTCCTTTCACCCTCCTTCTGTCCTTTCACCCTCCTTCTGTCCTTACACCCTCATTCTGTCCTTACACCCTCCTTCCTTCTGTCCTTACACCCTCCTTCCTTCTGTCCTTTCACCCTCCTTCTGTCCTTACACCCTCCTTCCGTCCTTTCACCCTCCTTCTGTCCTTTCACCCTCCTTCTGTCCTTACACCCTCATTCTGTCCTTACACCCTCCTTCCTTCTGTCCTTACACCCTCCTTCCTTCTGTCCTTTCACCCTCCTTCTGTCCTTTCACCCTCCTTCTGTCCTTACACCCTCCTTCTGTCCTTTCACCCTTCTTCTGTCCTTACACCCTCATTCTGTCCTTACACCCTCCTTATTTCCTTTCACCCTCCTTCTGTTCTTTCACCCTCCTTCTGTCCTTACACCATCCTTCTGTCCTTTCACCCTCCTTCTGTCCTTTCACCCTCCTTCTGTCCTTTCACCCTCCTTCTGTCCTTACACCCTCCTTCCTTCTGTCATTACACCCTCCTTCCTTCTGTCCTTACACCCTCCTTCTGTCCTTCCACCCTCCTTCTGTCCTTTTACCCTCATTCTGTCCTTACACCCTCCTTCCTTCTGTCCTTACACCCTCCTTCCTTCTGTCCTTTCACCCTCCTTCTGTCCTTTCACCCTCCTTCTGTCCTTACACCCTCCTTCTGTCCTTTCACCCTCCTTCTGTCCTTTCACCCTTCTTCTGTCCTTACACCTTCATTCTGTCCTTACACCCTCCTTATGTCCTTTCACCCTCCTTCTGTCCTTTCACCCTCCTTCTGTCCTTCCACCCTCCTTCTGTCCTTTCACCCTCCTTCTGTCCTTTCACCCTCCTTCTGTCCTTACACCCTCCTTCCTTCTGTCATTACACCCTCCTTCCTTCTGTCCTTACACCCTCCTTCTGTCCTTCCACCCTCCTTCTGTCCTTTTACCCTCCTTCTGTCCTTTCACCCTCCTTCTGTCCTTCCACCCTCCTTCTGTCCTTTCACCCTCCTTCTGTCCTCACACCCTCCTTCTGTCCTTTCACCCTCGTTCTGTCCTTTCACCCTCCTTCTGTCCTTACACCCTCATTCTGTCCTTACACCCTCCTTCTGTCCTTTAACCCTCCTTCTGTCCTTTCACCCTCCTTCTGTCCTTTCACCCTCCTTTTGTCCTTTCAACCTCCTTCTGTCCTTTCACCTTCCTTCTGTTCTTCCACCCTCCTTCTGTCCTTCCACCCTCCTTCTGTCCTTTTACCCTCCTTCTGTCCTTCCACCCTCCTTCTGTCCTTCCACCCTCCTTCTGTCCTTTCAGCCTCCTTCTGTCCTTCTACCCTCCTTCTGTCCTTCCATCCTCCTTCTGTCCTTTCACCCTCCTTCTGTCCTTACACCCTCCTTCTGTCCTTTCACCCTCCTTCTGTCCTTCCACCCTCCTTCTGTCCTTTCACCCTCCTTCTGTCCTTTCACCCTCCTTCCTTCTGTCATTACACCCTCCTTCCTTCTGTCCTTTCACCCTCCTTCTGTCCTTTCACCCTCCTTCTGTCCTTACACCCTCCTTCTGTCTTCACACCCTCCTTCTGTCCTTTCACCCTCGTTCTGTCCTTTCACCCTCCTTCTGTCCTTACACCCTCATTCTGTCCTTACACCCTCCTTCTGTCCTTTAACCCTCCTTCTGTCCTTTCACCCTCCTTCTGTCCTTTCACCCTCCTTCTGTCCTTTCAACCTCCTTCTGTCCTTTCACCTTCCTTCTGTTCTTCCACCCTCCTTCTGTCCTTCCACCCTCCTTCTGTCCTTTTACCCTCCTTCTGTCCTTCCACCCTCCTTCTGTCCTTCCACCCTCCTTCTGTCCTTTCAGCCTCCTTCTGTCCTTCTACCCTCCTTCTGTCCTTCCATCCTCCTTCTGTCCTTTCACCCTCCTTCTGTCCTTACACCCTCCTTCTGTCCTTTCAACCTCCTTCTGTCCTTTCACCTTCCTTCTGTTCTTCCACCCTCCTTCTGTCCTTCCACCCTCCTTCTGTCCTTTTACCCTCCTTCTGTCCTTCCACCCTCCTTCTGTCCTTCCACCCTCCTTCTGTCCTTTCAGCCTCCTTCTGTCCTTCTACCCTCCTTCTGTCCTTCCATCCTCCTTCTGTCCTTTCACCCTCCTTCTGTCCTTACACCCTCCTTCTGTCCTTTCACCCTCCTTCTGTCCTTCCACCCTCCTTCTGTCCTTTCACCCTCCTTCTGTCCTTTCACCCTCCTTCCTTCTGTCATTACACCCTCCTTCCTTCTGTCCTTTCACCCTCCTTCTGTCCTTTCACCCTCCTTCTGTCCTTACACCCTCCTTCTGTCCTCACACCCTCCTTCTGTCCTTTCACCCTCGTTCTGTCCTTTCACCCTCCTTCTGTCCTTACACCCTCATTCTGTCCTTACACCCTCCTTCTGTCCTTTAACCCTCCTTCTGTCCTTTCACCCTCCTTCTGTCCTTTCACCCTCCTTCTGTCCTTTCAACCTCCTTCTGTCCTTTCACCTTCCTTCTGTTCTTCCACCCTCCTTCTGTCCTTCCACCCTCCTTCTGTCCTTTTACCCTCCTTCTGTCCTTCCACCCTCCTTCTGTCCTTCCACCCTCCTTCTGTCCTTTCAGCCTCCTTCTGTCCTTCTACCCTCCTTCTGTCCTTCCATCCTCCTTCTGTCCTTTCACCCTCCTTCTGTCCTTACACCCTCCTTCTGTCCTTTCACCCTCCTTCTGTCCTTCCACTCTCCTTCTGTCCTTTCACCCTCCTTCTGTCCTTTCACCCTCCTTCTGTCCTTACACCCTCCTTCCTTCTGTCATTACACCCTCCTTCCTTCTGTCCTTTCACCCTCCTTCTGTCCTTTCACCCTCCTTCTGTCCTTACACCCTCCTTCTGTCCTTACACCCTCCTTCCTTCTGTCCTTTCACCCTCCTTCTGTCCTTTCACCCTCCTTCAGTCCTTACACCCACCTTCTGTCCTTTCACCCTCCTTCTGTCCTTCCACCCTCCTTCTGTCCTTTCACCCTCCTTCTGTCTTTTCACCCTCCTTCTGTCCTTTCACCCTCCTTCTGTCCTTACACCCCCCTTCTGTCCTTTCACCCTCCTTCTGTCCTTACACCCTCCTTCCGTCCTTTCACCCTCCTTCTGTCCTTTCACCCTCCTTCTGTCCTTTCACCCTCCTTCTGTCCTTTCACCCTCCTTCTGTCCTTTCACCCTCCTTCTGTCCTTACACCCTCCTTCTGTCCTTTCACCCTCCTTCTGTCCTTACACCCTCCTTCTGTCCTTTCACCCTCCTTCTGTCCTTTCACCCTCCTTCTGTCCTTTCACCCTCCTTCCTTCTGTCCTTACACCCTCCTTCCTTCTGTCCTTTCACCCTCCTTCTGTCCTTTCACCCTCCTTCAGTCCTTACACCCTCCTTCTGTCCTTTCACCCTCCTTCTGTCCTTCCACCCTCCTTCTGTCCTTTCACCCTCCTTCTGTCTTTTCACCCTCCTTCTGTCCTTTCACCCTCCTTCTGTCCTTACACCCCCCTTCTGTCCTTTCACCCTCCTTCTGTCCTTACACCCTCCTTCTGTCCTTTCACCCTCCTACTGTCCTTACACCATCCTTCTGTCCTTTCACCCTCCTTCTGTCCTTTCACCCTCCTTCTGTCCTTTCACCCTCCTTCCTTCTGTCCTTACATTCTCCTTCCTTCTGTCCTTTCACCCTCCTTCTGTCCTTTCACCCTCCTTCTGTCCTTACACCCTCCTTCCGTCCTTTCACCCTCCTTCTGTCCTTTCACCCTCCTTCTGTCCTTACACCCTCATTCTGTCCTTACACCATCCTTCCTTCTGTCCTTACACCCTCCTTCCTTCTGTCCTTTCACCCTCCTTCTGTCCTTACACCCTCCTTCCGTCCTTTCACCCTCCTTCTGTCCTTTCACCCTCCTTCTGTCCTTACACCCTCATTCTGTCCTTACACCCGCCTTCCTTCTGTCCTTACACCCTCCTTCCTTCTGTCATTTCACCCTCCTTCTGTCCTTTCACCCTCCTTCTGTCCTTACACCCTCCTTCTGTCCTTTCACCCTCCTTCTGTCCTTTCACCCTTCTTCTGTCCTTACACCCTCATTCTGTCCTTACACCCTCCTTATGTCCTTTCACCCTCCTTCTGTCCTTTCACCCTCCTTCTGTCCTTCCACCCTCCTTCTGTCCTTTCACCCTCCTTCTGTCCTTTCACCCTCCTTCTGTCCTTACACCCTCCTTCCTTCTGTCATTACACCCTCCTTCCTTCTGTCCTTACACCCTCCTTCTGTCCTTTCACCCTCCTTCTGTCCTTTCACCCTCCTTCTGTCCTTTCACCCTCCTTCTGTCCTTTCAACCTCCTTCTGTCCTTTCACCTTCCTTCTGTCCTTCCACCCTCCTTCTGTCCTTCCACCCTCCTTCTGTCCTTTTACCCTCCTTCTGTCCTTCCACCCTCCTTCTGTCCTTCCACCCTCCTTCTGTCCTTTCAGCCTCCTTCTGTCCTTCTACCCTCCTTCTGTCCTTCCATCCTCCTTCTGTCCTTTCACCCTCCTTCTGTCATTACACCCTCCTTCCTTCTGTCCTTTCACCCTCCTTCTGTCCTTTCACCCTCCTTCTGTCCTTTCACCCTCCTTCTGTCCTTACACCCTCCTTCTGTCCTTTCACCCTCCTTCTGTCCTTACACCCTCCTTCTGTCCTTTCACCCTCCTTCTGTCCTTTCACCCTCCTTCTGTCCTTTCACCCTCCTTCCTTCTGTCCTTACACCCTCCTTCCTTCTGTCCTTTCACCCTCCTTCTGTCCTTTCACCCTCCTTCAGTCCTTACACCCTCCTTCTGTCCTTTCACCCTCCTTCTGTCCTTTCACCCTCCTTCTGTCCTTTCACCCTCCTTCTGTCCTTACACCCTCCTTCTGTCCTTTCACCCTCCTTCTGTCCTTACACCCCCCTTCTGTCCTTTCACCCTCCTTCTGTCCTTACACCCTCCTTCTGTCCTTTCACCCTCCTTCTGTCCTTACACCATCCTTCTGTCCTTTCACCCTCCTTCTGTCCTTTCACCCTCCTTCTGTCCTTTCACCCTCCTTCTGTCCTTTCACCCTCCTTCCTTCTGTCCTTACATCCTCCTTCCTTCTGTCCTTTCACCCTCCTTCTGTCCTTTCACCCTCCTTCTGTCCTTACACCCTCATTCTGTCCTTACACCCTCCTTCTGTCCTTTCACCCTCCTTCTGTCCTTTCACCCTCCTTCTGTCCTTTCACCCTCCTTCTGTCCTTTCAACCTCCTTCTGTCCTTACACCCTCATTCTGTCCTTACACCCTCCTTATGTCCTTTCACCCTCCTTCTGTCCTTTCACCCTCCTTCTGTCCTTCCACCCTCCTTCTGTCCTTTCACCCTCCTTCTGTCCTTTCACCCTCCTTCTGTCCTTACACCCTCCTTCCTTCTGTCATTACACCCTCCTTCCTTCTGTCCTTACACCCTCCTTCTGTCCTTTCACCCTCCTTCTGTCCTTTCACCCTCCTTCTGTCCTTTCACCCTCCTTCTGTCCTTTCAACCTCCTTCTGTCCTTTCACCTTCCTTCTGTCCTTCCACCCTCCTTCTGTCCTTCCACCCTCCTTCTGTCCTTTTACCCTCCTTCTGTCCTTCCACCCTCCTTCTGTCCTTCCACCCTCCTTCTGTCCTTTCAGCCTCCTTCTGTCCTTCTACCCTCCTTCTGTCCTTCCATCCTCCTTCTGTCCTTTCACCCTCCTTCTGTCATTACACCCTCCTTCCTTCTGTCCTTTCACCCTCCTTCTGTCCTTTCACCCTCCTTCTGTCCTTTCACCCTCCTTCTGTCCTTACACCCTCCTTCTGTCCTTTCACCCTCCTTCTGTCCTTACACCCTCCTTCTGTCCTTTCACCCTCCTTCTGTCCTTTCACCCTCCTTCTGTCCTTTCACCCTCCTTCCTTCTGTCCTTACACCCTCCTTCCTTCTGTCCTTTCACCCTCCTTCTGTCCTTTCACCCTCCTTCAGTCCTTACACCCTCCTTCTGTCCTTTCACCCTCCTTCTGTCCTTTCACCCTCCTTCTGTCCTTTCACCCTCCTTCTGTCCTTACACCCTCCTTCTGTCCTTTCACCCTCCTTCTGTCCTTACACCCCCCTTCTGTCCTTTCACCCTCCTTCTGTCCTTACACCCTCCTTCTGTCCTTTCACCCTCCTTCTGTCCTTACACCATCCTTCTGTCCTTTCACCCTCCTTCTGTCCTTTCACCCTCCTTCTGTCCTTTCACCCTCCTTCTGTCCTTTCACCCTCCTTCCTTCTGTCCTTACATCCTCCTTCCTTCTGTCCTTTCACCCTCCTTCTGTCCTTTCACCCTCCTTCTGTCCTTACACCCTCATTCTGTCCTTGAACCCTCCTTCTGTCCTTTCACCCTCCTTCTGTCCTTTCACCCTCCTTCTGTCCTTTCACCCTCCTTCTGTCCTTTCAACCTCCTTCTGTCCTTTCACCTTCCTTCTGTCCTTCCACCCTCCTTCTGTCCTTCCACCCTCCTTCTGTCCTTTTACCCTTCTTCTGTCCTTCCACCCTCCTTCTGTCCTTCCACCCTCCTTCTGTCCTTTCAGCCTCCTTCTGTCCTTCTACCCTCCTTCTGTCCTTCCATCCTCCTTCTGTCCTTTCACCCTCCTTCTGTCATTACACCCTCCTTCCTTCTGTCCTTTCACCCTCCTTCTGTCCTTTCACCCTCCTTCTGTCCTTTCACCCTCCTTCTGTCCTTACACCCTCCTTCTGTCCTTTCACCCTCCTTCTGTCCTTACACCCTCCTTCTGTCCTTTCACCCTCCTTCTGTCCTTTCACCCTCCTTCTGTCCTTTCACCCTCCTTCCTTCTGTCCTTACACCCTCCTTCCTTCTGTCCTTTCACCCTCCTTCTGTCCTTTCACCCTCCTTCAGTCCTTACACCCTCCTTCTGTCCTTTCACCCTCCTTCTGTCCTTCCACCCTCCTTCTGTCCTTTCACCCTCCTTCTGTCTTTTCACCCTCCTTCTGTCCTTTCACCCTCCTTCTGTCCTTACACCCCCCTTCTGTCCTTTCACCCTCCTTCTGTCCTTACACCCTCCTTCTGTCCTTTCACCCTCCTTCTGTCCTTACACCATCCTTCTGTCCTTTCACCCTCCTTCTGTCCTTTCACCCTCCTTCTGTCCTTTCACCCTCCTTCTGTCCTTTCACCCTCCTTCCTTCTGTCCTTACATCCTCCTTCCTTCTGTCCCCTTTCACCCTCCTTCTGTCCTTTCACCCTCCTTCTGTCCTTACACCCTCCTTCCGTCCTTTCACCCTCCTTCTGTCCTTTCACCCTCCTTCTGTCCTTACACCCTCATTCTGTCCTTACACCCTCCTTCCTTCTGTCCTTACACCCTCCTTCCTTCTGTCCTTTCACCCTCCTTCTGTCCTTACACCCTCCTTCCGTCCTTTCACCCTCCTTCTGTCCTTTCACCCTCCTTCTGTCCTTACACCCTCATTCTGTCCTTACACCCTCCTTCCTTCTGTCCTTACACCCTCCTTCCTTCTGTCCTTTCACCCTCCTTCTGTCCTTTCACCCTCCTTCTGTCCTTACACCCTCCTTCTGTCCTTTCACCCTCCTTCTGTCCTTTCACCCTTCTTCTGTCCTTACACCCTCATTCTGTCCTTACACCCTCCTTATGTCCTTTCACCCTCCTTCTGTCCTTTCACCCTCCTTCTGTCCTTCCACCCTCCTTCTTTCCTTTCACCCTCCTTCTGTCCTTTCACCCTCCTTCTGTCCTTACACCCTCCTTCCTTCTGTCGTTACACCCTCCTTCCTTCTGTCCTTACACCCTCCTTCTGTCCTTCCACCCTCCTTCTGTCCTTTTACCCTCCTTCTGTCCTTTCACCCTCCTTCTGTCCTTCCACCCTCCTTCTGTCCTTTCACCCTCCTTCTGTCCTCACACCCTCCTTCTGTCCTTTCACCCTCCTTCTGTCCTTTCACCCTCCTTCTGTCCTTTCACCCTCCTTCTGTCCTTTCACCCTCCTTCTGTCCTTTCAACCTCCTTCTGTCCTTTCACCTTCCTTCTGTCCTTCCACCCTCCTTCTGTCCTTCCACCCTCCTTCTGTCCTTTTACCCTCCTTCTGTCCTTCCACCCTCCTTCTGTCCTTCCACCCTCCTTCTGTCCTTCCACCCTCCTTCTGTCCTTTCAGCCTCCTTCTGTCCTTCTACCCTCCCTCTTTCCTTCCATCATCCTTCTGTCCTTTCACCCTCCTTTTGTCCTTTCACCCTCCTTCTGTCCTTACACCCTCCTTCCTTCTGTCATTACACCCTCCTTCCTTCTCCTCCTTTCACCCTCCTTCTGTCCTTTCACCCTCCTTCTGTCCTTACACCATCCTTCTGTCCTTTCACCCTCCTTCTGTCCTTTCACCCTCCTTCTGTCCTTTCACCCTCCTTCTGTCATTACACCCTCCTTCCTTCTGTCCTTTCACCCTCCTTCTGTCCTTTCACCCTCCTTCTGTCCTTTCACCCTCCTTCTGTCCTTACACCCTCCTTCTGTCCTTTCACCCTCCTTCTGTCCTTACACCCTCCTTCTGTCCTTTCACCCTCCTTCTGTCCTTTCACCCTCCTTCTGTCCTTTCACCCTCCTTCCTTCTGTCCTTACACCCTCCTTCCTTCTGTCCTTTCACCCTCCTTCTGTCCTTTCACCCTCCTTCAGTCCTTACACCCTCCTTCTGTCCTTTCACCCTCCTTCTGTCCTTCCACCCTCCTTCTGTCCTTTCACCCTCCTTCTGTCTTTTCACCCTCCTTCTGTCCTTTCACCCTCCTTCTGTCCTTACACCCCCCTTCTGTCCTTTCACCCTCCTTCTGTCCTTACACCCTCCTTCTGTCCTTTCACCCTCCTTCTGTCCTTACACCATCCTTCTGTCCTTTCACCCTCCTTCTGTCCTTTCACCCTCCTTCTGTCCTTTCACCCTCCTTCTGTCCTTTCACCCTCCTTCCTTCTGTCCTTTCACCCTCCTTCTGTCCTTACACCATCCTTCTGTCCTTTCACCCTCCTTCTGTCCTTTCACCCTCCTTCTGTCCTTTCACCCTCCTTCTGTCCTTTCACCCTCCTTCCTTCTGTCCTTACATCCTCCTTCCTTCTGTCCTTTCACCCTCCTTCTGTCCTTTCACCCTCCTTCTGTCCTTACACCCTCCTTCCGTCCTTTCACCCTCCTTCTGTCCTTTCACCCTCCTTCTGTCCTTACACCCTCATTCTGTCCTTACACCCTCCTTCCTTCTGTCCTTACACCCTCCTTCCTTCTGTCCTTTCACCCTCCTTCTGTCCTTACACCCTCCTTCCGTCCTTTCACCCTCCTTCTGTCCTTTCACCCTCCTTCTGTCCTTACACCCTCATTCTGTCCTTACACCCTCCTTCCTTCTGTCCTTACACCCTCCTTCCTTCTGTCCTTTCACCCTCCTTCTGTCCTTTCACCCTCCTTCTGTCCTTACACCCTCCTTCTGTCCTTTCACCCTTCTTCTGTCCTTACACCCTCATTCTGTCCTTACACCCTCCTTATTTCCTTTCACCCTCCTTCTGTTCTTTCACCCTCCTTCTGTCCTTCCACCCTCCTTCTGTCCTTTCACCCTCCTTCTGTCCTTACACCATCCTTCTGTCCTTTCACCCTCCTTCTGTCCTTTCACCCTCCTTCTGTCCTTTCACCCTCCTTCTGTCCTTACACCCTCCTTCCTTCTGTCATTACACCCTCCTTCCTTCTGTCCTTACACCCTCCTTCTGTCCTTCCACCCTCCTTCTGTCCTTTTACCCTCATTCTGTCCTTACACCCTCCTTCCTTCTGTCCTTACACCCTCCTTCCTTCTGTCCTTTCACCCTCCTTCTGTCCTTTCACCCTCCTTCTGTCCTTACACCCTCCTTCTGTCCTTTCACCCTCCTTCTGTCCTTTCACCCTTCTTCTGTCCTTACACCCTCATTCTGTCCTTACACCCTCCTTATGTCCTTTCACCCTCCTTCTGTCCTTTCACCCTCCTTCTGTCCTTCCACCCTCCTTCTGTCCTTTCACCCTCCTTCTGTCCTTTCACCCTCCTTCTGTCCTTACACCCTCCTTCCTTCTGTCATTACACCCTCCTTCCTTCTGTCCTTACACCCTCCTTCTGTCCTTCCACCCTCCTTCTGTCCTTTTACCCTCCTTCTGTCCTTTCACCCTCCTTCTGTCCTTCCACCCTCCTTCTGTCCTTTCACCCTCCTTCTGTCCTCACACCCTCCTTCTGTCCTTTCACCCTCGTTCTGTCCTTTCACCCTCCTTCTGTCCTTACACCCTCATTCTGTCCTTACACCCTCCTTCTGTCCTTTAACCCTCCTTCTGTCCTTTCACCCTCCTTCTGTCCTTTCACCCTCCTTTTGTCCTTTCAACCTCCTTCTGTCCTTTCACCTTCCTTCTGTTCTTCCACCCTCCTTCTGTCCTTCCACCCTCCTTCTGTCCTTTTACCCTCCTTCTGTCCTTCCACCCTCCTTCTGTCCTTCCACCCTCCTTCTGTCCTTTCAGCCTCCTTCTGTCCTTCTACCCTCCTTCTGTCCTTCCATCCTCCTTCTGTCCTTTCACCCTCCTTCTGTCCTTACACCCTCCTTCTGTCCTTTCACCCTCCTTCTGTCCTTCCACCCTCCTTCTGTCCTTTCACCCTCCTTCTGTCCTTTCACCCTCCTTCCTTCTGTCATTACACCCTCCTTCCTTCTGTCCTTTCACCCTCCTTCTGTCCTTTCACCCTCCTTCTGTCCTTACACCCTCCTTCTGTCTTCACACCCTCCTTCTGTCCTTTCACCCTCGTTCTGTCCTTTCACCCTCCTTCTGTCCTTACACCCTCATTCTGTCCTTACACCCTCCTTCTGTCCTTTAACCCTCCTTCTGTCCTTTCACCCTCCTTCTGTCCTTTCACCCTCCTTCTGTCCTTTCAACCTCCTTCTGTCCTTTCACCTTCCTTCTGTTCTTCCACCCTCCTTCTGTCCTTCCACCCTCCTTCTGTCCTTTTACCCTCCTTCTGTCCTTCCACCCTCCTTCTGTCCTTCCACCCTCCTTCTGTCCTTTCAGCCTCCTTCTGTCCTTCTACCCTCCTTCTGTCCTTCGATCCTCCTTCTGTCCTTTCACCCTCCTTCTGTCCTTACACCCTCCTTCTGTCCTTTCAACCTCCTTCTGTCCTTTCACCTTCCTTCTGTTCTTCCACCCTCCTTCTGTCCTTCCACCCTCCTTCTGTCCTTTTACCCTCCTTCTGTCCTTCCACCCTCCTTCTGTCCTTCCACCCTCCTTCTGTCCTTTCAGCCTCCTTCTGTCCTTCTACCCTCCTTCTGTCCTTCCATCCTCCTTCTGTCCTTTCACCCTCCTTCTGTCCTTACACCCTCCTTCTGTCCTTTCACCCTCCTTCTGTCCTTCCACCCTCCTTCTGTCCTTTCACCCTCCTTCTGTCCTTTCACCCTCCTTCCTTCTGTCATTACACCCTCCTTCCTTCTGTCCTTTCACCCTCCTTCTGTCCTTTCACCCTCCTTCTGTCCTTACACCCTCCTTCTGTCCTCACACCCTCCTTCTGTCCTTTCACCCTCGTTCTGTCCTTTCACCCTCCTTCTGTCCTTACACCCTCATTCTGTCCTTACACCCTCCTTCTGTCCTTTAACCCTCCTTCTGTCGTTTCACCCTCCTTCTGTCCTTTCACCCTCCTTCTGTCCTTTCAACCTCCTTCTGTCCTTTCACCTTCCTTCTGTTCTTCCACCCTCCTTCTGTCCTTCCACCCTCCTTCTGTCCTTTTACCCTCCTTCTGTCCTTCCACCCTCCTTCTGTCCTTCCACCCTCCTTCTGTCCTTTCAGCCTCCTTCTGTCCTTCTACCCTCCTTCTGTCCTTCCATCCTCCTTCTGTCCTTTCACCCTCCTTCTGTCCTTACACCCTCCTTCTGTCCTTTCACCCTCCTTCTGTCCTTCCACCCTCCTTCTGTCCTTTCACCCTCCTTCTGTCCTTTCACCCTCCTTCTGTCCTTACACCCTCCTTCCTTCTGTCATTACACCCTCCTTCCTTCTGTCCTTTCACCCTCCTTCTGTCCTTTCACCCTCCTTCTGTCCTTACACCCTCCTTCTGTCCTTACACCCTCCTTCCTTCTGTCCTTTCACCCTCCTTCTGTCCTTTCACCCTCCTTCAGTCCTTACACCCTCCTTCTGTCCTTTCACCCTCCTTCTGTCCTTCCACCCTCCTTCTGTCCTTTCACCCTCCTTCTGTCTTTTCACCCTCCTTCTGTCCTTTCACCCTCCTTCTGTCCTTACACCCCCTTCTGTCCTTTCACCCTCCTTCTGTCCTTACACCCTCCTTCTGTCCTTTCACCCTCCTTCTGTCCTTACACCCTCCTTCTGTCCTTTCACCCTCCTTCTGTCCTTTCACCCTCCTTCCTTCTGTCCTTACACCCTCCTTCCTTCTGTCCTTTCACCCTCCTTCTGTCCTTTCACCCTCCTTCTGTCCTTACACCCTCCTTCTGTCCTTTCACACTCCTTCTGTCCTTCCACCCTCCTTCTGTCCTTTCACCCTCCTTCTGTCCTTTCACCCTCCTTCCTTCTGTCCATACACCCTCCTTCCTTCTGTCCTTTCACCCTCCTTCTGTCCTTTCACCCTCCTTCTGTCCTTACACCCTCCTTCTCTCCTTACACCCTCCTTCTGTCCTTTCACCCTCCTTCTGTCCTTTCACCCTCCTTCTGTCCTTACACCCTCCTTCTGTCCTTTCACCCTCCTTCTGTCCTTACACCCTCCTTCTGTCCTTTAACCCTCCTTCTGTCTTTTCACCCTCCTTCTGTCCTTTCACCCTCCTTCTGTCCTTTCACCCTCCTTCTGTCCTTACACCCTCATTCTGTCCTTACACCCTCCTTCCTTCTGTCCTTTCACCCTCCTTCTGTCCTTTCACCCTCCTTCTGTCCTTTCACCCTCCTTCTGTCCTTTCACCCTCCTTCTGTCCTTACACCCTCATTCTGTCCTTACACCCTCCTTCCTTCTGTCATTACACCCTCCTTCCTTCTGTCCTTACACCCTCCTTCTGTCCTTCCACCCTCCTTCTGTCCTTTCACCCTCCTTCTGTCCTTCCACCCTCCTTCTGTCCTTTCACCCTCCTTCTGTCCTCACACCCTCCTTCTGTCCTTTCACCCTCCTTCTGTCCTTTCACCCTCCTTCTGTCCTTACACCCTCCTTCTGTCCTTACACCCTCCTTCTGTCCTTTCACCCTCCTTCTGTCCTTTCACCCTCCTTCTGTCTTTACACCCTCCTTCTGTCCTTTCACCCTCCTTCTGTCCTTTCACCCTCCTTCTGTCCTTTCACCCTCCTTCTGTCCTCTCACCCTCCTTCTGTCCTTCCACCCTCCTTCTGTCCTTACACCCTCCTTCTGTCCTTTTACCCTCCTTCTGTCCTTTCACCCTCCTTCTGTCCTTCCACCCTCCTTCTGTCCTTTCACCCTCCTTCTGTCCTTCTACCCTCCTTCTGTCCTTCCATCCTCCTTCTGTCCTTTCACCCTCCTTCTGTCCTTACACCCTCCTTCTGTCCTTTCACCCTCCTTCTGTCCTTCCACCCTCCTTCTGTCCTTTCACCCTCCTTCTGTCCTTACACCCTCATTCTGTCCTTTCACTCCCCTTCTGTCCTTTCACCCTCCTTCTGTCCTTTCACCCACCTTCTGTCCTTTCACCCTCCTTCTGTCCTTTCACCCTCCTTCTGTCCTTTCACCCTCCTTCTGTCCTTTCACCCTCCTTCTGTCCTTTCACCCTCCTTCTGTCCTCACACCCTCTTTCTGTCCTCTCACCCTCCTTCTGTCCTTTCACCCTCCTTCTGTCCTTACACCCTCATTCTGTCCTTACACCCTCCTTCCTTCTGTCCTTTCACCCTCCTTCTGTCCTTTCACCCTCCTTCTGTCCTTACACCCTCCTTCTGTCCTTTCATCCTCCTTCTGTCCTTTCATCCTCCTTCTGTCCTTTCACCCTCCTTCTGTCCTTACACCCTCCTTCCTTCTGTCATTACACCCTCCTTCCTTCTGTCCTTACACCCTCCTTCTGTCCTTCCACCCTCCTTCTGTCCTTTCACCCTCCTTCTTTCCTTTCACCCTCCTTCTGTCCTTACACCCTCCTTCCTTCTGTCCTTACACCCTCCTTCCTTCTGTCCTTTCACCCTCCTTCTGTCCTTTCACCCTCCTTCTGTCCTTACACCCTCCTTCTGTCCTTTCACCCTCCTTCTGTCTTTTCACCCTCCTTCTGTCTTTTCACCCTCCTTCTGTCCTTACACCCCCCTTCTGTCCTTTCACCCTCCTTCTGTCCTTTCACCCTCCTTCTGTCCTTTCACCCTCCTTCCTTCTGTCCTTACACCCTCCTTCCTTCTGTCCTTTCACCCTCCTTCTGTCCTTTCACCCTCCTTCTGTCCTTACACCCTCCTTCTGTCCTTTCACACTCCTTCTGTGCTTCCACCCTCCTTGTGTCCTTTCACCCTCTTTCTGTCTTTTCACCCTCCTTCTGTCCTTTCACCCTCCTTCTGTCCTTACACCCCCCTTCTGTCCTTTCACCCTCCTTCTGTCCTTTCACCCTCCTTCTGTCCTTTCACCCTCCTTCCTTCTGTCCTTACACCCCCCTTCTGTCCTTTCACCCTCCTTCTGTCCTTTCACCCTCCTTCTGTCCTTTCACCCTCCTTCTGTCCTTACACCCTCCTTCTGTCCTTTCACACTCCTTCTGTGCTTCCACCCTCCTTCTGTCCTTTCACCCTCCTTCTGTCCTTTCACCCTCCTTCTGTCCTTACACCCTCATTCTGTCCTTACACCCTCATTCTGTCCTTACACCCTCCTTCCTTCTGTCCTTTCACCCTCCTTCTGTCCTTTCACCCTCCTTCTGTCCTTTCACCCTCCTTCTGTCCTTTCACCCTCCTTCTGTCCTTACACCCTCCTTCCTTCTGTCATTACACCCTCCTTCCTTCTGTCCTTACACCCTCCTTCTGTCCTTCCACCCTCCTTCTGTCCTTTCACCCTCCTTCTGTCCTTCCACCCTCCTTCTGTCCTTTCACCCTCCTTCTGTCCTCACACCCTCCTTCTGTCCTTTCACCCTCCTTCTGTCCTTTCACCCTCCTTCTGTCCTTACACCCTCCTTCTGTCCTTTCACCCTCCTTCTGTCCTTTCACCCTCCTTCTGTCTTTACACCCTCCTTCTGTCCTTTCACCCTCCTTCTGTCCTTTCACCCTCCTTCTGTCCTTTCACCCTCCTTCTGTCCTCTCACCCTCCTTCTGTCCTTCCACCCTCCTTCTGTCCTTACACCCTCCTTCTGTCCTTTTACCCTCCTTCTGTCCTTTCACCCTCCTTCTGTCCTTCCACCCTCCTTCTGTCCTTTCACCCTCCTTCTGTCCTTCTACCCTCCTTCTGTCCTTCCATCCTCCTTCTGTCCTTTCACCCTCCTTCTGTCCTTCCACCCTCCTTCTGTCCTTTCACCCTCCTTCTGTCCTTCCACCCTCCTTCTGTCCTTTCACCCTCCTTCTGTCCTTACACCCTCATTCTGTCCTTTCACTCCCCTTCTGTCCTTTCACCCTCCTTCTGTCCTTTCACCCACCTTCTGTCCTTTCACCCTCCTTCTGTCCTTTCACCCTCCTTCTGTCCTTTAACCCTCCTTCTGTCCTTTCACCCTCCTTCTGTCCTTTCACCCTCCTTCTGTCCTTTCACCCTCCTTCTGTCCTCACACCCTCTTTCTGTCCTCTCACCCTCCTTCTGTCCTTTCACCCTCCTTCTGTCCTTACACCCTCATTCTGTCCTTACACCCTCCTTCCTTCTGTCCTTACACCCTCCTTCCTTCTGTCCTTTAACCCTCCTTCTGTCCTTTCACCCTCCTTCTGTCCTTTCACCCTCCTTCTGTCCTTTCACCCTCCTTCTGTCCTCACACCCTCTTTCTGTCCTCTCACCCTCCTTCTGTCCTTTCACCCTCCTTCTGTCCTTACACCCTCATTCTGTCCTTACACCCTCCTTCTTTCTGTCCTTACACCCTCCTTCCTTCTGTCCTTTCACCCTCCTTCTGTCCTTTCACCCTCCTTCTGTCCTTACACCCTCCTTCTGTCCTTTCACCCTCCTTCTGTCCTTTCACCCTCCTTCTGTCCTTTCCCCCTCCTTCCTTCTGTCCTTACACCCTCCTTCCTTCTGTCCTTTCACCCTCCTTCTGTCCTTTCACCCTCCTTCTGTCCTTACACCCTCCTTCTGTCCTTTCACCCTCCTTCTGTCCTTTCACCCTCCTTCTGTCCTCTCACCCTCCTTCTGTCCTTCCACCCTCCTTCTGTCCTTACACCCTCCTTCTGTCCTTTTACCCTCCTTCTGTCCTTTCACTCTCCTTCTGTCCTTCCACCCTCCTTCTGTCCTTTCACCCTCCTTCTGTCCTTCTACCCTCCTTCTGTCCTTCCATCCTCCTTCTGTCCTTTCACCCTCCTTCTGTCCTTACACCCTCCTTCTGTCCTTTCACCCTCCTTCTGTCCTTCCACCCTCCTTCTGTCCTTTCACCCTCCTTCTGTCCTTACACCCTCATTCTGTCCTTTCACTCCCCTACTGTCCTTTCACCCTCCTTCTGTCCTTTCACCCACCTTCTGTCCTTTCACCCTCCTTCTGTCCTTTCACCCTCCTTCTGTCCTTTAACCCTCCTTCTGTCCTTTCACCCTCCTTCTGTCCTTTCACCCTCCTTCTGTCCTTTCACCCTCCTTCTGTCCTCACACCCTCTTTCTGTCCTCTCACCCTCCTTCTGTCCTTTCACCCTCCTTCTGTCCTTACACCCTCATTCTGTCCTTACACCCTCCTTCCTTCTGTCCTTACACCCTCCTTCCTTCTGTCCTTTCACCCTCCTTCTGTCCTTACACCCTCCTTCTGTCCTTACACCCTCCTTCTGTCCTTTCACCCTCCTTCTGTCCTTTCATCCTCCTTCTGTCCTTTCACCCTCCTTCTGTCCTTTCACCCTCCTTCTGTCCTTACACCCTCCTTCCTTCTGTCATTACACCCTCCTTCCTTCTGTCTTTACACCCTCCTTCTGTCCTTCCACCCTCCTTCTGTCCTTTCACCCTCCTTCTTTCCTTTCACCCTCCTTCTGTCCTTACACCCTCCTTCCTTCTGTCCTTACACCCTCCTTCCTTCTGTCCTTTCACCCTCCTTCTGTCCTTTCACCCTCCTTCTGTCCTTACACCCTCCTTCTGTCCTTTCACCCTCCTTCTGTCTTTTCACCCTCCTTCTGTCTTTTCACCCTCCTTCTGTCCTTACACCCCCCTTCTGTCCTTTCACCCTCCTTCTGTCCTTTCACCCTCCTTCTGTCCTTTCACCCTCCTTCCTTCTGTCCTTACACCCTCCTTCCTTCTGTCCTTTCACCCTCCTTCTGTCCTTTCACCCTCCTTCTGTCCTTACACCCTCCTTCTGTCCTTTCACACTCCTTCTGTGCTTCCACCCTCCTTGTGTCCTTTCACCCTCTTTCTGTCTTTTCACCCTCCTTCTGTCCTTTCACCCTCCTTCTGTCCTTACACCCCCCTTCTGTCCTTTCACCCTCCTTCTGTCCTTTCACCCTCCTTCTGTCCTTTCACCCTCCTTCCTTCTGTCCTTACACCCTCCTTCCTTCTGTCCTTTCACCCTCCTTCTGTCCTTACACCCTCCTTCTGTCCTTTCACACTCCTTCTGTGCTTCCACCCTCCTTGTGTCCTTTCACCCTCTTTCTGTCTTTTCACCCTCCTTCTGTCCTTTCACCCTCCTTCTGTCCTTCCACCCTCCTGTCCTTTCACCCTCCTTCTGTCTTTTCACCCTCCTTCTGTCCTTTCACCCTCCTTCTGTCCTTTCACCCTCCTTCTGTCGTTTCACCCTCCTTCTGTCCTTCCACCCTCCTTCTGTCCTTTCACCCTCCTTCCTTCTGTCCTTACACCCTCCTTCCTTCTGTCCTTTCACCCTCCTTCTGTCCTTTCACCCTCCTTCTGTCCTTCCACCCTCCTTCTGTCTTTTCACCCTCCTTCTGTCCTTTCACCCTCCTTCTGTCCTTACACCCTCCTTCTGTCCTTCCACCCTCCTTCTGTCCTTACACCCTCCTTCTGTCCTTTCACCCTCCTTCTGTCCTTTCACCCTCCTTCTGTCCTTTCACCCTCCTTCCTTCTGTCCTTACACCCTCCTTCCTTCTGTCCTTTTACCCTCCTTCTGTCCTTTCACCCTCCTTCTGTCCTTTCACCCTCCTTCCTTCTGTCCTTACACCCTCCTTCCTTCTGTCCTTTCACCCTCCTTCTGTCCTTTCACCCTCCTTCTGTCCTTTCACCCTCCTTCTGTCCTTCCACCCTCCTTCTGTCCTTTCACCCTCCTTCTGTCTTTTCACCCTCCTTCTGTCCTTTCACCCTCCTTCTGTCCTTACACCCTCCTTCTGTCCTTCCACCCTCCTTCTGTCCTTACACCCTCCTTCTGTCCTTTCACCCTCCTTCTGTCCTTTCACCCTCCTTCTGTCCTTTCACCCTCCTTCCTTCTGTCCTTACACCCTCCTTCCTTCTGTCCTTTCACCCTCCTTCTGTCCTTTCACCCTCCTTCTGTCCTTCCACCCTCCTTCTGTCCTTACACCCTCCTTCTGTCCTTTTACCCTCCTTCTGTCCTTTCACCCTCCTTCTGTCCTTCCACCCTCCTTCTGTCCTTACACCCTCCTTCTGTCCTTACACCCTCATTCTGTCCTTACACCCTCCTTCCTTCTGTCCTTACACCCTCCTTCCTTCTGTCCTTTCACCCTCCTTCTGTCCTTTCTCCCTCCTTCTGTCCTTACACCCTCCTTCTGTCCTTTCACCCTCCTTCTGTCCTCACACCCTCCTTCCGTCCTTTCACCCTCCTTCTGTCCTTTCACCCTCCTTCTGTCCTTACACCCTCCTTCTGTCCTTTCACCCTCCTTCTGTCCTTACACCCTCCTTCCTTCTGTCATTACACCCTCCTTCCTTCTGTCCTTTCACCCTCCTTCTGTCCTTTCACCCTCCTTCTGTCCATTCTCCCTCCTTCTGTCCTCACACCCTCCTTCTGTCCTTTCACCCTCCTTCTGTCCTTTCACCCTCCTTCTGTCCTTACACCCTCATTCTGTCCTCACACCCTCCTTCCTTCTGTCCTTACACCCTCCTTCCTTCTGTCCTTTCACCCTCCTTCTGTCCATTCACCCTCCTTCTGTCCTCACACCCTCCTTCTGTCCTTTCACCCTCCTTCTGTCCTTTCACCCTCCTTCTGTCCTTACACCCTCATTCTGTCCTCACACCCTCCTTCCTTCTGTCCTTACACCCTCCTTCCTTCTGTCCTTTCACCCTCCTTCTGTCCTTTCTCCCTCCTTCTGTCCTTACACCCTCCTTCTGTCCTTTCACCCTCCTTCTGTCCTCACACCCTCCTTCCGTCCTTTCACCCTCCTTCTGTCCTTTCACCCTCCTTCTGTCCTTACACCCTCCTTCCTTCTGTCATTACACCCTCCTTCCTTCTGTCCTTACACCCTCCTTCTGTCCTTTCACCCTCCTTCTGTCCTTCCACCCTCCTTCTGTCCTTTCACCCTCCTTCTGTCTTTTCACCCTCCTTCTGTCCTTTCACCCTCCTTCTGTCCTTACACCCCCCTTCTGTCCTTTCACCCTCATTCTGTCCTTTCACCATCCTTCTATCCTTTCACCCTCCTTCCTTCTGTCCTTACACCCTCCTTCCTTCGGTCCTTTCACCCTCCTTCTGTCCTTTCACCCTCCTTCTGTTCTTACACCCTCCTTCTGTCCTTTCAGACTCCTTCTGTCTTTTCACCCTCCTTCTGTCCTTTCACCCTCCTTCTGTCCTTACACCCTCCTTCTGTCCTTTCACCCTCCTTCTGTCCTTTCACCCTCCTTCTGTCCTTACACCCTCCTTCTGTCCTTACACCCTCCTTCTGTTCTTACACCCTCCTTCTGTCCTTTTACCCTCCTTCTGTCCTTTCACCCTCCTTCTGTCCTTCCACCCTCCTTCTGTCCTTTCACCCTCCTTCTGTTCTTCTACCCTCCTTCTGTCCTTCCATCCTCCTTCTGTCCTTTCACCCTCCTTCTGTCCTTACACCCTCCTTCTGTCCTTCCACCCTCCTTCTGTCCTTTCACCCTCCTTCTGTCCTTTCACCCTCCTTCTGTCCTTACACCCTCCTTCCTTCTGTCATTACACCCTCCTTCCTTCTGTCCTTTCACCCTCCTTTTGTCCTTTCACCCTCCTTCTGTCCTTTCACCCTTCTTCTGTCCTTACACCCTCCTTCTGTCCTTTCACCCTCCTTCTGTCCTTACACCCTCCTTCTGTCCTTTCACCCTCCTTCTGTCCTTTCACCCTCCTTCTGTCCTTTCACCCTCCTTCCTTCTGTCCTTACACCCTCCTTCCTTCTGTCCTTTCACCCTCCTTCTGTCCTTTCACCCTCCTTCTGTCCTTTCACCCTCCTTCTGTCCTTCCACCCTCCTTCTGTCCTTTCACCCTCCTTCTGTCCTTACACCCTCCTTCCTTCTGTCATTACACCCTCCTTCCTTCTGTCCTTTCACCCTCCTTCTGTCCTTTCACCCTCCTTCTGTCCTTACACCCTCCTTCTGTCCTTTCACCCTCCTTCTGTCCTTTCACCCTCCTTCTGTCCTTTCACCCTCCTTCTGTCCTTTCACCCTCCTTCCTTCTGTCCTTACACCCTCCTTCCTTCTGTCCTTTCACCCTCCTTCTGTCCTTTCACCCTCCTTCTGTCCTTTCACCCTCCTTCTGTCCTTTCACCCTCCTTCCTTCTGTCCTTACACCCTCCTTCCTTCTGTCCTTTCACCCTCCTTCTGTCCTTTCACCCTCCTTCTGTCCTAACACCCTCCTTCTGTCCTAACACCCTCCTTCTGTCCTTTCACCCTCCTTCTGTCCTTCCACCCTCCTTCTGTCCTTTCACCCTCCTTCTGTCCTTTCACCCTCCTTCTGTCCTTACACCCTCCTTCTGTCCTTTCACCCTCCTTCTGTCCTTTCACCCTCCTTCTGTCCTTTCACCCTCCTTCCTTCTGTCCTTACACCCTCCTTCCTTCTGTCCTTTCACCCTCCTTCTGTCCTTACACCCTCATTCTGTCCTTACACCCTCCTTCCTTCTGTCCTTACACCCTCCTTCCTTCTGTCCTTTCACCCTCCTTCTGTCCTTTCACCCTCCGTCTATCCTTACACCCTCCTTCTGTCCTTTCACCCTCCTTCTGTCCTTACACCCTCCTTCTGTCCTTTCACCCTCCTTCTGTCCTTACACCCTCCATCTGTCCTTTCACCCTCCTTCTGTCCTTACACCCTCCTTCTGTCCTTTCACCCTCCTTCTGTCCTTCCACCCTCCTTCTGTCCTTTCACCCTCCTTCTGTCCTTTCACCCTCCTTCTGTCCTTACACCTTCCTTCCTTCTTTCATTACACCCTCCTTCTTTCCTTTCACCCTTCTTCCTTCTGTCCTTACACCCTCCTTCCTTCTGTCCTTTCACCCTCCTTCTGTCCTTTCACCCTCCTTCTGTCCTTCCACCCTCCTTCTGTCCTTTCACCCTCCTTCTGTCCTTTCACCCTCCTTCTGTCCTTACACCCTCCTTCCTTTTGTCATTACACCCTCCTTCCTTCTGTCCTTACACCCTCCTTCTGTCCTTCCACCCTCCTTCTGTCCTTTTACCCTCCTTCTGTCCTTTCACCCTCCTTCTGTCCTTCCACCCTCCTTCTGTCCTTTCACCCTCCTTCTGTCCTCACACCCTCCTTCTGTCCTTTCACCCTCGTTCTGTCCTTTCACCCTCCTTCTGTCCTTACACCCTCATTCTGTCCTTACACCCTCCTTCTGTCCTTTCACCCTCCTTCTGTCCTTTCACCCTCCTTCTGTCCTTTCACCCTCCTTCTGTCCTTTCAACCTCCTTCTGTCCTTTCACCTTCCTTCTGTCCTTCCACCCTCCTTCTGTCCTTCCACCCTCCTTCTGTCCTTTTACCCTCCTTCTGTCCTTCCACCCTCCTTCTGTCCTTCCACCCTCCTTCTGTCCTTTCAGCCTCCTTCTGTCCTTCTACCCTCCTTCTGTCCTTCCATCCTCCTTCTGTCCTTTCACCCTCCTTCTGTCCTTACACCCTCCTTCTGTCCTTTCACCCTCCTTCTGTCCTTCAACCCTCCTTCTGTCCTTTCACCCTCCTTCTGTCCTTTCACCCTCCTTCTGTCCTTACACCCTCCTTCCTTCTGTCATTACACCCTCCTTCCTTCTGTCCTTTCACCCTCCTTCTGTCCTTTCACCCTCCTTCTGTCCTTACACCCTCCTTCTGTCCTTTCACCCTCCTTCTGTCCTTTCACCCTCCTTCCTTCTGTCCTTACACCCTCCTTCCTTCTGTCCTTTCACCCTCCTTCTGTCCTTTCACCCTCCTTCAGTCCTTACACCCTCCTTCTGTCCTTTCACCCTCCTTCTGTCCTTCCACCCTCCTTCTGTCCTTTCACCCTCCTTCTGTCTTTTCACCCTCCTTCTGTCCTTTCACCCTCCTTCTGTCCTTACACCCCCCTTCTGTCCTTTCACCCTCCTTCTGTCCTTACACCCTCCTTCTGTCCTTTCACCCTCCTTCTGTCCTTACACCCTCCTTCTGTCCTTTCACCCTCCTTCTGTCCTTTCACCCTCCTTCTGTCCTTTCACCCTCCTTCCTTCTGTCCTTACACCCTCCTTCCTTCTGTCCTTTCACCCTCCTTCTCTCCTTTCACCCTCCTTCTGTCCTTACACCCTCCTTCTGTCCTTTCACCCTCCTTCTGTCCTTCCACCCTCCTTCTGTCCTTTCACCCTCCTTCTGTCCTTTCACCCTCCTTCCTTCTGTCCTTACACCCTCCTTCCTTCTGTCCTTTCAGCCTCCTTCTGTCCTTTCACCCCCCTTCTGTCCTTACACCCTCCTTCTCTCCTTACACCCTCCTTCTGTCCTTTCACCCTCCTTCTGTCCTTTCACCCTCCTTCTGTCCTTACACCCTCCTTCTGTCCTTTCACCCTCCTTCTGTCCTTACACCCTCCTTCTGTCCTTTAACCCTCCTTCTGTCTTTTCACCCTCCTTCTGTCCTTTCACCCTCCTTCTGTCCTTTCACCCTCCTTCTGTCCTTACACCCTCATTCTGTCCTTACACCCTCCTTCCTTCTGTCCTTACACCCTCCTTCCTTCTGTCCTTTCACCCTCCTTCTGTCCTTTCACCCTCCTTCTGTCCTTTCACCCTCCTTCTGTCCTTTCACCCTCCTTCTGTCCTTACACCCTCCTTCCTTCTGTCATTACACCCTCCTTCCTTCTGTCCTTACACCCTCCTTCTGTCCTTCCACCCTCCTTCTGTCCTTTCACCCTCCTTCTGTCCTTCTACCCTCCTTCTGTCCTTTCACCCTCCTTCTGTCCTTTCACCCTCCTTCTGTCCTTACACCCTCCTTCTGTCCTTACACCCTCCTTCTGTCATTTCACCCTCCTTCTGTCCTTTCACCCTCCTTCTGTCTTTACACCCTCCTTCTGTCCTTTCACCCTCCTTCTGTCCTTTCACCCTCCTTCTGTCCTTTCACCCTCCTTCTGTCCTCTCACCCTCCTTCTGTCCTTCCACCCTCCTTCTGTCCTTACACCCTCCTTCTGTCCTTTTACCCTCCTTCTGTCCTTTCACCCTCCTTCTGTCCTTCCACCCTCCTTCTGTCCTTTCACCCTCCTTCTGTCCTTCTACCCTCCTTCTGTCCTTCCATCCTCCTTCTGTCCTTTCACCCTCCTTCTGTCCTTACACCCTCCTTCTGTCCTTTCACCCTCCTTCTGTCCTTCCACCCTCCTTCTGTCCTTTCACCCTCCTTCTGTCCTTACACCCTCATTCTGTCCTTTCACTCTCCTTCTGTCCTTTCACCCTCCTTCTGTCCTTTCACCCTCCTTCTGTCCTTTCACCCTCCTTCTGTCCTTTCACCCTCCTTCTGTCCTTTAACCCTCCTTCTGTCCTTTCACCCTCCTTCTGTCCTTTCACCCTCCTTCTGTCCTTTCACCCTCCTTCTGTCCTTACACCCTCATTCTGTCCTTACACCCTCCTTCCTTCTGTCCTTTCACCCTCCTTCTGTCCTTTCACCCTCCTTCTGTCCTTACACCCTCCTTCTGTCCTTTCACCCTCCTTCTGTCCTTTCACCCTCCTTCTGTCCTTTCACCCTCCTTCTGTCCTTACACCCTCATTCTGTCCTTACACCCTCCTTCCTTCTGTCCTTTCACCCTCCTTCTGTCCTTTCACCCTCCTTCTGTCCTTTCACCCTCCTTCTGTCCTTTCACCCTCCTTCTGTCCTTACACCCTCATTCTGTCCTTACACCCTCCTTCCTTCTGTCCTTTCACCCTCCTTCTGTCCTTTCACCCTCCTTCTGTCCTTACACCCTCCTTCTGTCCTTTCACCCTCCTTCTGTCCTTCCACCCTCCTTCTGTCCTTACACCCTCCTTCTGTCCTTTCACCCTCCTTCTGTCCTTTCATCCTCCTTCTGTCCTTTCACCCTCCTTCTGTCCTTCCACCCTCCTTCCTTCTGTCATTACACCCTCCTTCCTTCTGTCCTTACACCCTCCTTCTGTCCTTCCACCCTCCTTCTGTCCTTTCACCCTCCTTCTGTCCTTTCACCCTCCTTCCTTCTGTCCTTACACCCTCCTTCCTTCTGTCCTTTCACCCTCCTTCTGTCCTTTCACCCTCCTTCTCTCCTTACACCCTCCTTCTGTCCTTTCACCCTCCTTCTGTCCTTCCACCCTCCTTCTGTCCTTTCACCCTCCTTCTGTCTTTTCACCCTCCTTCTGTCTTTTCACCCTCCTTCTGTCCTTACACCCCCCTTCTGTCCTTTCACCCTCCTTCTGTCCTTTCACCCTCCTTCTGTCCTTTCACCCTCCTTCCTTCTGTCCTTACACCCTCCTTCCTTCTGTCCTTTCACGCTCCTTCTGTCCTTTCACCCTCCTTCTGTCCTTACACCCTCCTTCTGTCCTTTCACACTCCTTCTGTGCTTCCACCCTCCTTGTGTCCTTTCACCCTCTTTCTGTCTTTTCACCCTCCTTCTGTCCTTTCACCCTCCTTCTGTCCTTACACCCCCCTTCTGTCCTTTCACCCTCCTTCTGTCATTTCACCCTCCTTCTGTCCTTTCACCCTCCTTCCTTCTGTCCTTACACCCTCCTTCCTTCTGTCCTTTCACCCTCCTTCTGTCCTTTCACCCTCCTTCTGTCCTTCCACCCTCCTTCTGTCCTTTCACCCTCCTTCTGTCCTTACACCCTCCTTCTGTCCTTACACCCTCCTTCTGTCCTTTCACCCTCCTTCTGTCCTTTCATCCTCCTTCTGTCCTTTCACCCTCCTTCTGTCCTTACACCCTCCTTCCTTCTGTCATTACACCCTCCTTCCTTCTGTCCTTACACCCTCCTTCTGTCCTTCCACCCTCCTTCTGTCCTTTCACCCTCCTTCTGTCCTTTCACCCTCCTTCCTTCTGTCCTTACACCCTCCTTCCTTCTGTCCTTTCACCCTCCTTCTGTCCTTTCACCCTCCTTCTGTCCTTACACCCTCCTTCTGTCCTTTCACCCTCCTTCTGTCCTTCCACCCTCCTTCTGTCCTTTCACCCTCCTTCTGTCTTTTCACCCTCCTTCTGTCTTTTCACCCTCCTTCTGTCCTTACACCCCCCTTCTGTCCTTTCACCCTCCTTCTGTCCTTTCACCCCCTTCTGTCCTTTCACCCTCCTTCTGTCCTTTCACCCTCCTTCTGTCCTTTCACCCTCCTTCCTTCTGTCCTTACACCCTCCTTCCTTCTGTCCTTTCACCCTCCTTCTGTCCTTTCACCCTCCTTCTGTCCTTACACCCTCCTTCTGTCCTTTCACCCTCCTTCTGTCCTTCCACCCTCCTTCTGTCCTATCACCCTCCTTCTGTCCTTACACCCTCCTTCTGTCCTTACACCCTCCTTCTGTCCTTTCACCCTCCTTCTGTCCTTTCATCCTCCTTCTGTCCTTTCACCCTCCTTCTGTCCTTACACCCTCCTTCCTTCTGTCATTACACCCTCCTTCCTTCTGTCCTTACACCCTCCTTCTGTCCTTCCACCCTCCTTCTGTCCTTTCACCCTCCTTCTGTCCTTTCACCCTCCTTCCTTCTGTCCTTACACCCTCCTTCCTTCTGTCCTTTCACCCTCCTTCTGTCCTTTCACCCTCCTTCTGTCCTTACATCCTCCTTCTGTCCTTTCACCCTCCTTCTGTCCTTCCACCCTCCTTCTGTCCTTTCACCCTCCTTCTGTCTTTTCACCCTCCTTCTGTCTTTTCACCCTCCTTCTGTCCTTAAACCCCCCTTCTGTCCTTTCACCCTCCTTCTGTCCTTTCACCCTCCTTCTGTCCTTTCACCCTCCTTCCTTCTGTCCTTACACCCTCCTTCCTTCTGTCCTTTCACCCTCCTTCTGTCCTTTCACCCTCCTTCTGTCCTTACACCCTCCTTGTGTCCTTTCACCCTCTTTCTGTCTTTTCACCCTCCTTCTGTCCTTTCACCCTCCTTCTGTCCTTACACCCCCCTTCTGTCCTTTCACCCTCCTTCTGTCCTTTCACCCTCCTTCTGTCCTTTCACCCTCCTTCCTTCTGTCCTTACACCCTCCTTCCTTCTGTCCTTTCACCCTCCTTCTGTCCTTACACCCTCCTTCTGTCCTTACACCCTCCTTCTGTCCTTTCACCCTCATTCTGTCCTTCCACCCTCCTTCTGTCCTTTCACCCTCCTTCTGTCTTTTCACCCTCCTTCTGTCCTTTCACCCTCCTTCTGTCCTTTCACCCTCCTTCTGTCCTTTCACCCTCCTTCCTTCTGTCCTTACACCCTCCTTCCTTCTGTCCTTTCACCCTCCTTCTGTCCTTTCACCCTCCTTCTGTCCTAACACCCTCCTTCTGTCCTTTCACCCTCCTTCTGTCCTTCCACCCTCCTTCTGTCCTTTCACCCTCCTTCTGTCCTTTCACCCTCCTTCTGTCCTTACACCCTCCTTCTGTCCTTTCACCCTCCTTCTGTCCTTTCACCCTCCTTCTGTCCTTTCACCCTCCTTCCTTCTGTCCTTACACCCTCCTTCCTTCTGTCCTTTCACCCTCCTTCTGTCCTTACACCCTCATTCTGTCCTTACACCCTCCTTCCTTCTGTCCTTACACCCTCCTTCCTTCTGTCCTTTCACCCTCCTTCTGTCCTTTCACCCTCCGTCTATCCTTACACCCTCCTTCTGTCCTTTCACCCTCCTTCTGTCCTTTCACCCTCCTTCTGTCCTTACACCCTCCTTCTGTCCTTTCACCCTCCTTCTGTCCTTACACCCTCCTTCTGTCATTTCACCCTCCTTCTGTCCTTACACCCTCCTTCTGTCCTTTCACCCTCCTTCTGTCCTTCCACCCTCTTTCTGTCCTTTCACCCTCCTTCTGTCCTTTCACCCTCCTTCTGTCCTTACACCTTCCTTCCTTCTTTCATTACACCCTCCTTCCTTCTGTCCTTTCACCCTCCTTCTTTCCTTTCACCCTTCTTCCTTCTGTCCTTACACCCTCCTTCCTTCTGTCCTTTCACCCTCCTTCTGTCCTTTCACCCTCCTTCTGTCCTTCCACCCTCCTTCTGTCCTTTCAACCTCCTTCTGTCCTTTCACCCTCCTTCTGTCCTTACACCCTCCTTCCTTCTGTCATTACACCCTCCTTCCTTCTGTCCTTACACCCTCCTTCTGTCCTTCCACCCTCCTTCTGTCCTTTTACCCTCCTTCTGTCCTTTCACCCTCCTTCTGTCCTTCCACCCTCCTTCTGTCCTTTCACCCTCCTTCTGTCCTCACACCCTCCTTCTGTCCTTTCACCCTTGTTCTGTCCTTTCACCCTCCTTCTGTCCTTACACCCTCATTCTGTCCTTACACCCTCCTTCTGTCCTTTCACCCTCCTTCTGTCCTTTCACCCTCCTTCTGTCCTTTCACCCTCCTTCTGTCCTTTCAACCTCCTTCTGTCCTTTCACCTTCCGTCTGTCCTTCCACCCTCCTTCTGTCCTTTCACCCTCCTTCTGTCCTTTCACCCTCCTTCTTTCCTTTCACCCTTCTTCCTTCTGTCCTTACACCCTCCTTCCTTCTGTCCTTACACCCTCCTTCTGTCCTTTCACCCTCCTTCTGTCCTTCCACCCTCCTTCCTTCTGTCCTTTCACCCTCCTTCTGTCCTTTCACCCTCCTTCAGTCCTTACACCCTCCTTCTGTCCTTTCACCCTCCTTCTGTCCTTCCACCCTCCTTCTGTCCTTTCACCCTCCTTCTGTCTTTTCACCCTCCTTCTGTCCTTTCACCCTCCTTCTGTCCTTACACCCCCCTTCTGTCCTTTCACCCTCCTTCTGTCCTTACACCCTCCTTCTGTCCTTTCACCCTCCTTCTGTCCTTACACCCTCCTTTTGTCCTTTCACCCTCCTTCTGTCCTTTCACCCTCCTTCTGTCCTTTCACCCTCCTTCCTTCTGTCCTTACACCCTCCTTCCTTCTGTCCTTTCACCCTCCTTCTGTCCTTTCACCCTCCTTCTGTCCTTACACCCTCCTTCTGTCCTTTCACCCTCCTTCTGTCCTTCCACCCTCCTTCTGTCCTTTCACCCTCCTTCTGTCCTTTCACCCTCCTTCCTTCTGTCCTTACACCCTCCTTCCTTCTGTCCTTTCACCCTCCTTCTGTCCTTTCACCCTCCTTCTGTCCTTTCACCCTCCTTCCTTCTGTCCTTACACCCTCCTTCCTTCTGTCCTTTCACCCTCCTTCTGTCCTTTCACCCTCCTTCTGTCCTTTCACCCTCCTTCTGTCCTTACACCCTCCTTCTGTCCTTTCACCCTCCTTCTGTCCTTACACCCTCCTTCTGTCATTTCACCCTCCTTCTGTCCTTACACCCTCCTTCTGTCCTTTCACCCTCCTTCTGTCCTTCCACCCTCTTTCTGTCCTTTCACCCTCCTTCTGTCCTTTCACCCTCCTTCTGTCCTTACACCTTCCTTCCTTCTTTCATTACACCCTCCTTCCTTCTGTCCTTTCACCCTCCTTCTTTCCTTTCACCCTTCTTCCTTCTGTCCTTACACCCTCCTTCCTTCTGTCCTTTCACCCTCCTTCTGTCCTTTCACCCTCCTTCTGTCCTTCCACCCTCCTTCTGTCCTTTCACCCTCCTTCTGTCCTTTCACCCTCCTTCTGTCCTTACACCCTCCTTCCTTCTGTCATTACACCCTCCTTCCTTCTGTCCTTACACCCTCCTTCTGTCCTTCCACCCTCCTTCTGTCCTTTTACCCTCCTTCTGTCCTTTCACCCTCCTTCTGTCCTTCCACCCTCCTTCTGTCCTTTCACCCTCCTTCTGTCCTCACACCCTCCTTCTGTCCTTTCACCCTTGTTCTGTCCTTTCACCCTCCTTCTGTCCTTACACCCTCATTCTGTCCTTACACCCTCCTTCTGTCCTTTCACCCTCCTTCTGTCCTTTCACCCTCCTTCTGTCCTTTCACCCTCCTTCTGTCCTTTCAACCTCCTTCTGTCCTTTCACCTTCCGTCTGTCCTTCCACCCTCCTTCTGTCCTTCCACCCTCCTTCTGTCCTTTTACCCTCCTTCTGTCCTTTCACCTTCCGTCTGTCCTTCCACCCTCCTTCTGTCCTTCCACCCTCCTTCTGTCCTTTCACCCTCCTTCTGTCCTTTCAACCTCCTTCTGTCCTTTCACCCTCCTTCTGTCCTTTCAACCTCCTTCTGTCCTTTCACCTTCCGTCTGTCCTTCCACCCTCCTTCTGTCCTTTCACCCTCCTTCTGTCCTTTCAACCTCCTTCTGTCCTTTCACCTTCCGTCTGTCCTTCCACCCTCCTTCTGTCCTTCCACCCTCCCTCTGTCCTTTCAGCCTCCTTCTGTCCTTCTACCCTCCTTCTGTCCTTCCATCCTCCTTCTGTCCTTTCACCCTCCTTCTGTCCTTACACCCTCCTTCTGTCCTTTCACCCTCCTTCTGTCCTTCCACCCTCCTTCTGTCCTTTCACCCTCCTTCTGTCCTTTCACCCTCCTTCCGTCCTTACACCCTCCTTCCTTCTGTCATTACACCCTCCTTCCTTCTGTCCTTTCACCCTCCTTCTGTCCTTTCACCCTCCTTCTGTCCTTACACCCTCCTTCTGTCCTTTCACCCTCCTTCTGTCCTTTCACCCTCCTTCTGTCCTTACACCATCCTTCTGTCCTTTCACCCTCCTTCTGTCCTTTCACCCTCCTTCTGTCCTTTCACCCTCCTTCTTTCCTTTCACCCTTCTTCCTTCTGTCCTTACACCCTCCTTCCTTCTGTCCTTACACCCTCCTTCTGTCCTTTCACCCTCCTTCTGTCCTTCCACCCTCCTTCCTTCTGTCCTTTCACCCTCCTTCTGTCCTTTCACCCTCCTTCAGTCCTTACACCCTCCTTCTGTCCTTTCACCCTCCTTCTGTCCTTCCACCCTCCTTCTGTCCTTTCACCCTCCTTCTGTCTTTTCACCCTCCTTCTGTCCTTTCACCCTCCTTCTGTCCTTAAACCCCCCTTCTGTCCTTTCACCCTCCTTCTGTCCTTACACCCTCCTTCTGTCCTTTCACCCTCCTTCTGTCCTTACACCCTCCTTTTGTCCTTTCACCCTCCTTCTGTCCTTTCACCCTCCTTCTGTCCTTTCACCCTCCTTCCTTCTGTCCTTACACCCTCCTTCCTTCTGTCCTTTCACCCTCCTTCTGTCCTTTCACCCTCCTTCTGTCCTTACACCCTCCTTCTGTCCTTTCACCCTCCTTCTGTCCTTCCACCCTCCTTCTGTCCTTTCACCCTCCTTCTGTCCTTTCACCCTCCTTCCTTCTGTCCTTACACCCTCCTTCCTTCTGTCCTTTCACCCTCCTTCTGTCCTTTCACCCTCCTTCTGTCCTTACACCCTCCTTCTCTCCTTACACCCTCCTTCTGTCCTTTCACCCTCCTTCTGTCCTTTCACCCTCCTTCTGTCCTCTCACCCTCCTTCTGTCCTTCCACCCTCCTTCTGTCCTTACACCCTCCTTCTGTCCTTTTACCCTCCTTCTGTCCTTTCACCCTCCTTCTGTCCTTCTACCCTCCTTCTGTCCTTCCATCCTCCTTCTGTCCTTTCACCCTCCTTCTGTCCTTACACCCTCCTTCTGTCCTTTCACCCTCCTTCTGTCCTTCCACCCTCCTTCTGTCCTTTCACCCTCCTTCTGTCCTTACACCCTCATTCTGTCCTTTCACTCTCCTTCTGTCCTTTCACCCTCCTTCTGTCCTTTCACCCACCTTCTGTCCTTTCACCCTCCTTCTGTCCTTTCACCCTCCTTCTGTCCTTTAACCCTCCTTCTGTCCTTTCACCCTCCTTCTGTCCTTTCACCCTCCTTCTGTCCTTTCACCCTCCTTCTGTCCTTACACCCTCATTCTGTCCTTACACCCTCCTTCCTTCTGTCCTTTCACCCTCCTTCTGTCCTTTCACCCTCCTTCTGTCCTCACACCCTCTTTCTGTCCTTTCACCCTCCTTCTGTCCTTTCACCCTCCTTCTGTCCTTACACCCTCATTCTGTCCTTACACCCTCCTTCCTTCTGTCCTTACACCCTCCTTCCTTCTGTCCTTTCACCCTCCTTCTGTCCTTTCACCCTCCTTCTGTCCTTACACCCTCCTTCTGTCCTTTCACCCTCCTTCTGTCCTTCCACCCTCCTTCTGTCCTTACACCCTCCTTCTGTCCTTTCACCCTCCTTCTGTCCTTACACCCTCCTTCCTTCTGTCATTACACCCTCCTTCCTTCTGTCCTTACACCCTCCTTCTGTCCTTCCACCCTCCTTCTGTCCTTTCACCCTCCTTCTGTCCTTTCACCCTCCTTCCTTCTGTCCTTACACCCTCCTTCCTTCTGTCCTTTCACCCTCCTTCTGTCCTTTCACCCTCCTTCTGTCCTTACACCCTCCTTCTGTCCTTTCACCCTCCTTCTGTCCTTCCACCCTCCTTCTGTCCTTTCACCCTCCTTCTGTCTTTTCACCCTCCTTCTGTCTTTTCACCCTCCTTCTGTCCTTACACCCCCCTTCTGTCCTTTCACCCTCCTTCTGTCCTTTCACCCTCCTTCTGTCCTTTCACCCTCCTTCCTTCTGTCCTTACACCCTCCTTCCTTCTGTCCTTTCACCCTCCTTCTGTCCTTTCACCCTCCTTCTGTCCTTACACCCTCCTTCTGTCCTTTCACACTCCTTCTGTGCTTCCACCCTCCTTGTGTCCTTTCACCCTCTTTCTGTCTTTTCACCCTCCTTCTGTCCTTTCACCCTCCTTCTGTCCTTACACCCCCCTTCTGTCCTTTCACCCTCCTTCTGTCCTTTCACCCTCCTTCTGTCCTTTCACCCTCCTTCCTTCTGTCCTTACACCCTCCTTCCTTCTGTCCTTTCACCCTCCTTCTGTCCTTTCACCCTCCTTCTGTCCTTACACCCTCCTTCTGTCCTTTCACCCTCCTTCTGTCCTTCCACCCTCCTTCTGTCCTTTCACCCTCCTTCTGTCTTTTCACCCTCCTTCTGTCCTTTCACCCTCCTTCTGTCCTTTCACCCTCCTTCTGTCCTTTCACCCTCCTTCTGTCCTTCCACCCTCCTTCTGTCCTTTCACCCTCCTTCCTTCTGTCCTTACACCCTCCTTCCTTCTGTCCTTTCACCCTCCTTCTGTCCTTTCACCCTCCTTCTGTCCTTTCACCCTCCTTCTGTCCTTCCACCCTCCTTCTGTCTTTTCACCCTCCTTCTTTCCTTTCACCCTCCTTCTGTCCTTACACCCTCCTTCCTTCTGTCCTTACACCCTCCTTCCTTCTGTCCTTTCACCCTCCTTCTGTCCTTTCACCCTCCTTCTGTCCTTTCACCCTCCTTCCTTCTGTCCTTACACCCTCCTTCCTTCTGTCCTTTCACCCTCCTTCTGTCCTTTCACCCTCCTTCTGTCCTTTCACCCTCCTTCTGTCCTTCCACCCTCCTTCTGTCCTTTCACCCTCCTTCTGTCTTTTCACCCTCCTTCTGTCCTTTCACCCTCCTTCTGTCCTTACACCCTCCTTCTGTCCTTCCACCCTCCTTCTGTCCTTACACCCTCCTTCTGTCCTTTCACCCTCCTTCTGTCCTTTCACCCTCCTTCCTTCTGTCCTTACACCCTCCTTCCTTCTGTCCTTTCACCCTCCTTCTGTCCTTTCACCCTCCTTCTGTCCTTACACCCTCCTTCTGTCCTTTCACCCTCCTTCTGTCCTTCCACCCTCCTTCTGTCCTTCCACCCTCCTTCTGTCCTTACACCCTCATTCTGTCCTTACACCCTCCTTCCTTCTGTCCTTACACCCTCCTTCCTTCTGTCCTTTCACCCTCCTTCTGTCCTTACACCCTCCTTCCTTCTGTCCTTACACCCTCCTTCCTTCTGTCCTTTCACCCTCCTTCTGTCCTTTCACCCTCCTTCTGTCCTTTCACCCTCCTTCTGTCCTTCCACCCTCCTTCTGTCTTTTCACCCTCCTTCTGTCCTTTCACCCTCCTTCTGTCCTTACACCCTCCTTCTGTCCTTACACCCTCCTTCTGTCCTTTCACCCTCCTTCTGTCCTTTCACCCTCCTTCTGTCCTTTCACCCTCCTTCCTTCTGTCCTTTCACCCTCCTTCTGTCCTTTCACCCTCCTTCCTTCTGTCCTTACACCCTCCTTCCTTCTGTCCTTTCACCCTCCTTCTGTCCTTTCACCCTCCTTCTGTCCTTTCACCCTCCTTCTGTCCTTCCACCCTCCTTCTGTCCTTTCACCCTCCTTCTGTCCTTACACCCTCCTTCTGTCCTTCCACCCTCCTTCTGTCCTTACACCCTCCTTCTGTCCTTTCACCCTCCTTCTGTCCTTTCACCCTCCTTCCTTCTGTCCTTACACCCTCCTTCCTTCTGTCCTTTCACCCTCCTTCTGTCCTTTCACCCTCCTTCTGTCCTTACACCCTCCTTCTGTCCTTTCACCCTCCTTCTGTCCTTCCACCCTCCTTCTGTCCTTACACCCTCCTTCTGTCCTTTTACCCTCCTTCTGTCCTTTCACCCTCCTTCTGTCCTTCCACCCTCCTTCTGTCCTTACACCCTCCTTCTGTCCTTACACCCTCATTCTGTCCTTACACCCTCCTTCCTTCTGTCCTTACACCCTCCTTCCTTCTGTCCTTTCACCCTCCTTCTGTCCTTACACCCTCCTTCCTTCTGTCATTACACCCTCCTTCCTTCTGTCCTTTCACCCTCCTTCTGTCCTTTCACCCTCCTTCTGTCCTTTCACCCTCCTTCTGTCCTTACACCCTCCTTCTGTCCTTTCACCCTCCTTCTGTCCTTTCACCCTCCTTCTGTCCTTTCACCCTCCTTCTGTCCTTACACCCTCATTCTGTCCTTACACCCTCCTTCCTTCTGTCCTTTCACCCTCCTTCTGTCCATTCACCCTCCTTCTGTCCTCACACCCTCCTTCTGTCCTTTCACCCTCCTTCTGTCCTTTCACCCTCCTTCTGTCCTTACACCCTCATTCTGTCCTCACACCCTCCTTCCTTCTGTCCTTACACCCTCCTTCCTTCTGTCCTTTCACCCTCCTTCTGTCCTTTCTCCCTCCTTCTGTCCTTTCACCCTCCTTCCGTCCTTTCACCCTCCTTCTGTCCTTTCACCCTCCTTCTGTCCTTAAACCCTCCTTCCTTCTGTCATTACACCCTCCTTCCTTCTGTCCTTTCACCCTCCTTCTGTCCTTTCACCCTCCTTCTGTCCTTACACCCTCCTTCTGTCCTTTCACCCTCCTTCCGTCCTTTCACCCTCCTTCTGTCCTTTCACCCTCCTTCTGTCCTTACACCCTCCTTCCTTCTGTCATTACACCCTCCTTCCTTCTGTCCTTTCACCCTCCTTCTGTCCTTTCACCCTCCTTCTGTCCTTTCACCCTCCTTCTGTCCTTACACCCTCATTCTGTCCTTACACCCTCCTTCCTTCTGTCCTTACACCCTCCTTCCTTCTATCCTTACACCCTCCTTCTGTCCTTTCACCCTCCTTTTGTCCTTTCACCCTCCTTCTGTCCTTACACCCTCCTTCTGTCCTTTCACCCTCCTTCTGTCCTTACACCCTCCTTCTGTCCTTTCACCCTCCTTCTGTCCTTACACCCTCCTTCTGTCCTTTCACCCTCCTTCTGTCCTTCCACCCTCCTTCTGTCCTTTCACCCTCCTTCTGTCCTTACACCCTCCTTCTGTCCTTTCACCCTCCTTCTGTACTTTCACCCTCCTTCTGTCCTTACACCCTCCTTCTGTCCTTTCACCCTGCTTCTGTCCTTTCACCCTTCTTCTGTCCTTACACCCTCATTCTGTCCTTACACCCTCCTTATGTCCTTTCACCCTCCTTCTGTCCTTTCACCCTCCTTCTGTCCTTCCACCCTCCTTCTGTCCTTTCACCCTCCTTCTGTCTTTTCACCCTCCTTCTGTCTTTTCACCCTCCTTCTGTCCTTACACCCCCCTTCTGTCCTTTCACCCTCCTTCTGTCCTTTCACCCTCCTTCTGTCCTTTCACCCTCCTTCCTTCTGTCCTTACACCCTCCTTCCTTCTGTCCTTTCACCCTCCTTCTGTCCTTTCACCCTCCTTCTGTCCTTACACCCTCCTTCTGTCCTTTCACACTCCTGTGCTTCCACCCTCCTTGTGTCCTTTCACCCTCTTTCTGTCTTTTCACCCTCCTTCTGTCCTTTCACCCTCCTTCTGTCCTTACACCCCCCTTCTGTCCTTTCACCCTCCTTCTGTCCTTTCACCCTCCTTCTGTCCTTTCACCCTCCTTCCTTCTGTCCTTACACCCTCCTTCCTTCTGTCCTTTCACCCTCCTTCTGTCCTTTCACCCTCCTTCTGTCCTTACACCCTCCTTCTGTCCTTTCACCCTCCTTCTGTCCTTCCACCCTCCTTCTGTCCTTTCACCCTCCTTCTGTCTTTTCACCCTCCTTCTGTCCTTTCACCCTCCTTCTGTCCTTTCACCCTCCTTCTGTCCTTTCACCCTCCTTCTGTCCTTCCACCCTCCTTCTGTCCTTTCACCCTCCTTCCTTCTGTCCTTACACCCTCCTTCCTTCTGTCCTTTCACCCTCCTTCTGTCCTTTCACCCTCCTTCTGTCCTTTCACCCTCCTTCTGTCCTTCCACCCTCCTTCTGTCTTTTCACCCTCCTTCTGTCCTTTCACCCTCCTTCTGTCCTTACACCCTCCTTCTGTCCTTCCACCCTCCTTCTGTCCTTACACCCTCCTTCTGTCCTTTCACCCTCCTTCTGTCCTTTCACCCTCCTTCTGTCCTTTCACCCTCCTTCCTTCTGTCCTTACACCCTCCTTCCTTCTGTCCTTTCACCCTCCTTCTGTCCTTTCACCCTCCTTCTGTCCTTTCACCCTCCTTCCTTCTGTCCTTACACCCTCCTTCCTTCTGTCCTTTCACCCTCCTTCTGTCCTTTCACCCTCCTTCTGTCCTTTCACCCTCCTTCTGTCCTTCCACCCTCCTTCTGTCCTTTCACCCTCCTTCTGTCTTTTCACCCTCCTTCTGTCCTTTCACCCTCCTTCTGTCCTTACACCCTCCTTCTGTCCTTCCACCCTCCTTCTGTCCTTACACCCTCCTTCTGTCCTTTCACCCTCCTTCTGTCCTTTCACCCTCCTTCCTTCTGTCCTTACACCCTCCTTCCTTCTGTCCTTTCACCCTCCTTCTGTCCTTTCACCCTCCTTCTGTCCTTACACCCTCCTTCTGTCCTTTCACCCTCCTTCTGTCCTTCCACCCTCCTTCTGTCCTTACACCCTCCTTCCTTCTGTCCTTACACCCTCCTTCCTTCTGTCCTTTCACCCTCCTTCTGTCCTTACACCCTCCTTCCTTCTGTCATTACACCCTCCTTCCTTCTGTCCTTTCACCCTCCTTCTGTCCTTTCACCCTCCTTCTGTCCTTTCACCCTCCTTCTGTCCTCACACCCTCCTTCTGTCCTTTCAGCCTCCTTCTGTCCTTTCACCCTCCTTCTGTCCTTACACCCTCATTCTGTCCTCACACCCTCCTTCTGTCCTTTCAGCCTCCTTCTGTCCTTTCACCCTCCTTCTGTCCTTACACCCTCATTCTGTCCTCACACCCTCCTTCCTACTGTGCTTACACCCTCCTTCCTTCTGTCCTTTCACCCTCCTTCTGTCCATTCACCCTCCTTCTGTCCTCACACCCTCCTTCTGTCCTTTCAGCCTCCTTCTGTCCTTTCACCCTCCTTCTGTCCTTACACCCTCATTCTGTCCTCACACCCTCCTTCCTACTGTGCTTACACCCTCCTTCCTTCTGTCCTTTCACCCTCCTTCTGTCCTTTCTCCCTCCTTCTGTCCTTACACCCTCCTTCTGTCCTTTCACCCTCCTTCTGTCCTCACACCCTCCTTCCGTCCTTTCACCCTCCTTCTGTCCTTTCACCCTCCTTCTGTCCTTACACCCTCCTTCCTTCTGTCATTACACCCTCCTTCCTTCTGTCCTTTCACCCTCCCTCTGTCCTTTCACCCTCCTTCTGTCCTTACACCCTCCTTCTGTCCTTTCACCCTCCTTCCGTCCTTTCACCCTCCTTCTGTCCTTTCACCCTCCTTCTGTCCTTACACCCTCCTTCCTTCTGTCATTACACCCTCCTTCCTTCTGTCCTTTCACCCTCCTTCTTTCCTTTCACCCTTCTTCCTTCTGTCCTTACACCCTCCTTCCTTCTGTCCTTTCACCCTCCTTCTGTCCTTTCACCCTCCTTCTGTCCTTACACCCTCCTTCTGTCCTTTCACCCTCCTTCTGTCCTTTCACCCTCCTTCTGTCCTTTCACCCTCCTTCTGTCCTTACACCCTCATTCTGTCCTTACACCCTCCTTCTGTCCTTTCACCCTCCTTCTGTCCTTTCACCCTCCTTCTGTCCTTTCACCCTCCTTCTGTCCTTTCACCCTCCTTCTGTCCTTTCAACCTCCTTCTGTCCTTTCACCTTCCTTCTGTCCTTCCACCCTCCTTCTGTCCTTCCACCCTCCTTCTGTCCTTTTACCCTCCTTCTGTCCTTCCACCCTCCTTCTGTCCTTCCACCCTCCTTCTGTCCTTTCAGCCTCCTTCTGTCCTTCTACCCTCCTTCTGTCCTTCCATCCTCCTTCTGTCCTTTCACCCTCCTTCTGTCCTTACACCCTCCTTCTGTCCTTTCACACTCCTTCTGTCCTTCCACCCTCCTTCTGTCCTTTCACCCTCCTTCTGTCCTTTCACCCTCCTTCTGTCCTTACACCCTCCTTCCTTCTGTCATTACACCCTCCTTCCTTCTGTCCTTTCACCCTCCTTCTGTCCTTCCACCCTCCTTCTGTCCTTTTACCCTCCTTCTGTCCTTACACCCTTCTTCTGTCCTTTCACCCTCCTTCTGTCCTTTCACCTTCCTTCTGTCATTACACCCTCCTTCCTTCTGTCCTTTCACCCTCCTTCTGTCCTTTCACCCTCCTTCTGTCCTTTCACCCTCCTTCTGTCCTTACACCCTCCTTCTGTCCTTTCACCCTCCTTCTGTCCTTACACCCTCCTTCTGTCCTTTCACCCTCCTTCTGTCCTTTCACCCTCCTTCTGTCGTTTCACCCTCCTTCCTTCTGTCCTTACACCCTCCTTCCTTCTGTCCTTTCACCCTCCTTCTGTCCTTTCACCCTCCTTTTGTCCTTACACCCTCCTTCTGTCCTTTCACCCTCCTTCTGTCCTTCCACCCTCCTTCTGTCCTTTCACCCTCCTTCTGTCTTTTCACCCTCCTTCTGTCCTTTCACCCTCCTTCTGTCCTTACACCCCCCTTCTGTCCTTTCACCCTCCTTCTGTCCTTTCACCATCCTTCTGTCCTTTCACCCTCCTTCCTTCTGTCCTTACACCCTCCTTCCTTCTGTCCTTTCACCCTCCTTCTGTTCTTACACCCTCCTTCTGTCCTTTCAGACTCCTTCTGTCCTTTCACCCTCCTTCTGTCCTTACACCCTCCTTCTGTCCTTTCACCCTCCTTCTGTCCTTTCACCCTCCTTCTGTCCTTTCACCCTCCTTCTGTCCTTACACCCTCCTTCTGTTCTTACACCCTCCTTCTGTCCTTTTACCCTCCTTCTGTCCTTTCACCCTCCTTCTGTCCTTCCACCCTCCTTCTGTCCTTTCACCCTCCTTCTGTTCTTCTACCCTCCTTCTGTCCTTCCATCCTCCTTCTGTCCTTTCACCCTCCTTCTGTCCTTACACCCTCCTTCTGTCCTTTCACCCTCCTTCTGTCCTTACACCCTCCTTCTGTCCTTTCACCCTCCTTCTGTCCTTACACCCTCCTTCTGTCCTTTCACCCTCCTTCTGTCCTTTCACCCTCCTTCTGTCGTTTCACCCTCCTTCCTTCTGTCCTTACACCCTCCTTCCTTCTGTCCTTTCACCCTCCTTCTGTCCTTTCACCCTCCTTTTGTCCTTACACCCTCCTTCTGTCCTTTCACCCTCCTTCTGTCCTTCCACCCTCCTTCTGTCCTTTCACCCTCCTTCTGTCTTTTCACCCTCCTTCTGTCCTTTCACCCTCCTTCTGTCCTTCCATCCTCCTTCTGTCCTTTCACCCTCCTTCTGTCCTTACACCCTCCTTCTGTCCTTTCACCCTCCTTCTGTCCTTCCACCCTCCTTCTGTCCTTTCACCCTCCTTCTGTCCTTTCAGCCTCCTTCTGTCCTTCTACCCTCCTTCTGTCCTTCCATCCTCCTTCTGTCCTTTCACCCTCCTTCTGTCCTTACACCCTCCTTCTGTCCTTTCACCCTCCTTCTGTCCTTCCACCCTCCTTCTGTCCTTTCACCCTCCTTCTGTCCTTTCACCCTCCTTCTGTCCTTACACCCTCCTTCCTTCTGTCATTACACCCTCCTTCCTTCTGTCCTTTCACCCTCCTTCTGTCCTTCCACCCTCCTTCTGTCCTTTTACCCTCCTTCTGTCCTTACACCCTCCTTCTGTCCTTTCACCCTCCTTCTGTCCTTTCACCTTCCTTCTGTCATTACACCCTCCTTCCTTCTGTCCTTTCACCCTCCTTCTGTCCTTTCACCCTCCTTCTGTCCTTTCACCCTCCTTCTGTCCTTTCACCCTCCTTCTGTCCTTTCACCCTCCTTCTGTCCTTACACCCTCCTTCTGTCCTTTCACCCTCCTTCTGTCCTTTCACCCTCCTTCTGTCGTTTCACCCTCCTTCCTTCTGTCCTCACACCCTCCTTCCTTCTGTCCTTTCACCCTCCTTCTGTCCTTTCACCCTCCTTTTGTCCTTACACCCTCCTTCTGTCCTTTCACCCTCCTTCTGTCCTTCCACCCTCCTTCTGTCCTTTCACCCTCCTTCTGTCTTTTCACCCTCCTTCTGTCCTTTCACCCTCCTTCTGTCCTTACACCCCCCTTCTGTCCTTTCACCCTCCTTCTGTCCTTTCACCATCCTTCTGTCCTTTCACCCTCCTTCCTTCTGTCCTTACACCCTCCTTCCTTCTGTCCTTTCACCCTCCTTCTGTCCTTTCACCCTCCTTCTGTCCTTTCACCCTCCTTCTGTCGTTTCACCCTCCTTCCTTCTGTCCTTACACCCTCCTTCCTTCTGTCCTTTCAGACTCCTTCTGTCTTTTCACCCTCCTTCTGTCCTTTCACCCTCCTTCTGTCCTTACACCCTCCTTCTGTCCTTTCACCCTCCTTCTGTCCTTTCACCCTCCTTCTGTCCTTTCACCCTCCTTCTGTCCTTTCACCCTCCTTCTGTCCTTCCACCCTCCTTCTGTCCTTTCACCCTCCTTCCTTCTGTCCTTACACCCTCCTTCCTTCTGTCCTTTCACCCTCCTTCTGTCCTTTCACCCTCCTTCTGTCCTTACACCCTCCTTCTGTCCTTACACCCTCCTTCTGTTCTTACACCCTCCTTCTGTCCTTTTACCCTCCTTCTGTCCTTTCACCCTCCTTCTGTCCTTCCACCCTCCTTCTGTCCTTTCACCCTCCTTCTGTTCTTCTACCCTCCTTCTGTCCTTCCATCCTCCTTCTGTCCTTTCACCCTCCTTCTGTCCTTACACCCTCCTTCTGTCCTTTCACCCTCCTTCTGTCCTTCCACCCTCCTTCTGTCCTTTCACCCTCCTTCTGTCCTTTCACCCTCCTTCTGTCCTTACACCCTCCTTCCTTCTGTCATTACACCCTCCTTCCTTCTGTCCTTTCACCCTCCTTTTGTCCTTTCACCCTCCTTCTGTCCTTTCACCTTTCTTCTGTCCTTACACCCTCCTTCTGTCCTTTCACCCTCCTTCTGTCCTTACACCCTCCTTCTGTCCTTTCACCCTCCTTCTGTCCTTTCACCCTCCTTCTGTCCTTTCACCCTCCTTCCTTCTGTCCTTACACCCTCCTTCCTTCTGTCCTTTCACCCTCCTTCTGTCCTTTCACCCTCCTTCTGTCCTTTCACCCTCCTTCTGTCCTTCCACCCTCCTTCTGTCCTTTCACCCTCCTTCTGTCCTTACACCCTCCTTCCTTCTGTCATTACACCCTCCTTCCTTCTGTCCTTTCACCCTCCTTCTGTCCTTTCACCCTCCTTCTGTCCTTACACCCTCCTTCTGTCCTTTCACCCTCCTTCTGTCCTTACACCCTCCTTCTGTCCTTTCACCCTCCTTCTGTCCTTTCACCCTCCTTCTGTCCTTTCACCCTCCTTCCTTCTGTCCTTACACCCTCCTTCCTTCTGTCCTTTCACCCTCCTTCTGTCCTTTCACCCTCCTTCTGTCCTAACACCCTCCTTCTGTCCTTTCACCCTCCTTCTGTCCTTCCACCCTCCTTCTGTCCTTTCACCCTCCTTCTGTCCTTTCACCCTCCTTCTGTCCTTACACCCTCCTTCTGTCCTTTCACCCTCCTTCTGTCCTTTCACCCTCCTTCTGTCCTTTCACCCTCCTTCCTTCTGTCCTTACACCCTCCTTCCTTCTGTCCTTTCACCCTCCTTCTGTCCTTACACCCTCATTCTGTCCTTACACCCTCCTTCCTTCTGTCCTTACTCCCTCCTTCCTTCTGTCCTTTCACCCTCCTTCTGTCCTTTCACCCTCCGTCTATCCTTACACCCTCCTTCTGTCCTTTCACCCTCCTTCTGTCCTTTCACCCTCCTTCTGTCCTTACACCCTCCTTCTGTCCTTCCACCCTCCTTCTGTCCTTTCACCCTCCTTCTGTCCTTTCACCCTCCTTCTGTCCTTACACCCTCCTTCTGTCCTTACACCCTCCTTCTGTCCTTTCACCCTCCTTCTGTCCTTTCACCCTTCTTCTGTCCTTACACCCTCATTCTGTCCTTACACCCTCCTTATGTCCTTTCACCCTCCTTCTGTCCTTTCACCCTCCTTCTGTCCTTCCACCCTCCTTCTGTCCTTTCACCCTCCTTCTGTCCTTTCACCCTTCTTCTGTCCTTACACCCTCATTCTGTCCTTACACCCTCCTTATGTCCTTTCACCCTCCTTCTGTCCTTTCACCCTCCTTCTGTCCTTCCACCCTCCTTCTGTCCTTTCACCCTCCTTCTGTCCTTTCACCCTCCTTCTGTCCTTACACCCTCCTTCCTTCTGTCATTACACCCTCCTTACTTCTGTCCTTACACCCTCCTTCTGTCCTTCCACCCTCCTTCTTTCCTTTTACCCTCCTTCTGTCCTTTCACCCTCCTTCTGTCCTTCCACCCTCCTTCTGTCCTTCCACCCTCCTTCTGTCCTTTCACCCTCCTTCTGTCCTCACACCCTCCTTCTGTCCTTTCACCCTCCTTCTGTCCTTACACCCTCATTATGTCCTTACACCCTCCTTCTGTCCTTTCACCCTCCTTCTGTCCTTTCACCCTCCTTCTGTCCTTTCAACCTCCTTCTGTCCTTTCACCTTCCTTCTGTCCTTCCACCCTCCTTCTGTCCTTCCACCCTCCTTCTGTCCTTTTACCCTCCTTCTGTCCTTCCACCCTCCTTCTGTCCTTCCACCCTCCTTCTGTCCTTTCAGCCTCCTTCTGTCCTTCTACCCTCCTTCTGTCCTTCCATCCTCCTTCTGTCCTTTCACCCTCCTTCTGTCCTTACACCCTCCTTCTGTCCTTTCACCCTCCTTCTGTCCTTCCACCCTCCTTCTGTCCTTTCACCCTCCTTCTGTCCTTTCACCCTCCTTCTGTCCTTACACCCTCCTTCCTTCTGTCATTACACCCTCCTTCCTTCTGTCCTTTCACCCTCCTTCTGTCCTTCCACCCTCCTTCTGTCCTTCCACCCTCCTTCTGTCCTTTCAGCCTCCTTCTTTCCTTCTACCCTCCTTCTGTCCTTCCATCCTCCTTCTGTCCTTTCACCCTCCTTCTGTCCTTTCACCCTCCTTCTGTCCTTTCACCCTCCTTCTGTCCTTCCACCCTCCTTCTGTCCTTTCACCCTCCTTCTGTCCTTACACCCTCCTTCCTTCTGTCATTACACCCTCCTTCCTTCTGTCCTTTCACCCTCCTTCTGTCCTTTCACCCTCCTTCTGTCCTTTCACCCTCCTTCTGTCCTTACACCCTCCTTCAGTCCTTTCACCCTCCTTCTGTCCTTTCACCCTCCTTCTGTCCTTACACCCTCCTTCTGTCCTTTCACCCTCCTTCTGTCCTTTCACCCTCCTTCTGTCCTTACACCCTCCTTCTGTCCTTTCACCCTCCTTCTGTCCTTTCACCCTTCTTCTGTCCTTACACCCTCATTCTGTCCTTACACCCTCCTTATGTCCTTTCACCCTCCTTCTGTCCTTTCACCCTCCTTCTGTCCTTCCACCCTCCTTCTGTCCTTTCACCCTCCTTCTGTCCTTTCACCCTCCTTCTGTCCTTACACCCTCCTTCCTTCTGTCATTACACCCTCCTTACTTCTGTCCTTACACCCTCCTTCTGTCCTTCCACCCTCCTTCTGTCCTTTTACCCTCCTTCTGTCCTTTCACCCTCCTTCTGTCCTTCCACCCTCTTTCTGTCCTTCCACCCTCCTTCTGTCCTTTCACCCTCCTTCTGTCCTCACACCCTCCTTCTGTCCTTTCACCCTCCTTCTGTCCTTACACCCTCATTATGTCCTTACACCCTCCTTCTGTCCTTTCACCCTCCTTCTGTCCTTTCACCCTCCTTCTGTCCTTTCAACCTCCTTCTGTCCTTTCACCTTCCTTCTGTCCTTCCACCCTCCTTCTGTCCTTCCACCCTCCTTCTGTCCTTTTACCCTCCTTCTGTCCTTTCACCCTCCTTCTGTCCTTACACCCTCCTTCCTTCTGTCCTTTCACCCTCCTTCTGTCCTTCCACCCTCCTTCTGTCCTTTTACCCTCCTTCTGTCCTTCCACCCTCCTTCTGTCCTTCCACCCTCCTTCTGTCCTTTCAGCCTCCTTCTTTCCTTCTACCCTCCTTCTGTCCTTCCATCCTCCTTCTGTCCTTTCACCCTCCTTCTGTCCTTTCACCCTCCTTCTGTCCTTTCACCCTCCTTCTGTCCTTCCACCCTCCTTCTGTCCTTTCACCCTCCTTCTGTCCTTACACCCTCCTTCCTTCTGTCATTACACCCTCCTTCCTTCTGTCCTTTCACCCTCCTTCTGTCCTTTCACCCTCCTTCTGTCCTTTCACCCTCCTTCTGTCCTTACACCCTCCTTCAGTCCTTTCACCCTCCTTCTGTCCTTTCACCCTCCTTCTGTCCTTACACCCTCCTTCTGTCCTTTCACCCTCCTTCTGTCCTTTCACCCTCCTTCTGTCCTTACACCCTCCTTCTGTCCTTCCACCCTCCTTCTGTCCTTTCACCCTCCTTCTGTCCTTTCACCCTCCTTCTGTCCTTACACCCTCCTTCTGTCCTTACACCCTCCTTCTGTCCTTTCACCCTCCTTCTGTCCTTTCACCCTTCTTCTGTCCTTACACCCTCATTCTGTCCTTACACCCTCCTTATGTCCTTTCACCCTCCTTCTGTCCTTTCACCCTCCTTCTGTCCTTCCACCCTCCTTCTGTCCTTTCACCCTCCTTCTGTCCTTTCACCCTCCTTCTGTCCTTACACCCTCCTTCCTTCTGTCATTACACCCTCCTTACTTCTGTCCTTACACCCTCCTTCTGTCCTTCCACCCTCCTTCTGTCCTTTTACCCTCCTTCTGTCCTTTCACCCTCCTTCTGTCCTTCCACCCTCCTTCTGTCCTTCCACCCTCCTTCTGTCCTTTCACCCTCCTTCTGTCCTCACACCCTCCTTCTGTCCTTTCACCCTCCTTCTGTCCTTACACCCTCATTATGTCCTTACACCCTCCTTCTGTCCTTTCACCCTCCTTCTGTCCTTTCACCCTCCTTCTGTCCTTTCAACCTCCTTCTGTCCTTTCACCTTCCTTCTGTCCTTCCACCCTCCTTCTGTCCTTCCACCCTCCTTCTGTCCTTTTACCCTCCTTCTGTCCTTCCACCCTCCTTCTGTCCTTCCACCCTCCTTCTGTCCTTTCAGCCTCCTTCTGTCCTTCTACCCTCCTTCTGTCCTTCCATCCTCCTTCTGTCCTTTCACCCTCCTTCTGTCCTTACACCCTCCTTCTGTCCTTTCACCCTCCTTCTGTCCTTCCACCCTCCTTCTGTCCTTTCACCCTCCTTCTGTCCTTTCACCCTCCTTCTGTCCTTACACCCTCCTTCCTTCTGTCATTACACCCTCCTTCCTTCTGTCCTTTCACCCTCCTTCTGTCCTTCCACCCTCCTTCTGTCCTTTTACCCTCCTTCTGTCCTTCCACCCTCCTTCTGTCCTTCCACCCTCCTTCTGTCCTTTCAGCCTCCTTCTTTCCTTCTACCCTCCTTCTGTCCTTCCATCCTCCTTCTGTCCTTTCACCCTCCTTCTGTCCTTTCACCCTCCTTCTGTCCTTTCACCCTCCTTCTGTCCTTCCACCCTCCTTCTGTCCTTTCACCCTCCTTCTGTCCTTACACCCTCCTTCCTTCTGTCATTACACCCTCCTTCCTTCTGTCCTTTCACCCTCCTTCTGTCCTTTCACCCTCCTTCTGTCCTTTCACCCTCCTTCTGTCCTTACACCCTCCTTCAGTCCTTTCACCCTCCTTCTGTCCTTACACCCTCCTTCTGTCCTTTCACCCTCCTTCTGTCCTTTCACCCTCCTTCTGTCCTTTCACCCTCCTTCTGTCCTTACACCCTCCTTCTGTCCTTTCACCCTCCTTCTGTCCTTTCACCCTCCTTCTGTCCTTTCACCCTCCTTCTGTCCTTTAGCCCTCCTTCCTTCTGTCCTTACACCCTCCTTCCTTCTGTCCTTTCACCCTCCTTCTGTCCTTTCACCCTCCTTCTGTCCTTTCACCCTCCTTCCTTCTGTCCTTACACCCTCCTTCCTTCTGTCCTTTCACCCTCCTTCTGTCCTCACACCCTCCTTCCGTCCTTTCACCCTCCTTCTGTGCTTTCACCCTCCTTCTGTCCTTACACCCTCATTCTGTCCTTACACCCTCCTTCCTTCTGTCCTTACACCCTCCTTCCTTCTGTCCTTTCACCCTCCTTCTGTCCTTTCACCCTCCGTCTATCCTTACACCCTCCTTCTGTCCTTTCACCCTCCTTCTGTCCTTTCACCCTCCTTCTGTCCTTACACCCTCCTTCTGTCCTTTCACCCTCCTTCTGTCCTTACACCCTCCTTCTGTCCTTTCACCCTCCTTCTGTCCTTCCACCCTCCTTCTGTCCTTTCACCCTCCTTCTGTCCTTTCACCCTCCTTCTGTCCTTACACCCTCCTTCCTTCTGTCATTACACCCTCCTTCCTTCTGTCCTTTCACCCTCCTTCTTTCCTTTCACCCTTCTTCCTTCTGTCCTTACACCCTCCTTCCTTCTGTCCTTTCACCCTCCTTCTGTCCTTTCACCCTCCTTCTGTCCTTACACCCTCCTTCTGTCCTTTCACCCTCCTTCTGTCCTTTCACCCTCCTTCTGTCCTTACACCATCCTTCTGTCCTTTCACCCTCCTTCTGTCCTTTCACCCTCCTTCTGTCCTTTCACCCTCCTTCTTTCCTTTCACCCTTCTTCCTTCTGTCCTTACACCCTCCTTCCTTCTGTCCTTACACCCTCCTTCTGTCCTTTCACCCTCCTTCTGTCCTTACACCCTCCTTCTGTCCTTTCACCCTCCTTCTGTCTTTTCACCCTCCTTCTGTCCTTTCACCCTCCTTCTGTCCTTACACCCTCCTTCTGTCCTTTCACCCTCCTTCTGTCCTTTCACGCTCATTCTGTCCTTACACCCTCCTTCTGTCCTTTCACCCTCCTTCTGTCCTTACACCCTCCTTCTGTCCTTACACCCTCCTTCTGTCCTTTCACCCTCCTTCTGTCCTTTCACCCTCCTTCTGTCCTTCCACCCTCCTTCTGTCCTTTCATCCTCCTTCTGTCCTTTCACCCTCCTTCTGTCCTTACACCCTCCTTCCTTCTGTCCTTTCACCCTCCTTTTGTCCTTTCACCCTCCTTCTGTCCTTTCACCCTCCTTCTGTCATTACACCCTCCTTCCTTCTGTCCTTTCACCCTCCTTTTGTCCTTTCACCCTCCTTCTGTCCTTTCACCCTCCTTCTGTCCTTACACCCTCTTTCTGTCCTTTCACCCTCCTTCTGTCCTTACACCCTCCTTCTGTCCTTTCACCCTCCTTCTGTCCTTTCACCCTCCTTCCTTCTGTCCTTACACCCTCCTTCTGTCCTTACACCCTCCTTCTGTTCTTACACCCTCCTTCTGTCCTTTTACCCTCCTTCTGTCCTTTCACCCTCCTTCTGTCCTTCCACCCTCCTTCTGTCCTTTCACCCTCCTTCTGTCCTTCTACCCTCCTTCTGTCCTTCCATCCTCCTTCTGTCCTTTCACCCTCCTTCTGTCCTAACACCCTCCTTCTGTCCTTTCACCCTCCTTCTGTCCTTCCACGCTCCTTCTGTCCTTTCACCCTCCTTCTGTCCTTTCACCCTCCTTCTGTCCTTACACCCTCCTTCCTTCTGTCATTACACCCTCCTTCCTTCTGTCCTTTCACCCTCCTTTTGTCCTTTCACCCTCCTTCTGTCCTTTCACCCTCCTTCTGTCCTTACACCCTCCTTCTGTCCTTTCACCCTCCTTCTGTCCTTACACTCTCCTTCTGTCCTTTCACCCTCCTTCTATCCTTACACCCTCCTTCTGTCCTTTCACCCTCCTTCTGTCCTTTCACCCTCCTTCTGTCCTTTCACCCTCCTTCTGTCCTTACACCCTCCTTCTGTCCTTTCACCCTCCTTCTGTCCTTACACCCTCCTTCTGTCCTTTCACCCTCCTTCTGTCCTTTCACCCTCCTTCTGTCCTTTCACCCTCCTTCCTTCTGTCCTTACACCCTCCTTCCTTCTGTCCTTTCACCCTCCTTCTGTCCTTTCACCCTCCTTCTGTCCTAACACCCTCCTTCTGTCCTTTCACCCTCCTTCTGTCCTTCCACCCTCCTTCTGTCCTTTCACCCTCCTTCTGTCCTTTCACCCTCCTTCTGTCCTTACAACCTCCTTCTGTCCTTTCACCCTCCTTCTGTCCTTTCACCCTCCTTCCTTCTGTCCTTACACCCTCCTTCCTTCTGTCCTTTCACCCTCCTTCTGTCCTCACACCCTCCTTCCGTCCTTTCACCCTCCTTCTGTCCTTTCACCCTCCTTCTGTCCTTACACCCTCATTCTGTCCTTACACCCTCCTTCCTTCTGTCCTTACACCCTCCTTCCTTCTGTCCTTTCACCCTCCTTCCGTCCTTTCACCCTCCTTCTGTCCTTTCACCCTCCTTCTGTCCTTACACCCTCATTCTGTCCTTACACCCTCCTTCCTTCTGTCCTTACACCCTCCTTCCTTCTGTCCTTTCACCCTCCTTCTGTCCTTTCACCCTCCGTCTATCCTTACACCCTCCTTCTGTCCTTTCACCCTCCTTCTGTCCTTTCACCCTCCTTCTGTCCTTACACCCTCCTTCTGTCCTTTCACCCTCCTTCTGTCCTTACACCCTCCTTCTGTCCTTTCACCCTCCTTCTGTCCTTACACCCTCCTTCTGTCCTTTCACCCTCCTTCTGTCCTTACACCCTCCTTCCTTCTGTCATTACACCCTCCTTCCTTCTGTCCTTTCACCCTCCTTCTTTCCTTTCACCCTTCTTCCTTCTGTCCTTACACCCTCCTTCCTTCTGTCCTTTCACCCTCCTTCTGTCCTTTCACCCTCCTTCTGTCCTTACACCCTCCTTCTGTCCTTTCACCCTCCTTCTGTCCTTTCACCCTCCTTCTGTCCTTACACCATCCTTCTGTCCTTTCACCCTCCTTCTGTCCTTTCACCCTCCTTCTGTCCTTTCACCCTTCTTCTTTCCTTTCACCCTTCTTCCTTCTGTCCTTACACCCTTCTTCCTTCTGTCCTTACACCCTCCTTCTGTCCTTTCACCCTCCTTCTGTCCTTCCACCCTCCTTCTGTCCTTTCACCCTCCTTCTGTCTTTTCACCCTCCTTCTGTCCTTACACCCTCCTTCTGTCCTTACACCCTCCTTCTGTCCTTTCACCCTCCTTCTGTCCTTTCACCCTCCTTCTGTCCTTCCACCCTCCTTCTGTCCTTTCACCCTCCTTCTGTCCTTACACCCTCCTTCCTTCTGTCCTTTCACCCTCCTTTTGTCCTTTCACCCTCCTTCTGTCCTTTCACCCTCCTTCTGTCATTACACCCTCCTTCCTTCTGTCCTTTCACCCTCCTTTTGTCCTTTCACCCTCCTTCTGTCCTTTCACCCTCCTTCTGTCCTTACACCCTCCTTCTGTCCTTTCACCCTCCTTCTGTCCTTACACCCTCCTTCTGTCCTTTCACCCTCCTTCTGTCCTTTCACCCTCCTTCCTTCTGTCCTTACACCCTCCTTCTGTCCTTTCACCCTCCTTCTGTCCTTACACCCTCCTTATGTCCTTTCACCCTCCTTCTGTCCTTACACCCTCCTTCTGTTCTTACACCCTCCTTCTGTCCTTTTACCCTCCTTCTGTCCTTTCACCCTCCTTCTGTCCTTCCACCCTCCTTCTGTCCTTTCACCCTCCCTCTGTCCTTCTACCCTCCTTCTGTCCTTCCATCCTCCTTCTGTCCTTTCACCCTCCTTCTGTCCTAACACCCTCCTTCTGTCCTTTCACCCTCCTTCTGTCCTTCCACCCTCCTTCTGTCCTTTCACCCTCCTTCTGTCCTTTCACCCTCCTTCTGTCCTTACACCCTCCTTCCTTCTGTCATTACACCCTCCTTCCTTCTGTCCTTTCACCCTCCTTTTGTCCTTTCACCCTCCTTCTGTCCTGTCACCCTCCTTCTGTCCTTACACCCTCCTTCTGTCCTTACACCCTCCTTCTGTCCTTTCACCCTCCTTCTGTCCTTTCACCCTCCTTCTGTCCTTTCACCCTCCTTCCTTCTGTCCTTACACCCTCCTTCCTTCTGTCCTTTCACCCTCCTTCTGTCCTTTCACCCTCCTTCTGTCCTTTCACCCTCCTTCTGTCCTTCCACCCTCCTTCTGTCCTTTCACCCTCCTTCTGTCTTTTCACCCTCCTTCTGTCCTTTCACCCTCCTTCTGTCCTTACACCCTCCTTCTGTCCTTTCACCCTCCTTCTGTCCTTACACCCTCCTTCTGTCCTTTCACCCTCCTTCTGTCCTTTCACCCTCCTTCTGTCCTTTCACCCTCCTTCCTTCTGTCCTTACACCCTCCTTCCTTCTGTCCTTTCACCCTCCTTCCGTCCTTTCACCCTCCTTCTGTCCTTACACCCTCATTCTGTCCTTACACCCTCCTTCCTTCTGTCCTTTCACCCTCCTTCTGTCCTTTCACCCTCCGTCTATCCTTACACCCTCCTTCTGTCCTTTCACCCTCCTTCTGTCCTTACACCCTCCTTCTGTCCTTTCACCCTCCTTCTGTCCTTACACCCTCCTTCTGTCCTTACACCCTCCTTCTGTCCTTACACCCTCCTTCCTTCTGTCATTACACCCTCCTTCCTTCTGTCCTTTCACCCTCCTTCTGTCCTTACACCCTCCTTCTGTCCTTTCACCCTCCTTCTGTCCTTACACCCTCCTTCTGTCCTTTCACCCTCCTTCTGTCCTTTCACCCTCCTTCTGTCCTTACACCCTCCTTCCTTCTGTCCTTTCACCCTCCTTCTGTCCTTTCACCCTCCTTCTGTCCTTTCACCCTCTTCTGTCCTTCCACCCTCCTTCTGTCCTTTCACCCTCCTTCTGTCCTTACACCCTCCTTCTGTCCTTTCACCCTCCTTCTGTCCTTTCACCCTCCTTCTGTCCTTACACCCTCCTTCTGTCCTTTCACCCTCCTTCTGTCCTTACACCCTCCTTCCTTCTGTCATTACACCCTCCTTCCTTCTGTCCTTTCACCCTCCTTCTGTCCTTTCACCCTCCTTCTGTCCTTTCACCCTCTTCTGTCCTTCCACCCTCCTTCTGTCCTTTCACCCTCCTTCTGTCCTTTCACCCTCCTTCTGTCCTTTCACCCTCCTTCTGTCCTTTCACCCTCCTTCTGTCCTTACACCCTCCTTCTGTCCTTTCACCCTCCTTCTGTCCTTTCACACTCCTTCTGTCCTTTCACCCTCCTTCTGTCTTTTCACCCTCCTTCTGTCCTTTCACCCTCCTTCTGTCCTTACACCCTCCTTCTTTCCTTTCACCCTTCTTCCTTCTGTCCTTTCACCCTCCTTCTGTCCTTTCACCCTCCTTCTGTCCTTCCACCCTCCTTCTGTCCTTTCACCCTCCTTCTGTCTTTTCACCCTCCTTCTGTCCTTTCACCCTCCTTCTGTCCTTTCACCCTCCTTCTTTCCTTTCACCCTTCTTCCTTCTGTCCTTACACCCTCCTTCCTTCTGTCCTTACACCCTCCTTCTGTCCTTTCACCCTCCTTCTGTCCTTCCACCCTCCTTCTGTCCTTTCACCCTCCTTCTGTCTTTTCACCCTCCTTCTGTCCTTTCACCCTCCTTCTGTCCTTACACCCTCCTTCTGTCCTTTCACCCTCCTTCTGTCTTTTCACCCTCCTTCTGTCCTTTCACCCTCCTTCTGTCCTTTCACCCTCCTTCTTTCCTTTCACCCTTCTTCCTTCTGTCCTTACACCCTCCTTCCTTCTGTCCTTACACCCTCCTTCTGTCCTTTCACCCTCCTTCTGTCCTTCCACCCTCCTTCTGTCCTTTCACCCTCCTTCTGTCTTTTCACCCTCCTTCTGTCCTTTCACCCTCCTTCTGTCCTTACACCCTCCTTCTGTCCTTTCACCCTCCTTCTGTCCTTTCACCCTCATTCTGTCCTTACACCCTCCTTCTGTCCTTTCACCCTCCATCTGTCCTTACACCCTCCTTCTGTCCTTACACCCTCCTTCTGTCCTTTCACCCTCCTTCTGTCCTTTCACCCTCCTTCTGTCCTTCCACCCTCCTTCTGTCCTTTCACCCTCCTTCTGTCCTTACACCCTCCTTCCTTCTGTCCTTTCACCCTCCTTTTGTCCTTTCACCCTCCTTCTGTCCTTTCACCCTCCTTCTGTCCTTTCACCCTCCTTCCTTCTGTCCTTACACCCTCCTTCTGTCCTTTCACCCTCCTTCTGTCCTTACACCCTCCTTCTGTCCTTTCACCCTCCTTCTGTCCTTACACCCTCCTTCTGTTCTTACACCCTCCTTCTGTCCTTTTACCCTCCTTCTGTCCTTTCACCCTCCTTCTGTCCTTCCACCCTCCTTCTGTCCTTTCACCCTCCCTCTGTCCTTCTACCCTCCTTCTGTCCTTCCATCCTCCTTCTGTCCTTTCACCCTCCTTCTGTCCTAACACCCTCCTTCTGTCCTTTCACCCTCCTTCTGTCCTTCCACCCTCCTTCTATCCTTTCACCCTCCTTCTGTCCTTTCACCCTCCTTCTGTCCTTCCACCCTCCTTCTATCCTTTCACCCTCCTTCTGTCCTTTCACCCTCCTTCTGTCCTTACACCCTCCTTCCTTCTGTCATTACACCCTCCTTCCTTCTGTCCTTACACCCTCCTTCTGTCCTTTCACCCTCCTTCTGTCCTTTCACCCTCCTTCTGTCCTTTCACCCTCCTTCCTTCTGTCCTTACACCCTCCTTCCTTCTGTCCTTTCACCCTCCTTCTGTCCTTTCACCCTCCTTCTGTCCTTTCACCCTCCTTCTGTCCTTCCACCCTCCTTCTGTCCTTTCACCCTCCTTCTGTCTTTTCACCCTCCTTCTGTCCTTTCACCCTCCTTCTGTCCTTACACCCTCCTTCTGTCCTTTCACCCACCTTCTGTCCTTACACCCTCCTTCTGTCCTTTCACCCTCCTTCTGTCCTTTCACCCTCCTTCTGTCCTTTCACCCTCCTTCCTTCTGTCCTTACACCCTCCTTCCTTCTGTCCTTTCACCCTCCTTCTGTCCTCACACCCTCCTTCCGTCCTTTCACCCTCCTTCTGTCCTTACACCCTCATTCTGTCCTTACACCCTCCTTCCTTCTGTCCTTTCACCCTCCTTTTGTCCTTTCACCCTCCTTCTGTCCTTTCACCCTCCTTCTGTCCTTTCACCCTCCTTCCTTCTGTCCTTACACCCTCCTTCTGTCCTTTCACCCTCCTTCTGTCCTTACACCCTCCTTCTGTCCTTTCACCCTCCTTCTGTCCTTACACCCTCCTTCTGTTCTTACACCCTCCTTCTGTCCTTTTACCCTCCTTCTGTCCTTTCACCCTCCTTCTGTCCTTCCACCCTCCTTCTGTCCTTTCACCCTCCCTCTGTCCTTCTACCCTCCTTCTGTCCTTCCATCCTCCTTCTGTCCTTTCACCCTCCTTCTGTCCTAACACCCTCCTTCTGTCCTTTCACCCTCCTTCTGTCCTTCCACCCTCCTTCTATCCTTTCACCCTCCTTCTGTCCTTTCACCCTCCTTCTGTCCTTCCACCCTCCTTCTATCCTTTCACCCTCCTTCTGTCCTTTCACCCTCCTTCTGTCCTTACACCCTCCTTCCTTCTGTCATTACACCCTCCTTCCTTCTGTCCTTACACCCTCCTTCTGTCCTTTCACCCTCCTTCTGTCCTTTCACCCTCCTTCTGTCCTTTCACCCTCCTTCCTTCTGTCCTTACACCCTCCTTCCTTCTGTCCTTTCACCCTCCTTCTGTCCTTTCACCCTCCTTCTGTCCTTTCACCCTCCTTCTGTCCTTCCACCCTCCTTCTGTCCTTTCACCCTCCTTCTGTCTTTTCACCCTCCTTCTGTCCTTTCACCCTCCTTCTGTCCTTACACCCTCCTTCTGTCCTTTCACCCACCTTCTGTCCTTACACCCTCCTTCTGTCCTTTCACCCTCCTTCTGTCCTTTCACCCTCCTTCTGTCCTTTCACCCTCCTTCCTTCTGTCCTTACACCCTCCTTCCTTCTGTCCTTTCACCCTCCTTCTGTCCTCACACCCTCCTTCCGTCCTTTCACCCTCCTTCTGTCCTTACACCCTCATTCTGTCCTTACACCCTCCTTCCTTCTGTCCTTTCACCCTCCTTCTGTCCTTTCACCCTCCGTCTGTCCTTCCACCCTCCTTCTGTCCTTTCACCCTCCTTCTGTCTTTTCACCCTCCTTCTGTCCTTTCACCCTCCTTCTGTCCTTACACCCTCCTTCTGTCCTTTCACCCTCCTTCTGTCCTTTCACCCTCATTCTGTCCTTTCACCCTCCTTCTGTCCTTTCACCCTCCTTCTGTCCTTACACCCTCCTTCTGTCCTTACACCCTCCTTCTGTCCTTTCACCCTCCTTCTGTCCTTTCACCCTCCTTCTGTCCTTCCACCCTCCTTCTGTCCTTTCACCCTCCTTCTGTCCTTACACCCTCCTTCCTTCTGTCCTTTCACCCTCCTTTTGTCCTTTCACCCTCCTTCTGTCCTTTCACCCTCCTTCTGTCATTACACCCTCCTTCCTTCTGTCCTTTCACCCTCCTTCTGTCCTTACACCCTCCTTCTGTCCTTTCACCCTCCTTCTGTCCTTTCACCCTTCTTCCTTCTGTCCTTACACCCTCCTTCTGTCCTTTCACCCTCCTTCTGTCCTTACACCCTCCTTCTGTCCTTTCACCCTCCTTCTGTCCTTACACCCTCCTTCTGTTCTTACACCCTCCTTCTGTCCTTTTACCCTCCTTCTGTCCTTTCACCCTCCTTCTGTCCTTCCACCCTCCTTCTGTCCTTTCACCCTCCCTCTGTCCTTCTACCCTCCTTCTGTCCTTCCATCCTCCTTCTGTCCTTTCACCCTCCTTCTGTCCTAACACCCTCCTTCTGTCCTTTCACCCTCCTTCTGTCCTTCCACCCTCCTTCTGTCCTTTCACCCTCCTTCTGTCCTTTCACCCTCCTTCTGTCCTTACACCCTCCTTCCTTCTGTCATTACACCCTCCTTCCTTCTGTCCTTTCACCCTCCTTTTGTCCTTTCACTCTCCTTCTGTCCTGTCACCCTCCTTCTGTCCTTACACCCTCCTTCTGTCCTTACACCCTCCTTCTGTCCTTTCACCCTCCTTCTGTCCTTTCACCCTCCTTCTGTCCTTTCACCCTCCTTCCTTCTGTCCTTACACCCTCCTTCCTTCTGTCCTTTCACCCTCCTTCTGTCCTTTCACCCTCCTTCTGTCCTTTCACCCTCCTTCTGTCCTTCCACCCTCCTTCTGTCCTTTCACCCTCCTTCTGTCTTTTCACCCTCCTTCTGTCCTTTCACCCTCCTTCTGTCCTTACACCCTCCTTCTGTCCTTTCACCCTCCTTCTGTCCTTACACCCTCCTTCTGTCCTTTCACCCTCCTTCTGTCCTTTCACCCTCCTTCTGTCCTTTCACCCTCCTTCCTTCTGTCCTTACACCCTCCTTCCTTCTGTCCTTTCACCCTCCTTCTGTCCTCACACCCTCCTTCCGTCCTTTCACCCTCCTTCTGTCCTTACACCCTCATTCTGTCCTTACACCCTCCTTCCTTCTGTCCTTTCACCCTCCTTCTGTCCTTTCACCCTCCGTCTATCCTTACACCCTCCTTCTGTCCTTTCACCCTCCTTCTGTCCTTACACCCTCCTTCTGTCCTTTCACCCTCCTTCTGTCCTTACACCCTCCTTCTGTCCTTACACCCTCCTTCTGTCCTTACACCCTCCTTCCTTCTGTCATTACACCCTCCTTCCTTCTGTCCTTTCACCCTCCTTCTGTCCTTACACCCTCCTTCTGTCCTTTCACCCTCCTTCTGTCCTTACACCCTCCTTCTGTCCTTTCACCCTCCTTCTGTCCTTTCACCCTCCTTCTGTCCTTACACCCTCCTTCCTTCTGTCCTTTCACCCTCCTTCTGTCCTTTCACCCTCCTTCTGTCCTTTCACCCTCTTCTGTCCTTCCACCCTCCTTCTGTCCTTTCACCCTCCTGTCCTTACACCCTCCTTCTGTCCTTTCACCCTCCTTCTGTCCTTTCACCCTCCTTCTGTCCTTACACCCTCCTTCTGTCCTTTCACCCTCCTTCTGTCCTTACACCCTCCTTCCTTCTGTCATTACACCCTCCTTCCTTCTGTCATTACACCCTCCTTCCTTCTGTCCTTTCACCCTCCTTCTGTCCTTTCACCCTCCTTCGGTCCTTTCACCCTCTTCTGTCCTTCCACCCTCCTTCTGTCCTTTCACCCTCCTTCTGTCCTTTCACCCTCCTTCTATCCTTTCACCCTCCTTCTGTCCTTTCACCCTCCTTCTGTCCTTACACCCTCCTTCTGTCCTTTCACCCTCCTTCTGTCCTTTCACCCTCCTTCTGTCCTTTCACCCTCCTTCCTTCTGTCCTTACACCCTCCTTCCTTCTGTCCTTTCACCCTCCTTCTGTCCTTTCACCCTCCTTCTGTCCTTTCACCCTCCTTCTGTCCTTACACCCTCCTTCTGTCCTTTCACCCTCCTTCTGTCCTTACACCCTCCTTCCTTCTGTCATTACACCCTCCTTCCTTCTGTCCTTTCACCCTCCTTCTTTCCTTTCACCCTTCTTCCTTCTGTCCTTACACCCTCCTTCCTTCTGTCCTTTCACCCTCCTTCTGTCCTTTCACCCTCCTTCTGTCCTTACACCCTCCTTCTGTCCTTTCACCCTCCTTCTGTCCTTTCACCCTCCTTCTGTCCTTACACCATCCTTCTGTCCTTTCACCCTCCTTCTGTCCTTTCACCCTCCTTCTGTCCTTTCACCCTCCTTCTTTCCTTTCACCCTTCTTCCTTCTGTCCTTACACCCTCCTTCCTTCTGTCCTTACACCCTCCTTCTGTCCTTTCACCCTCCTTCTGTCCGTCCACCCTCCTTCTGTCCTTTCACCCTCCTTCTGTCTTTTCACCCTCCTTCTGTCCTTTCACCCTCCTTCTGTCCTTACACCCTCCTTCTTTCCTTTCACCCTTCTTCCTTCTGTCCTTACACCCTCCTTCCTTCTGTCCTTACACCCTCCTTCTGTCCTTTCACCCTCCTTCTGTCCTTCCACCCTCCTTCTGTCCTTTCACCCTCCTTCTGTCTTTTCACCCTCCTTCTGTCCTTTCACCCTCCTTCTGTCCTTTCACCCTCCTTCTTTCCTTTCACCCTTCTTCCTTCTGTCCTTACACCCTCCTTCCTTCTGTCCTTACACCCTCCTTCTGTCCTTTCACCCTCCTTCTGTCCTTCCACCCTCCTTCTGTCCTTTCACCCTCCTTCTGTCTTTTCACCCTCCTTCTGTCCTTTCACCCTCCTTCTGTCCTTACACCCTCCTTCTGTCCTTTCACCCTCCTTCTGTCCTTTCACCCTCATTCTGTCCTTACACCCTCCTTCTGTCCTTTCACCCTCCTTCTGTCCTTACACCCTCCTTCTGTCCTTACACCCTCCTTCTGTCCTTACACCCTCCTTCTGTCCTTTCACCCTCCTTCTGTCCTTTCACCCTCCTTCTGTCCTTCCACCCTCCTTCTGTCCTTCCACCCTCCTTCTGTCCTTTCACCCTCCTTCCTTCTGTCCTTTCACCCTCCTTTTGTCCTTTCACCCTCCTTCTGTCCTTTCACCCTCCTTCTGTCATTACACCCTCCTTCCTTCTGTCCTTTCACCCTCCTTTTGTCCTTTCACCCTCCTTCTGTCCTTTCACCCTCCTTCTGTCCTTACACCCTCCTTCTGTCCTTTCACCCTCCTTCTGTCCTTACACCCTCCTTCTGTCCTTTCACCCTCCTTCTGTCCTTTCACCCTCCTTCCTTCTGTCCTTACACCTTCCTTCTGTCCTTTCACCCTCCTTCTGTCCTTACACCCTCCTTCTGTCCTTTCACCCTCCTTCTGTCCTTACACCCTCCTTCTGTTCTTACACCCTCCTTCTGTCCTTTTACCCTCCTTCTGTCCTTTCACCCTCCTTCTGTCCTTCCACCCTCCTTCTGTCCTTTCACCCTCCCTCTGTCCTTCTACCCTCCTTCTGTCCTTCCATCCTCCTTCTGTCCTTTCACCCTCCTTCTGTCCTAACACCCTCCTTCTGTCCTTTCACCCTCCTTCTGTCCTTCCACCCTCCTTCTGTCCTTTCACCCTCCTTCTGTCCTTTCACCCTCCTTCTGTCCTTACACCCTCCTTCCTTCTGTCATTACACCCTCCTTCCTTCTGTCCTTTCACCCTCCTTTTGTCCTTTCACCCTCCTTCTGTCCTGTCACCCTCCTTCTGTCCTTACACCCTCCTTCTGTCCTTACACCCTCCTTCTGTCCTTTCACCCTGCTTCTGTCCTTTCACCCTCCTTCTGTCCTTTCACCCTCCTTCCTTCTGTCCTTACACCCTCCTTCCTTCTGTCCTTTCACCCTCCTTCTGTCCTTTCACCCTCCTTCTGTCCTTTCACCCTCCTTCTGTCCTTTCACCCTCCTTCTGTCCTTCCACCCTCCTTCTGTCCTTTCACCCTCCTTCTGTCCTTTCACCCTCCTTCTGTCCTTTCACCCTCCTTCCGTCCTTTCACCCTCCTTCTGTCCTTACACCCTCATTCTGTCCTTACACCCTCCTTCCTTCTGTCCTTTCACCCTCCTTCTGTCCTTTCACCCTCCGTCTATCCTTACACCCTCCTTCTGTCCTTACACCCTCCTTCCTTCTGTTATTACACCCTCCTTCCTTCTGTCCTTTCACCCTCCTTCTGTCCTTACACCCTCCTTCTGTCCTTTCACCCTCCTTCTGTCCTTACACCCTCCTTCTGTCCTTTCACCCTCCTTCTGTCCTTTCACCCTCCTTCTGTCCTTACACCCTCCTTCCTTCTGTCCTTTCACCCTCCTTCTGTCCTTTCACCCTCCTTCTGTCCTTTCACCCTCTTCTGTCCTTCCACCCTCCTTCTGTCCTTTCACCCTCCTTCTGTCCTTACACCCTCCTTCTGTCCTTTCACCCTCCTTCTGTCCTTTCACCCTCCTTCTGTCCTTACACCCTCCTTCTGTCCTTTCACCCTCCTTCTGTCCTTACACCCTCCTTCCTTCTGTCATTACACCCTCCTTCCTTCTGTCCTTTCACCCTCCTTCTGTCCTTTCACCCTCCTTCTGTCCTTTCACCCTCTTCTGTCCTTCCACCCTCCTTCTGTCCTTTCACCCTCCTTCTGTCCTTTCACCCTCCTTCTGTCCTTTCACCCTCCTTCTGTCCTTTCACCCTCCTTCTGTCCTTACACCCTCCTTCTGTCCTTTCACCCTCCTGTCCTTTCACCCTCCTTCTGTCCTTTCACCCTCCTTCCTTCTGTCCTTACACCCTCCTTCCTTCTGTCCTTTCACCCTCCTTCTGTCCTTTCACCCTCCTTCTGTCCTTTCACCCTCCTTCTGTCCTTACACCCTCCTTCTGTCCTTTCACCCTCCTTCTGTCCTTACACCCTCCTTCTGTCCTTTCACCCTCCTTCTGTCCTTACACCCTCCTTCCTTCTGTCCTTACACCCTCCTTCCTTCTGTCCTTTCACCCTCCTTCTGTCCTTTCACCCTCCTTCTGTCCTTACACCCTCCTTCTGTCCTTTCACCCTCCTTCTGTCCTTTCACCCTCCTTCTGTCCTTACACCATCCTTCTGTCCTTTAACCCTCCTTCTGTCCTTTCACCCTCCTTCTGTCCTTTCACCCTCCTTCTTTCCTTTCACCCTTCTTCCTTCTGTCCTTACACCCTCCTTCCTTCTGTCCTTACACCCTCCTTCTGTCCTTTCACCCTCCTTCTGTCCTTCCACCCTCCTTCTGTCCTTTCACCCTCCTTCTGTCTTTTCACCCTCCTTCTGTCCTTTCACCCTCCTTCTGTCCTTACACCCTCCTTCTGTCCTTTCACCCTCCTTCTGTCCTTTCACCCTCATTCTGTCCTTACACCCTCCTTCTGTCCTTTCACCCTCCTTCTGTTCTTACACCCTCCTTCTGTCCTTACACCCTCCTTCTGTCCTTACACCCTCCTTCTGTCCTTTCACCCTCCTTCTGTCCTTTCACCCTCCTTCTGTCCTTCCACCCTCCTTCTGTCCTTTCACCCTCCTTCTGTCCTTTCACCCTCCTTCTGTCCTTACACCCTCCTTCCTTCTGTCCTTTCACCCTCCTTTTGTCCTTTCACCCTCCTTCTGTCCTTTCACCCTCCTTCTGTCATTACACCCTCCTTCCTTCTGTCCTTTCACCCTCCTTTTGTCCTTTCACCCTCCTTCTGTCCTTTCACCCTCCTTCTGTCCTTTCACCCTCCTTCCTTCTGTTCTTACACCCTCCTTCTGTCCTTTTACCCTCCTTCTGTCCTTTCACCCTCCTTCTGTCCTTCCACCCTCCTTCTGTCCTTTCACCCTCCCTCTGTCCTTCTACCCTCCTTCTGTCCTTTCACCCTCCTTCTGTCCTTCCACCCTCCTTCTGTCCTTTCACCCTCCTTCTGTCCTTTCACCCTCCTTCTGTCCTTACACCCTCCTTCCTTCTGTCATTACACCCTCCTTCCTTCTGTCCTTTCACCCTCCTTTTGTCCTTTCACCCTCCTTCTGTCCTGTCACCCTCCTTCTGTCCTTACACCCTCCTTCTGTCCTTACACCCTCCTTCTGTCCTTTCACCCTCCTTCTGTTCTTTCACCCTCCTTCTGTCCTTTCACCCTCCTTCCTTCTGTCCTTACACCCTCCTTCCTTCTGTCCTTTCACCCTCCTTCTGTCCTTTCACCCTCCTTCTGTCCTTTCACCCTCCTTCTGTCCTTCCACCCTCCTTCTGTCCTTTCACCCTCCTTCTGTCTTTTCACCCTCCTTCTGTCCTTTCACCCTCCTTCTGTCCTTACAACCTCCTTCTGTCCTTTCACCCTCCTTCTGTCCTTACACCCTCCTTCTGTCCTTTCACCCTCCTTCTGTCCTTTCACCCTCCTTCTGTCCTTTCACCCTCCTTCCTTCTGTCCTTACACCCTCCTTCCTTCTGTCCTTTCACCCTCCTTCTGTCCTCACACCCTCCTTCCGTCCTTTCACCCTCCTTCTGTCCTTTCACCCTCCTTCTGTCCTTTCACCCTCCTTCTGTCCTTTCACCCTCCTTCTGTCCTTCCACCCTCCTTCTGTCCTTTCACCCTCCTTCTGTCCTTTCACCCTCCTTCTGTCCTTTCACCCTCCTTCTGTCCTTTCACCCTCCTTCTGTCCTTACACCCTCATTCTGTCCTTACACCCTCCTTCCTTCTGTCCTTTCACCCTCCTTCTGTCCTTTCACCCTCCGTCTATCCTTACACCCTCCTTCTGTCCTTTCACCCTCCTTCTGTCCTTACACCCTCCTTCTGTCCTTTCACCCTCCTTCTGTCCTTACACCCTCCTTCTGTCCTTACACCCTCCTTCTGTCCTTACACCCTCCTTCCTTCTGTCATTACACCCTCCTTCCTTCTGTCCTTTCACCCTCCTTCTGTCCTTACACCCTCCTTCTGTCCTTTCACCCTCCTTCTGTCCTTACACCCTCCTTCTGTCCTTTCACCCTCCTTCTGTCCTTTCACCCTCCTTCTGTCCTTACACCCTCCTTCCTTCTGTCCTTTCACCCTCCTTCTGTCCTTTCACCCTCCTTCTGTCCTTTCACCCTCTTCTGTCCTTCCACCCTCCTTCTGTCCTTTCACCCTCCTTCTGTCCTTACACCCTCCTTCTGTCCTTTCACCCTCCTTCTGTCCTTTCACCCTCCTTCTGTCCTTACACCCTCCTTCTGTCCTTTGACCCTCCTTCTGTCCTTACACCCTCCTTCCTTCTGTCATTACACCCTCCTTCCTTCTGTCCTTTCACCCTCCTTCTGTCCTTTCACCCTCCTTCTGTCCTTTCACCCTCTTCTGTCCTTCCACCCTCCTTCTGTCCTTTCACCCTCCTTCTGTCCTTTCACCCTCCTTCTGTCCTTTCACCCTCCTTCTGTCCTTTCACCCTCCTTCTGTCCTTACACCCTCCTTCTGTCCTTTCACCCTCCTTCTGTCCTTTCACCCTCCTTCTGTCCTTTCACCCTCCTTCCTTCTGTCCTTACACCCTCCTTCCTTCTGTCCTTTCACCCTCCTTCTGTCCTTTCACCCTCCTTCTGTCCTTTCACCCTCCTTCTGTCCTTACACCCTCCTTCTGTCCTTTCACCCTCCTTCTGTCCTTACACCCTCCTTCTGTCCTTTCACCCTCCTTCTGTCCTTACACCCTCCTTCCTTCTGTCATTACACCCTCCTTCCTTCTGTCCTTTCACCCTCCTTCTTTCCTTTCACCCTTCTTCCTTCTGTCCTTACACCCTCCTTCCTTCTATCCTTACACCCTCCTTCTGTCCTTTCACCCTCCTTCTGTCCTTACACCCTCCTTCTGTCCTTTCACCCTCCTTCTGTCCTTTCACCCTCCTTCTGTCCTTACACCCTCCTTCTGTCCTTACACCCTCCTTCCTTCTGTCATTACACCCTCCTTCCTTCTGTCCTTTCACCCTCCTTCTGTCCTTACACCCTCCTTCTGTCCTTTCACCCTCCTTCTGTCCTTACACCCTCCTTCTGTCCTTTCACCCTCCTTCTGTCCTTTCACCCTCCTTCTGTCCTTACACCCTCCTTCCTTCTGTCCTTTCACCCTCCTTCTGTCCTTTCACCCTCCTTCTGTCCTTTCACCCTCTTCTGTCCTTCCACCCTCCTTCTGTCCTTTCACCCTCCTTCTGTCCTTACACCCTCCTTCTGTCCTTTCACCCTCCTTCTGTCCTTTCACCCTCCTTCTGTCCTTACACCCTCCTTCTGTCCTTTCACCCTCCTTCTGTCCTTACACCCTCCTTCCTTCTGTCATTACACCCTCCTTCCTTCTGTCCTTTCACCCTCCTTCTGTCCTTTCACCCTCCTTCTGTCCTTTCACCCTCTTCTGTCCTTCCACCCTCCTTCTGTCCTTTCACCCTCCTTCTGTCCTTTCACCCTCCTTCTGTCCTTTCACCCTCCTTCTGTCCTTTCACCCTCCTTCTGTCCTTACACCCTCCTTCTGTCCTTTCACCCTCCTTCTGTCCTTTCACCCTCCTTCTGTCCTTTCACCCTCCTTCCTTCTGTCCTTACACCCTCCTTCCTTCTGTCCTTTCACCCTCCTTCTGTCCTTTCACCCTCCTTCTGTCCTTTCACCCTCCTTCTGTCCTTACACCCTCCTTCTGTCCTTTCACCCTCCTTCTGTCCTTACACCCTCCTTCTGTCCTTTCACCCTCCTTCTGTCCTTACACCCTCCTTCCTTCTGTCATTACACCCTCCTTCCTTCTGTCCTTTCACCCTCCTTCTTTCCTTTCACCCTTCTTCCTTCTGTCCTTACACCCTCCTTCCTTCTGTCATTTCACCCTCCTTCTGTCCTTTCACCCTCCTTCTGTCCTTACACCCTCCTTCTGTCCTTTCACCCTCCTTCTGTCCTTTCACACTCCTTCTGTCCTTACACCATCCTTCTGTCCTTTAACCCTCCTTCTGTCCTTTCACCCTCCTTCTGTCCTTTCACCCTCCTTCTTTCCTTTCACCCTTCTTCCTTCTGTCCTTACACCCTCCTTCCTTCTGTCCTTACACCCTCCTTCTGTCCTTTCACCCTCCTTCTGTCCTTCCACCCTCCTTCTGTCCTTTCACCCTCCTTCTGTCTTTTCACCCTCCTTCTGTCCTTTCACCCTCCTTCTGTCCTTACACCCTCCTTCTGTCCTTTCACCCTCCTTCTGTCCTTTCACCCTCATTCTGTCCTTACACCCTCCTTCTGTCCTTTCACCCTCCTTCTGTTCTTACACCCTCCTTCTGTCCTTACACCCTCCTTCTGTCCTTACACCCTCCTTCTGTCCTTTCACCCTCCTTCTGTCCTTTCACCCTCCTTCTGTCCTTCCACCCTCCTTCTGTCCTTTCACCCTCCTTCTGTCCTTTCACCCTCCTTCTGTCCTTACACCCTCCTTCCTTCTGTCCTTTCACCCTCCTTTTGTCCTTTCACCCTCCTTCTGTCCTTTCACCCTCCTTCTGTCATTACACCCTCCTTCCTTCTGTCCTTTCACCCTCCTTTTGTCCTTTCACCCTCCTTCTGTCCTTTCACCCTCCTTCTGTCCTTACACCCTCCTTCTGTCCTTTCACCCTCCTTCTGTCCTTACACCCTCCTTCTGTCCTTTCACCCTCCTTCTGTCCTTTCACCCTCCTTCCTTCTGTCCTTACACCCTCCTTCTGTCCTTACACCCCCCTTCTGTTCTTACACCCTCCTTCTGTCCTTTTACCCTCCTTCTGTCCTTTCACCCTCCTTCTGTCCTTCCACCCTCCTTCTGTCCTTTCACCCTCCCTCTGTCCTTCTACCCTCCTTCTGTCCTTCCATCCTCCTTCTGTCCTTTCACCCTCCTTCTGTCCTAACACCCTCCTTCTGTCCTTTCACCCTCCTTCTGTCCTTCCACCCTCCTTCTGTCCTTTCACCCTCCTTCTGTCCTTACACCCTCCTTCCTTCTGTCATTACACCCTCCTTCCTTCTGTCCTTTCACCCTCCTTTTGTCCTTTCACCCTCCTTCTGTCCTGTCACCCTCCTTCTGTCCTTACACCCTCCTTCTGTCCTTACAACCTCCTTCTGTCCTTTCACCCTCCTTCTGTCCTTTCACCCTCCTTCTGTCCTTTCACCCTCCTTCCTTCTGTCCTTACACCCTCCTTCCTTCTGTCCTTTCACCCTCCTTCTGTCCTTTCACCCTCCTTCTGTCCTTCCACCCTCCTTCTGTCTTTTCACCCTCCTTCTGTCCTTTCACCCTCCTTCTGTCCTTACACCCTCCTTCTGTCCTTTCACCCTCCTTCTGTCCTTACACCCTCCTTCTGTCCTTTCACCCTCCTTCTGTCCTTTCACCCTCCTTCTGTCCTTTCACCCTCCTTCCTTCTGTCCCTACACCCTCCTTCCTTCTGTCCTTTCACCCTCCTTCTGTCCTCACACCCTCCTTCCGTCCTTTCACCCTCCTTCTGTCCTTTCACCCTCCTTCTGTCCTTTCACCCTCCGTCTATCCTTACACCCTCCTTCTGTCCTTTCACCCTCCTTCTGTCCTTACACCCTCCTTCTGTCCTTACACCCTCCTTCCTTCTGTCATTACACCCTCCTTCCTTCTGTCCTTTCACCCTCCTTCTGTCCTTACACCCTCCTTCTGTCCTTTCACCCTCCTTCTGTCCTTACACCCTCCTTCTGTCCTTTCACCCTCCTTCTGTCCTTTCACCCTCCTTCTGTCCTTACACCCTCCTTCCTTCTGTCCTTTCACCCTCCTTCTGTCCTTTCACCCTCCTTCTGTCCTTTCACCCTCTTCTGTCCTTCCACCCTCCTTCTGTCCTTTCACCCTCCTTCTGTCCTTACACCCTCCTTCTGTCCTTTCACCCTCCTTCTGTCCTTTCACCCTCCTTCTGTCCTTACACCCTCCTTCTTTCCTTTCACCCTCCTTCTGTCCTTTCACCCTCCTTCTGTCCTTACACCCTCCTTCCTTCTGTCATTACACCCTCCTTCCTTCTGTCCTTTCACCCTCCTTTTGTCCTTTCACCCTACTTCTGTCCTGTCACCCTCCTTCTGTCCTTACACCCTCCTTCTGTCCTTACACCCTCCTTCTGTCCTTTCACCCTCCTTCTGTCCTTTCACCCTCCTTCTGTCCTTTCACCCTCCTTCCTTCTGTCCTTACACCCTCCTTCCTTCTGTCCTTTCACCCTCCTTCTGTCCTTTCACCCTCCTTCTGTCCTATCACCCTCCTTCTGTCCTTCCACCCTCCTTCTGTCCTTTCACCCTCCTTCTGTCTTTTCACCCTCCTTCTGTCCTTTCACCCTCCTTCTGTCCTTACACCCTCCTTCTGTCCTTTCACCCTCCTTCTGTCCTTTCACCCTCCTTCTGTCCTTTCACCCTCCTTCTGTCCTTTCACCCTCCTTCCTTCTGTCCTTACACCCTCCTTCCTTCTGTCCTTTCACCCTCCTTCTGTCCTCACACCCTCCTTCCGTCCTTTCACCCTCCTTCTGTCCTTACACCCTCATTCTGTCCTTACACCCTCCTTCCTTCTGTCCTTTCACCCTCCTTCTGTCCTTTCACCCTCCGTCTATCCTTACACCCTCCTTCTGTCCTTTCACCCTCCTTCTGTCCTTACACCCTCCTTCTGTCCTTTCACCCTCCTTCTGTCCTTACACCCTCCTTCTGTCCTTACACCCTCCTTCTGTCCTTACACCCTCCTTCCTTCTGTCATTACACCCTCCTTCCTTCTGTCCTTTCACCCTCCTTCTGTCCTTACACCCTCCTTCTGTCCTTTCACCCTCCTTCTGTCCTTACACCCTCCTTCTGTCCTTTCACCCTCCTTCTGTCCTTTCACCCTCCTTCTGTCCTTACACCCTCCTTCCTTCTGTCCTTTCACCCTCCTTCCGTCCTTTCACCCTCCTTCTGTCCTTTCACCCTCTTCTGTCCTTCCACCCTCCTTCTGTCCTTTCACCCTCCTTCTGTCATTACACCCTCCTTCCTTCTGTCCTTTCACCCTCCTTCTGTCCTTTCACCCTCCTTCTGTCCTTTCACCCTCTTCTGTCCTTCCACCCTCCTTCTGTCCTTTCACCCTCCTTCTGTCCTTTCACCCTCCTTCTGTCCTTTCACCCTCCTTCTGTCCTTTCACCCTCCTTCTGTCCTTACACCCTCCTTCTGTCCTTTCACCCTCCTTCTGTCCTTTCACCCTCCTTCTGTCCTTTCACCCTCCTTCCTTCTGTCCTTACACCCTCCTTCCTTCTGTCCTTTCACCCTCCTTCTGTCCTTTCACCCTCCTTCTGTCCTTTCACCCTCCTTCTGTCCTTACACCCTCCTTCTGTCCTTTCACCCTCCTTCTGTCCTTACACCCTCCTTCTGTCCTTTCACCCTCCTTCTGTCCTTACACCCTCCTTCCTTCTGTCACTACACCCTCCTTCCTTCTGTCCTTACACCCTCCTTCTGTCTTTTCACCCTCCTTCTGTCCTTACACCCTCCTTCTGTCCTTTCACCCTCCTTCTGTCCTTTCACCCTCCTTCTGTCCTTTCACCCTCCTTCCTTCTGTCCTTACACCCTCCTTCCTTCTGTCCTTTCACCCTCCTTCTGTCCTCACACCCTCCTTCCGTCCTTTCACCCTCCTTCTGTCCTTACACCCTCATTCTGTCCTTACACCCTCCTTCCTTCTGTCCTTTCACCCTCCTTCTGTCCTTTCACCCTCCGTCTATCCTTACACCCTCCTTCTGTCCTTTCACCCTCCTTCTGTCCTTACACCCTCCTTCTGTCCTTTCACCCTCCTTCTGTCCTTACACCCTCCTTCTGTCCTTACACCCTCCTTCTGTCCTTACACCCTCCTTCCTTCTGTCATTACACCCTCCTTCCTTCTGTCCTTTCACCCTCCTTCTGTCCTTACACCCTCCTTCTGTCCTTTCACCCTCCTTCTGTCCTTACACCCTCCTTCTGTCCTTTCACCCTCCTTCTGTCCTTTCACCCTCCTTCTGTCCTTACACCCTCCTTCCTTCTGTCCTTTCACCCTCCTTCCGTCCTTTCACCCTCCTTCTGTCCTTTCACCCTCTTCTGTCCTTCCACCCTCCTTCTGTCCTTTCACCCTCCTTCTGTCATTACACCCTCCTTCCTTCTGTCCTTTCACCCTCCTTCTGTCCTTTCACCCTCCTTCTGTCCTTTCACCCTCTTCTGTCCTTCCACCCTCCTTCTGTCCTTTCACCCTCCTTCTGTCCTTTCACCCTCCTTCTGTCCTTTCACCCTCCTTCTGTCCTTTCACCCTCCTTCTGTCCTTACACCCTCCTTCTGTCCTTTCACCCTCCTTCTGTCCTTTCACCCTCCTTCTGTCCTTTCACCCTCCTTCCTTCTGTCCTTACACCCTCCTTCCTTCTGTCCTTTCACCCTCCTTCTGTCCTTTCACCCTCCTTCTGTCCTTTCACCCTCCTTCTGTCCTTACACCCTCCTTCTGTCCTTTCACCCTCCTTCTGTCCTTACACCCTCCTTCTGTCCTTTCACCCTCCTTCTGTCCTTACACCCTCCTTCCTTCTGTCACTACACCCTCCTTCCTTCTGTCCTTTCACCCTCCTTCTTTCCTTTCACCCTTCTTCCTTCTGTCCTTACACCCTCCTTCCTTCTGTCCTTTCACCCTCCTTCTGTCCTTTCACCCTCCTTCTGTCCTTTCACCCTCCTTCTGTCCTTTCACCCTCCTTCTGTCCTTACACCCTCCTTCTGTCCTTTCACCCTCCTTCTGTCCTTACACCCTCCTTCTGTCCTTACACCCTCCTTCTGTCCTTACACCCTCCTTCCTTCTGTCATTACACCCTCCTTCCTTCTGTCCTTTCACCCTCCTTCTGTCCTTACACCCTCCTTCTGTCCTTTCACCCTCCTTCTGTCCTTACACCCTCCTTCTGTCCTTTCACCCTCCTTCTGTCCTTTCACCCTCCTTCTGTCCTTACACCCTCCTTCTGTCCTTACACCCTCCTTCCTTCTGTCATTACACCCTCCTTCCTTCTGTCCTTTCACCCTCCTTCTGTCCTTACACCCTCCTTCTGTCCTTTCACCCTCCTTCTTTCCTTTCACCCTTCTTCCTTCTGTCCTTACACCCTCCTTCCTTCTATCCTTACACCCTCCTTCTGTCCTTTCACCCTTCTTCTGTCCTTACACCCTCCTTCTGTCCTTTCACCCTCCTTCTGTCCTTTCACCCTCCTTCTGTCCTTACACCCTCCTTCTGTCCTTACACCCTCCTTCCTTCTGTCATTACACCCTCCTTCCTTCTGTCCTTTCACCCTCCTTCTGTCCTTACACCCTCCTTCTGTCCTTTCACCCTCCTTCTGTCCTTACACCCTCCTTCTGTCCTTTCACCCTCCTTCTGTCCTTTCACCCTCCTTCTGTCCTTACACCCTCCTTCCTTCTGTCCTTTCACCCTCCTTCTGTCCTTTCACCCTCCTTCTGTCCTTTCACCCTCTTCTGTCCTTCCACCCTCCTTCTGTCCTTTCACCCTCCTTCTGTCCTTACACCCTCCTTCTGTCCTTTCACCCTCCTTCTGTCCTTTCACCCTCCTTCTGTCCTTACACCCTCCTTCTGTCCTTTCACCCTCCTTCTGTCCTTACACCCTCCTTCCTTCTGTCATTACACCCTCCTTCCTTCTGTCCTTTCACCCTCCTTCTGTCCTTTCACCCTCCTTCTGTCCTTTCACCCTCTTCTGTCCTTCCACCCTCCTTCTGTCCTTTCACCCTCCTTCTGTCCTTTCACCCTCCTTCTGTCCTTTCACCCTCCTTCTGTCCTTTCACCCTCCTTCTGTCCTTACACCCTCCTTCTGTCCTTTCACCCTCCTTCTGTCCTTTCACCCTCCTTCTGTCCTTTCACCCTCCTTCCTTCTGTCCTTACACCCTCCTTCCTTCTGTCCTTTCACCCTCCTTCTGTCCTTTCACCCTCCTTCTGTCCTTTCACCCTCCTTCTGTCCTTACACCCTCCTTCTGTCCTTTCACCCTCCTTCTGTCCTTACACCCTCCTTCTGTCCTTTCACCCTCCTTCTGTCCTTACACCCTCCTTCCTTCTGTCATTACACCCTCCTTCCTTCTGTCCTTTCACCCTCCTTCTTTCCTTTCACCCTTCTTCCTTCTGTCCTTACACCCTCCTTCCTTCTGTCATTTCACCCTCCTTCTGTCCTTTCACCCTCCTTCTGTCCTTACACCCTCCTTCTGTCCTTTCACCCTCCTTCTGTCCTTTCACACTCCTTCTGTCCTTACACCATCCTTCTGTCCTTTAACCCTCCTTCTGTCCTTTCACCCTCCTTCTGTCCTTTCACCCTCCTTCTTTCCTTTCACCCTTCTTCCTTCTGTCCTTACACCCTCCTTCCTTCTGTCCTTACACCCTCCTTCTGTCCTTTCACCCTCCTTCTGTCCTTCCACCCTCCTTCTGTCCTTTCACCCTCCTTCTGTCTTTTCACCCTCCTTCTGTCCTTTCACCCTCCTTCTGTCCTTACACCCTCCTTCTGTCCTTTCACCCTCCTTCTGTCCTTTCACCCTCATTCTGTCCTTACACCCTCCTTCTGTCCTTTCACCCTCCTTCTGTTCTTACACCCTCCTTCTGTCCTTACACCCTCCTTCTGTCCTTACACCCTCCTTCTGTCCTTTCACCCTCCTTCTGTCCTTTCACCCTCCTTCTGTCCTTCCACCCTCCTTCTGTCCTTTCACCCTCCTTCTGTCCTTTCACCCTCCTTCTGTCCTTACACCCTCCTTCCTTCTGTCCTTTCACCCTCCTTTTGTCCTTTCACCCTCCTTCTGTCCTTTCACCCTCCTTCTGTCATTACACCCTCCTTCCTTCTGTCCTTTCACCCTCCTTTTGTCCTTTCACCCTCCTTCTGTCCTTTCACCCTCCTTCTGTCCTTACACCCTCCTTCTGTCCTTTCACCCTCCTTCTGTCCTTACACCCTCCTTCTGTCCTTTCACCCTCCTTCTGTCCTTTCACCCTCCTTCCTTCTGTCCTTACACCCTCCTTCTGTCCTTACACCCCCCTTCTGTTCTTACACCCTCCTTCTGTCCTTTTACCCTCCTTCTGTCCTTTCACCCTCCTTCTGTCCTTCCACCCTCCTTCTGTCCTTTCACCCTCCCTCTGTCCTTCTACCCTCCTTCTGTCCTTCCATCCTCCTTCTGTCCTTTCACCCTCCTTCTGTCCTAACACCCTCCTTCTGTCCTTTCACCCTCCTTCTGTCCTTCCACCCTCCTTCTGTCCTTTCACCCTCCTTCTGTCCTTACACCCTCCTTCCTTCTGTCATTACACCCTCCTTCCTTCTGTCCTTTCACCCTCCTTTTGTCCTTTCACCCTCCTTCTGTCCTGTCACCCTCCTTCTGTCCTTACACCCTCCTTCTGTCCTTACAACCTCCTTCTGTCCTTTCACCCTCCTTCTGTCCTTTCACCCTCCTTCTGTCCTTTCACCCTCCTTCCTTCTGTCCTTACACCCTCCTTCCTTCTGTCCTTTCACCCTCCTTCTGTCCTTTCACCCTCCTTCTGTCCTTCCACCCTCCTTCTGTCTTTTCACCCTCCTTCTGTCCTTTCACCCTCCTTCTGTCCTTACACCCTCCTTCTGTCCTTTCACCCTCCTTCTGTCCTTACACCCTCCTTCTGTCCTTTCACCCTCCTTCTGTCCTTTCACCCTCCTTCTGTCCTTTCACCCTCCTTCCTTCTGTCCCTACACCCTCCTTCCTTCTGTCCTTTCACCCTCCTTCTGTCCTCACACCCTCCTTCCGTCCTTTCACCCTCCTTCTGTCCTTTCACCCTCCTTCTGTCCTTTCACCCTCCGTCTATCCTTACACCCTCCTTCTGTCCTTTCACCCTCCTTCTGTCCTTACACCCTCCTTCTGTCCTTACACCCTCCTTCCTTCTGTCATTACACCCTCCTTCCTTCTGTCCTTTCACCCTCCTTCTGTCCTTACACCCTCCTTCTGTCCTTTCACCCTCCTTCTGTCCTTTCACCCTCCTTCTGTCCTTTCACCCTCCTTCCTTCTGTCCTTACACCCTCCTTCCTTCTGTCCTTTCACCCTCCTTCTGTCCTTTCACCCTCCTTCTGTCCTATCACCCTCCTTCTGTCCTTCCACCCTCCTTCTGTCCTTTCACCCTCCTTCTGTCTTTTCACCCTCCTTCTGTCCTTTCACCCTCCTTCTGTCCTTACACCCTCCTTCTGTCCTTTCACCCTCCTTCTGTCCTTACACCCTCCTTCTGTCCTTTCACCCTCCTTCTGTCCTTTCACCCTCCTTCTGTCCTTTCACCCTCCTTCCTTCTGTCCTTACACCCTCCTTCCTTCTGTCCTTTCACCCTCCTTCTGTCCTCACACCCTCCTTCCGTCCTTTCACCCTCCTTCTGTCCTTACACCCTCATTCTGTCCTTACACCCTCCTTCCTTCTGTCCTTTCACCCTCCTTCTGTCCTTTCACCCTCCGTCTATCCTTACACCCTCCTTCTGTCCTTTCACCCTCCTTCTGTCCTTACACCCTCCTTCTGTCCTTTCACCCTCCTTCTGTCCTTACACCCTCCTTCTGTCCTTACACCCTCCTTCTGTCCTTACACCCTCCTTCCTTCTGTCATTACACCCTCCTTCCTTCTGTCCTTTCACCCTCCTTCTGTCCTTACACCCTCCTTCTGTCCTTTCACCCTCCTTCTGTCCTTACACCCTCCTTCTGTCCTTTCACCCTCCTTCTGTCCTTTCACCCTCCTTCTGTCCTTACACCCTCCTTCCTTCTGTCCTTTCACCCTCCTTCTGTCCTTTCACCCTCCTTCTGTCCTTTCACCCTCTTCTGTCCTTCCACCCTCCTTCTGTCCTTTCACCCTCCTTCTGTCATTACACCCTCCTTCCTTCTGTCCTTTCACCCTCCTTCTGTCCTTTCACCCTCCTTCTGTCCTTTCACCCTCTTCTGTCCTTCCACCCTCCTTCTGTCCTTTCACCCTCCTTCTGTCCTTTCACCCTCCTTCTGTCCTTTCACCCTCCTTCTGTCCTTTCACCCTCCTTCTGTCCTTACACCCTCCTTCTGTCCTTTCACCCTCCTTCTGTCCTTTCACCCTCCTTCTGTCCTTTCACCCTCCTTCCTTCTGTCCTTACACCCTCCTTCCTTCTGTCCTTTCACCCTCCTTCTGTCCTTTCACCCTCCTTCTGTCCTTTCACCCTCCTTCTGTCCTTACACCCTCCTTCTGTCCTTTCACCCTCCTTCTGTCCTTACACCCTCCTTCTGTCCTTTCACCCTCCTTCTGTCCTTACACCCTCCTTCCTTCTGTCACTACACCCTCCTTCCTTCTGTCCTTTCACCCTCCTTCTTTCCTTTCACCCTTCTTCCTTCTGTCCTTACACCCTCCTTCCTTCTGTCCTTTCACCCTCCTTCTGTCCTTTCACCCTCCTTCTGTCCTTTCACCCTCCTTCTGTCCTTTCACCCTCCTTCTGTCCTTACACCCTCCTTCTGTCCTTTCACCCTCCTTCTGTCCTTACACCCTCCTTCTGTCCTTACACCCTCCTTCTGTCCTTACACCCTCCTTCCTTCTGTCATTACACCCTCCTTCCTTCTGTCCTTTCACCCTCCTTCTGTCCTTACACCCTCCTTCTGTCCTTTCACCCTCCTTCTGTCCTTACACCCTCCTTCTGTCCTTTCACCCTCCTTCTGTCCTTTCACCCTCCTTCTGTCCTTACACCCTCCTTCCTTCTGTCCTTTCACCCTCCTTCTGTCCTTTCACCCTCCTTCTGTCCTTTCACCCTCTTCTGTCCTTCCACCCTCCTTCTGTCCTTTCACCCTCCTTCTGTCCTTTCACCCTCCTTCTGTCCTTTCACCCTCCTTCTGTCCTTTCACCCTCCTTCTGTCCTTACACCCTCCTTCTGTCCTTTCACCCTCCTTCTGTCCTTTCACCCTCCTTCTGTCCTTTCACCCTCCTTCCTTCTGTCCTTACACCCTCCTTCCTTCTGTCCTTTCACCCTCCTTCTGTCCTTTCACCCTCCTTCTGTCCTTTCACCCTCCTTCTGTCCTTACACCCTCCTTCTGTCCTTTCACCCTCCTTCTGTCCTTACACCCTCCTTCTGTCCTTTCACCCTCCTTCTGTCCTTACACCCTCCTTCCTTCTGTCACTACACCCTCCTTCCTTCTGTCCTTTCACCCTCCTTCTTTCCTTTCACCCTTCTTCCTTCTGTCCTTACACCCTCCTTCCTTCTGTCCTTTCACCCTCCTTCTGTCCTTTCACCCTCCTTCTGTCCTTTCACCCTCCTTCTGTCCTTACACCCTCCTTCTGTCCTTTCACCCTCCTTCTGTCCTTTCACCCTCCTTCTGTCCTTTCACCCTCCTTCTGTCCTTTCACCCTCCTTCTTTCCTTTCACCCTTCTTCCTTCTGTCCTTACACCCTCCTTCCTTCTGTCCTTACACCCTCCTTCTGTCCTTTCACCCTCCTTCTGTCCTTCCACCCTCCTTCTGTCCTTTCACCCTCCTTCTGTCTTTTCACCCTCCTTCTGTCCTTTCACCCTCCTTCTGTCCTTACACCCTCCTTCTGTCCTTTCACCCTCCTTCTGTCCTTTCACCCTCATTCTGTCCTTACACCCTCCTTCTGTCCTTTCACCCTCCTTCTGTCCTTACACCCTCCTTCTGTCCTTACACCTTCCTTCTGTCCTTACACCCTCCTTCTGTCCTTTCACCCTCCTTCTGTCCTTTCACCCTCCTTCTGTCCTTCCACCCTCCTTCTGTCCTTTCACCTTCCTTCTGTCCTTTCACCCTCCTTCTGTCCTTACACCCTCCTTCCTTCTGTCCTTTCACCCTCCTTTTGTCCTTTCACCCTCCTTCTGTCCTTTCACCCTCCTTCTGTCATTACACCCTCCTTCCTTCTGTCCTTTCACCCTCCTTTTGTCCTTTCACCCTCCTTCTGTCCTTTCACCCTCCTTCTGTCCTTACACCCTCCTTCTGTCCTTTCACCCTCCTTCTGTCCTTACACCCTCCTTCTGTCCTTTCACCCTCCTTCCTTCTGTCCTTTCACCCTCCTTCCTTCTGTCCTTACACCCTCCTTCTGTCCTTACACCCCCCTTCTGTTCTTACACCCTCCTTCTGTCCTTTTACCCTCCTTCTGTCCTTTCACCCTCCTTCTGTCCTTCCACCCTCCTTCTGTCCTTTCACCCTCCCTCTGTCCTTCTACCCTCCTTCTGTCCTTCCATCCTCCTTCTGTCCTTTCACCCTCCTTCTGTCCTAACACCCTCCTTCTGTCCTTTCACCCTCCTTCTGTCCTTCCACCCTCCTTCTGTCCTTTCACCCTCCTTCTGTCCTTTCACCCTCCTTCTGTCCTTACACCCTCCTTCCTTCTGTCATTACACCCTCCTTCCTTCTGTCCTTTCACCCTCCTTTTGTCCTTTCACCCTCCTTCTGTCCTGTCACCCTCCTTCTGTCCTTACACCCTCCTTCTGTCCTTACACCCTCCTTCTGTCCTTTCACCCTCCTTCTGTCCTTTCACCCTCCTTCTGTCCTTTCACCCTCCTTCCTTCTGTCCTTACACCCTCCTTCCTTCTGTCCTTTCACCCTCCTTCTGTCCTTTCACCCTCCTTCTGTCCTTTCACCCTCCTGTCCTTCCACCCTCCTTCTGTCCTTTCACCCTCCTTCTGTCTTTTCACCCTCCTTCTGTCCTTTCACCCTCCTTCTGTCCTTACACCCTCCTTCTGTCCTTTCACCCTCCTTCTGTCCTTACACCCTCCTTCTGTCCTTTCACCCTCCTTCTGTCCTTTCACCCTCCTTCTGTCCTTTCACCCTCCTTCTGTCCTTCCACCCTCCTTCTGTCCTTTCACCCTCCTTCTGTCTTTTCACCCTCCTTCTGTCCTTTCACCCTCCTTCTGTCCTTACACCCTCCTTCTGTCCTTTCACCCTCCTTCTGTCCTTTCACCCTCCTTCTGTCCTTTCACCCTCCTTCCTTCTGTCCTTACACCCTCCTTCCTTCTGTCCTTTCACCCTCCTTCTGTCCTCACACCCTCCTTCCGTCCTTTCACCCTCCTTCTGTCCTTACACCCTCATTCTGTCCTTACACCCTCCTTCCTTCTGTCCTTTCACCCTCCTTCTGTCCTTTCACCCTCCGTCTATCCTTACACCCTCCTTCTGTCCTTTCACCCTCCTTCTGTCCTTACACCCTCCTTCTGTCCTTTCACCCTCCTTCTGTCCTTACACCCTCCTTCTGTCCTTACACCCTCCTTCTGTCCTTTCACCCTCCTTCTGTCCTTTCACCCTCCTTCTGTCCTTACACCCTCCTTCCTTCTGTCATTACACCCTCCTTCCTTCTGTCCTTTCACCCTCCTTCTGTCCTTTCACCCTCCTTCTGTCCTTTCACCCTCTTCTGTCCTTCCACCCTCCTTCTGTCCTTTCACCCTCCTTCTGTCCTTTCACCCTCCTTCTGTCCTTTCACCCTCCTTCTGTCCTTTCACCCTCCTTCTGTCCTTTCACCCTCCTTCTGTCCTTACACCCTCCTTCCTTCTGTCATTACACCCTCCTTCCTTCTGTCCTTTCACCCTCCTTTTGTCCTTTCACCCTCCTTCTGTCCTGTCACCCTCCTTCTGTCCTTACACCCTCCTTCTGTCCTTACACCCTCCTTCTGTCCTTTCACCCTCCTTCTGTCCTTTCACCCTCCTTCTGTCCTTTCACCCTCCTTCCTTCTGTCCTTACACCCTCCTTCCTTCTGTCCTTTCACCCTCCTTCTGTCCTTTCACCCTCCTTCTGTCCTTTCACCCTCCTGTCCTTCCACCCTCCTTCTGTCCTTTCACCCTCCTTCTGTCTTTTCACCCTCCTTCTGTCCTTTCACCCTCCTTCTGTCCTTACACCCTCCTTCTGTCCTTTCACCCTCCTTCTGTCCTTACACCCTCCTTCTGTCCTTTCACCCTCCTTCTGTCCTTTCACCCTCCTTCTGTCCTTTCACCCTCCTTCTGTCCTTCCACCCTCCTTCTGTCCTTTCACCCTCCTTCTGTCTTTTCACCCTCCTTCTGTCCTTTCACCCTCCTTCTGTCCTTACACCCTCCTTCTGTCCTTTCACCCTCCTTCTGTCCTTTCACCCTCCTTCTGTCCTTTCACCCTCCTTCCTTCTGTCCTTACACCCTCCTTCCTTCTGTCCTTTCACCCTCCTTCTGTCCTCACACCCTCCTTCCGTCCTTTCACCCTCCTTCTGTCCTTACACCCTCATTCTGTCCTTACACCCTCCTTCCTTCTGTCCTTTCACCCTCCTTCTGTCCTTTCACCCTCCGTCTATCCTTACACCCTCCTTCTGTCCTTTCACCCTCCTTCTGTCCTTACACCCTCCTTCTGTCCTTTCACCCTCCTTCTGTCCTTACACCCTCCTTCTGTCCTTACACCCTCCTTCTGTCCTTTCACCCTCCTTCTGTCCTTTCACCCTCCTTCTGTCCTTACACCCTCCTTCCTTCTGTCATTACACCCTCCTTCCTTCTGTCCTTTCACCCTCCTTCTGTCCTTTCACCCTCCTTCTGTCCTTTCACCCTCTTCTGTCCTTCCACCCTCCTTCTGTCCTTTCACCCTCCTTCTGTCCTTTCACCCTCCTTCTGTCCTTTCACCCTCCTTCTGTCCTTTCACCCTCCTTCTGTCCTTACACCCTCCTTCTGTCCTTTCACCCTCCTTCTGTCCTTTCACCCTCCTTCTGTCCTTTCACCCTCCTTCCTTCTGTCCTTACACCCTCCTTCCTTCTGTCCTTTCACCCTCCTTCTGTCCTTTCACCCTCCTTCTGTCCTTTCACCCTCCTTCTGTCCTTTCACCCTCTTCTGTCCTTCCACCCTCCTTCTGTCCTTTCACCCTCCTTCTGTCCTTTCACCCTCCTTCTGTCCTTTCACCCTCCTTCTGTCCTTTCACCCTCTTCTGTCCTTCCACCCTCCTTCTGTCCTTTCACCCTCCTTCTGTCCTTTCACCCTCCTTCTGTCCTTTCACCCTCCTTCTGTCCTTTCACCGTCCTTCTGTCCTTTCACCCTCCTTCTGTCCTTTCACCCTCCTTCTGTCCTTACACCCTCCTTCCTTCTGTCATTACACCCTCCTTCCTTCTGTCCTTTCACCCTCCTTCTGTCCTTACACCCTCCTTCTGTCCTTTCACCCTCCGTCTATCCTTACACCCTCCTTCTGTCCTTTCACCCTCCTTCTGTCCTTACACCCTCCTTCTGTCCTTTCACCCTCCTTCTGTCCTTACACCCTCCTTCTGTCCTTACACCCTCCTTCTGTCCTTTCACCCTCCTTCTGTCCTTTCACCCTCCTTCTGTCCTTACACCCTCCTTCCTTCTGTCATTACACCCTCCTTCCTTCTGTCCTTTCACCCTCCTTCTGTCCTTTCACCCTCCTTCTGTCCTTTCACCCTCCTTCTGTCCTTTCACCCTCCTTCTGTCCTTTCACCCTCCTTCTGTCCTTACACCCTCCTTCTGTCCTTTCACCCTCCTTCTGTCCTTTCACCCTCCTTCTGTCCTTTCACCCTCCTTCCTTCTGTCCTTACACCCTCCTTCCTTCTGTCCTTTCACCCTCCTTCTGTCCTTTCACCCTCCTTCTGTCCTTTCACCCTCCTTCTGTCCTTTCACCCTCTTCTGTCCTTCCACCCTCCTTCTGTCCTTTCACCCTCCTTCTGTCCTTTCACCCTCCTTCTGTCCTTTCACCCTCCTTCTGTCCTTTCACCCTCTTCTGTCCTTCCACCCTCCTTCTGTCCTTTCACCCTCCTTCTGTCCTTTCACCCTCCTTCTGTCCTTTCACCCTCCTTCTGTCCTTTCACCGTCCTTCTGTCCTTACACCCTCCTTCTGTCCTTTCACCCTCCTTCTGTCCTTTCACCCTCCTTCTGTCCTTTCACCCTCCTTCCTTCTGTCCTTACACCCTCCTTCCTTCTGTCCTTTCACCCTCCTTCTGTCCTTTCACCCTCCTTCTGTCCTTTCACCCTCCTTCTGTCCTTACACCCTCCTTCCTTCTGTCATTACACCCTCCTTCCTTCTGTCCTTTCACCCTCCTTCTGTCCTTACACCCTCCTTCTGTCCTTTCACCCTCCTTCTGTCCTTACACCCTCCTTCCTTCTGTCCTTTCACCCTCCTTCTGTCCTTTCACCCTCCTTCTGTCCTTACACCCTCCTTCCGTCCTTTCACCCTCCTTCTGTCCTTTCACCCTCCTTCTGTCCTTCCACCCTCCTTCTGTCCTTTCACCCTCCTTCTGTCTTTTCACCCTCCTTCTGTCCTTTCACCCTCCTTCTGTCCTTACACCCTCCTTCTGTCCTTTCACCCTCCTTCTGTCCTTTCACCCTCCTTCTGTCCTTTCACCCTCCTTCCTTCTGTCCTTACACCCTCCTTCCTTCTGTCCTTTCACCCTCCTTCTGTCCTCACACCCTCCTTCCGTCCTTTCACCCTCCTTCTGTCCTTACACCCTCATTCTGTCCTTACACCCTCCTTCCTTCTGTCCTTTCACCCTCCTTCTGTCCTTTCACCCTCCGTCTATCCTTACACCCTCCTTCTGTCCTTTCACCCTCCTTCTGTCCTTACACCCTCCTTCTGTCCTTTCACCCTCCTTCTGTCCTTACACCCTCCTTCTGTCCTTTCACCCTCCTTCTGTCCTTTCACCCTCCTTCTGTCCTTACACCCTCCTTCCTTCTGTCATTACACCCTCCTTCCTTCTGTCCTTTCACCCTCCTTCTGTCCTTTCACCCTCCTTCTGTCCTTTCACCCTCTTCTGTCCTTCCACCCTCCTTCTGTCCTTTCACCCTCCTTCTGTCCTTTCACCCTCCTTCTGTCCTTTCACCCTCCTTCTGTCCTTTCACCCTCCTTCTGTCCTTTCACCCTCCTTCTGTCCTTACACCCTCCTTCCTTCTGTCATTACACCCTCCTTCCTTCTGTCCTTTCACCCTCCTTTTGTCCTTTCACCCTCCTTCTGTCCTGTCACCCTCCTTCTGTCCTTACACCCTCCTTCTGTCCTTACACCCTCCTTCTGTCCTTTCACCCTCCTTCTGTCCTTTCACCCTCCTTCTGTCCTTTCACCCTCCTTCCTTCTGTCCTTACACCCTCCTTCCTTCTGTCCTTTCACCCTCCTTCTGTCCTTTCACCCTCCTTCTGTCCTTTCACCCTCCTGTCCTTCCACCCTCCTTCTGTCCTTTCACCCTCCTTCTGTCTTTTCACCCTCCTTCTGTCCTTTCACCCTCCTTCTGTCCTTACACCCTCCTTCTGTCCTTTCACCCTCCTTCTGTCCTTACACCCTCCTTCTGTCCTTTCACCCTCCTTCTGTCCTTTCACCCTCCTTCTGTCCTTTCACCCTCCTTCTGTCCTTCCACCCTCCTTCTGTCCTTTCACCCTCCTTCTGTCTTTTCACCCTCCTTCTGTCCTTTCACCCTCCTTCTGTCCTTACACCCTCCTTCTGTCCTTTCACCCTCCTTCTGTCCTTTCACCCTCCTTCTGTCCTTTCACCCTCCTTCCTTCTGTCCTTACACCCTCCTTCCTTCTGTCCTTTCACCCTCCTTCTGTCCTCACACCCTCCTTCCGTCCTTTCACCCTCCTTCTGTCCTTACACCCTCATTCTGTCCTTACACCCTCCTTCCTTCTGTCCTTTCACCCTCCTTCTGTCCTTTCACCCTCCGTCTATCCTTACACCCTCCTTCTGTCCTTTCACCCTCCTTCTGTCCTTACACCCTCCTTCTGTCCTTTCACCCTCCTTCTGTCCTTACACCCTCCTTCTGTCCTTACACCCTCCTTCTGTCCTTTCACCCTCCTTCTGTCCTTTCACCCTCCTTCTGTCCTTACACCCTCCTTCCTTCTGTCATTACACCCTCCTTCCTTCTGTCCTTTCACCCTCCTTCTGTCCTTTCACCCTCCTTCTGTCCTTTCACCCTCTTCTGTCCTTCCACCCTCCTTCTGTCCTTTCACCCTCCTTCTGTCCTTTCACCCTCCTTCTGTCCTTTCACCCTCCTTCTGTCCTTTCACCCTCCTTCTGTCCTTACACCCTCCTTCTGTCCTTTCACCCTCCTTCTGTCCTTTCACCCTCCTTCTGTCCTTTCACCCTCCTTCCTTCTGTCCTTACACCCTCCTTCCTTCTGTCCTTTCACCCTCCTTCTGTCCTTTCACCCTCCTTCTGTCCTTTCACCCTCCTTCTGTCTTTTCACCCTCCTTCTGTCCTTTCACCCTCCTTCTGTCCTTACACCCTCCTTCTGTCCTTTCACCCTCCTTCTGTCCTTACACCCTCCTTCTGTCCTTTCACCCTCCTTCTGTCCTTTCACCCTCCTTCTGTCCTTTCACCCTCCTTCCTTCTGTCCTTACACCCTCCTTCCTTCTGTCCTTTCACCCTCCTTCTGTCCTCACACCCTCCTTCCGTCCTTTCACCCTCCTTCTGTCCTTACACCCTCATTCTGTCCTTACACCCTCCTTCCTTCTGTCCTTTCACCCTCCTTCTGTCCTTTCACCCTCCGTCTATCCTTACACCCTCCTTCTGTCCTTTCACCCTCCTTCTGTCCTTACACCCTCCTTCTGTCCTTTCACCCTCCTTCTGTCCTTACACCCTCCTTCTGTCCTTACACCCTCCTTCTGTCCTTACACCCTCCTTCCTTCTGTCATTACACCCTCCTTCCTTCTGTACTTTCACCCTCCTTCTGTCCTTACACCCTCCTTCTGTCCTTTCACCCTCCTTCTGTCCTTACACCCTCCTTCTGTCCTTTCACCCTCCTTCTGTCCTTACACCCTCCTTCCTTCTGTGCTTTCACCCTCCTTCTGTCCTTTCACCCTCCTTCTGTCCTTTCACCCTCTTCTGTCCTTCCACCCTCCTTCTGTCCTTTCACCCTCCTTCTGTCCTTACACCCTCCTTCTGTCCTTTCACCCTCCTTCTGTCCTTTCACCCTCCTTCTGTCCTTACACCCTCCTTCTGTCCTTTCACCCTCCTTCTGTCCTTACACCCTCCTTCCTTCTGTCATTACACCCTCCTTCCTTCTGTCCTTTCACCCTCCTTCTGTCCTTTCACCCTCCTTCTGTCCTTTCACCCTCTTCTGTCCTTCCACCCTCCTTCTGTCCTTTCACCCTCCTTCTGTCCTTTCACCCTCCTTCTGTCCTTTCACCCTCCTTCTGTCCTTTCACCGTCCTTCTGTCCTTACACCCTCCTTCTGTCCTTTCACCCTCCTTCTGTCCTTTCACCCTCCTTCTGTCCTTTCACCCTCCTTCCTTCTGTCCTTACACCCTCCTTCCTTCTGTCCTTTCACCCTCCTTCTGTCCTTTCACCCTCCTTCTGTCCTTTCACCCTCCTTCTGTCCTTACACCCTCCTTCCTTCTGTCATTACACCCTCCTTCCTTCTGTCCTTTCACCCTCCTTTTGTCCTTTCACCCTCCTTCTGTCCTGTCACCCTCCTTCTGTCCTTACACCCTCCTTCTGTCCTTACACCCTCCTTCTGTCCTTTCACCCTCCTTCTGTCCTTTCACCCTCCTTCTGTCCTTTCACCCTCCTTCCTTCTGTCCTTACACCCTCCTTCCTTCTGTCCTTTCATCCTCCTTCTGTCCTTTCACCCTCCTTCTGTCCTTTCACCCTCCTTCTGTCCTTCCACCTTCCTTCTGTCCTTTCACCCTCCTTCTGTCTTTTCACCCTCCTTCTGTCCTTTCACCCTCCTTCTGTCCTTACACCCTCCTTCTGTCCTTTCACCCTCCTTCTGTCCTTACACCCTCCTTCTGTCCTTTCACCCTCCTTCTGTCCTTTCACCCTCCTTCTGTCCTTTCACCCTCCTTCCTTCTGTCCTTACACCCTCCTTCCTTCTGTCCTTTCACCCTCCTTCTGTCCTCACACCCTCCTTCCGTCCTTTCACCCTCCTTCTGTCCTTTCACCCTCCGTCTATCCTTACACCCTCCTTCTGTCCTTTCACCCTCCTTCTGTCCTTACACCCTCCTTCTGTCCTTTCACCCTCCTTCTGTCCTTACACCCTCCTTCCTTCTGTCCTTTCACCCTCCTTCTGTCCTTTCACCCTCCTTCTGTCCTTTCACCCTCTTCTGTCCTTCCACCCTCCTTCTGTCCTTTCACCCTCCTTCTGTCCTTACACCCTCCTTCTGTCCTTTCACCCTCCTTCTGTCCTTTCACCCTCCTTCTGTCCTTACACCCTCCTTCTGTCCTTTCACCCTCCTTCTGTCCTTTCACCCTCCTTCTGTCCTTACACCCTCCTTCCTTCTGTCATTACACCCTCCTTCCTTCTGTCCTTTCACCCTCCTTTTGTCCTTTCACCCTACTTCTGTCCTGTCACCCTCCTTCTGTCCTTACACCCTCCTTCTGTCCTTACACCCTCCTTCTGTCCTTTCACCCTCCTTCTGTCCTTTCACCCTCCTTCTGTCCTTTCACCCTCCTTCCTTCTGTCCTTACACCCTCCTTCCTTCTGTCCTTTCACCCTCCTTCTGTCCTTTCACCCTCCTTCTGTCCTATCACCCTCCTTCTGTCCTTCCACCCTCCTTCTGTCCTTTCACCCTCCTTCTGTCTTTTCACCCTCCTTCTGTCCTTTCACCCTCCTTCTGTCCTTACACCCTCCTTCTGTCCTTTCACCCTCCTTCTGTCCTTACACCCTCCTTCTGTCCTTTCACCCTCCTTCTGTCCTTTCACCCTCCTTCTGTCCTTTCACCCTCCTTCCTTCTGTCCTTACACCCTCCTTCCTTCTGTCCTTTCACCCTCCTTCTGTCCTCACACCCTCCTTCCGTCCTTTCACCCTCCTTCTGTCCTTACACCCTCATTCTGTCCTTACACCCTCCTTCCTTCTGTCCTTTCACCCTCCTTCTGTCCTTTCACCCTCCGTCTATCCTTACACCCTCCTTCTGTCCTTTCACCCTCCTTCTGTCCTTACACCCTCCTTCTGTCCTTTCACCCTCCTTCTGTCCTTACACCCTCCTTCTGTCCTTACACCCTCCTTCTGTCCTTACACCCTCCTTCCTTCTGTCATTACACCCTCCTTCCTTCTGTCCTTTCACCCTCCTTCTGTCCTTACACCCTCCTTCTGTCCTTTCACCCTCCTTCTGTCCTTACACCCTCCTTCTGTCCTTTCACCCTCCTTCTGTCCTTTCACCCTCCTTCTGTCCTTACACCCTCCTTCCTTCTGTCCTTTCACCCTCCTTCTGTCCTTTCACCCTCCTTCTGTCCTTTCACCCTCTTCTGTCCTTCCACCCTCCTTCTGTCCTTTCACCCTCCTTCTGTCCTTACACCCTCCTTCTGTCCTTTCACCCTCCTTCTGTCCTTTCACCCTCCTTCTGTCCTTACACCCTCCTTCTGTCCTTTCACCCGCCTTCTGTCCTTACACCCTCCTTCCTTCTGTCATTACACCCTCCTTCCTTCTGTCCTTTCACCCTCCTTCTGTCCTTTCACCCTCCTTCTGTCCTTTCACCCTCTTCTGTCCTTCCACCCTCCTTCTGTCCTTTCACCCTCCTTCTGTCCTTTCACCCTCCTTCTGTCCTTTCACCCTCCTTCTGTCCTTTCACCCTCCTTCTGTCCTTACACCCTCCTTCTGTCCTTTCACCCTCCTTCTGTCCTTTCACCCTCCTTCTGTCCTTTCACCCTCCTTCCTTCTGTCACTACACCCTCCTTCCTTCTGTCCTTTCACCCTCCTTCTTTCCTTTCACCCTTCTTCCTTCTGTCCTTACACCCTCCTTCCTTCTGTCCTTTCACCCTCCTTCTGTCCTTTCACCCTCCTTCTGTCCTTTCACCCTCCTTCTGTCCTTACACCCTCCTTCTGTCCTTTCACCCTCCTTCTGTCCTTTCACCCTCCTTCTGTCCTTTCACCCTCCTTCTGTCCTTTCACCCTCCTTCTGTCCTTTCACCCTTCTTCCTTCTGTCCTTACACCCTCCTTCCTTCTGTCCTTACACCCTCCTTCTGTCCTTTCACCCTCCTTCTGTCCTTCCACCCTCCTTCTGTCCTTTCACCCTCCTTCTGTCTTTTCACCCTCCTTCTGTCCTTTCACCCTCCTTCTGTCCTTACACCCTCCTTCTGTCCTTTCACCCTCCTTCTGTCCTTTCACCCTCATTCTGTCCTTACACCCTCCTTCTGTCCTTTCACCCTCCTTCTGTCCTTACACCCTCCTTCTGTCCTTACACCTTCCTTCTGTCCTTACACCCTCCTTCTGTCCTTTCACCCTCCTTCTGTCCTTTCACCCTCCTTCTGTCCTTCCACCCTCCTTCTGTCCTTTCACCTTCCTTCTGTCCTTTCACCCTCCTTCTGTCCTTACACCCTCCTTCCTTCTGTCCTTTCACCCTCCTTTTGTCCTTTCACCCTCCTTCTGTCCTTTCACCCTCCTTCTGTCATTACACCCTCCTTCCTTCTGTCCTTTCACCCTCCTTTTGTCCTTTCACCCTCCTTCTGTCCTTTCACCCTCCTTCTGTCCTTACACCCTCCTTCTGTCCTTTCACCCTCCTTCTGTCCTTACACCCTCCTTCTGTCCTTTCACCCTCCTTCTGTCCTTTCACCCTCCTTCCTTCTGTCCTTACACCCTCCTTCTGTCCTTACACCCCCCTTCTGTTCTTACACCCTCCTTCTGTCCTTTTACCCTCCTTCTGTCCTTTCACCCTCCTTCTGTCCTTCCACCCTCCTTCTGTCCTTTCACCCTCCCTCTGTCCTTCTACCCTCCTTCTGTCCTTCCATCCTCCTTCTGTCCTTTCACCCTCCTTCTGTCCTAACACCCTCCTTCTGTCCTTTCACCCTCCTTCTGTCCTTCCACCCTCCTTCTGTCCTTTCACCCTCCTTCTGTCCTTTCACCCTCCTTCTGTCCTTACACCCTCCTTCCTTCTGTCATTACACCCTCCTTCCTTCTGTCCTTTCACCCTCCTTTTGTCCTTTCACCCTCCTTCTGTCCTGTCACCCTCCTTCTGTCCTTACACCCTCCTTCTGTCCTTACACCCTCCTTCTGTCCTTTCACCCTCCTTCTGTCCTTTCACCCTCCTTCTGTCCTTTCACCCTCCTTCCTTCTGTCCTTACACCCTCCTTCCTTCTGTCCTTTCACCCTCCTTCTGTCCTTTCACCCTCCTTCTGTCCTTTCACCCTCCTGTCCTTCCACCCTCCTTCTGTCCTTTCACCCTCCTTCTGTCTTTTCACCCTCCTTCTGTCCTTTCACCCTCCTTCTGTCCTTACACCCTCCTTCTGTCCTTTCACCCTCCTTCTGTCCTTACACCCTCCTTCTGTCCTTTCACCCTCCTTCTGTCCTTTCACCCTCCTTCTGTCCTTTCACCCTCCTTCCTTCTGTCCTTACACCCTCCTTCCTTCTGTCCTTTCACCCTCCTTCTGTCCTCACACCCTCCTTCCGTCCTTTCACCCTCCTTCTGTCCTTACACCCTCATTCTGTCCTTACACCCTCCTTCCTTCTGTCCTTTCACCCTCCTTCTGTCCTCACACCCTCCTTCCGTCCTTTCACCCTCCTTCTGTCCTTACACCCTCATTCTGTCCTTACACCCTCCTTCCTTCTGTCCTTTCACCCTCCTTCTGTCCTCACACCCTCCTTCTGTCCTTTCACCCTCCTTCTGTCCTTACACCCTCCTTCTGTCCTTTCACCCTCCTTCTGTCCTTTCACCCTCCTTCTGTCCTTACACCCTCCTTCCTTCTGTCCTTTCACCCTCCTTCTGTCCTTTCACCCTCCTTCTGTCCTTTCACCCTCTTCTGTCCTTCCACCCTCCTTCTGTCCTTTCACCCTCCTTCTGTCCTTACACCCTCCTTCTGTCCTTTCACCCTCCTTCTGTCCTTACACCCTCCTTCCTTCTGTCATTACACCCTCCTTCCTTCTGTCCTTTCACCCTCCTTCTGTCCTTTCACCCTCCTTCTGTCCTTTCACCCTCTTCTGTCCTTCCACCCTCCTTCTGTCCTTTCACCCTCCTTCTGTCCTTTCACCCTCCTTCTGTCCTTTCACCCTCCTTCTGTCCTTACACCCTCCTTCTGTCCTTTCACCCTCCTTCTGTCCTTTCACCCTCCTTCCTTCTGTCCTTACACCCTCCTTCCTTCTGTCCTTTCACCCTCCTTCTGTCCTTACACCCTCATTCTTTGGCCGGGAAAAACAGCATAACCTCTTTGGGATAAGCGCAGAAACCTGGAAGAGTCCATGGTGAAGTGAGGGATCTGACTCTCACAGACAGGCCACGCCCGCTTGAGTGCGATGATGGCGCTGGGAGAGGGTCCTTCCATGGAGGCCTTGACGTAGATGGGTGGAGTTAGGTCTTCCAGGCTGAATTTACGCGGGCTTCATAAAACAGACCTTACAGGTCTTCTTTTCTCAGTTTCAGACCTCAGACATTACAGCTGTCCTTGTCTCTGTTTCAGACCAGACCTTACAGCTGTCCTTGTCTCTGTTTCAGACCAGACAGCTGTTCAGGTCTCTGTTTCAGACCAGACCATACAGCTGTCCTTGTCTCTGTTTCAGTTCAAGACCTTACATCAGTTCTCATCTATTCAGACCAGACCTTACAGCTGTTCTCGTCTTTATTTCAGACCATACCTTACAGCTGTTCATGTCTCTATTTCAGACCAGACCTTACAGCTGTGCTCGTCTTTATTTCAGACCAGACCTTACAGCTGTTCATGCCTTTATTTCAGACCAGACCTTACAGCTTTTCTTGTCTCTGTTTCAGATCCAGAGGAGTTCTTGACCGTTCTCATGCATCACATCCTGGCACTGGATCCACTGCTCAAACTGTGCGTCTGATTGGACACTTCTTTCTGTCCTTCGCTCTGATTGGACACTTCTTTCTGTCCTGCGCTCTGATTGGACACCTCTCTGTCCTGCGCTCTGATTGACCGGTGTCTTGCAGGTGGTCAGGTGGGAAAGTCCAGGACTCGTTCTATTACCAGATCTTCTTGGAGCAGAACCACAGCCTGGTTCTGCCCTCAGTCCAACAGCTGCTGGAGCACTCGTTCTACAGCAACGGACTCAAGCTGTCCGAGGTCTGATCCTGGACTAGAACGGGACTAAACTAGGTGCAAACCAGGTCCAGGTCTAATCAGATCTTCTTTGTTCACAGGTTCCCTCGTGTCTTATTCTACAAATGCCACGTTTTGGCAAAAGGTTCAAAATGTTTGACAAAATCCTGCCATCTCTGGAGCTGGACGTGACGGACCTCCTGCAGCACGGTCGGTCCAGGTTTAGTCCTGGTCTGGACCTGCTTTGATCTAGACCAGGGGCTTCAGGGCCTCATTTATAAAAGAGTGCATCAAATTGTACTTGAAAGAGTGCGTACCGGAAAGGACATTTCACCACCGCAAACATTTTCAAATTTGTATAAAACCTGCGCAGCACACGCCATTCCCTCTTGCTGAAGCCCAGCCCACTTTACACCTGACCCCGCCCTGATATACCATATAAGGGCGGGGTCGTGTAATCCCTCATTCATCCAGGAGTGTCATTGTTTCATCTGAACTCTCTCTCCTCCTGTGTAACTGATTATCATCCAAATTCTTTGGGCGTCGACCTCTCCAAGGTTTCAAAATGTCATTATAAACAACCGGAAGGTTTAATCTTAAAGAAGATTTCTATTTAAAGCCGTTTTTCTTTTTGAACAAAGATCATCTCTGTAACTCTTTCTCTTCATCTTTTGTCCTGCTCAGAGTCTTCTCCTCACTGTCTTTGATCCAGTGCTTTGTGTCTTTAAGATGAAGCTGCACGACGTTCTGTGGTCCTGAACTCTAGTGTCTGACGTGAGAGAGAGCCTCTGGTGCAGTGGCTCTTTAGTCCTACTATGTGGCTCTTTAGTCTCACTATGTGGCTCTTTAGTCTCACTATGTGGCTCTTTAGTCTCACTATGTGGCTCTTTAGTCTCACTATGTGGCTCTTTAGTCTCACTATGTGGCTCTTTAGTCTCACTATGTGGCTCTTTAGTCTCACTATGTGGCTCTTTAGTCACACTATGTGGCTCTCTTTAGTCTCACTATGTGGCTCTTTAGTCTCACTATGTGGCTCTTTAGTCTCACTATGTGGCTCTTTAGTCTCACTATGTGGCTCTTTAGTCTCACTATGTGGCTCTCTAGTCTCACTATGTGGCTCTCTAGTCTCACTATGTGGCTCTTTAGTCTCACTATGTGGCTCTCTAGTCTCACTATGTGGCTCTTTAGTCTCACTATGTGGCTCTTTAGTCTCACTATGTGGCTCTTTAGTCTCACTATGTGGCTCTCTTTAGTCTCACTATGTGGCTCTTTAGTCTCACTATGTGGCTCTTTAGTCTCACTATGTGGCTCTTTAGTCTCACTATGTGGCTCTTTAGTCTCACTATGTGGCTCTCTTTAGTCTCACTATGTGGCTCTCACTATGTGGCTCTTTATTCTCACTATGTGGCTCTCTAGTCTCACTATGTGGCTCTTTAGTCTCACTATGTGGCTCTTTAGTCTCACTATGTGGCTCTTTAGTCTCACTATGTGGCTCTCTTTAGTCTCACTATGTGGCTCTCTTTAGTCTCACTATGTGGCTCTTTAGTCTCACTATGTGGCTCTTTAGTCTCACTATGTGGCTCTCTTTAGTCTCACTATGTGGCTCTTTAGTCTCACTATGTGGCTCTCTTTAGTCTCACTATGTGGCTCTTTAGTCTCACTATGTGGCTCTCTTTAGTCTCACTATGTGGCTCTTTAGTCTCACTATGTGGCTCTCTTTAGTCTCACTATGTGGCTCTTTAGTCTCACTATGTGGCTCTTTAGTCTCACTATGTGGCTCTCTTTAGTCTCACTATGTGGCTCTTTAGTCTCACTATGTGGCTCTTTAGTCTCACTATGTGGCTCTTTAGTCTCACTATGTGGCTCTTTAGTCTCAATATGTGGCTCTTTAGTCTCACTATGTGGCTCTCTTTAGTCTCACTATGTGGCTCTTTAGTCTCACTATGTGGCTCTTTAGTCTCACTATGTGGCTCTCTTTAGTCTCACTATGTGGCTCTTTAGTCTCACTATGTGGCTCTTTAGTCTCACTATGTGGCTCTCTTTAGTCTCACTATGTGGCTCTTTAGTCTCACTATGTGGCTCTCTTTAGTCTCACTATGTGGCTCTTTAGTCTCACTATGTGGCTCTCACTATGTGGCTCTTTAGTCTCATTATGTGGCTCTTTAGTCTCACTATGTGGCTCTCTAGTCTCACTATGTGGCTCTTTAGTCTCACTATGTGGCTCTCTAGTCTTCCTATGTGGCTCTTTAGTCTCATTATGTGGCTCTTTAGTCTCACTATGTGGCTCTTTGGTCTCACTATGTGGCTCTTTAGTCTCACTATGTGGCTCTTTAGTCTCACTATGTGGCTCTTTAGTCTCACTATGTGGCTCTTTAGTCTCACTATGTGGCTCTCTTTAGTCTCACTATGTGGCTCTCACTATGTGGCTCTTTATTCTCACTATGTGGCTCTCTAGTCTCACTATGTGGCTCTTTAGTCTCACTATGTGGCTCTTTAGTCTCACTATGTGGCTCTCTTTAGTCTCACTATGTGGCTCTTTAGTCTCACTATGTGGCTCTTTAGTCTCACTATGTGGCTCTCTTTAGTCTCACTATGTGGCTCTCTTTAGTCTCACTATGTGGCTCTTTAGTCTCACTATGTGGCTCTTTAGTCTCACTATGTGGCTCTCTTTAGTCTCACTATGTGGCTCTTTAGTCTCACTATGTGGCTCTCTTTAGTCTCACTATGTGGCTCTTTAGTCTCACTATGTGGCTCTCTTTAGTCTCACTATGTGGCTCTTTAGTCTCACTATGTGGCTCTCTTTAGTCTCACTATGTGGCTCTTTAGTCTCACTATGTGGCTCTTTAGTCTCACTATGTGGCTCTCTTTAGTCTCACTATGTGGCTCTTTAGTCTCACTATGTGGCTCTTTAGTCTCACTATGTGGCTCTTTAGTCTCACTATGTGGCTCTTTAGTCTCACTATGTGGCTCTCTTTAGTCTCACTATGTGGCTCTTTAGTCTCACTATGTGGCTCTTTAGTCTCACTATGTGGCTCTCTTTAGTCTCACTATGTGGCTCTTTAGTCTCACTATGTGGCTCTTTAGTCTCACTATGTGGCTCTCTTTAGTCTCACTATGTGGCTCTTTAGTCTCACTATGTGGCTCTCTTTAGTCTCACTATGTGGCTCTTTAGTCTCACTATGTGGCTCTCACTATGTGGCTCTTTAGTCTCATTATGTGGCTCTTTAGTCTCACTATGTGGCTCTCTAGTCTCACTATGTGGCTCTTTAGTCTCACTATGTGGCTCTCTAGTCTTCCTATGTGGCTCTTTAGTCTCATTATGTTGCTCTTTAGTCTCACTATGTGGCTCTTTGGTCTCACTATGTGGCTCTTTAGTCTCACTATGTGGCTCTTTAGTCTCACTATGTGGCTCTTTAGTCTCACTATGTGGCTCTCTTTAGTCTCACTATGTGGCTCTCTTTAGTCTCACTATGTGGCTCTCTTTAGTCTCACTATGTGGCTCTTTAGTCTCACTATGTGGCTCTTTAGTCTCACTATGTGGCTCTTTAGTCTCACTATGTGGCTCTTTAGTCTCACTATGTGGCTCTCACTATGTGGCTCTTTAGTCTCACTATGTGGCTCTCACTATGTGGCTCTTTAGTCTCACTATGTGGCTCTTACTATGTGGCTCTTTAGTCTCACTATGTGGCTCTCACTATGTGGCTCTTTAGTCTCACTATGTGGCTCTCTCTAGTCTCACTATGTGGCTCTTTAGTCTCACTATGTGGCTCTCACTATGTGGCTCTTTAGTCTCACTATGTGGCTCTTTAGTCCCACTATGTGGCTCTCACTATGTGGCTCTTTAGTCCCACTATGTGGCTCTTTAGTCCAACTATGTGGCTCTTAAGTCTCACTATGTGGCTCTTTAGTCTCACTTTGTGGCTCTTTAGTCTCACTATGTGGCTCTCTTTAGTCTCACTATGTGGCTCTTTAGTCTCACTTTGTGGCTCTTTAGTCTCACTATGTGGCTCTTTAGTCTCACTATGTGGCTCTCACTATGTGGCTCTTTAGTCTCACTATGTGGCTCTTTAGTCCCACTATATGGCTCTCACTATGTGGCTCTTTAGTCTCACTATGTGGCTCTTTAGTCTCACTATGTGGCTCTCTAGTCTCACTATGTGGCTCTCTAGTCTCACTATGTGGCTCTCTAGTCTCACTATGTGGCTCTTTAGTCTCACTATGTGGCTCTTTAGTCTCACTATGTGGCTCTTTAGTCTCACTATGTGGCTCTTTAGTCTCACTATGTGGCTCTTTAGTCTCACTATGTGGCTCTCACTATGTGGCTCTTTAGTCTCACTATGTGGCTCTTTAGTCTCACTATGTGGCTCTTTAGTCTCACTATGTGGCTCTTTAGTCTCACTATGTGGCTCTTTAGTCTCACTATGTGGCTCTTTAGTCTCACTATGTGGCTATTTAGTCTCACTATGTGGCTCTCTTTAGTCTCACTATGTGGCTCTTTAGTCTCACTATGTGGCTCTTTAGTCTCACTATGTGGCTCTCTTTAGTCTCACTATGTGGCTCTTTAGTCTCACTATGTGGCTCTTTAGTCTCACTATGTGGCTCTCTTTAGTCTCACTATGTGGCTCTTTAGTCTCACTATGTGGCTCTTTAGTCTCACTATGTGGCTCTCTTTAGTCTCACTATGTGGCTCTTTAGTCTCACTATGTGGCTCTTTAGTCTCACTATGTGGCTCTCTTTAGTCTCACTATGTGGCTCTTTAGTCTCACTATGTGGCTCTTTAGTCTCACTATGTGGCTCTCTTTAGTCTCACTATGTGGCTCTTTAGTCTCACTATGTGGCTCTCTTTAGTCTCACTATGTGGCTCTTTAGTCTCACTATGTGGCTCTCACTATGTGGCTCTTTAGTCTCATTATGTGGCTCTTTAGTCTCACTATGTGGCTCTCTAGTCTTCCTATGTGGCTCTCTAGTCTCACTATGTGGCTCTTTAGTCTCACTATGTGGCTCTCTAGTCTTCCTATGTGGCTCTTTAGTCTCACTATGTGGCTCTTTGGTCTCACTATGTGGCTCTTTAGTCTCACTATGTGGCTCTTTAGTCTCACTATGTGGCTCTTTAGTCTCACTATGTGGCTCTCTAGTCTTCCTATGTGGCTCTTTAGTCTCACTATGTGGCTCTTTGGTCTCACTATGTGGCTCTTTAGTCTCACTATGTGGCTCTTTAGTCTCACTATGTGGCTCTCTTTAGTCTCACTATGTGGCTCTCTTTAGTCTCACTATGTGGCTCTTTAGTCTCACTATGTGGCTCTCTTTAGTCTCACTATGTGGCTCTTTAGTCTCACTATGTGGCTCTTTAGTCTCACTATGTGGCTCTTTAGTCTCACTATGTGGCTCTCACTATGTGGCTGTTTAGTCTCACTATGTGGCTCTTACTATGTGGCTCTTTAGTCTCACTATGTGGCTCTCACTATGTGGCTCTTTAGTCTCACTATGTGGCTCTCTCTAGTCTCACTATGTGGCTCTTTAGTCTCACTATGTGGCTCTCACTATGTGGCTCTTTAGTCCCACTATGTGGCTCTTTAGTCCAACTATGTGGCTCTTAAGTCTCACTATGTGGCTCTTTAGTCTCACTATGTGGCTCTTTAGTCTCACTTTGTGGCTCTTTAGTCTCACTATGTGGCTCTCTTTAGTCTCACTATGTGGCTCTTTAGTCTCACTTTGTGGCTCTTTAGTCTCACTATGTGGCTCTTTAGTCTCACTATGTGGCTCTCACTATGTGGCTCTTTAGTCTCACTATGTGGCTCTTTAGTCCCACTATATGGCTCTCACTATGTGGCTCTTTAGTCTCACTATGTGGCTCTCTTTAGTCTCACTATGTGGCTCTTTAGTCTCACTTTGTGGCTCTTTAGTCTCACTATGTGGCTCTTTAGTCTCACTATGTGGCTCTTTAGTCTCACTATGTGGCTCTCTAGTCTCACTATGTGGCTCTCTAGTCTCACTATGTGGCTCTCTAGTCTCACTATGTGGCTCTTTAGTCTCACTATGTGGCTCTTTAGTCTCACTATGTGGCTCTCTAGTCTCACTATGTGGCTCTTTAGTCTCACTATGTGGCTCTTTAGTCTCACTATGTGGCTCTTTAGTCTCACTATGTGGCTCTTTAGTCTCACTATGTGGCTCTCACTATGTGGCTCTTTAGTCTCACTATGTGGCTCTTTAGTCTCACTATGTGGCTCTTTAGTCTCAGTATGTGGCTCTCTTTAGTCCCACTATGTGGCTCTTTAGTCTCACTATGTGGCTCTTTAGTCTCACTATGTGGCTCTTTAGTCTCACTATGTGGCTCTCTTTAGTCTCACTATGTGGCTCTCTTTAGTCTCACTATGTGGCTCTTTAGTCCCACTATGTGGCTCTTTAGTCCCACTATGTGGCTCTTAAGTCTCACTATGTGGCTCTTTAGTCTCACTATGTGGCTCTTTAGTCTCACTTTGTGGCTCTTTAGTCTCACTATGTGGCTCTCTTTAGTCTCACTATGTGGCTCTTTAGTCTCAGTATGTGGCTCTCTTTAGTCCCACTATGTGGCTCTTTAGTCTCACTATGTGGCTCTTTAGTCTCACTATGTGGCTCTTTAGTCTCATAATGTGGCTCTTTAGTCTCACTATGTGGCTCTCTTTAGTCTCACTATGTGGCTCTTTAGTCTCACTATGTGGCTCTTTAGTCTCACTATGTGGCTCTCTTTAGTCTCACTATGTGGCTCTCTTTAGTCTCACTATGTGGCTCTTTAGTCTCACTATGTGGCTCTCTTTAGTCTCACTATGTGGCTCTTTAGTCCCACTATGTGGCTCTTTAGTCTCACTATGTGGCTCTTTAGTCTCACTTTGTGGCTCTTTAGTCTCACTATGTGGCTCTCTTTAGTCTCACTATGTGGCTCTTTAGTCTCAGTATGTGGCTCTCTTTAGTCTCACTATGTGGCTCTTTAGTCTCACTATGTGGCTCTTTAGTCTCATAATGTGGCTCTTTAGTCTCACTATGTGGCTCTCTTTAGTCTCACTATGTGGCTCTTTAGTCTCACTATGTGGCTCTTTAGTCTCACTATGTGGCTCTTTAGTCTCACTATGTGGCTCTCTTTAGTCTCACTATGTGGCTCTTTAGTCTCACTATGTGGCTCTTTAGTCTCACTATGTGGCTCTCTTTAGTCTCACTATGTGGCTCTCTAGTCTCACTATGTGGCTCTTTAGTCTCACTATGTGGCTCTTTAGTCTCACTATGTGGCTCTTTAGTCTCACTATGTGGCTCTTTAGTCTCACTATGTGGCTCTTTAGGCTCACTATGTGGCTCTCTTTAGTCTCACTATGTGGCTCTTTAGTCTCACTATGTGGCTCTCTTTAGTCTCACTATGTGGCTCTTTAGTCTCACTATGTGGCTCTTTAGTCTCACTATGTGGCTCTTTAGTCTCAGTATGTGGCTCTTTAGTCTCACTATGTGGCTCTTTAGTCTCACTATGTGGCTCTTTAGTCTCACTATGTGGCTCTCTTTAGTCTCACTATGTGGCTCTTTAGTCTCACTATGTGGCTCTTTAGTCTCACTATGTGGCTCTTTAGTCTCACTATGTGGCTCTCTATAGTCTCACTATGTGGCTCTTTAGTCTTACTATGTGGCTCTTTAGTCTCACTATGTGGCTCTTTAGTCTCACTATGTGGCTCTTTAGTCTCACTATGTGGCTCTTTAGTCTCACTATGTGGCTCTTTAGTCTCACTATGTGGCTCTCTTTAGTCTCACTATGTGGCTCTCTTTAGTCTCACTATGTGGCTCTCACTATGTGGTTCTTTAGTCTCACTATGTGGCTCTTTAGTCTCACTATGTGGCTCTTTAGTCCCACTATGTGGCTCTTTAGTCCCACTATGTGGCTCTCTTTAGTCTCACTATGTGGCTCTTTAGTCTCACTATGTGGCTCTCTTTAGTCTCACTATGTGGCTCTTTAGTCTCAGTATGTGGCTCTCTTTAGTCTCACTATGTGGCTCTTTAGTCTCACTATGTGGCTCTTTAGTCTCACTATGTGGCTCTTTAGTCTCACTATGTGGCTCTCTTTAGTCCCACTATGTGGCTCTTTAGTCTCACTATGTGGCTCTTTAGTATCACTATGTATGTGGCTCTTTAGTCTCACTATGTGGCTCTTTAGTCTCACTATGTGGCTCTCTTTAGTCTCACTATGTGGCTCTTTAGTCTCACTATGTGGCTCTTTAGTCTCACTATGTGGCTCTTTAGTCTCACTATGTGGCTCTTTAGTCTCACTATGTGGCTCTCACTATGTGGCTCTTTAGTCTCACTATGTGGCTCTTTAGTCTCACTATGTGGCTCTTTAGTCTCAGTATGTGGCTCTCTTTAGTCCCACTATGTGGCTCTTTAGTCTCACTATGTGGCTCTCTTTAGTCTCACTATGTGGCTCTTTAGTCTCACTATGTGGCTCTTTAGTCTCACTATGTGGCTCTCTTTAGTCTCACTATGTGGCTCTCTTTAGTCTCACTATGTGGCTCTTTAGTCTCACTATGTGGCTCTTTAGTCTCACTATGTGGCTCTTTAGTCCCACTATGTGGCTCTTTAGTCTCACTATGTGGCTCTTTAGTCTCACTTTGTGGCTCTTTAGTCTCACTATGTGGCTCTCTTTAGTCTCAGTATGTGGCTCTCTTTAGTCCCACTATGTGGCTCTTTAGTCTCACTATGTGGCTCTTTAGTCTCACTATGTGGCTCTTTAGTCTCATAATGTGGCTCTTTAGTCTCACTATGTGGCTCTCTTTAGTCTCACTATGTGGCTCTTTAGTCTCACTATGTGGCTCTTTAGTCTCACTATGTGGCTCTTTAGTCTCACTATGTGGCTCTCTTTAGTCTCACTATGTGGCTCTTTAGTCTCACTATGTGGCTCTTTAGTCTCACTATGTGGCTCTCTTTAGTCTCACTATGTGGCTCTTTAGTCTCACTATGTGGCTCTTTAGTCTCACTATGTGGCTCTCTTTAGTCTCACTATGTGGCTCTCTAGTCTCACTATGTGGCTCTTTAGTCTCACTATGTGGCTCTTTAGTCTCACTATGTGGCTCTTTAGTCTCACTATGTGGCTCTTTAGGCTCACTATGTGGCTCTCTTTAGTCTCACTATGTGGCTCTTTAGTCTCACTATGTGGCTCTCTTTAGTCTCACTATGTGGCTCTTTAGTCTCACTATGTGGCTCTTTAGTCTCACTATGTGGCTCTTTAGTCTCAGTATGTGGCTCTTTAGTCTCACTATGTGGCTCTTTAGTCTCACTATGTGGCTCTTTAGTCTCACTATGTGGCTCTTTAGTCTCAGTATGTGGCTCTTTAGTCTCACTATGTGGCTCTTTAGTCTCACTATGTGGCTCTTTAGTCTCACTATGTGGCTCTCTTTAGTCTCACTATGTGGCTCTCTTTAGTCTCACTATGTGGCTCTCACTATGTGGCTCTTTAGTCTCACTATGTGGCTCTTTAGTCTCACTATGTGGCTCTTTAGTCCCACTATGTGGCTCTTTAGTCCCACTATGTGGCTCTCTTTAGTCTCACTATGTGGCTCTTTAGTCTCACTATGTGGCTCTCTTTAGTCTCACTATGTGGCTCTTTAGTCTCAGTATGTGGCTCTCTTTAGTCTCACTATGTGGCTCTTTAGTCTCACTATGTGGCTCTTTAGTCTCACTATGTGGCTCTTTAGTCTCACTATGTGGCTCTCTTTAGTCCCACTATGTGGCTCTTTAGTCTCACTATGTGGCTCTTTAGTCTCACTATGTGGCTCTTTAGTCTCACTATGTGGCTCTCTTTAGTCTCACTATGTGGCTCTTTAGTCTCACTATGTGGCTCTTTAGTCTCACTATGTGGCTCTTTAGTCTCACTATGTGGCTCTCTTTAGTCTCACTATGTGGCTCTTTAGTCTCACTATGTGGCTCTCACTATGTGGCTCTTTAGTCTCACTATGTGGCTCTTTAGTCTCACTATGTGGCTCTTTAGTCTCAGTATGTGGCTCTCTTTAGTCCCACTATGTGGCTCTTTAGTCTCACTATGTGGCTCTTTAGTCTCACTATGTGGCTCTTTAGTCTCACTATGTGGCTCTCTTTAGTCTCACTATGTGGCTCTCTTTAGTCTCACTATGTGGCTCTTTAGTCCCACTATGTGGCTCTTTAGTCCCACTATGTGGCTCTTAAGTCTCACTATGTGGCTCTTTAGTCTCACTATGTGGCTCTTTAGTCTCACTTTGTGGCTCTTTAGTCTCACTATGTGGCTCTCTTTAGTCTCACTATGTGGCTCTTTAGTCTCAGTATGTGGCTCTCTTTAGTCCCACTATGTGGCTCTTTAGTCTCACTATGTGGCTCTTTAGTCTCACTATGTGGCTCTTTAGTCTCATAATGTGGCTCTTTAGTCTCACTATGTGGCTCTCTTTAGTCTCACTATGTGGCTCTTTAGTCTCACTATGTGGCTCTTTAGTCTCACTATGTGGCTCTCTTTAGTCTCACTATGTGGCTCTTTAGTCTCACTATGTGGCTCTTTAGTCTCACTATGTGGCTCTCTTTAGTCTCACTATGTGGCTCTCTTTAGTCTCACTATGTGGCTTTTTAGTCTCACTATGTGGCTCTCTTTAGTCTCACTATGTGGCTCTTTAGTCCCACTATGTGGCTCTTTAGTCTCACTATGTGGCTCTTTAGTCTCACTTTGTGGCTCTTTAGTCTCACTATGTGGCTCTCTTTAGTCTCACTATGTGGCTCTTTAGTCTCAGTATGTGGCTCTCTTTAGTCCCACTATGTGGCTCTTTAGTCTCACTATGTGGCTCTTTAGTCTCACTATGTGGCTCTTTAGTCTCATAATGTGGCTCTTTAGTCTCACTATGTGGCTCTCTTTAGTCTCACTATGTGGCTCTTTAGTCTCACTATGTGGCTCTTTAGTCTCACTATGTGGCTCTTTAGTCTCACTATGTGGCTCTCTTTAGTCTCACTATGTGGCTCTTTAGTCTCACTATGTGGCTCTTTAGTCTCACTATGTGGCTCTTTAGTCTCACTATGTGGCTCTCTTTAGTCTCACTATGTGGCTCTTTAGTCTCACTATGTGGCTCTTTAGTCTCACTATGTGGCTCTTTAGTCTCACTATGTGGCTCTTTAGTCTCACTATGTGGCTCTTTAGTCTCACTATGTGGCTCTTTAGGCTCACTATGTGGCTCTCTTTAGTCTCACTATGTGGCTCTTTAGTCTCACTATGTGGCTCTTTAGTCTCAGTATGTGGCTCTCTTTAGTCCCACTATGTGGCTCTTTAGTCTCACTATGTGGCTCTCTTTAGTCTCACTATGTGGCTCTTTAGTCTCACTATGTGGCTCTTTAGTCTCACTATGTGGCTCTTTAGTCTCAGTATGTGGCTCTTTAGTCTCACTATGTGGCTCTTTAGTCTCACTATGTGGCTCTTTAGTCTCACTATGTGGCTCTCTTTAGTCTCACTATGTGGCTCTTTAGTCTCACTATGTGGCTCTTTAGTCTCACTATGTGGCTCTTTAGTCTCACTATGTGGCTCTCTATAGTCTCACTATGTGGCTCTTTAGTCTTACTATGTGGCTCTTTAGTCTCACTATGTGGCTCTTTAGTCTCACTATTAGTCTCACTATGTGGCTCTCTTTAGTCTCACTATGTGGCTCTCACTATGTGGCTCTTTAGTCTCACTATGTGGCTCTTTAGTCTCACTATGTGGCTCTTTAGTCCCACTATGTGGCTCTTTAGTCCCACTATGTGGCTCTCTTTAGTCTCACTATGTGGCTCTTTAGTCTCACTATGTGGCTCTCTTTAGTCTCACTATGTGGCTCTTTAGTCTCAGTATGTGGCTCTCTTTAGTCTCACTATGTGGCTCTTTAGTCTCACTATGTGGCTCTTTAGTCTCACTATGTGGCTCTTTAGTCTCACTATGTGGCTCTCTTTAGTCCCACTATGTGGCTCTTTAGTCTCACTATGTGGCTCTTTAGTATCACTATGTATGTGGCTCTTTAGTCTCACTATGTGGCTCTTTAGTCTCACTATGTGGCTCTCTTTAGTCTCACTATGTGGCTCTTTAGTCTCACTATGTGGCTCTTTAGTCTCACTATGTGGCTCTTTAGTCTCACTATGTGGCTCTTTAGTCTCACTATGTGGCTCTCACTATGTGGCTCTTTAGTCTCACTATGTGGCTCTTTAGTCTCACTATGTGGCTCTTTAGTCTCAGTATGTGGCTCTCTTTAGTCCCACTATGTGGCTCTTTAGTCTCACTATGTGGCTCTTTAGTCTCACTATGTGGCTCTTTAGTCTCACTATGTGGCTCTCTTTAGTCTCACTATGTGGCTCTCTTTAGTCTCACTATGTGGCTCTCACTATGTGGCTCTTTAGTCTCACTATGTGGCTCTTTAGTCTCACTATGTGGCTCTTTAGTCCCACTATGTGGCTCTTAAGTCTCACTATGTGGCTCTTTAGTCTCACTATGTGGCTCTTTAGTCTCACTATGTGGCTCTTTAGTCTCACTATGTGGCTCTCTTTAGTCTCACTATGTGGCTCTTTAGTCTCACTATGTGGCTCTTTAGTCTCAGTATGTGGCTCTCTTTAGTCTCACTATGTGGCTCTTTAGTCTCACTATGTGGCTCTTTAGTCTCACTATGTGGCTCTTTAGTCTCACTATGTGGCTCTCTTTAGTCTCACTATGTGGCTCTTTAGTCTCACTATGTGGCTCTTTAGTCTCACTATGTGGCTCTCACTATGTGGCTCTTTAGTCCCACTATGTGGCTCTCTTTAGTCTCACTATGTGGCTCTCTTTAGTCTCACTATGTGGCTCTTTAGTCTCACTATGTGGCTCTTTAGTCTCACTATGTGGCTCTCACTATGTGGCTCTTTAGTCTCACTATGTGGCTCTCTATTCTCACTATGTGGCTCTCTTTAGTCTCACTATGTGGCTCTTTAGTCTCACTATGTGGCTCTTTAGTCTCACTATGTGGCTCTCTTTAGTCTCACTATATGGCTCTTTAGTCTCACTATGTGGCTCTTTAGTCTCACTATGTGGCTCTTTAGTCTCACTATGTGGCTCTTTAGTCTCACTATGTGGCTCTCTTTAGTCTCACTATGTGGCTCTCACTATGTGGCTCTTTAGTCTCACTATGTGGCTCTTTAGTCTCACTATGTGGCTCTTTAGTCCCACTATGTGGCTCTTTAGTCCCACTATGTGGCTCTCTTTAGTCTCACTATGTGGCTCTTTAGTCTCACTATGTGGCTCTCTTTAGTCTCACTATGTGGCTCTTTAGTCTCAGTATGTGGCTCTCTTTAGTCTCACTATGTGGCTCTTTAGTCTCACTATGTGGCTCTTTAGTCTCACTATGTGGCTCTTTAGTCTCACTATGTGGCTCTCTTTAGTCCCACTATGTGGCTCTTTAGTCTCACTATGTGGCTCTTTAGTATCACTATGTATGTGGCTCTTTAGTCTCACTATGTGGCTCTTTAGTCTCACTATGTGGCTCTCTTTAGTCTCACTATGTGGCTCTTTAGTCTCACTATGTGGCTCTTTAGTCTCACTATGTGGCTCTTTAGTCTCACTATGTGGCTCTTTAGTCTCACTATGTGGCTCTCACTATGTGGCTCTTTAGTCTCACTATGTGGCTCTTTAGTCTCACTATGTGGCTCTTTAGTCTCAGTATGTGGCTCTCTTTAGTCCCACTATGTGGCTCTTTAGTCTCACTATGTGGCTCTTTAGTCTCACTATGTGGCTCTTTAGTCTCACTATGTGGCTCTCTTTAGTCTCACTATGTGGCTCTCTTTAGTCTCACTATGTGGCTCTCACTATGTGGCTCTTTAGTCTCACTATGTGGCTCTTTAGTCTCACTATGTGGCTCTTTAGTCCCACTATGTGGCTCTTAAGTCTCACTATGTGGCTCTTTAGTCTCACTATGTGGCTCTTTAGTCTCACTATGTGGCTCTTTAGTCTCACTATGTGGCTCTCTTTAGTCTCACTATGTGGCTCTTTAGTCTCACTATGTGGCTCTTTAGTCTCAGTATGTGGCTCTCTTTAGTCTCACTATGTGGCTCTTTAGTCTCACTATGTGGCTCTTTAGTCTCACTATGTGGCTCTTTAGTCTCACTATGTGGTTCTCTTTAGTCTCACTATGTGGCTCTTTAGTCTCACTATGTGGCTCTTTAGTCTCACTATGTGGCTCTCACTATGTGGCTCTTTAGTCCCACTATGTGGCTCTCTTTAGTCTCACTATGTGGCTCTCTTTAGTCTCACTATGTGGCTCTTTAGTCTCACTATGTGGCTCTTTAGTCTCACTATGTGGCTCTCACTATGTGGCTCTTTAGTCTCACTATGTGGCTCTCTATTCTCACTATGTGGCTCTCTTTAGTCTCACTATGTGGCTCTTTAGTCTCACTATGTGGCTCTTTAGTCTCACTATGTGGCTCTCTTTAGTCTCACTATATGGCTCTTTAGTCTCACTATGTGGCTCTTTAGTCTCACTATGTGGCTCTTTAGTCTCACTATGTGGCTCTTTAGTCTCACTATGTGGCTCTCACTATGTGGCTCTTTAGTCTCACTATGTGGCTCTTTAGTCTCACTATGTGGCTCTTTAGTCTCACTATGTGGCTCTCACTATGCGGCTCTTTAGTCTCACTATGTGGCTCTTTAGTCTCACTATGTGGCTCTTTAGTCTCACTATGTGGCTCTCACTATGTGGCTCTTTAGTCTCACTATGTGGCTCTTTAGTCTCACTATGTGGCTCTTTAGTCTCAGTATGTGGCTCTCTTTAGTCCCACTATGTGGCTCTTTAGTCTCACTATGTGGCTCTTTAGTCTCACTATGTGGCTCTTTAGTCTCACTATGTGGCTCTCTTTAGTCTCACTATGTGGCTCTCTTTAGTCTCACTATGTGGCTCTCACTATGTGGCTCTTTAGTCTCACTATGTGGCTCTTTAGTCTCACTATGTGGCTCTTTAGTCCCACTATGTGGCTCTTAAGTCTCACTATGTGGCTCTTTAGTCTCACTATGTGGCTCTTTAGTCTCACTATGTGGCTCTTTAGTCTCACTATGTGGCTCTCTTTAGTCTCACTATGTGGCTCTTTAGTCTCACTATGTGGCTCTTTAGTCTCAGTATGTGGCTCTCTTTAGTCTCACTATGTGGCTCTTTAGTCTCACTATGTGGCTCTTTAGTCTCACTATGTGGCTCTTTAGTCTCACTATGTGGCTCTCTTTAGTCTCACTATGTGGCTCTTTAGTCTCACTATGTGGCTCTTTAGTCTCACTATGTGGCTCTCACTATGTGGCTCTTTAGTCCCACTATGTGGCTCTCTTTAGTCTCACTATGTGGCTCTCTTTAGTCTCACTATGTGGCTCTTTAGTCTCACTATGTGGCTCTTTAGTCTCACTATGTGGCTCTCACTATGTGGCTCTTTAGTCTCACTATGTGGCTCTCTATTCTCACTATGTGGCTCTCTTTAGTCTCACTATGTGGCTCTTTAGTCTCACTATGTGGCTCTTTAGTCTCACTATGTGGCTCTCTTTAGTCTCACTATATGGCTCTTTAGTCTCACTATGTGGCTCTTTAGTCTCACTATGTGGCTCTTTAGTCTCACTATGTGGCTCTTTAGTCTCACTATGTGGCTCTCACTATGTGGCTCTTTAGTCTCACTATGTGGCTCTTTAGTCTCACTATGTGGCTCTTTAGTCTCACTATGTGGCTCTCACTATGCGGCTCTTTAGTCTCACTATGTGGCTCTTTAGTCTCACTATGTGGCTCTTTAGTATCACTATGTATGTGGCTCTTTAGTCTCACTATGTGGCTCTTTAGTCTCACTATGTGGCTCTTTAGTCTCACTATGTGGCTCTTTAGTCTCACTATGTGGCTCTCTTTAGTCTCACTATGTGGCTCTTTAGTCTCACTATGTGGCTCTTTAGTCTCACTATGTGGCTCTTTAGTCTCACTATGTGGCTCTTTAGTCTCACTATGTGGCTCTTTAGTCTCACTATGTGGCTCTTTAGTCTCACTATATGGCTCTTTAGTCTCACTATGTGGCTCTTTAGTCTCACTATGTGGCTCTTTAGTCCCACTATGTGGCTCTTTAGTCTCACTATGTGGCTCTTTAGTCTCACTATGTGGCTTTTTAGTCTCACTATGTGGCTCTTTAGTCTCACTATGTGGCTCTCACTATGTGGCTCTTTAGTCTCCCTATGTGGCTCTCTAGTCTCACTATGTGGCTCTCTTTAGTCTCACTATGTGGCTCTTTAGTCTCACTATGTGGCTCTTTAGTCTCACTATGTGGCTCTTTAGTCTCACTATGTGGCTCTCTTTAGTCTCACTATATGGCTCTTTAGTCTCACTATGTGGCTCTCTTTAGTCTCACTATGTGGCTCTCTAGTCTCACTATGTGGCTCTCTTTAGTCTCACTATGTGGCTCTTTAGTCTCACTATGTGGCTCTTTAGTCTCACTATGTGGCTCTTTAGTCTCACTATGTGGCTCTCTTTAGTCTCACTATGTGGCTCTTTTGTCTCACTATGTGGCTCTTTAGTCTCACTATGTGGCTCTCACTATGTGGCTCTTTAGTCTCACTATGTGGCTCTCTAGTCTCACTATGTGGCTCTCTTTAGTCTCACTATGTGGCTCTCTTTAGTCTCACTATGTGGCTCTTTAGTCTCACTATGTGGCTCTTTAGTCTCACTATATGGCTCTTTAGTCTCACTATGTGGCTCTTTAGTCTCACTATGTGGCTCTCTTTAGTCTCACTATATGGCTCTTTAGTCTCACTATGTGGCTCTTTAGTCTCACTATGTGGCTCTTTAGTCTCACTATGTGGCTCTTTAGTCTCACTATGTGGCTCTCTTTAGTCTCACTATATGGCTCTTTAGTCTCACTATGTGGCTCTTTAGTCTCACTATGTGGCTCTCTTTAGTCTCACTATGTGGCTCTTTAGTCTCACTATGTGGCTCTTTAGTCTCACTATGTGGCTCTTTAGTCTCACTATGTGGCTCTTTAGTCTCACTATGTGGCTCTTTAGTATCACTATGTATGTGGCTCTTTAGTCTCACTATGTGGCTCTTTAGTCTCACTATGTGGCTCTCTTTAGTCTCACTATGTGGCTCTTTAGTCTCACTATGTGGCTCTTTAGTCTCACTATGTGGCTCTTTAGTCTTACTATGTGGCTCTTTAGTCTCACTATGTGGCTCTTTAGTCCCACTATGTGGCTCTCTTTAGTCTCACTATGTGGCTCTTTAGTCTCACTATGTGGCTCTTTAGTCTCACTATGTGGCTCTTTAGTCTCACTATGTGGCTCTTTAGTCTTACTATGTGGCTCTTTAGTCTCACTATGTGGCTCTTTAGTCTCACTATGTGGCTCTCTTTAGTCTCACTATGTGGCTCTTTAGTCTCACTATGTGGCTCTTTAGTATCACTATGTATGTGGCTCTTTAGTCTCACTATGTGGCTCTTTAGTCTCACTATGTGGCTCTTTAGTCTCACTATGTGGCTCTTTAGTCTCACTATGTGGCTCTTTAGTCTCACTATGTGGCTCTCTTTAGTCTCACTATGTGGCTCTTTAGTCTCACTATGCGGCTCTTTAGTCTCACTATGTGGCTCTTTAGTCTCACTATGTGGCTCTCTTTAGTCTCACTATGTGGCTCTTTAGTCTCACTATGTGGCTCTCTAGTTTCACTATGTGGCTCTTTAGTCTCACTATGTGGCTCTCTTTAGTCTCACTATGTGGCTCTCTAGTTTCACTATGTGGCTCTTTAGTCTCACTATGTGGCTCTTTAGTCTCACTATGTGGCTCTCACTATGTGGCTCTTTAGTCTCACTATTTGGCTCTTTAGTCTCACTATGTGGCTCTTTAGTCTCACTATGTGGCTCTTTAGTCTCACTATGTGGCTCTTTAGTCTCACTATGTGGCTCTTTAGTCTCACTATGTGGCTCTTTAGTCTCACTATATGGCTCTTTAGTCTCACTATGTGGCTCTCTTTAGTCTCACTATGTGGCTCTTTAGTCTCACTATGTGGCTCTTTAGTCTCACTATGTGGCTCTTTAGTCTCACTATGTGGCTCTTTAGTCTCACTATGTGGCTCTCTTTAGTCTCACTATGTGGCTCTCTAGTCTCACTATGTGGCTCTTTAGTCTCACTATGTGGCTCTTTAGTCTCACTATGTGGCTCTTTAGTCTCACTATGTGGCTCTTTAGTCTCACTATGTGGCTCTCACTATGTGGCTCTTTAGTCTCACTATGTGGCTCTTTAGTCCCACTATGTGGCTCTTTAGTCTCACTATGTGGCTCTTTAGTCTCACTATGTGGCTCTTTAGTCTCACTATGTGGCTCTTTAGTCCCACTATGTGGCTCTTTAGTCTCACTATGTGGCTCTTTAGTCTCAGTATGTGGCTCTCTTTAGTCTCACTATGTGGCTCTTTAGTCTCACTATGTGGCTCTTTAGTCTCACTATGTGGCTCTTTAGTCTCACTATGTGGCTCTCTTTAGTCTCACTATGTGGCTCTTTAGTCTCACTATGTGGTTCTTTAGTCTCACTATGTGGCTCTCACTATGTGGCTCTTTAGTCTCCCTATGTGGCTCTCTAGTCTCACTATGTGGCTCTCTTTAGTCTCACTATGTGGCTCTTTAGTCTCACTATGTGGCTCTTTAGTCTCACTATGTGGCTCTTTAGTCTCACTATGTGGCTCTCTTTAGTCTCACTATATGGCTCTTTAGTCTCACTATGTGGCTCTTTAGTCTCACTATGTGGCTCTTTAGTCTCACTATGTGGCTCTCTTTAGTCTCACTATGTGGCTCTCTTTAGTCTCACTATGTGGCTCTTTAGTCTCACTATGTGGCTCTCACTATGTGGCTCTTTAGTCTCACTATGTGGCTCTCTAGTCTCACTATGTGGCTCTCTTTAGTCTCACTATGTGGCTCTTTAGTCTCACTATGTGGCTCTTTAGTCTCACTATGTGGCTCTTTAGTCTCACTATGTGGCTCTCTTTAGTCTCACTATGTGGCTCTTTTGTCTCACTATGTGGCTCTTTAGTCTCACTATGTGGCTCTCACTATGTGGCTCTTTAGTCTCACTATGTGGCTCTCTAGTCTCACTATGTGGCTCTCTTTAGTCTCACTATGTGGCTCTTTAGTCTCACTATGTGGCTCTTTAGTCTCACTATATGGCTCTTTAGTCTCACTATGTGGCTCTTTAGTCTCACTATGTGGCTCTCTTTAGTCTCACTATATGGCTCTTTAGTCTCACTATGTGGCTCTTTAGTCTCACTATGTGGCTCTTTAGTCTCACTATGTGGCTCTTTAGTCTCACTATGTGGCTCTCTTTAGTCTCACTATATGGCTCTTTAGTCTCACTATGTGGCTCTTTAGTCTCACTATGTGGCTCTCTTTAGTCTCACTATGTGGCTCTTTAGTCTCACTATGTGGCTCTTTAGTCTCACTATGTGGCTCTTTAGTCTCACTATGTGGCTCTTTAGTCTCACTATGTGGCTCTTTAGTATCACTATGTATGTGGCTCTTTAGTCTCACTATGTGGCTCTTTAGTCTCACTATGTGGCTCTCTTTAGTCTCACTATGTGGCTCTTTAGTCTCACTATGTGGCTCTTTAGTCCCACTATGTGGCTCTCTTTAGTCTCACTATGTGGCTCTTTAGTCTCACTATGTGGCTCTTTAGTCTCACTATGTGGCTCTTTAGTCTCACTATGTGGCTCTTTAGTCTCACTATGTGGCTCTTTAGTCTCACTATGTGGCTCTTTAGTCTCACTATGTGGCTCTTTAGTCTCACTATGTGGCTCTCTTTAGTCTCACTATATGGCTCTTTAGTCTCACTATGTGGCTCTTTAGTCTCACTATGTGGCTCTTTAGTCTCACTATGTGGCTCTTTAGTCTCACTATGTGGCTCTCTTTAGTCTCACTATATGGCTCTTTAGTCTCACTATGTGGCTCTTTAGTCTCACTATGTGGCTCTCTTTAGTCTCACTATGTGGCTCTTTAGTCTCACTATGTGGCTCTTTAGTCTCACTATGTGGCTCTTTAGTCTCACTATGTGGCTCTTTAGTCTCACTATGTGGCTCTTTAGTATCACTATGTATGTGGCTCTTTAGTCTCACTATGTGGCTCTTTAGTCTCACTATGTGGCTCTCTTTAGTCTCACTATGTGGCTCTTTAGTCTCACTATGTGGCTCTTTAGTCCCACTATGTGGCTCTCTTTAGTCTCACTATGTGGCTCTTTAGTCTCACTATGTGGCTCTTTAGTCTCACTATGTGGCTCTTTAGTCTCACTATGTGGCTCTTTAGTCTCACTATGTGGCTCTTTAGTCTCACTATGTGGCTCTTTAGTCTCACTATGTGGCTCTCTTTAGTCTCACTATGTGGCTCTTTAGTCTCACTATGTGGCTCTTTAGTATCACTATGTATGTGGCTCTTTAGTCTCACTATGTGGCTCTTTATTCTCACTATGTGGCTCTTTAGTCTCACTATGTGGCTCTTTAGTCTCACTATGTGGCTCTCTTTAGTCTCACTATGTGGCTCTTTAGTCTCACTATGCGGCTCTTTAGTCTCACTATGTGGCTCTCTTTAGTCTCACTATGTGGCTCTTTAGTCTCACTATGTGGCTCTCTAGTTTCACTATGTGGCTCTTTAGTCTCACTATGTGGCTCTCTTTAGTCTCACTATGTGGCTCTCTAGTTTCACTATGTGGCTCTTTAGTCTCACTATGTGGCTCTTTAGTCTCACTATGTGGCTCTCACTATGTGGCTCTTTAGTCTCACTATGTGGCTCTTTAGTCTCACTATGTGGCTCTCTTTAGTCTCACTATGTGGCTCTTTAGTCTCACTATGTGGCTCTTTAGTCTCACTATGTGGCTCTTTAGTCTCACTATGTGGCTCTTTAGTCTCACTATGTGGCTCTTTAGTCTCACTATGTGGCTCTTTAGTCTCACTATGTGGCTCTCTAGTCTCACTATGTGGCTCTTTAGTCTCACTATGTGGCTCTTTAGTCTCACTATGTGGCTCTCTTTAGTCTCACTATGTGGCTCTCTAGTTTCACTATGTGGCTCTTTAGTCTCACTATGTGGCTCTTTAGTCTCACTATGTGGCTCTTTAGTCTCACTATGTGGCTCTTTAGTCTCACTATGTGGCTCTCTCTAGTTTCACTATGTGGCTCTTTAGTCTCACTATGTGGCTCTTTAGTCTCACTATGTGGCTCTTTAGTCTCACTATGTGGCTCTTTAGTCTCACTATGTGGCTCTCTTTAGTCTCACTATGTGGCTCTTTAGTCCCACTATGTGGCTCTTAAGTCTCACTATGTGGCTCTTTAGTCTCACTATGTGGCTCTTTAGTCTCACTATGTGGCTCTTTAGTCCCACTATGTGGCTCTTAAGTCTCACTATGTGGCTCTTTAGTCTCACTATGTGGCTCTCTTTAGTCTCACTATGTGGCTCTTTAGTCCCACTATGTGGCTCTTAAGTCCCACTATGTGGCTCTTAAGTCTCACTATGTGGCTCTTTAGTCTCACTATGTGGCTCTTTAGTCTCACTATGTGGCTCTTTAGTCCCACTATGTGGCTCTTAAGTCTCACTATGTGGCTCTTTAGTCTCACTATGTGGCTCTCTTTAGTCTCACTATGTGGCTCTTTAGTCCCACTATGTGGCTCTTAAGTCTCACTATGTGGCTCTTTAGTCTCACTATGTGGCTCTTTAGTCTCACTATGTGGCTCTTTAGTCCCACTATGTGGCTCTTAAGTCTCACTATGTGGCTCTTTAGTCTCACTATGTGGCTCTTTAGTCTCACTATGTGGCTCTTTAGTCCCACTATGTGGCTCTTAAGTCTCACTATGTGGCTCTTAAGTCTCACTATGTGGCTCTTTAGTCTCACTATGTGGCTCTTTAGTCCCACTATGTGGCTCTTAAGTCTCACTATGTGGCTCTTTAGTCTCACTATGCATCTTCTGAGGATGAACCACTTTGTGTCTTAAAGTGTTTCCTGGTTTAAACTAACAGTCCAGAGACATAAGCCCTGGTTCAGTCCTGGTCCTGGTCCTGGTTCAGTCCTGGTCCTGGTCCTGGTTCAGTCCTGGTCTTGGTCCTGGTTCAGTCCTGGTCCTGGTCCTGGTCCTGGTCCTGGTCCTGGTTCAGTCCTGGTCCTGGTCCTGGTTCAGTCCTGGTCCTGGTCCTGGTTCAGTCCTGGTCTTGGTCCTGGTTCAGTCCTGGTCCTGGTCCTGGTCCTGGTCCTGGTTCAGTCCTGGTTCAGTCCTGGTCCTGGTTCAGTCCTGGTCCTGGTCCTGGTTCAGTCCTGGTCCTGGTCCTGGTTCAGTCCTGGTCCTGGTTCAGTCCTGGTCTTGGTCCTGGTTCAGTCCTGGTCCTGGTCCTGGTCCTGGTCCTGGTTCAGTCCTGGTTCAGTCCTGGTCCTGGTTCAGTCCTGGTCCTGGTCCTGGTCCTGGTCCTGGTCCTGGTCCTGGTTCAGTCCTGGTCCTAGGTCAGTCCTGGTCCTGGTCCTGGTCCTGGTCCTGGTTCAGTCCTGGTTCAGTCCTGGTCCTGGTTCAGTCCTGGTCCTGGTCCTGGTCCTGGTTCAGTCCTGGTTCAGTCCTGGTCCTGGTTCAGTCCTGGTCCTGGGTCAGTCCTGGTCCTGGTCCTGGTCCTGGTTCAGTCCTGGTCCTGGTCCTGGTTCAGTCCTGGTCCTGGGCCTGGTCCTGGTTCAGTCCTGGTCCTGGTCCTGGTTCAGTCCTGGTCCTGGTTCAGTCCTGGTCTTGGTCCTGGTTCAGTCCTGGTCCTGGTCCTGGTCCTGGTCCTGGTCCTGGTTCAGTCCTGGTTCAGTCCTGGTCCTGGTCCTGGTCCTGGTCCTGGTTCAGTCCTGGTTCAGTCCTGGTCCTGGTTCAGTCCTGGTCCTGGTCCTGGTCCTGGTTCTGGTCCTGGTTCAGTCCTGGTTCAGTCCTGGTCCTGGTTCAGTCCTGGTCCTGGGTCAGTCCTGGTCCTGGTCCTGGTCCTGGTTCAGTCCTGGTTCAGTCCTGGTCCTGGTTCAGTCCTGGTCCTGGTTCAGTCCTGGTCCTGGTCCTGGTCCTGGTTCAGTCCTGGTCCTGGTCCTGGTTCAGTCCTGGTCCTGGTCCTGGTTCAGTCCTGGTCCTCTTTCAGGTCTTAAACAGTGTGTCCTCTGTGGGGGCGGGGCTCTGCTCGAGTGCTCAGACTGTTTCCTCGATTCAACGTTCGGCTTCAACGGATTCAAACTGTTTTGTGACGTGTGCAATCGACAGGTAAGACTCACTCTGACTCTCTTTCACACACTCTGACTCACTGTCACACACTCTGACTCTCTTTCACACACTCTGACTCACTGTCACACACTCTGACTCTGTCACACACTCTGACTCACTGTCACACACTCTGACTCTGTCACACACTCTGACTCACTTTCACACACTCTGACTCACTGTCACACACTCTGACTCTGTCACACACTCTGACTCACTGTCACACACTCTGACTCTGTCACACAATCTGACTCACTTTCACACACTCTGACTCTTTCACACACTCTGACTCTGTCACACACTCTGACTCACTGTCACACACTCTGACTCTGTCACACACTCTGACTCACTGTCACACACTCTGACTCTTTCACACACTCTGACTCTGTCACACACTCTGACTCACTGTCACACACTCTGACTCTCTTTCACACACTCTGACTCACTGTAAAACACTCTGACTCTCTTTCACACACTCTGACTCACTGTCACACACTCTGACTCTGTCACACAATCTGACTCACTTTCACACACTCTGACTCTGTCACACACTCTGACTCACTGTCACACACTCTGACTCACTGTCACACACTCTGACTCACTGTAAAACACTCTGACTCACTGTCACACACTCTGACTCACTGTCACACACTCTGACTCACTGTCACACACTCTGACTCTCTTTCACACACTCTGACTCTGTCACACACTCTGACTCACTGTCACACACTCTGACTCTTTCACACACTCTGACTCTGTCACACACTCTGACTCACTGTCACACACTCTGACTCTGTCACACACTCTGACTCTGTCACACACTCTGACTCTCTTTCACACACTCTGACTCTGTCACACACTCTGACTCACTGTCACACACTCTGACTCTGTCACACACTCTGACTCTGTCACACACTCTGACTCTCTTTCACACACTCTGACTCACTGTAAAACACTCTGACTCACTGTCACACACTCTGACTCACTGTCACACACTCTGACTCTCTTTCACACACTCTGACTCTGTCACACACTCTGACTCACTGTCACACACTCTGACTCTTTCACACACTCTGACTCTGTCACACACTCTGACTCACTGTCACACACTCTGACTCTTTCACACACTCTGACTCTGTCACACACTCTGACTCACTGTCACACACTCTGACTCACTGTCACACACTCTGACTCTCTTTCACACACTCTGACTCACTTTCACACACTCTGACTCTCTTTCACACACTCTGACTCACTGTGGGAAGGCATCCGACACACATGATGTTGTCTCTTCCAGGTCCACGCCCACCCCTGTCGCCGTGGCCACCGCCCCGCCCTCCTGGAGCCTGCTCTTGATTACAGTTTCCAAGGAAAAAGGGAGCGGCTTCACCTGCTGGCTGTTCTGTGCATCGAGACGAGTCACTACGTTTCCTTTGTCAAGTACGGACCTGAAAGAGAACAGTGGCTGTTCTACGACAGCATGGCCGACCGAGAAGGTACTACGAGTACTGCAAATACTACTACAAATACTAATCCTGCTACTACTACAATGACAGCATGGCCGACCGAGAAGGTACTACGAGTACTGCAAATACTACTACAAATACTAATCCTACTACTACTACAATGACAGCATGGCCGACCGAGAAGGTACTACGAGTACTGCAAATACTACTACTACAATGACAGCATGGCCGATCGAGAAGGTACTATGAGTACTGCAAATACTACTACAAATACTAATCCTGCTACTACTACAATGACAGCATGGCCGACCGAGAAGGTACTACGAGTACTGCAAATACTACTACAAATACTAATCCTACTACTACTACAATGACAGCATGGCCGACCGAGAAGGTACTACGAGTACTGCAAATACTACTACAAATACTAATCCAACTACTACTACAATGACAGCATGGCCGACCGAGAAGGTACTACGAGTACTGCAAATACTACTACAAATACTAATCCTGCTACTACTACAATGACAGCATGGCCGACCGAGAAGGTACTACGAGTACTGCAAATACTACTACAAATACTAATCCTACTACTACTACAATGACAGCATGGCCGACCGAGAAGGTACTACGAGTACTGCAAATACTACTACAAATACTAATCCAACTACTACTACAATGACAGCATGGCCGACCGAGAAGGTACTACGAGTACTGCAAATACTACTACAAATACTAATCCTACTACTACTACAATGACAGCATGGCCGACCGAGAAGGTACTACGAGTACTGCAAATACTACTACAAATACTTATCCTACTACTACTACAATGACAGCATGGCCGACCGAGAAGGTACTACGAGTACTGCAAATACTACTACAAATACTAATCCTACTACTACTACAATGACAGCATGGCCGACCGAGAAGGTACTACGAGTACTGCAAATACTACTACAAATACTAATCCTACTACTACTACAATGACAGCATGGCCGACCGAGAAGGTACTACGAGTACTGCAAATACTACTACTACAATGACAGCATGGCCGATCGAGAAGGTACTATGAGTACTGCAAATACTACTACAAATACTTATCCTACTACTACTACAATGACAGCATGGCCGACCGAGAAGGTACTACGAGTACTGCAAATACTACTACAAATACTAATCCTACTACTACTACAATGACAGCATGGCCGACCGAGAAGGTACTACGAGTACTGCAAATACTACTACTACAATGACAGCATGGCCGATCGAGAAGGTACTATGAGTACTGCAAATACTACTACAAATACTTATCCTACTACTACTACAATGACAGCATGGCCGACCGAGAAGGTACTACGAGTACTGCAAATACTACTACAAATACTACTCCTACTACTACTACAATGACAGCATGGCCGACCGAGAAGGTACTACGAGTACTGCAAATACTACTACAAATACTAATCCTACTACTACTACAATGACAGCATGGCTGACCGAGAAGGTACTACGAGTACTGCAAATACTACTACAAATACTAATCCTACTACTACTACGATGACAGCATGGCCGACCAGGAAGGTACTACGAGTACTGCAAATACTACTACAAATACTAATCCTACTACTACTACGATGACAGCATGGGCGACCGAGAAGGTACTACGAGTACTGCAAATACTACTACAAATACTAATCCTACTACTACTACAATGACAGCATGGCCGACCAAGAAGGTACTACGAGTACTGCAAATACTACTACAAATACTTATCCTACTACTACTACAATGACAGCATGCCCGACCGGAAAGGTACTACGAGTACTGCAAATACTACTACAAATACTAATCCTACTACTACTACAATGACAGCATGGCCGACCGGGAAGGTACTACGAGTACTGCAAATACTACTACAAATATTAATCCTACTACTACTTGTCATGGAATCAGACAATACACCGATGCTATTCCGTAACACATCAAGAACACAATTCAACTTAGAATATGAAACGACACAGAAATATCAGACATTTGTATGGCAAGCTTGGGAGAAAACACCGGGACCGGTCACGCAGGGTGTGGTACGCAGCCTGCGTGATCCTCCTGCGTCTCACACCGTTTTTTTCCCATGCTGGTTGGTTTTATTAGATATTCTGGAATAGGCGGGTCACATTTCTCATTGGTCAGCTTCACATCAAGGCACTTGTTTTACAGCTGGTATTTTTCCGTAGAGATAAAGCCTTGGGTAAACATTACCCAAACTCCTCTGGGCTGTCACACCCCCTCGGGTAAACATCCTTTGGCCCATCTTTACGACCCCTTCACAAATGCAGTTTGTCACACACCCGTTCTTCTCTTAGACTAATGATGCAGATAAAATATCACTATTATGCAGATAAAATACATCACAGAAATATACTCATATATTCACATTTTATCACATTTCCCTCCTGTTTATCAAAGCATTAGTCACTGTCTCATATGCCAAACATATTACTCTTTTCAGTTTTCAACATGTGTTCATATTGGTGTTAAAATGACACTTTTACACTTAAAAAGTGATGCATATTTCTCAACATTGAACAAAATTTTTTCTATCGGCCCACAACATATCTACATGGCTATATTATTGTCCTAAATTTTGAGTCAGATTGGTCAATCTCTGTAATTTGACAAACAGACAATTTATTCCGTCCATAATTTTGTGCGGTGTGATGGGAAATATAGAAGTACAAGCGGAAAGCCCTTAAACCCGCTGCTCTCTGGTCAGTCAGTTTGACTCGTCAGGGACCTCTCTGGACACCCCAATAGAATCAAATACGTAGTATCAGTTGCTACTGGAACCAGATTGTCCACTAACCTCTCGACCTTGACCCTGCGGTATGGTTCTGGGTGATGCTGGTCTTTGTTATGACCATGGCTGGCCACAAAAGGGATACATAGGCACAACGTCCCACAAGTGTCCCCACATCACCATCGTACCATCGTACCACCATATCACGTCCTCACTTGGTTTCTTAAGAGACCTTCTTCCGCCGCTCGCTTCGGTCACACCTATGACACATATGAACTGGTACATTTCCCATCTCAATTCATAATCTCATTAACACTGCATGTAGTTATGTTGTAGCAGATAAGAAAGCTCTCTTAGTTAGTAAACACCGGTGGCTGTATAATATGCCATTGTGTTTCTTCAGCTACTGTCATGTCAATTGTACATTATACATTTCATAACCTTTCATGTTGATCACTTATTTTCTTCCCTTTATTTTTCAGGTCTGTGTATGTTTCATTTACCGGTATACACAGTTGTGATACACCATTGTATGTTGATCGATTGTCCCGATTGTCCCGATTGCATAATACAGGTGTTCAGCACCCATATTACCGTCATCGCTGTGATGATGATAACTGTTGATTATTTTTCACAGAGTATGGTACTCTGCGCACCGTAGCCTCTGGCTCTCGTTCATTGTAGCAGAGTATAGTACTTTACGTACTGTAGAATCTGTCTCCTCATCCATTGTAGCGTAGAATCTGGACAAAACTCATACAAACGAAGTCCTGCGTCTTGTAGATTGCTTATGGATCTGGTGCTGTGTTGTCTGCTGCACCCATGATCTCGTCCCTCCAATGGTGAGGACGACACGGTGTGGCTCCGTCCACTTGGCTCGTCCACTTGGCTCGTCTCTGTAAACACCACATCTCCAACACGTTCTCTGCTGCGGTGATAAACAAAGTCTTTTCGACAATTCAGTGTATTTCAAACAGTTTTCTTGTTTACTATTTTTTTTTTAGTAATTATTGATTCGGAATATTTGTTTACACGTACATATCCCTCCTTTTTGAGATATGGCTTTGCCCATTTCTCAAACTTCTACACAATTCTACATTTAAACAAAATTCAATAATCCAGATAGTTTACAACGATGTAATCAAGGAAGAGATGGAATTGCGTCTGTCACTCCAACTCCGCAATGTCACCTCTTGACCTTTCACAGTTCAGTGGTCACATCCCTGGCTGAGCCCCCCCTTCCACGGAGCTGGGCCCCCACCCTGTGTGGGTCAATCAGTCTATGTGTGTAATCTTACACTTCCCAAATCTGTAACTTGTAAATCTGTTTTACCACCATTTGTTTCAAACTCCAAATGTTTCAAACTTTAAATGTTTCAAACTCTAAATGTTTCATATCCACGTGTGCGCGCGTATGTATGTATGTGTGTGTGTGTGTATGTGTGTGTGTATGTATGTATGTATGTATGTGTGTGTGTGTGTGTGTGTGTGTGTGTCTGTGTGTGTGTGTGTGTGTGTGTGTGTGCAATACAAATACATCAAACAATAATAATTATTGATTATAATTCCCCCGTTGAGCTGGCCTTAAGGGTCACTTCCCAACTTAGAATTCTTCATATAATTAACAATTTCACATCTCCTCTGTGGGTGTGGCCTGAATAAAGTCACACATCTAATGTAATATGTTCTAATCTTCTATATGTGCTTCAGGTGAGTTTCAAACTCGATCTCTCACACCTGCTCATGTGGTGCTTTACAAACATTGTGTATTAGTTTGTTCTAACAAGTCTATATGTGTATTACAATCAAAATTATCCTAAACCTTCCCCTTGTTTATAAGGCACGGCTCTTTTTATCAACCCTTTTCCCCTTGTTGCCTACTTTCTTTGTCTTTTCTTTGTAACGCATGCATCTTCCTCTCTGTCTTCCTCTTGTAACGGAGGAAACACCCATTTCCAAATTTCTAAACCTGCTCTTTCTTTCTCTCTTCTCACTTACTCTTACCCTCACTTGTAACCTGCTTTTACTTTCTAATTGCTGCTGATATAAGTATCAGACGCTGCATCCCCTGGGATTCCACTGTTCTTCACTCCTCCTGTTTAGTTCCCGTTATCACTGGTTTCATAACTTCTATAGCGTCTAAATTTAGCTGATATTGTCTAATTTAAATCTATTCAATTCTTGATTGAATCTCAACAATCCTTCAGGTATTTACTTTAGAATGTCAAATTCTTTCCCTGTTAATGTTAACTTTTCCTATTACTCATCAGTCAACCCCCCCTGAGGTGTAACCTCTTGGTGTCACTGTGATCTGTAAAGATAACGGACATCTTGTCCATCCTGTCCTCTTGCTAATCTGCTTTCTCCCTTCTCCTGTGTTTTTCCAGTCATTAGCTCGTTTGTTATCTTTGACTATCTGTCCCATATCCTCCCACCTGGCATTGTTTGCTTTAGTTAATGGCAAATGCCGTTTTTCCTGGGAAGACATTAGCAATGTTACGTTTTCACTTACGTCTACATCGCATTACGAGGTTTCCTGATGATAATACAAATAAATAAGTTACTGATATAACTTTTACTATCACTTTACTTACTGCCCATTCTATGTCCAAAAACTTCAGTAGTCACTCATTTACCCCCTATTATCACAAAAAGATAATTTTTGTCAAGTCCAAAAATAAAACAAAACAAAACGTAGGTTTGTTCTGTGCACTCAAAAAACACAATACCGTAAAAACACAACTTTTGTCTTCTATGTCGGGGACAGGAAGTGTCCTGTCTGTGATCACATTCCCCAAAATATTGGCCATCTATAAAAATCTGAATTCATCTTCATCTCTTATCAAGTTTAACAAAATCTTTATAATTGATTGTTGTCAATCAAACAAAACCCTTAATTTGTTCTACAGAGCTCTCCATACCAAAATTTAAAACCATCTGGGTTTAGTTCCTAATTCATTCATTCAGAGCGTCCTCTGAACTGCTTTCTCCCCATTCTCCTGTTCTTGACCCCCCTTATCTCCCCCTCCCTGCCACGTCATCTGAGCACACTGGACAAGTCTCGCTCCAAAATCCTCTTATGACTTTTCCTTTTACAGTTTGGGGTGATAATTTTGGCATTATGTGGTCTCGGTCGTCTGAGAGAAATGCTACTTGCTTTACTGTCACGGTCAATGTCAAGCTTCTAGAGAAAATTCCATATTAGATTCCTCCGGACATAAACGTGGTGTTTAATGATTCACCCGTGACTGCAAATTTTAGATCTCTCAGAATAACGCCTTGTGACCCTTGTATGATTAATTGTGATTCTCACACCTATTAGTGAATCACTTATTAATCCTCATTCACACTTCCTTACTTACCTCGCTCATGCACAGCGCTTACATTCACTCATCTTTATGTCAGTAACAACTCGGCATAAGGCATCATAACTTTCTTTCTGTGAGAAACTTAAACTCGTGGTGAGCAATTTAACTCCTTTATGTGAGAAAATTATCTACACAAAACCAACCAATATTTTTCCGAAATATTAAACTAATTGCTTAACGCCAACCAATATTTTTCAGAAATATTAAACTAATGCTCTAAAGCTAACCAATATTTTTCAGAAATATCAAAAACTAATGCTCCAACGCCAACAATATTTTTCAGAAATATCAAAAACTAATGCTCCAAAGCCAACAATATTTTTCAGAAATATCAAACTAATGCATAAAACGTTTTATGGCTCACTCTTTTTCACACACAAAATTTTGTCTGACCTTCTTTGTCGCCTGTGTTCTCCTGCTGCTTCGAAACGACGCGCTCTCCTCGCGGAGAATGAGGTGCGATGGGCCGCCACGGGAAAAGTGGACTTCCTTTAGCTGTGCACAGTCTTTCACCGATTCACCCGTCAATCTCCGCGAAGGGGCTGCTTGTCGTCCGGCTCGATAGGACCAGAAAATGTCATGGATTTAGACATACACCGATGCTATTCCGTAACACATCGAGAACACAATTCAACTTAGAATATGAAACGACACAGAAATATCAGACATTTTTATGGCAAGCTTGGGAGAAAACGCCGGGACTGATCACGCAGGCTGTGGTACGCAGCCTGCGTGATCCTCCTGCGTCTCACCCCGTTTTTTCCCATGCTGGTTGGTTTTATTAGATATTCTGGAATAGGCGGGTCACATTTCTCATTGGTCAGCTTCACATCAAGGCACTTGTTTTACAGCTGGTATTTTTCCTAGAGATCAAGCCTTGGGTAAACATTACCCAAACTCCTCTGGGCTGTCACACCCCCTCGGGTAAACATCCTTTGGCCCATCTTTACGACCCCTTCACAAATGCAGTTTGTCACACACCCGTTCTTCTCTTAGACTAATGATGCAGATAAAATATCACTATTATGCAGATAAAATACATCACAGAAATATAATCATATATTCACATTTTATCACACTACTACAATGACAGCATGGCCGACCGGGAAGGTACTACGAGTACTGCAAATACTACTACAAATACTAATCCTACTACTACTACAATGACAGCATGGCCGACCGAGAAGGTACTGCGAGTACTGGAAATACTACTACAAATACTAATCCTACTACTACTACAATGACAGCATGGCCGACCGAGAAGGTACTACGAGTACTGCAAATACTATTGAAGGGGCGTTTGTTTCAGGGTTAAAGGTGCGTTTGTTTAACATGCGTTTGTTTCATTTCAGGTGAGGCAGACGGGTACAACGTGCCTCAGGTTTCTCTGGTTCCGGAAGTAAGCCAATACCTGAACATGTCTCTTTCTGAATTGGCTAATCAGATGCCTCGAGACATGAAGGGTGTGGCCAAGAGACTGCTGTGCGACGCCTACCTTTACCTGTACGAAAGCCCCGCCCTCCAGCTCTACATTTGAGCTCTGCCACACCTTTGTCTTGGTTTACACCTGCTTTAGTCATGTTTTTTTTATTGCACTAACTTCTATTTTTTATATTTAAATCATAATTGCGTTTGTGACATAAATTGTTTTGTTTATAATAAATAAATAAATAAATAAGGGAGTTATTTACTTGATCCTACTTGATTTACCCTGATCCTTCTGCGTCTGTTTAAACTGTGGCTTTTGGCCGCCCATGTGCTTCTCAAACTGAGATGAACTGATAATGAACTGGAGATGACTTCTGGTTATGGTGATGAACAGACACACTTGCTCTGCTGCTGCAGAAACTCGCTTTAAAATCACCGTTAGACCCACATCATCAAAGAAAAGATGAACAAGAGGATGGGTAAAACAGGAGAACAAAAGACAGGTAATGCTACTGGAGCAAGACAAACACAAAAAGAATATAATGTGCACAGCAGGAAATAGTTTGCTCCGTCTCATCAATTTGAACTGAACCTCCAAATACAAAGCAAACTGGAGGAGAGACCAGACACCGCCCTGTTTGACCCCTCTGTCCAGAGTCAGTGGACCTGTCACATTATGGCAAACCTGCATTATGTATGTATGCATTATTATGTCTCACACACAAAAGGAGTCTTATTGTGAAAGGGTGAAGGAAGTAGTAGAGGGGTGAGGGTATTTAAATGGATTCTGGTTGCACAGGTGTGGTTGATTTTTGATGGAAGCAAATAAAGAAGAGACACAAACGTACCTTTGGTCTGATTATTTGAACTTCTACATTGGTGACCCTGACGTGGGAATTATGTCAGTTGGGAGCTCTTCCGCGGCCGCTGTCCCGTCTGCAACAGCTATTTTTGCGGCTACTATTAAGCTCCCGGAGTTTTGGCAACACGACCCAGAGCCCTGGTTCCATCATGTTGAGGCTGTGGATATTGATCAAATTATTGTCATGTCTGTGTCCTGTTTATCATGAGTCACGACGATCTTACGGCATATGGGTCACGATGAACTTTCTGTGTATTTTCTGATTATCTGTGGACTAGTCTAAACAATCTTAAAGCGGACGTCATATCAACGTCAGGCCATTTTATCAGACCCAAGCAACAGCTTTATAAAACACAGCTAATTCTTGTGACGGGTCGAATCTCAGCTGCAAGACGAACAACACGCTACTGTTTTGCCTGTTTTTCCATGTTTTCATCAAATAAAGAACTTGAGAACGATCCTCGCCTCCCGCAGTCTGTATAGACTAAACTTCGACAGAATTGGTGGAGGATGCGGGCATCTCATCGTGCTGGGAAAGGAAACATCTGAATCGTGGTGCTCTACGGATTCTCTTCTCCCTTCTGGATGCCGGCTGACGACGCATAGCGTCCAGTAACGGTCCAGCTGGGAACTTGGAGGAGCCAGAGCGGAGCCGAGAGAGGGCATTTGACCGACCCTTCCCCCGACCCTTTCCTTCCACAATTGTGACCGGCCCACTTAGCAAAAAGGTAAGCAGAAACCTCTTGTATTCAATACGAAATTCTGCACATCGAAAATGCTAAAGTGAGTTGTTGAAGTTTGCCAAAACTTGACCTGAATTTGTCACATTGCCGTTAAGTATGAGAGTAGGGGAATTTAGCTCAGTAGTTTTGGATAGTCAGTGGGACTGACTTAAAGGGAGTTGGACTCCGAAACACGTGGGACGTGTAAAAGTACTATAATCAGTTGGACTGACTTAAAAAGGAGTGGGACTCCGGAAAATAATAAAATATTATTAGTTAAGTTAGTTGGTCAATTTTGTGGTACCTTTTGGTTTATTCTTTGGTTTGTTTGCTTTTGTTTGTTCATTTTGCTCTTTCTGTGTTTTAAATTTGTGTTTGATTTCTAAATGTATTTGTATTCTCAGACTTTTTATTCTTTATTTTGTAGTTAATTATTTGTCTTATTCATTTTTCGTGGTTAGTTATTTGATTTCTAATTCTATTTGTATTCTCACTCCTATTTTTATTTTATTTTTTTATTTTTATTTTTATTTATAGTTAGTTATTTGATCACTCTTGTTCATTTTTGTAGTTAATTATTTGATTTCTAATTCTATTTGTATTCTCACTCTTATTTTTTATTTTTTTATTTTCTTTTTGTAGTTAGTTACTTGATTACTCTTATTCATTTTGGTAGTTAGTTATTTGATTTTTTATTGTATTTGTATTCTCACTCTTATTCTTTTTTTTGTTTTAATTTTTTTTTAAATTTTATAGTTAATTATTTGATCAGTCTTATTCATTTTTCGTAGTTAGTTATTTGAGTTCTAATTCTAGTTGTATTCTCACTCTTATTCTTTTTTATTTTATTTGTAGTTAGTTATTTGATTACTCTTATTCATTTTTGTAGTTAGTTATTTGATTTCTAATTCTAGTTGTATTCTCACTCTTAATTATTTTTATTTTTTATTTGTAGTTAGTTATTTGATCACTCTTATTAATTTTGGTAGTTAGTTATTTGATTTTTAATTATATTTGTATTCTCACTCTTATTCTTTTTATTCTATTTATTTTTATTTTGTAGTTAGTTATTTGATCACTCTTATTCATTTTTGTAGTTAGTTATTTGATTTCTAATTGTATTTGTATTCTCACTCTTATTCTGTTTTATTTTTTATTTTGTAGGTAATTATTTGGATCACTTTTGTTTTTATTTTGTCTGTTTTTTTTAAAGTTAGTCAATTTTATTATTGTGGTTGGTAGTTTTATTGTGGTGTTGTGTCACTGCCACGCTTTTCATTATTGAGTAGTCAGTACAAAGGAAATAAGTTTTAAAAAAAAAAAAAAAAGAATAAAAAAAGAAGGAAAAATGGACCATATTCCATTCAAAATTAATGATTTTTTAAAGGATCTCGAAAAGACAATCCACACAAATAAACAACACCTGAAGGAAGCAAAAAAGCAGACTACACAAATGAAGAATCTTTTTCTTCAAAAAATATGCGGAGAAAAGATTGATTCGTTTTGGTAATGAAGCAGTGGCTCCCACAGAAGAACAATGGAGTCGTATTATGGAATATCATAAAGGCAAGGTGATCCATTACAAAACAAACCCAAGTTGGACAATGAAAGGAAAAATGATTGATGAGAAGAAATTGAAGGAGCATGAAGATAATTTAAGGTTTTCAGAAAAGTTATACAAAATAGCGAAAGACATTGAAACCAGAAGAGAGGGACGATTTCTGGCCAATATTCTGGTATTGAAACCAAAAGAGCATCAACCAAGTACCATCTTGCCACTGAGAGAAGGAAAGAGGAAACATTAAAAAAAAAATGAAGCACATAAGCGCATCTCTTTTGAACCTGGATTTCTTCGCTCGGGTACATCCTACGGAGTTAATAACAGAGACAAAGATGGAGGCTCTAGCACAGATGAAGAGAGCGAGCAGACTGAGGTACGAGGCCGACGTCACATCTATAACGCCCCCCCTCTGGCCAGAGGAGAACTGCAGTGCCCCTCCCTTGGAAACGAACATCATAGCACATATGCAGAACTAGCGAAAGAACTGAAGAAAATGAGGACAGAAACGGAACAAGAAAAACCAGCCCCCCACACTTCTACTCCAGCGGTTCCTCCCCTGCAGTGCTCATCCATGGATTCATCTCTGATAAAAGGTACAACCAGAACCATACCACTGCTGCCATCGAAACATGCTGTAGTCTCGGGTACTCTGACTATGGTCCCGTCAGAACCCACTCAAGAACAAAGACAGATGCAGGATTTGAAGGAACAGGTGTTAGCTCTGACAACATTGGTTTCCAGCCAAAATCACATCTCCAAATTCATGCTCGAACAAACAGTGGCTCAAAAAGAACAACTTGCCACCAATGCATGGTCACCACCTGGATTGGCTTCAGACACAGATGAAGAAAGAAGATTACAACGACTACTGGAAGAAAAGGAACGGGAAGTGGCGGCTGAGCTACGCAGGAAACAAGAAAAACAGCTTGGACGAAAGGGGGAACCAGTCACAGTCCTAGGAACTGGGCTAATAGAGGCTAAAAGTAAGCAGCAAGCACAGCAGAAACTCCACATTCAAAGAGGAGTGGAGCAACAGAAGAGAACGGGTTTAGACCCATTTGTGTCAACACCAAATCAATATGTGGTGGGAGCATTCACAGGAATGGTGGATGAGCATGGATACGATGACGCATTCCTGAGTGGAGAACTTCACCCGCTCCCTGTGGACAAAGGTACCAAGGAAGAAGATGAGTTTTCTAGCAATGAAGAGGCTCCTCCTCTCATTGCACCTCTCCGAATGACTGCAAGTAACCAAGAAGTGTACCAACCATTCGCATTGAAAGATCTAGAAGGGCTGATGTTAAAACTGCCCGAACTGACACAAGGTGCGCCGGCCTTCCTCAGAGCATTGACCACGAATACAGCGGGAAAAACACTTTGCTGGGGAGATGTGTCTGCAATTATTATAAGGGCAACGGATGAGAATACAACGGCCAGGATCCGTTCTGAAGTATCCAAACAGATTCATGCTCCAGTTAGAGCATCTACATCATTTGCCACCATAAAGGCTCAGTTAACTCAGGTACTTAAAGGAATGTATCCCACCTGTCTTCCTGACGCACTGTTGGCTCTGGAAATGAAACATGATGAAGACTACTTTGCATATAAGCAAAGAGCTAAAGCACAGTTCCATGATGCAACTGGAGAGCCCATACAACCTGGTACTGGCAACACTCTCATGTTCTTTTCTACTCTGGTGAAAGGACTACCTAAAGGGGTCCAGGATCGGTTGGCTGATGTTGTGGGTCTTTACTCCAAGACAGAAAAGGAGTTTGATGCCAATTGCCAACATCACGTTGCTAAGTACCCGAAGGAAAGAAAGGGACGGAATGAGGATATGGAGAAAATGGAAATGACAACGATCAAGTTACAACTCAAAAAGCTCCAAGAAGATGGGAATGATAAAAAGAAAGAAAATAAGTCTGCCAAGGTAATGGCTGTGGCAACAGAAGAGAATCCAGTGTCAGACGGTGCCCAACAAATTGCTACGGCAGTTAAAATGGTCCTGGGACAAATGCAACCCGGTATGACACAACCACAGGCAGTACCATATGCCAGAGAACCAAGAAACAACACACCTGCTTCAGTAATCATCTACAATCAAGGACGTGGACGGGACACATTCCCTCGTGGAAGAGGCCGTGGGGTAGGAGCTGGAAGAGGACAAAACAGGTTCAGCGTGACTCCTGATCAGTGCTTGAATTGCTTTGGACTTGGACATTGGGCTCGAGACTGCCCCATAGGGCAAACACAAAGAAGTCAATATCAAATGACCCCAACCCAACCTGGTCAATTTCAAAGACCACAATTGATGATTTCAAATCAACCCATGTCAAACCAAAATTATTTACCACCATCCATGCCCCCTCAACGAGCTATGAACCTTAGAGATGGAGATGCAGGCCCACAATATCGGAACGCACAGGAACAGGTTGATCCTTATAGCTACTGACGGAGCCCGCAACAAGAGGACCAGTTACTTCTCCCTTGGAAAAGTGAACCAATGGTGGTGCTCACAGTTAATGGACAGAAAATTAAATTTCTCGTGGACTCAGGAGCCACTGTCTCTTGCATCAAACAACCTTATCCACTTACCACCAAAACAATGTCCATTAGCGGTTGTGTGGGAAAGCCAGAGGAAAGACCATTCACTGTACCATTGGCAGTGAGACTATCTGAACAAGTTGTGGAACACTCTTTCCTGTTTCTACCAAGCTGTGGCATTTCCCTGTGTGGACGGGATTTAATGTGCAAACTATCATTGTCCCTAGTGTTTTGCCCTGATGGTCATAAGTTGCTGAGTAAATCCCAGACAATACAGTTACTTCGGACGATTGAGACGAATAGACAAACACAAATTCTATATATGTCTCCTGATGTGATTGAAGATTTGAAAACACCTGCTGACATATACTGGTTACAAGTCTTAACTGATCCAGTTTCAGGCAACTCAGCCTCCGCACTATGGCAACATTACAAATCCTGGGCCAGGACACTCTTCCCGATGAGAGAGCCTTATGATCCATTGCATGCCACACTGAATTATACCACCAAGGAAGATGACGTCTATAATGAAATGTGGTCACAAGTACAAGACCAGACCTTCCGGATCACCTATCCGTGCCTGTACTGTGGGCCCCAAGGAATGGCCCTTTCTGTCATCCTTCCCCCAGAAATCCTGGCATACTACACTGACAGCTCTGAAACAACACCTCATGTGAGCTTGGCTGTATCCAAAGACCAGACAGTGAAATCCTTGGGACCAATGGTGAAATTGGCTACCTCCTTGCCATTTGAACCAACCTCAATTCCAGGAGTTTTCTTCAATGGACAGCATAACATCTTTCGAATTATTCTACCCGACAAAACATCTGATGTAACCAGAGCTCTCAAGGTATCACGCCACAGGACATATGAAAATCATCCTTATTCACAGCATTTTTTGGATACTGTACCATCAAATATCTGGATGACGCACCCAAATGATGTTGGTCAAACAGACCATGAGATAACTGTGCATCTGACAACTCAAACACCTGTTTTTCGGCCACAGTATCCGCTCAGGCCAGACCAGATGCAAGGAATTGCAGAAACCATCAATGGTCTGCTGAGGGCCGGAGTAATTCATGAAACGGTGTCAGAATATAACACACCTCTCTTTCCTGTGAAGAAATCCGACCTGATTAACTGGCGAATGGTGCAAGATTTCCGCCCCATCAATGCAGTGACGGCAGATGAGACGAACTCTGTCCCGGACCCTTACATTGCATTAAACAATTTGTCACCAGATCATACATTTTTTACAGTCATTGATCTGGCCAACGCATTCTTCACCATCAACATTCATCCAGACTCGCAGAAATATTTTGCATTTTCGTTTTTTGGGCGACAATACACTTATGGCAGGATGCCTCAAGGCTGGACCCTATCTCCTGGCTATTTCAACGGTTTCTTGCGGGAAGATCTGGGAGACTTGACTCTGCCAACGAACTGCACACTGATCCAATATGTGGATGACATTTTGATTTCTGGACCAGATGCTCCATCTGTTCTAAAAGCGTCCACCGCTCTTTTGACACATCTATCAACGAAAGGCTACAAAGTGAAACGAGAGAAAGTGCAGATGTGTAGAAGGTCCGTCTATTTTTTGGGAAGAGAAGTATCCTCTGGAGGACAAGGAGTATCTGACTCCAACAAAGATGCAATCCTAAATGCACCAAAGCCAACTACTGTGCGACAGATGTTGAGTTTTCTTGGCCTGTGTAACTACAGTCGAGAATATGTCCCTAATTACACAGAAATGACAGCATCTCTCAGAGCGCTCATCAATCATCATGGGATGTCTCAGTTAGCTGTAAAGTTAACATGGAATCAGGAAGCAGAAGAGGCATTCACGAAGACGAAACAAGCTGTATGTACAGCAGGCGCCCTCTACGTTCCGGATTACAATCTCCCGTTCCATCTAGATGTTGCAGAAAACAACTCTTTTGTCTATGGGGTATTGTATCAAAAACAAAGTGGAAGTAGAAGGGTGCTAAAACATTACTCTTGCAAACTTGATGTACATGACCAAGCACAGCCCGGTTGTGCCCGATACCTTGCCGCTCTAACTAAAACCATCAACAAGGTCGCTCATTTGGTCCAGAATTACCCTCTGGTTGTTCATACCAACCATGGAATTCAAGCATACCTGAATTCCAAACTGTTCATCACAACTGCACAAAGGGCAACAGGAATTACTCAAACGCTCAGACAACCACACATCTCTTACGTGAGCGGGAACACCAACATGGCAACAAACATGATGAATGACGCTGAAGGTGTGCCACACCATTGCGAAGAAAAGGTAAAGACTGAACTGTTCGTCAGAGCTGATCTCCAGCTAACTCCCCAAGCAGATGCTGAAATGACATTGTTTTGTGATGGATGTTCATACCGCTCACAAACAGGAGAGGTAACATCTTCATATGCGATTGTATCACAAGATATGAACGGACAAAACACGACCTTAGAGGCCAAACCAATCAAACATGGCTCAGCCCAATTGGCAGAACTGATGGCTCTCTTAAGAGCCTTACAACTGTCCGAGGGACACACAGTGAACGTCTATACAGATTCCGCCTATGCCTTCAAGACTCTGACCATCTCCATTCCAGGCTGGATAAGAAATGGTTTCAGACTGGTCAGTGGTCTGCCAGTAAGACATGAAGAAATCATCAGAGAAATCATCAGTGCTGTTCAATTACCTCAAAAGCTTGCGGTAATGAAATGCAAAGCTCACACAAAGGGGGACGACTGGATCTCAAGAGGAAACCGAGCAGCTGACATTGCAGCAAAGAAAGCAGCAAACTATTCTGGAAGAGCTATGGTAGCAAGAAAGGAAGATCTACAGGATGGCGAACAAAATGAACCAGCAGCAGAATCTAAGAAACAGGAAACAAAGAGTGCTGACCCAGAACCGGAACAGAGCATGATTGAATTGAATTACATTAAGGAAATCCAATCTGAGGCGGGACCGTATGAACACAACCAATGGCAACTCAAGGGAGCAACAAAAGACAAAGATGGACTATGGAGGAATCATGAAGGGAAAGTAGCAGCTCCCACCAAACTACTGAAAATTATGTTTGAAGAATATCACCCACCCATACATCGTGGAGTGAGCTCGATGATACGTTTGATGGATCAATGGTGGCACCCCCACATGAAGAACATCCTACAGTACTGGGTGGATGAATGTCACACCTGCCAGACCATGAACCCTAAGAAGACATGCAAACCTCCGCCTGGAACCTTTACACTCCCAAACTCACCATTTGAAAAAATTGTCATGGATTTCACAGACATGGGTCCGGACATGCGCACCAGAGGGTTTCGTTATCTCCTAGTTATTGTATGTGAATATACAAAATGGGTAGATGCATTCCCCTGCCGAACAGAGTCAGCCAAGGAAGTAGTGCAACACTTATTGACAGACGTAGTTCCCAGGTTTGGTGTACCATTTCAAATAAGATCTGATAATGGTAGTCATTTTACTGCTAAAATTGTGAAGGACGTTCTAAAGGCTCTGAACATCTCACAGAGATTTGGCAGTATCTACCATCCATCTAGTCAAGGTCAGGTTGAGCGTATGAACGCAACCATCAAAAGAAAATTAGCAAAGGTTTGGCAAACTTCAAAACTTGACTGGGTCACGGCTCTTCCTTTTGTCCTAATGGACATTAGGAACAGCGTCAACCAAACTACCTGCTACTCTCCACACATGTTGCTGACTGGGAGAGAAATGCACAAACCGATTGGCCCATTCGATATTGACGCTCCATTTATTGAATGGGACCTATCACATCATGAATATGTGAAAAAGCTTCAGGCTATAGTGTCTCAAATACACTCCTGTAGACAAAGAACCACGGCTGTGGAAGAAAATGAACTGACTGACTCTATGGTTAAAACTGGGGACTGGGTGTACATCAAAGTACACAGACGAAAGACCTGGACCCAACCCTATCAGACTGGGCCATACAAAGTGACTAAATCCACAGGAAGATCTGTACAGGTTGATCGCTCTGGAGTGAAGTACTGGTACCACCTCGCCCACTGTGCAAAGAGTCCTACAAACCCAACTGAACGAACCCTTGCACAAGTGCAGGATGACCTGGCACAAGGGGCAGCGGCTCTTCCGGATGGAGGAGCCTCCTCGCCAACCGACCCGGTCCAGTGGAATCCAGGAGGAGAAAAAGAAACGGGGGGAGTATTGGCGAAAGATTGAAAATGATGATAAATACTTTAAAAGTATTTTTAACTTACTCTTTGTGTTAATCATGTCTATTGTTTCTGTGTTTTTAGCCCTATGGCTCCTGAATGCATCCCCACATGGACACAATCTGGCCCCAAAATCTTCTGACACCGTCAATACCACCATGGAGAAACATGGAAACATTGAAAATTGGCGGGTGAACGCAAGCAAAACAGGTATGAGACAAGGGGCAAGGAGTAGACCAAAAAGGGCTATGGGACTGTACTCGACTGCGGACACACTACCCACGATAAAGATGCAATGCACCAAGGGTGTGACTTGTGTGATTTCAGTAGATGCATGCCAAATACACCATTGTACAACACCTTGTGAGAATGCCGAATATGAAAAATTTCTGTGCATCAGCCCTAAGAGCTGTTATTCGCGTATCAATATCTATGGGCAAACTCAAAACTCTCATGGTTGTAATTGTGAATCATGGCATTTTGTGATTGCTAATACCAGTGGTGATTGGGGTTATGAACCACCGATTCCAAATTCTGTAGATTTGAAGCAAAGACTATCGATTATTAAGGGTAAAACTATTTCTGGCGAAAAATGTGATCCAGTAATAATCACTCTAAAAGATCCGAAATTCACTGATAACGGAACATATGTATTGGGCTCTTATTCTTCTAAGTTCAACCCAACAAGGGGATTAATGACAATCAGTATCTCTGAAGTATCGGCCCCCATAGAGGAATCAACCCAATCTCCTGCACCCTCTTACCCCATACCAAAATATTTCTCTGACCTTTCATTAGAAGATGTAATCAATTTGGAAACTGGCTCCGATGTCAATATTAACTTATGGCTTAAATGGGTACAGTACACTGTTAAAACAAATAAGAAATAATTGTGTTTAGCTTGTGCAGCTGCAAGACCCCAGCTTATAGCTGCCCCTTTCCCTCTGGACTCACAGCGTGACAGTTGTGTGCATTCTCTGTTTTCTAATTCTTCGGACAATTTCAAGGACTGTACTCATTTACATTTAACATACCCCGTTACAACATCCAAAGACGTACCTGTGATATTCTCTACTGCTGAACATGGCTTTAACTGTTTCTATTTCAACGCTACTCTCAGCAGGACTAGGCTTGGTCATTTTCCTCCAACGTATTGCAACACATCAACTGACATTTCTGCTTTCCCCTCATTTCATCATGTTTTTTTAGGACAGACCTTACCCAGAGCTGACTTATGGTGGCTCTGTGGTGACCTAAAACTCCGAGCTATCCTTCCACCACGTTGGACAGGTGAATGTGCTCTAGTAGTGATGATTTTACCATTCACTATTGTCCCCGTTACTACTGAAGATTTCAAGTACAACCTACCTAGGCATCCTCACTCTAGAGTGTTTAGACGCTCCCTCGCCAGCCCCCTGGGATCTTTTGACCCAGGTGTTTATATAAATTCTGTGGGAGCCCCGGTTGGCGTTCCATATGGGTTTCAGGCACAGAATGAAGTAGTGGCTGGGTTTAAGTCTATTTTATTTAGTTGGGCAACATCTAATATTAATGTTCAATGGTTAAATTACATTTATTATAATCAGCAAAGATTCTTGAACTTTACAATAGACGCATTAGAGGGAATTACAGAACAATTGGCTCCGACCTCACTTATGGCTTGGCAGAATCGCGTTTCTCTTGACATGCTCTTAGCTGAGAAATCTGGTATTTGCTCAATGTTTGGTACTGATTGCTGGACATTTATTCCTAACAATACTGCCCCTGATGGCAGGGTTGCTGAAGCACTAGCTAGTCTCAAATCTCTCTCAGCTGAACTTGCTAAAAACTCAGGTACTGCTGATAACTCATGGTCTGCCTGGTTATACAGCATATTTGGTCCTTGGACTGGCACTGTTGCTTCTATTTTCTCTCCACTATCCTTATTATTATTAGTGTGTTGATTATGATTGGATGCTGTGTTGTACCCTGTCTTAGATCACTTACTGAACGCTTGATTGCAACTGCTCTTACTAACCGACCAGCACATGTTCTAGCCCTGATGACAGAGGCTGACTATTACTCTGTCAATCAAGAATCTGACTCTGATAATGACGAGACTGACATTTCTTGAAGCCAACACTTGAAAATCTGGTCTGGTCTACAACCACCATGCTCCTTGTCTTACACCATTTTGTGTCCATGATGGGTTATGTTTAATACATGTTTTCTTTTATTGAGTTGCAATATTATACAATGATTTAATATGATTTTTAAACAATTAGTATGTTTTTGGGGGGTTAAGTTCTATTATTTTGTGAGGTTGCGTCTGGCGCCTCTTTAGTGTGATCACATGTGGATGTGATCAAAAGGGGGAATTGTGGATATTGATCAAATTATTGTCATGTCTGTGTCCTGTTTATCATGAGTCACGACGATCTTACGGCATATGGGTCACGATGAACTTTCTGTGTATTTTCTGATTATCTGTGGACTAGTCTAAACAATCTTAAAGCGGACGTCATATCAACGTCAGGCCATTTTATCAGACCCAAGCAACAGCTATATAAAACACAGCTAATTCTTGTGACGGGTCGAATCTCAGCTGCAAGACGAACAACACGCTACTGTTTTGCCTGTTTTTCCATGTTTTCATCAAATAAAGAACTTGAGAACGATCCTCGCCTCCCGCAGTCTGTATAGACTAAACTTCGACAAGGTGCAGTTCCAGTTACGAGGCATCACTGCCGACGAGACAAAGTATTTTCATGTTGTTTTGGTGTTGGATTCTGCCACTACTCGCAGGCTGATGGGACTGCCCCCTGCCCCGCCGCATGGTAACAAGTATGAGGCGCTGAAGACGCAGTTACTACGTTTGTACAGCTGTCTGACCTGGAGCGAGCCGATCGCCTGCTGTTGATGTCAGGTTTAGGTGACAGTAAACCTTCAGAACTCATGGAGAACATGTTAGCCTTGCTGGGACCCGGTGATGCATCTTTTCTATTCACCCACCTGTTCCTGCGCCAGCTCCCGCCTCCCGTGCGCACCGCCCTTGCCTCCTCGGAGCTCGTGAACAGTGAGGATTACCGGGGTTTGGCGGAAGAAGCAGATAAACTCTGGCTGGCGTCCCGTCACTACTCCGCCGTGCACGCGCTGCTGCCAGGTGAGCCGATGGACCCGGGTGCTGTGGACGTCGCGGCGGTCACGGAGCGTCAGCGCAGGGAGCGCCCGCTGTGCTTCTATCATCGGCGTTTTGGAGTGAAAGCCCGGCGCTGCATTCCGCCGTGCTCCTTTCAGCAGCAGGGAAACGAGAGAGCCGGTGCACACTCGCAGCTTCGTGCATCGGCGCATCAGACAAGCTGCTTTTCGTTGAGGACGGCATGTCAGGAAGACGTTTCCTGGTGGATTCAGGGGCGCAGCGCAGCATCGTTCCCGCCTCCTCTGCTGACACTTTGGGACCTGGACAGGGGCCTTCGTTGGATGCGGCCAACGGGACCTCCATCCGCACCTTCGGCACCAGGTTAATTTCTGTTTGTTTTAATGGACATGTGTTCAGCTGGGACTTCATAGTTGCTTCTGTTACAGTTCCCATTATTGGTGCAGATTTTTTGTGTGCTTATAGACTTTTAGTGGATGTTGCTAATAGGTGTCTGATTGACGCTGTATCATTTAGTTCTTATCCATGTACGCTTGGGGGGGCTGGACCGCTCCTCGCTAACATGCTAGCAGCAGGGGATACATACCAGCGACTTTTAGCAGAGTTTCCTGCTCTAACTATCCCTACATTTTCTGCTGCTGTAGCTAAACATGGGGTGGAGCATTATATTACCACAGAGGGCCCGCCGGTTTTTGCTCGGGCACGCTGTTTGGATGTGGCTAAGCTCGTAATAGCCAAAAAGGAGTTTTACGAATATGGAGCGGCTCGGCATTGTGCGCCGCTCTAACAGCCCCTGGGCCTCCCCTTTGCACATGGTTCCTAAGTCCGACGGTGGGTGGCGACCATGTGGGGATTTTCGACGCCTCAACAACGCCACCACTAGCGACAGTTACCCAGTCCCACACATTCAGGATTTTTCTGTGCATTTGGCGGGTGCGGTTGTTTTTTTCAAAAGTAGATCTGGTGAGAGGTTATCACCAGGTCCCAGTTCATCCTCAAGATGTGCCCAAGACAGCGGTGATTACTCCGTTTGGATTATTTGAGTTTCTGAGGATGCCGTTCGGACTGAAAGGTGCTGCACAGACGTTTCAGCGGCTTATGGACTCTGTGTTACGTGAAATGCCTTTTCTGTTTGTCTATCTTGACGACATTCTAGTAGCCAGTCCCACAGCGGAGGTGCACAGGTCACACCTCCGCCTGCTGTTTGAGCGCCTTACTGAACATGGATTGATTGTGAACCCGGCGAAATGTCAGTTTGGATTATCGGAGATTGAATTTCTGGGCCACCGTGTGACGCCTCATTGTGCTGTTCCACTGCCTACTAAAACGGAAACTATTTCAGCGTTTCCGTGTCCCCGTTCAGTGAAACCCCTGCAGGAGTTTTTGGGTATGGTAAACTTTTATAACCGCTTTATTCCGCGGGCTGCCCACATCATGCACCCTTTGTACGAAGCACTCAGGGGCAAGAAGGGTAATCAGGAGATCGAGTGGACCCCAGAGAGGTTGCAGGCTTTTGACAGAGCTAAGACTGCACGGACTACCACGGACATCCAACACTTGCTCGGGAAAGATACTTTTGTGGCCGACTGTCTCTCTCGAGCTCGGATTGGGGCTGTACATTTGCGGGTGGACTATGCCGCTATGGCAGCAGATCAGCTTACGGACACAGAAATTAAAACGTTGCGTACAGCTACGGAGTGTAGTTCGACTTTGGATGATGTTACTTTTCACGACAGTGGTGCAACCCTTCTCTGCGATGTGTCTACAGGCAAACCGCAGCCTTTGGTTCCTGTCAGCTGGCGTCAACGGATTTTTGATGTTGTTCATTCCTTGTCTCACCCCGGGGTTAAGGCCTCCGTGAAACTGGTGGGGGCAAAGTTTGTGTGGCCTGGCCTCCGTAAGGACATGTGTTGCCTGCCAGCGCGCTAAGGTGCAACGCCACACCAAAGCTCCACTGGGCCCTTTCCTGATTCCTGACAGGCGGTTTGAGCATGTCCATGTGGATTTGGTTGGTCCTTTTCCCCTTCCAGGGGATTTACACACATATTGACTATGGTAGACCGGACTACGCGTTGGCCTGAAGCAGTTCCTCTGTCGTCTACTACTTCAGCTGAGGTGGCACGGGCATTCATTTTTTCCTGGGTCGCGCGTTTTGGGGTTCCCTTGGACATGACTTCAGAGAGGGGCCCGCAGTTTACTTCCGAGCTGTGGAATGCTGTGGCTGGTAGTTTGGGGGTTAAACTCCACCGGACAACTGCATATCATCCACAGGCTAATGGGCTTTGTGAACGTTTTCACCGCACTTTGAAAGCTGCTCTTCGCGCCTCTCTTGTGGACAGTAGTTGGGTGGACAGGCTGCCCTGGGTCCTGTTGGGCCTGCGTTCGGCCCCCAAAGACGACCTCAATTCCTCTTCTGCGGAGTTGGTTCTCGGACAGACTTTAAGGGTCCCGGGGGAATTTCTTCCGGGCTCTTCGGGGGTAGGCCCTAGCGTGGCTAGCCGGGCAGGTTATCACAGGGAAGCTGAGGTTTTTGCTCCTGTTCCTGCTCATCATTGTCTCCCTCTGTCGTATGTGCCGCAGGACCTGATGTCGGCAAGGTATGTTTTCATCCGCCATGATGCACATCGTTTGCCACTACAGCCACCATACGATGGCCCCTTTCGCGTTCTGGAAGCTGGGCCTAAGGCCTTCCTGGTGGAGCGGGGAACTTGTCACGAGTGGGTTTCGGTGGATCGTTTAAAACCGGCCCATTTACTTAAGGACGATGATGTGCAGTTGGCACTCCCTGCTCGCCGTGGCCGCCCCCCTGCTCGCCCTGGCCGCCCCCCTGCCACAGCCATTACCAGGGATAGTGGGCATAGGCCAGTCTCACCCTCAGTGGTGGTCAGGTGCAGTGGTAGGGGTAGGATTATTACTGTTCCTAAGCATTACTGTTGACTTTTGTTTATATTTTGTTATTTTGTGTGTTCGGGGGGGACCTGTATGGCGAACCTGCATTATGTATGTATGTATGTATTATTATGTCTCACACACAAAAGGAGTCTTATTGTGAAAGGGTGAAGGAAGTAGTGGAGGGGTGAGGGTATTTAAATGGATTCTGGTTGCACAGGTGTGGTTGATTTTTGATGGAAGCAAATAAAGAAGAGACACAAACGTACCTTTGGTCTGATTATTTAAACTTCTACAACATGACCTTTGATTTTACTTCTCGATGTTGGACCATCGTAAAGAGCCTCAATATTTGTATATTAAATTGTCGATTTAAAATGTGTTTATCACTTTAAATAAATAAATCCAGCTCCAGAATCAAATCCTTTTCCTCGTCCAGACTTATTGTTCCATCTTTGTTTAGTTGTGTTTGTGTGTGTCTCATTGTGTGTAAAGATGGTCTTATGTTGTCTTGTGTCTTTGTGGATTCAGTTTGGGAGGATTTGTTCCGTTCTTTTGGACATAATTGAGGTCACCTTCAGAATAGAAATAGTCTCTATGAGTCGCTCCTTCCCTTCTTTTGGTCTCAGGGATATGACGGCCTCTTTCACACGAGGTGGGGAGGAGTTTTATTAAGTGCCAGTTATTAAGCAGCTGGCATTGAACCTCCACACTGTCTTTTTTGTCTTTCCTCCAAATATACAGAAATTTAGAGATTCTGTGATTTTAGATCCGTCTTTATTGAAGATAAATAAATAGTCCATCTGGAAAAGATTGCATTTGGATTAGAACCCTAACCCAATGGTATATTAATGTATATTAGGTTTCATCTCCCTCCAGATGTCAAGCTGTCTTATATTCTTCATACATTTACAGGACTTATTTATAGTTCCGCCAGTCGCCTCCACAGATTAGGGTTCTCTCAGAGTGGTTTACAATCAGGACCAGCCATCTCCAGCTTGTCCCTCAGGAGCTGATGGTGTTGAAGGCGCTGGAGAGATCGAAGAACAGGATCCTCACAGAGCTGCCAGGCTTTTCCAGGTGAGAGAGAGAGCGGTGCAGCAGGGAGATGACGGCGTCCTCCACTCCGATGCCAGGCCGGTATGCAAACTGCAGCGGGTCCATAGCTGGGCTCACGGTGGAGCGGAGGTGGTCCAGGACCAGCCGCTCCAGTGTCTTCATCAGGTGGGACGTGAGAGCCACTGGCCTGAAGCTGTTGAGGTCTTTGGCGCGTGGTGTCTTGGGCACAGGTACCAGACAGGAGGTCTTCAGACCTGTGGTACCACCCTCAGCTTCAGGCTCATGTTGAAGACATGCTCCATAACTCCACACAGTTCATCTGCACAGGACTTAAGGAGCCTGGGGCTGTTGCCGTCAGGTCCTGCGGCCTTCCTCACTTTAATCCTCTTCAGCTCACTCCTCACCTGTGCTGCTGTGACAGTCAGTGGTTGGCAGGGGGACTGTGTGCTGGGGGGATGGGTGGGTCCGGGTGGAGTGGGGAGCTGATGGTCCGGGGCGGAGGTGTGAAGAGGAAGGTGTGAATGTTCTTCTGCTGCAGCTGCTCCTCCTCTTGTATCTTCCGCCTGCCTGATCTTCCCCCTCAGCTCCTTCTGCACAGTCCTCAGCTCCTCCTTGTTCCCTGACCTGAAGGCTCTCTTCTTCTCCTTCAGCAGAGCCTTCAGTTCACGGTTAATCCACGGCTTGTTGCACCGTCCGGGAGGGAACAGAGTTCTCAAAACAGAAGTTTATGTAGTCCGTGATGCTCTGTGATGGTGCTGATGTCCTGATGCTCTGTGATGGTGTTGATGTCCTCCCCATGTGGGTCATAAAGCTCAGTCCAGACAGTGGTGCTGAAAGCAGTCCCTCAGAGCCTCCTCGCTCTCAGCAGACCACATCCTCACCTCACGGGGCACCACAGGCTGCCTGCACACGATGGGTTCATGGCCTCAGATGTACAAGGGTGTGGTCCGAGCTGCCCAGGGGAGTGAGGGGGGAGGAGCCTCCTGGTGTTGGCAAAAAACAAGTCCAATGTTCTGTTGTTTCTGGTGGGGCAGGTAACATACTGGGTGTATGTCGGCAGAACAGAAGAGGGAGAAGCGTGGTTAAAGTCACCAGAGACGAGGAAGAGAGCCTGTGGATGCTGTGTTTGCAGCCTACAAGTGCAGGAGAGCAGTGCTTCACAAGCATATTCGGCATTGGCAGACGGGGCCACAAAGACTGCGATCAAAATCACATGTGAGAACTCCCGGGGCAGATAATATGGCCACATGCCAATAGCCAATAGTTCAATGTCTTTGTTATATAGCTGCTGCTTCACTGTGCAGTGTTCGGGTTTGCACCAGCTCGTGTTCACATACACAGCCAGGCCTCCCCCTCTCTTCTTCAGACCTCCACCTCTCTTCTTCAGACCTCCACCTCTTTTCTTCCCACATTCTCTCGTTCTGTCGCCCGCAGCAGATGAAAATTGTCCAAACCTACAATAGAGTCTGGCATTTCTGCTGTTAACCAGGTCTCTGTGAAAATCAAGACGCTGCTGTCCCTATAAATCCTCTGGGGCCGCATGAGGCTCGCTATTTCCGTCATTTTTGCAACTGGGCACAGAGTTTATGTACTAAAAGCCGACAGACAAAAATAAAATATAACCTAAATCACATCTCTCTGAATGAGAAACCATTGCTCAGTTCCCTCCTCCTGAGCTCCTCACAGATGTATTCAGCTGATAAAGATTCTCGCCGGGCCCTTCTCGCGTATCTCGGCGGGACCTGCTCACGCGGGCCCCCGGCGGGACCCATTTACTCCATTTACACCATGGGAAAAGCAACACAGCACAACTCCTCCACTGAGCATGTGCAGGACGACTCTCCTCCACTGAGCATGTGCAGGACGACTCCTCCACTGAGCATGTGCAGGACGACTCTCCTCCACTGAGCACGTGCAGGACGACTCTCCTCCACTGAGGACGTGCAGGACGACTCTCCTCCACTGAGCACGTGCAGGACGACTCTCCTCCACTGAGCATGTGCAGGACATGGATAAATCATTTGTCCTGCCACGTATCAATCATAAAACACACCTATCGCTCACCTGCAGCCGCGTGCGGTTCGTCCCCACGTTTCCGCGTGCCTAAGCGCATGGATCTATCATAATATAGTTCCCTCAGTGTACGGGACAAAATGAAGACGGAGAAAGACAGTTCGAGCTGACGCAGAAGTGGACAGAAATCTACGGGAGACGAGAGATGTGATGTGCTCCATCGCGCTAATAAACAAACACACGTGTGTGTTGTATCAGTCCGCACGGGGGAGGGGCATGCGCACTTCCGCCTGCGTTCTCAAATCGCCGAAAAATTGTCCATTGCGCCTTTAACACGATAATAGCGCGTCAACTTGCCCAGCCCTAAAGATAATATAACCTTTATTTGTCCCACAATGGGGAAATTCCAGGGTTGCAACACAGATTAGGCACAGAAGTTAAACAGATAACTTATGAAAACACTCTTGTAAAAAAACTCTTATACTCTTAATAAAAGTAATAATAACACTCCTATTTAAAGCTGTTATATGGACCAGGATGATTGACAGTATTGCACATGATTCTGAAGCTGAATGACACATGTTCAGGGCTGACCGTGTTTGTTGTAGAGTCTGACAACAGCAGAAGGGAAGACTTGTGTCATTGTTCCTCACACAGATCTTCAGTGTGAAGTTCTCCAGTAGGAGGCGCCACTTACTCTATTTGCTCAGTCCTAGTCTCCACTTTGTCTTGAGAAGTTCTTATTATTTTTCCTGTATTCAAAGTGGAGCTTTTGTGTTGTTGTTTCATAAAAATGGAGACAAATCAAGAAACTTTAACCTTGAACTGATGATGTTTGTGTTTTTGTTTCCAACTGGAGTTTGACCTCAATTTACTCTTCGTCAAATGACAATGTCGACATTTAGAGGTCAACGTCAGATTCTCTGGAACAAATAAACAAAGATGAAGACAATAAAACGTTGATGCTTCAGTGACTCAGAGACTGAAGACCTGAAGGGTGCAGCTCACGGCTGTTGTGTTTTTGGGTGTGTTGGTTTTATTACATGTGAACTATTAATAAACAAAGGCAGATTCCAGAGTCAGGCTCAAACTCTGACACTTCCTCCTGAGATCTGCTCCATCACGACCTGAGACTGGCTTTAACACTCATGGAGTGACGCTTTCTTTTCTACACTTCTGTTGTTGCCACTCTTCATTGCACTGTATTGTTTTAGGCTGATGCTTTTGTCTTGCCTTTTGATTTGAAAGTACTTTGGGCGTTTTAAATATAAATATAACATATGAAGCCTGCGTAAGTTTTGCCTGGAAGACCTAACTCCATTTACGTCCACTGCTACGCCAGGACCGCCTGCCCCCCGTCCCAATCAATGCACCCAAGCCGGGCGTCCGCCTGTGAGAATCTGGTCCCTTCTTCACTCTAGAACTCCTCCAGGTTTCTACTTTTTCCCCTCTTGGTAGGCTAGTCACGTAATTCACACTAACCTTTCTCCACATTTGCGTCATAGCGCAGTCATTCGTATCTGTTACAGTTTTTTCTATGCGTCAACTCCGTCCCTCCCGGACCACCTTACCTCACGGAGTTCATTCCACAGTGTTTGACCTGGCTAGCTCTGTCCCCTCCCTTCTCGACTCGTCTTGTTTGACGAAGGCGTCGGTCCCACCTCGCTTCTGGTCCCATCTCCTCCATGATCGGCTCGGTATTTAATTTTCCATGACGTAATCATTCAGTCTCCGACTCCCTGTGCTTTTACACGGACGCTTCCGCCTCCTCTGGTTTTGGGATGTATTAAAAGTCTATTATAATCTAAGTTCTGCCGTCTGCTGGCACTTCCCGTTCCACTGTCTGCCGGCACCCCCAGTCCACGCTCTGCCGTCTGCCCCGGCTCTCCCTGTCCACGCTCTGCCTTCTGTGTGCTTTTGTGTTGTTGTTTCATAAAAATGGAGACAAATCAAGAAACTTTAACCTTGAACTAATGATGTTTGTGTTTTTGTTTCCAACTGGAGTTTGACCTCAATTTACTCTTCGTCAAATGACAATGTCGACATTGAAAAGTCCACGTCAGATTCTCTGGAACAAATAAACAAAGATGAAGACAATAAAACGCCCCGGCTCTCCCAGTCCACGCTCTCTCTCTCTCTCTCTCGCTCACTCACAGTCAACTTCAGCTTCCTCTGCTGCGTCTGTGACCCATGTCTCTCAGATAACCTCTGCCTGTCTCTGCTCAGCACTTCGCCACACTCGCTGGCATCCTCTAGCTCCCCTCGTGTCTATGTCATTTCTTATCTACTCCCAGGTGCTTCATATCCCTGTCCCCGATCCTTCACCACATCTCCCTGTGAATAGAGGCCTCCATTCGAGACGCTTCGCATTTTCAAGGCGTCTCCCCCAACTCTCCCCGTTTTGCCACAAGTCACATCAACACTTTTGTGCTATTGGCTCTTAAAACAAGTGAGGAGCACAAGTCAAATCTGTGTTGGTCCCCGTGTTGGCCCCTGTGTTGGCCCCTGTGTTGGTCCCCGTGTTGGCCCCTGTGTTGGTCTTCGTGTTGGCCCCTGTGTTGATCCCCGTGTTGGCCCCTGGGTTGGCCCCTGGGTTGGCCCCTGGGTTGGTCCCCATGTTGGCCCCCGTGTTGGCCCCTGTGTTGGCCCCTGTGTTGGCCCCTGTGTTGGCCCCTGTGTTGGCCCCTGTGTTGGCCCCTGTGTTGGTCCCCATGTTGGCCCCTGGGTTGGCCCCTGGGTTGGTCCCCTTGTTGGCCCCCGTGTTGGCCCCTGTGTTGGCCCCTGTGTTGGTTCTCCTGAAAACAGAATGTTTCGTCCTGACAGAGGAACATTCACATACTTTTGTTGTTTTGTTTCTTGCCTGAAATAAACCGCAGATGAACCTGTCTGAGCACCTGCAGGAATCATTCAGTCTTTTGTTTCAGTGAATCTTTACGCCCTGAAAAGCAACGCCCAGTCACAGGCTTTTGTTTCAACTGTTTGTTTTCTTCATCTTTATTCATTTCTTTCTTTTACCAAACTATAAAAAACAAACATGAACCGAACATGACAACACTTTTTTATCAAACAAAAAACAGACTTGGGTGACTTTAGGTGAAGAGCTAGAGCGACGCTGCTGCAGAAAATGTGCTTTAAAATGACTGAGCCACATATTCCGTTAGTCAACGGACTCTGGACTAAATGGGATGTTTTCTTTGGGTTTTGTGTGCCATGATTTATCTTTGTTGTTGTTGTTGAAAATTATCTTGATTTGTTTATTCTCTCTCTGGTCTAATTTTCTTTCATAGTGTTTGTTCTTTTGTGTTGCAAATTTGAAAAATAAAAATAATGACATGTACAAATAGAAAATGTTACTTAGTTCTGTTTTAAATCGATGAATCGTCTCCAGACTGTGAGTTTCTCCCGTCTAATCATGATCAGTACAACTGGGTTCAGAGACCAGCTAATACACTATGCTGTGAAGTGTGCAATATTTTGGCACCATCTACTGGCTGCAGAGGGAATTACACATTAAGTCCAATAGGAAACAGGTGAGATCAAAATGTATTCTTTTTTTAGTTCTAAAAAATTAGATGTCAACTAAATGTTCCAGAGCTTGTTAAAAAGGTTCTCTTTATTGTGATCTCTGGACTCAGCTCAAGATCTTTGGTCGAGTCTTGGTCAGGACCGAAGCTGGGAAAGAAACATGCAAACTCCACCGGCAATCAAACCTGTGACCTTCTTGCTGTGAGGCCAGGGTGCTAGCCTCCTGCGCTCCTCTCTGACCTTTGTTTGCAGCTCTGTTTCTAACGCAGGGTTTGATTGAGTTTGTGGTTGAATTCCTTCTGAAATATGTGGGTCTCACTGAAGTTTGTGTTCAGAACAGGTGCTGGAATCACCATGACAACCAGTCAAGCGGAGCCATTTAGTCCCATAAAATATAAGAAACATTTCAACAAAAAAATAGCATTGCTTCAAATTGAAGACCAAAGAAAAATTAAAGCCACGGAGCGGCGATGATGGCTCTCGCCTCCCACACCACCGCCTTCCCGCGCGACTGCCTTCTTCCCGCGCGACTGCCTTCTTCCCGCGCGACTGCCGACCGCCTTCTTCCCGCGCGATCGCCTTCTTCCCACACCACCGCCTGACCCGCACGACCGCCTTCTTCCCGCGCGACGCCTTCTTCCCGCGCGACCGCCTTCTTCCCACACCACCGCCTTCCCGCACCACCGCCTTCCCGCGCGACCACCTTCCCGCGCGACCACCTTCCCGCGCGACCACCTTCCCGCGCGACCGCCTTCTTCCCGCGCGACCGCCTTCTTCCTGCGCGACCGCCTTCTTCCCGCACCACCGCCTTCCCGCGCGACCGCCTTCTTCCCGCGCGACCGCCTTCTTCCCGCGCGACCGCCTTCCCGCGCGACCACCTTCCCGCGCGACCACCTTCCCGCGCGACCGCCTTCTTCCCGCACGACCGCCTTCTTCCCGCACCACCGCCTTCCCGCGCGACCGCCTTCCTCCCGCGCGACCGCCTTCCCGCGCGACCGCCTTCTTCCTGTGCGACCGCCTTCTTCCCGCGCGACCGCCTTTCCGCCTGGCGACGGGCGTTCTCGCAACCTCCATTTTATTTGAGTTTGGGCCGAGCCGATCGCGTCGCTGAAAATACAAAATATCTGCAATGCACTTTTTTCAAGGCGTCTGGAGGAGAATATAATCCATGAGTTTCAAACAAATCAGACAATGTTGAGTTTTTCACACAATGGGTAGGGGGCGCTATAGAGTACATTTGTTACATAGTATTATTTATTTCCACTAAGCCATAAAAACACATTAGTGAGTGAAATATGAGCTCCGCAGATCATTTCCATTAGGCGTGACTTGTTTTTGAAAAAACAGGAAATTAAGCCTTTTTTGAGGGCGTGTTACGCAGAGACCGTAAAGAATATCAACATTCTTTTTAATATTTATTACATTTCAATGTCTTTAGATGTAAAAGGTTTTGAGCTCGATCGGACAAAAAACCTGGGACAAGTACGATTTTGAAAAAAAAAGTCAAACGTGGCGGTGCCACTTTGATTCAACATGGCTGACTTCCTGTTTATCATAGAGCGATGCTCCAGGTGTGTTTTACTCCTCAAAGGTCAGAGGTCAAAGGTCGCTCTATCACTGTCCCAAGTCTCATGTGCCTAGGCCAAAGATTAAGAGTTTCATGTTTTTTCTTTTTTGCTCTAGTTGGCGCTGTTGTGACGGGCGTTCTACAAGCTCCATTTTAATGGAGTTCAGGCCGAGCCGATCGCTTCTATGACCCCATGTGTGACCTATGACCCCATGTGTGACCTATGACCCCATGTGTGACATTCATCAATGTTAGAGGGTCAAAAATGCCCGAGTTGTGGAAAAATTGTACCATGAAAAACTATAATAATTAAAGCCGCACGCGGCGATAAAGGCCCTCGTTGCCCTTGCAAACGCGGCGTACGAGCCACCGCGAAGAGCCCACCTCTAATCCCCGCCTACATCACCTCTTCCTCACAAACAGCACAAACTTTTACACTACTTCATGGAACATTTTCACGGCCACGTGTGTATATATAAATAAATAAATATAAATAAGTAAATAAATATCAATATTAATATACATATATTAACTATATATATATATATATATATATATATATATATATATATATATATATATATATATATATAAATATATACACGTCGTAGTTACATTAGTAACTGTTCAAGTTATGCTATTCAGTACGTCAAACCAATGTAAGATAAGATAAGATAAGATATTCCTTTATTGTCCCACATGGGGAAATTTCATTGGTGCAACGCAGGTAGATCCAGAAGAACAGATCACTTATAGGAAGTCTGAAAAACACTTTCAGTAGAAGATCTCCTATAAATAAATAAAAACTTCCATAGACAAATAAATAAATACATAAATAAATAAATAAATACCATTGCATGTGATCACGACAGTAATTGCACAGGAATATGTGTCACGACAGCACATAGATTGCACACGAATTTCACAGTAATTGCACATGAATCACAACAGTAATTGCACATATGACAGAATTGCACATCAGTATTAGGTTAGGTCAGTATTGCGAGTCTTCAGGACTAACAGTTTTTGTTATAAAGTCTGACAGCAGCAGGAAGGAAAGACCTACGGAACCTTTCCTTCACACATCGAGGGTGGATCAGTCTCTCACTGAAGCTGCTCTCCAGAGCGGACAGAGTGTCCTGCAGGGGACAGAGTGTCCTGCAGGGGACAGAGTGTCCTGCAGGGGGTGACACTCATGGTCCAGCATAGATGTGAATCTAGCCAGGACCCTCCTGTCCCCCACCTCCTGCACCGAGTCCAGAGCACAGCCCAGGACGGAGCTGGACTTCTTGATGACTCTGTCCAGCCTCTTCCTCTCCCTCTCTGTGATGCTGCTGCTCCAGCAGGCCACACCTACAGGAGCTGATGCACCACAGAGTCAGAGAAGGTCTTCAGGTGTGGCCCTGTCACTCCAAAAGACCTGAGTCTCCTCAGGAGGTAGAGCCGACTCTGGCTCTTCCTGTACAGTCTGTGTTATGAGTCCAGTCCAGTTTGTGGTTCAGATGAACACCAGGTACTTGTATGAGTCCACTCTCTCAATGTCCCGTCCCTGGATGTTCACTGGTGAGGGGGCAGTGGAGTGGCGTCTGCGGAAATCCACCACCATCTCCTTGGTCTTCCCCGCGTTGATGAGGAGGTGGTTCCGCTGACACCAGTCCACAAAGTCCTGCGCCAGTCCTCTGTACTCCGCGTCATCGTCGTCCGTGATGAGTCCGACGATGGCAGAGTCGTCAGAGAACTTCTGCAGGACACAGCTGTCCGTGTCATGTCTGAAGTCTGCAGTGTAAAGGGTGAAGAGAAAGGGCGCGAGGACAGTGCCCTGGGGCGCCCCCACACTGCAGGTCCGAGTGTCAGACACACAGTTCCGGGCTCTCACAAACTGGGGTCGGTCTGTGAGGTAGTCCAGGATCCACTCTGCCAGGTCATACTCTACACCAGCCGTCTCCAGCTTGTCCCTCAGGAGCAGCGGCTGGATGGTGTTGAAGGCGCTGGAAAGATCGAAGAACAGAATCCTCACAGAGCTGCCAGGCTTTTCCAGGTGAGAGAGAGAGCGGTGCAGCAGGGAGATGACGGCGTCCTCCACTCCGATGCCAGACCGATATGCAAACTGCAGCGGGTCCATGGCTGAGCTCACGGTGGAGCGGAGGTGGTCCAGGACTAGCCGCTCCAGTGTCTTCATCAGGTGGGACGTGAGAGCCACTGGCCTGAAGCTGTTGAGGTCTTTGGGGCGCGGTGTCTTAGGCACAGGTACCAGACAGGAGGTCTTCAGACCTGTGGTACCAGCCTCAGCTTCAGGCTCATGTTGAAGACATGCTCCATAACTCCACACAGTTCATCTGCAGGACTTAAGGAGCCTGGGGCTGATGCCATCAGGTCCTGCTGCCTTCCTCACTTTAATCCTTTTCAGCTCACTCCTCACCTGTGCTGCTGTGACAGTCAGTGGTTGGCAGGGGGACCGTGTGCTGGGGGGATGGGTGAGTCCAGGCGAAGTGGGGAGCTGATGGTCCGGGGCAGATAAGCGAAGAGGAACAGATGCAGGGCATTGTCCAGCTGTGGAAGAGGGAGCATGCAGCCGTGCAGGGGGAGGGGCGGGTGACCGATCAAACCTCAAGAAGTGAGCATTTAAATCATTCACCCACTGTAGATTCCCCTGTGTCTGGGCAGGGGGGATTTTGAAGCCCAAGATGGTTTTCAGGCTCCTCCACACTCCCTGAATGTTCTTCTGCTGCAGCTGCTCCTCCATCCTCCTCTTGTAGCCGGCCTCAGCCTGCCTGATCTTCCTCCTCAGCTCCTTCTGCACAGTCCTCAGCTCCTCCTTGTTCCTTGACCTGAAGGCTCTCTAATTCTCCTTCAGCAGAGCCTTCAGTTCACGGTTAATCCATGGCTTGTTGTTTGGAAAACACCGCACCGTCCGGGAGGGAACAATGTTCTCAAAACAGAAGTTGATGTAGTCCGTGATGCACTCTGTGATGGTGTTGATGTCCTCCCCATGTGGGTCATAAAGCTCAGTCCAGACAGTGGTGCTGAAGCAGTCCCTCAATGTGTAGCCAAAGCTAACATTAGCATAGCATAGAGTGAAGCTAACAGCACCCACAGGAATGCATGGTTAGCAGCTAATGTCGAGCTAATGCTAAGCTATTAAATGAATAGAAATCAGCTAGAGTCGGAATAGCATTTTGTAAATAAACACTCAAAGCTATAAAAACTCAAGAAAGAGTCACGTAATTTAGTCAAATTGTGCCTTGTCTCCTTATGAATATTTTCCGTATAAATACATTTTTAATAATCAAATTTGGAGAGGGTTCTAGAGAGCCATTTTATTAGCTAGCCTCTTGGTGCGATACTTCACACGAAGAAAGCAACGAGGAACTACAAAAATGGAGTGGAACTACAAAATGACCCGGGCTACAATAGAGCTCATTCACAAAACCACGTGATCGCATACGTTGCCGCCCCCTTGTCATGCGTTGCCGCCCCCTTGTCATACGTTACTGCCCCCTTGTCATACGTTACTGCCCCCTTGTCATAATTTGCCCCCCCCTTGTCATACGTTGCCGCCCCCTTGTCATGCGTTGCCGCCCCCTTGCCATGCGTTGCCGCCCCCTTGTCATACGTTGCCGCCCCCTTGTCATGCGTTGCCGCCCCCTTGTCATACCTTGCCGCCCCCTTGTCATACGTTGCCGCCCCCTTGTCATACGTTGCCGCCCCCTTGTCATACTTCACGAACTTGCCACGCCCACATTTCGAGTTGTATCAAAAATCAAAAGAATGAACTCTAATTGCACGTGGGTGAAGTTAATTTTTTCAATCCTTTTGACTGGTAATCCAAAGTGGAAAAAAAAAAAAGTATGAGGTGTAAAATTCGGAAATAATTGGGTTCCGCCCACAATGGCCGACTCCCTGTGGGGTTTAGGGCGGGGTCATAATATATTTTTTTACCCGTCTTAACATTAGGTATCTTTGCGATAAAGGCCTGTCTTTGCCGTAATGTTATTTGAAATTGGAGGTGGCGCTAGCGAGTCATTTTGCGTCATGCATTTTTTTAGACAAAAAAAAAAAAAAAATTCACCGATCCTGAATTTTGGGTCGAAAAAAAATGACTTTTCGTCAACGTTTAGGTGGTTTGTGGGAGAAAAATTATGATAACGGAAACTTTTTTTTCTGCAATTTTTTCTCCTATAAAGCCTGAAGCTAGTGTCACGTAATTTTGTGACATTGTGGCCGGTCACACACTTAATCCTTATTAATATTTTCAGCTGTCTATGACAAATATAGAAAAAAATATAATAAAAATTGCAGAGGGCGCTAGAGAGCCATTTTACTTGCTACCCACTACATTTGCATATCAATGCGTTTAGCTTTGAAATCTCAACAAATGCTACGTTAAAACTTTCCCCCCAATTTTTTTATAAGAAATGTAGAATTTTAAATTATTAAATTTTCATAAATTACGATTTTGTTTAAAAATCATCATGACCATGCCATAAAACGTATCAGCTTCAGAATTCAAACACTTCTTTGCTCATGGGTTTTGTGTCTTGTGGCCAAGTTTAAAGTGATTTCGATCAAAACTGGAAGAGAAAATGCCAAATGTATGACGAGATGCACATTTGTCAGCGCCAAGTTTATCCAATATGGCCGACTTCCTGTATGACTTAGGGCGGGGTCATCATATTATTTTTTACATGTCCTCCCATGAACTATTTTTGGAGTGAGCGTCATATTTTTAGTGCCACTTTTTTTGGCGTCGGGCTCCCATTGGCCCCATGTTATTTGATTTTTTAGGTGGCGCTACTGAGCCATCTTTCAATATTTTTTTTTTCAACTCACGGAGTTCTAATTTTTGATACCACTCACGAGCATATCCATCTTTGTTTACTACTCGATTTTTGCGTTTTCCAGCCCCTGGATCCAATTTTAATAAGTCCCTCGCCGGGACGATACTCGTCCTTCGGCTCAGGCCTAATAATAAGAAACCATGACAAGAACAATGGCTCGATCCATTCCATGGAATGGATCGAGCCAATAAAGACAAATTAAAATTATACTCGAGATGTAATAGTTTTTTGTAGAATTGAAGGCTTTGAGGCCTCGACGGTTCCTTCAAATTCCACATATTTTAGGAGCCCGTGGCAGGTTTGACGTAAGAGCTGATGAACATGAAGAGGAACATTCACATACTTTTGTTGTTTTGTTTCTTGCCTGAAATAAACAGCAGATGAACCTGTCTGAGCACCTGCAGGAATCATTCAGTCTTTTGTTTCAGTGAATCTTTACGCCCTGAAAAGCAACGCCGTCACAGGCTTTTGTTTCAACTGTTTGTTTTCTTCATCTTTATTCATTTCTTTCTTTTACCAAACTATAAAAAACAAAAGGGAGGAGTTACAAGGACTGTTTAACCTGAACTAGTTGAGTAATAATTATTATTTTAGATGTAACATGAACATTCTCCGCTGCTGTAGAGAATGTTCCGAGGTTAAGGCGTACGCACGCCGAGTTTCCTCAGGCGCACAAGGACCTCCACTCAGTCTCCTCGTCTGCGGCGCTTCACTCTTTTGGACAAAAAGATAAGATAAGATATTCCTTTATTGTCCACACATGGGGAAATTTCATTGATACAACGCAGGTAGATACAGAGGAAAAGGACAGATAACAGAATATAGGAAGTTTAAAAAACACCAATTCTGTTTTTTAATTTTTTTTAAAAATTTTCAATTTTTAAAAAAAAGGACCAATTCTGCAGCAGATGCTAAAAAGAATGGAACTAGATCTGTAGGAGTTGTGTTTCTGATGCATAAGAGCTCTTCACAGGTGTAAGAGCACGAGGACACACAATTTACACACAAAAACAGACAAAACAAAGAGCAGTGAAACGCAGAGGCAGCTTCAGGTGCAGAAAGAGCAAAAGAGCATCATTGAGCTTCTGTGACTCACTGGTCTGAGGCTGAACATGGGTTCCAGTGGTAAAATGGACCAAATGCAGCAAAATACTAAATGAATACTCTAAATACGTTTTTCTAGTTTGACTTCTTAAGCATGGACATATATTTATGATATAGAGATAATAGATCAAATCAAAGCAGTAATAAAAACACTAAACACTTGGTATTTATATGATTAATTTAGACATAGTTTGTATTTAATAGAAATAAAATATAATCTTATCTTTCTTTTCTCATTATGTTCACCAGTCACATGACCCACTGCTGTCACAATACTACGTGTTAAACAAGTATGAAAACAATCAAACCCAAAACCGTCCTTAAATGCATGTTGTTGTTCTGACTCATCATCATCATGGAATCTGAAGTCAAGTGATCACGTCAACAGGTTTAGTTGACGTGACAGTGCAGGGTGTGACACGTAGTTATATTAACTGATGGAGAGCCTCAGATCCACAGAAGGTTTTCAGAAGAGCCTCAGGTGAAACAGGAGAGAGGATTCCCACACCTCTGCAGCACACTCAAAACATGAAGACCACTCTGCTCCTTTCTCTGGCTTTAACCATCGCCCTGTCCATCAACTCAGGTAAGATCTGCTACAGTCCTGGTTTAGACCTGCTTTAGTCATGGTCTGGTCCTGGTTCAGTCCTAGTTTAGTCCTGGTTTAACCCGGCTTTGTTGCAGTTGCGGGCCTTTCCTGTACGACATGTTCTGATCCGAGTGACTCAAACTGTGTGAGTACAACGTTGAAACCGTGTCAAAATGGAGAGGTGCAATGTGTCTCTGCCTTCATCCAAAGTATGTATACAATATTTAATCATTTATTTATATATTTCCTCTGATTCTGAACACTGTTCTTTCCATCACAGCCACCTCCGCCACATTCTCCGGCCCGAGCATCTCCACAAAGAAAGTCAAAGGTTGTGCTGTGTCCAGCCTTTGTCCATTCTCCATAACCCAGGACTTTTCTCTGAATGTTGGAACTTCCAACGTTTTGGCCAAAGCCGTTTGCTGCAGCAGCGACAACTGCAACACTGCAGACGCAGCCGGTGAGTCATCCTGGTGTTCTATGTGCAGAAGGCCCCTGTGTTGGCCCCTGTATTGGCCCCTGTGTTGACCCTTGTGTTGGCCCCTGTGTTGACCCTTGTGTTGGCCCCTGTCTGACTTCTGAACTTTTTCACTTTCAGCTCCGTCCACTCCGGGCCCTGGGAGCCTACAATGCTTCAGCTGTGACCCTTTGACCGGCACCTGCAGCACAGCACTGACCTGCAACGCCCTGGAGGGCTACTGCTTCAGCTCTGACGGTCAGTAACATCTGTACACCTGCAGGGACAGAGCTGTACACCTGCAGGGAAGGAGCTGGACACCTGCATGGACGGAGCTGGACACCTGCATGGACAGAACTGGACACCTGCAGGGAAGGAGCTGGACAGCTGCAGGGACGGAGCTGGACACCTGCAGAGTTTTGTTGACTTTCTTGTGTGTTTTCTTGCAGTGATTCCAAAAGGTGGCTCAACTCAGGTCCCGGCTCATGGCTGCGCCTCAGGAAACATTTGTGCTGCAGCAGCCGCACTCTCCTCGTCTCCTCTGCTCATCGACGTTGGAACTGTCCAAGGAACTCCAACCTGCTGCACCACCGCCAACTGTAACCCCCTGACCACTACTACTGCAGCACCTACTACTACTACTGCAGCACCTACTACTACTACTGCAGCACCTACTACTACTACTACTGCAGCACCTACTACTACTACTGCAGCACCTACTACTACTGCAGCACCTACTACTACTACTGCAGCACCCACTACTAATACTGCAGCACCTACTACTACTACTGCAGCACCTACTACTACTACTACTGCAGCACCTACTACTACTACTGCAGCACCTACTACTACTACTACTGCAGCACCTAATACTACTACTGCAGCACCTACTACTACTACTGCAGCACCTACTACTACTACTACTACTGCAGCACCTACTACTACTACTGCAGCACCTACTACTACTACTGCAACACCTACTACTACTACTGCAGCACCTACTACTACTACTGCAGCACCTACAACTACTACTACTGCAGCACCTACTACTACTACTACTGCAGCACCTACTACTACTACTGCAGCACCTACTACTACTACTGCAGCACCTACTACTACTACTACTACTGCAGCACCTACTACTACTACTGCAGCACCTACTACTACTACTGCAGCAGCACCTACTACTACTACTGCAGCACCTACTACTACTACTGCAACACCTACTACTACTACTGCAGCACCTACTACTACTACTACTGCAGCACCTACTACTACTACTGCAGCACCTACTACTACTACTGCAGCACCTACAACTACTACTACTGCAGCACCTACTACTACTACTACTGCAGCACCTACTACTACTACTGCAGCACCTACTACTACTACTGCAGCACCTACTACTACTACTGCAGCACCTACTACTACTACTACTACTGCAGCACCTACTACTACTTCTGCAGCACCCACTACTAATACTGCAGCACCTACTACTACTACTGCAGCACCTTCTACTACTACTGCAGCACCTACTACTACTACTACTGCAGCACCTACTACTACTACTACTACAGCACCCACTACTACTACTGCAGCACCTACTACTACTACTACTGCAGCACCTACTACTACTACTGCAGCACCTACTACTACTACTACTGCAGCACCTACTACTACTACTACTGCAGCACCTACTACTACTACTACTGCAGCACCTACTACTACTACTGCAGCACCCACTACTACTACTGCAGCACCTACTACTACTACTACCGCAGCACCTACTACTGCTACTTCAGCCCCGACTACTACTACTGCAGCACCTACTACTACTACTACTGCAGCACCTACTACTACTACTGCAGCACCTACTACTACTACTACCGCAGCACCTACTACTACTACTGCAGCACCTACTACTACTACTACTGCAGCACCTACTACTACTACTGCAGCACCTACTACTACTACTGCAGCACCTACTACTACTACTGCAGCACCTACTACTACTACTACTGCAGCACCTACTACTACTACTACTACCCCAGCACCCACTACTACTACTGCAGCACCTTCTACTACTACTGCAGCACCCACTACTACTACTGAAGCACCTACTACTACTACTGCAGCACCTACTACTACTGCTGAAGCACCTACTACTACTACTGCAGCACCTACTACTACTACTGCAGCACCTACTACTACTACTACTGCAGCACCTACTACTACTACTTCAGCCCCAACTACTACAACTGTGGCCTCAACTACTACTACTGCAGCACCTACTACTACTACCGCAGCACCTACTACTACTGCTGAAGCACCTACAACTACTACTGCAGCACCTACTACTACTACTGCAGCACCTACTACTACTACTACTCCAGCCACGACTACTACTACTTCAGCCCTAACTACTACAACTGTGGCCTCAACTACTACTACTGCAGCACCTACTACTACTACTGCAGCACCTACTACTACTACTACTGCAGCACCTACTACTACTACTCCAGCCCCGACTACTACTACTGCAGCACCTACTACTACTACTACTGCAGCACCTACTACTACTACTGCAGCACCTACTACTACTACTGCAGCCCCAACTACTACTACTACAGCACCTACTACTACTGTAGCACCTACTACTACTACTGCAGCACCTACTACTACTACTGCAGCACCTACTACTACTACTGCAGCCCCAACTACTACTACTACAGCACCTACTACTACTGTAGCACCTACTACTACTACTGCAGCCCCAACTTCTACTACTGCAGCCCCAACTACTACTACTACAGCACCTACTACTACTACTGCAGCCCCAACTTCTACTACTGCAGCCCCAACTACTACTACTGCAGCACCAACTACTACTACTACAGCACCTACTACTACTGCAGCACCTACTACTACTAATACCGCAGCACCTACTAATACTGCTACAGCACCTACTACTACTGCAGCCCCAACTACTACTACTACAGCACCTACTACTACTGCAGCCCCAACTACTACTACTGCAGCCCCAACTACTACTACTACAGCCCCAACTACTACTACTGCAGCACCTACTACTACTACTACTGCAGCACCTACTACTACTACTGCAGCACCTACTACTACTACTGCAGCACCTACTACTACTACTACTGCAGCACCTTCTACTACTACTGCAGCACCTTCTACTACTACTGCAGCACCTACTACTACTACTACTGCAGCACCTACTACTACTACTACCGCAGCACCTACTACTACTACTGAAGCACCTACTACTACTGCAGCACCTACTACTACTACCGCAGCACCTACTACTACTACTGAAGCACCTACTACTACTACTGCAGCACCTACTACTACTACTGCAGCACCTACTACTACTACTACTGCAGCACCTACTACTACTACTCCAGCCACGACTACTACTACTTCAGCCCCAACTACTACAACTGTGGCCTCAACTACTACTACTGCAGCCCCAACTACTACTACTGCAGCACCTACTACTACTACTGCAGCACCTACAACTACTACTGCAGCACCTACTACTACTACGGCAGCACCCACTACTACTACTGCAGCACCAACTACTACTACTGCAGCACCTACTACTACTACTACTGCAGCAGCTACTACTACTACTCCAGCCCCGACTACTACTACTGCAGCACCTACTACTACTACTACTACTGCAGCACCTACTACTACTACTGCAGCACCTACTACTACTACTGCAGCCCCAACTACTACTACTACAGCACCTACTACTACTGCAGCCCAAACTACTACTACTACAGCACCTACTACTACTACAGCACATACTACTACTACTGCAGCCCCAACTTCTACTACTGCAGCCCCAACTACTACTACTACAGCACATACTACTACTGCAGCACCTACTACTACTACTACCGCAGCACCTACTACTACTACTACAGCACCTACTACTACTGCAGCCCCAACTACTACTACTACAGCCCCAACTACTATCACTGCAGCCCCAACTACTACTACTGCAGCACCTACTACTACTACTCCAGCCCCGACTACTACTACTGCAGCACCTACTACTACTACTACTGCAGCACCTACTACTACTACTGCAGCACCTACTACTACTACTGCAGCACCTACTACTACTACTGCAGCCCCAACTACTACTACTACACCACCTACTACTACTACAGCACCTACTACTACTACTGCAGCCCCAACTACTACTACTACAGCACCTACTACTACTGCAGCACCTACTACTACTACTACCGCAGCACCTACTACTACTACTACAGCACCTACTACTACTGCAGCCCCAACTACTACTACTACAGCCCCAACTACTATCACTGCAGCCCCAACTACTACTACTGCAGCACCTACTACTACTACTACTGCAGCACCTACTACTACTACTGCAGCACCTACTACTACTACTGCAGCACCTACTACTACTACCGCAGCACCTACTACTACTACTGAAGCACCTACTACTACTACTGCAGCACCTACTACTACTACTGCAGCACCTACTACTACTACTACCGCAGCACCTACTACTACTGCTACAGCCCCAACTACTACTACTGCAGCCCCAACTACTACTACTGTAGCACCTACTACTACTACCGCAGCACCTACTACTACTACTGCAGCACCTACTACTACTACTACTACTACTGTAGCACCTACTACTACTACTGCAGCACCCACTACTACTACTGCAGCACCTACTACTACTACTACTGCAGCACCTACTACTACTACTCCAGCCACGACTACTACTACTTCAGCCCCAACTACTACAACTGTGGCCTCAACTACTACTACTGCAGCCCCAACTACTACTACTGCAGCACCTACTACTACTACTGCAGCACCTACAACTACTACTGCAGCACCCACTACTACTACTGCAGCACCTACTACTACTACTGTAGCACCTACTACTACTACTGCAGCACTCACTACTACTACTGAAGCACCTACTACTACTACTGCAGCACCCACTACTACTAGTGAAGCACCTACTACTACTACTACCGCAGCACCTACTACTACTACTACAGCACCTACTACTACTGCAGCCCCAACTACTACTACTACAGCCCCAACTACTATCACTGCAGCCCCAACTACTACTACTGCAGCACCTACTACTACTACTACTGCAGCACCTACTACTACTACTGCAGCACCCACTACTACTACTGAAGCACCTACTACTACTACTGCAGCACCCACTACTACTACTGAAGCACCAACTACTACTACTACAGCCCCAACTACTATCACTGCAGCCCCAACTACTACTACTGCAGCACCTACTACTACTACTCCAGCCCCGACTACTACTACTGCAGCACCTACTACTACTACTACTGCAGCACCTTCTACTACTACTGCAGCACCTACTACTACTACTGCAGCACCTACTACTACTACTGCAGCCCCAACTACTACTACTACACCACCTACTACTACTACAGCACCTACTACTACTACTGCAGCCCCAACTACTACTACTACAGCACCTACTACTACTGCAGCACCTACTACTACTACTACCGCAGCACCTACTACTACTACTACAGCACCTACTACTACTGCAGCCCCAACTACTACTACTACAGCCCCAACTACTATCACTGCAGCCCCAACTACTACTACTGCAGCACCTACTACTACTACTACTGCAGCACCTACTACTACTACTGCAGCACCTACTACTACTACTGCAGCACCTACTACTACTACCGCAGCACCTACTACTACTACTGAAGCACCTACTACTACTACTGCAGCACCTACTACTACTACTGCAGCACCTACTACTACTACTACCGCAGCACCTACTACTACTACTACAGCACCTACTACTACTGCAGCCCCAACTACTACTACTACAGCCCCAACTACTATCACTGCAGCCCCGACTACTACTACTGCAGCACCTACTACTACTACTACTGCAGCACCTACTACTACTACTGCAGCACCTACTACTACTACTGCAGCACCTACTACTACTACTGCAGCCCCAACTACTACTACTACACCACCTACTACTACTACAGCACCTACTACTACTACTGCAGCCCCAACTACTACTACTACAGCACCTACTACTACTGCAGCACCTACTACTACTACTACCGCAGCACCTACTACTACTACTACAGCACCTACTACTACTGCAGCCCCAACTACTACTACTACAGCCCCAACTACTATCACTGCAGCCCCAACTACTACTACTGCAGCACCTACTACTACTACTACTGCAGCACCTACTACTACTACTGCAGCACCTACTACTACTACTGCAGCACCTACTACTACTACCGCAGCACCTACTACTACTACTGAAGCACCTACTACTACTACTACAGCACCTACTACTACTACTGCAGCCCCAACTTCTACTACTGCAGCCCCAACTACTACTACTACAGCCCCAACTACTATCACTGCAGCCCCAACTACTACTACTGCAGCACCTACTACTACTACTACCGCAGCACCTACTACTACTACTGCAGCACCTACTACTACTACTACAGCCCCAACTACTACTACTGCAGCCCCAACGACTACTACTGTAGCACCTACTACTACTACTGCAGCCCCAACTACTACTACTGCAGCCCCAACTACTACTACTGTAGCACCTACTACTACTACTACAGCACCTACTACTACTACTGCAGCCCCAACTACTACTACTACAGCACCTACTACTACTACTGCAGCCCCAACTACTACTACTGTAGCACCTACTACTACTACTGTAGCACCTACTACTACTACTACAGCACCTACTACTACTACTGCAGCCCCAACTACTACTACTACAGCACCTACTACTATTACTGCAGCACCTACTACTACTACTGTAGCACCTACTACTACTACTGCAGCCCCAACTACTACTACTACAGCACCTACTACTATTACTGCAGCACCTACTACTACTACTGTAGCACCTACTACTACTACTGCAGCCCCAACTACTACTACTGTAGCCCCAACTACTACTACTACAACTGCTCCAACCGTCACCACAGGTCAGTCAAACTAATACATCTGGACATGCAAAGTTCACATACTTTGTTTTGATGTGTATCTTTTCTAAATATATATTTTGAACTTTTCAGCTCCAACCACCACAACCTCGACAGCTCCTACTTCTACCACCACCGCAGCTGCTACTGCATCCACTACTACTACTACTACTGCAGCACCTACTACTACTACTGCAGCACCTACTACTACTACTGCAGCACCTACTACTACTACTGCAGCACCCACTACTACTACTGCAGCACCTACTACTACTACTGCAGCACCTACTACTACTACTACTGCAGCACCTACTACTACTACTCCAGCCCCGACTACTACTACTGCAGCACCTACTACTACTACTACTGCAGCACCTACTACTACTACTGCAGCACCTACTACTACTACTGCAGCACCTACTACTACTACTGCAGCCCCAACTACTACTACTACAGCACCTACTACTACTACAGCACCTACTACTACTACTGCAGCCCCAACTTCTACTACTGCAGCCCCAACTACTACTACTACAGCACCTACTACTACTGCAGCACCTACTACTACTACTACCGCAGCACTTACTACTACTACTACAGCACCTACTACTACTGCAGCCCCAACTACTACTACTACAGCCCCAACTACTATCACTGCAGCCCCAACTACTACTACTGCAGCACCTACTACTACTACTACTGCAGCACCTACTACTACTACCGCAGCACCTACTACTACTACCGCAGCACCTACTACTACTACTGAAGCACCTACTACTACTACTGCAGCACCTACTACTACTACTGCAGCACCTACTACTACTACTACTGCAGCACCTACTACTACTACTACTGCAGCACCTACTACTACTGCTACAGCACCTACTACTACTGCAGCCCCAACTACTACTACTGTAGCACCTACTACTACTACTGAAGCACCTACTACTACTACTGCAGCACCTACTACTACTACTGCAGCACCTACTACTACTACTACCGCAGCACCTACTACTACTGCTACAGCACCTACTACTACTGCAGCACCTACTACTACTACTGCAGCCTCAACTACTACTACTACAGCACCTACTACTACTACAGCACCTACTACTACTACTACAGCCCCAACTACTACTACTGCAGCCCCAACTACTACTACTGTAGCACCTACTACTACTACCGCAGCACCTACTACTACTACTTCAGCACCTACTACTACTACTACTACTGTAGCACCTACTACTACTACTGCAGCACCCACTACTACTACTGCAGCACCTACTACTACTACTACTGCAGCACCTACTACTACTACTCCAGCCACGACTACTACTACTGCAGCACCTACTACTACTACTGCAGCACCTACAACTACTACTGCAGCACCCACTACTACTACTGCAGCACCTACTACTACTACTGCAGCACCTACTACTACTACTGCAGCACCTACTACTACTACTCCAGCCCCGACTACTACTACTGCAGCACCTACTACTACTACTACTGCAGCACCTACTACTACTACTGCAGCACCTACTACTACTACTGCAGCCCCAACTTCTACTACTGCAGCCCCAACTACTACTACTACCGCAGCACCTACTACTACTACTACTACAGCACCTACTACTACTGCAGCCCCAACTACTACTACTACAGCCCCAACTACTACTACTGCAGCCCCAACTACTACTACTGTAGCACCTACTACTACTACTGCAGCCCCAACTACTACTACTGCAGCCCCAACTACTACTACTGTAGCACCTACTACTACTACTACAGCACCTACTACTATTACTGCAGCACCTACTACTACTACTACTGTAGCACCTACTACTACTACTGCAGCCCCAACTACTACTGCAGCACCCACTACTACTACTGCAGCCCCAACTACTACTACTGTAGCACCTACTACTACTACTGTAGCCCCAACTACTACTACTACAACTGCTCCAACCGTCACCACAGGTCAGTCAAACTAATACATCTGGACATGCAAAGTTCACATACTTTGTTTTGATGTGTATCTTTTCTAAATATATATTTTGAACTTTTCAGCTCCAACCACCACAACCTCGACAGCTCCTACTTCTACCACCACCGCAGCTGCTACTGCATCCACTACTACTACTACTACTGCAGCACCTTCTACTACTACTGCAGCACCTACTACTACTACTGCAGCACCCACTACTACTACTGCAGCACCTACTACTACTACTACTGCAGCACCTACTACTACTACTGCAGCACCTACTACTACTACTGCAGCACCTACTACTACTACTGCAGCACCTACTACTACTACTGCATCCACTACTACTACTACTACTGCAGCACCTTCTACTACTACTGCAGCACCTACTACTACTACTGCAGCACCCACTACTACTACTGCAGCACCTACTACTACTACTACTGCAGCACCTACTACTACTACTGCAGCACCTACTACTACTACTGCAGCACCTACTACTACTACTGCAGCACCCACTACTACTACTGCAGCACCTACTACTACTACTGCAGCACCCACTACTACTACTGCAGCACCTACTACTACTACTACTGCAGCACCTACTACTACTACTGCAGCACCTACTACTACTACTGCAGCACCTACTACTACTACTGCAGCACCTACTACTACTACTACTGCAGCACCTACTACTACTACTACTGCAGCACCTACTACTACTACTGCGGCACCTTCTACTACTACTACTGCAGCACCTTCTACTACTACTACTGCAGCACCTACTACTACTACTACTGCAGCACCTACTACTACTACTACCGCAGCACCTACTACTACTACTGCAGCACCTACTACTACTACTACTGCAGCACCTACTACTACTACTACTGCAGCACCTACTACTACTACTACCGCAGCACCTACTACTACTACTGCAGCACCTACTACTACTACTGCAGCACCTACTACTACTACTACTACTGCAGCACCTACTACTACTACTACCGCAGCACCTACTACTACTACTGCAGCACCTACTACTACTACTACTGCAGCACCTACTACTACTACTACTGCAGCACCTACTACTACTACTACTGCAGCACCTACTACTACTACTACCGCAGCACCTACTACTACTACTGCAGCACCTACTACTACTACTACTGCAGCACCTACTACTACTACTACTGCAGCACCTACTACTACTACTGCAGCACCTACTACTACTACTACTGCAGCACCTACTACTACTACTACTGCAGCACCTACTACTACTACTACTGCAGCACCTACTACTACTACTACCGCAGCACCTACTACTACTACTGCAGCACCTACTACTACTACTACTGCAGCACCTACTACTACTACTGCAGCACCTACTACTACTACTGCAGCACCCACTACTACTACTGCAGCACCTACTACTACTACTACTGCAGCACCTTCTACTACTACTGCAGCACCTACTACTACTACTACAGCACCTACTACTACTACTACTGCAGCACCTACTACTACTACTACAGCACCTACTACTACTACTACTACTGCAGCACCTACTACTACTACTACCGCAGCACCTACTACTACTACTGCAGCACCTACTACTACTACTACTGCAGCACCTACTACTACTACTGCAGCAGCACCTACTACTACTACTGCAGCACCTTCTACTACTACTGCAGCACCTACTACTACTACTGCAGCACCTACTACTACTACTACTGCAGCACCTTCTACTACTACTGCAGCACCTACTACTACTACTGCAGCACCTACTACTACTACTGCAGCACCTACTACTACTACTGCAGCACCTACTACTACTACTGCAGCACCTACTACTACTACTGCAGCACCTACTACTACTACTACTACTAGCACTACTGCAGGTACAGTGTTGGTCTGTGTGCTTGTGTTTCCACATTTGTTTTTGTCTTTTAGTTGAACATGTTTTGTGTGTTTTCCAGGCGCCTCTTCAGTCTCGTCTCTGCTTCTGCTCCAGGTTCTCGCTCTCGTCCTCGCACTTATCTTCTAAACATTCACATTAGAAGATCAGAGTTGTATTTGACACAAGACGTCTTTTTAACATTCATGTTGTAAGCTCTGTGCTCTGTGTGTATGATGAGTATTATTTGATTGAAATGTTGAAAGTTTGTGTTGACCAGTGAGGCCCTGAGGCCGAGGTGGACCCGGATCTGAAGGACATTTATTACACTGCAAATTCAAATGTATTTATTCATTTATTTAAATGTTTTAAAATATTTAACAAACTATTAATAAAAATAATTTATAAATCCTGTCTGATCGTTGTGAATTAATGGGGAGTATGGGACAGTGGAGCTGGAGCATGGATGTATTATATGATCTGGAAAGGCCACGCCCCCTCTGCCTCTGGCTCCAAATTGAGTAGTGGCCACTCCGTAGAATGCAGCCTTTTGGTCGGACCATTTCAGGAGTTCGGCCTCTAAAATGACAAAACATGCGAAATTATTTTAGTCTAAAAATGAAGTAGAAGGAATTTCACTCTTTGACTGTTTCTAAAATTCTTAAAAAATACATTTTTAACCTCCTGGAGAACGGTGTACGGAAACTAAACACGAGCAGAAGAACATGTGACGAGACGAGAAGTTGTGTTTGTTTGTCATTCCTCACGTTTCACACATCGTTCCATAAGTTTAAAACAACGATTACACAGTTAACACGAGCTAACACAAGCTAACACGAGCTAACACGAGCTAACACGAGCTAACACGAGCTAACACGAGCTAACACGAGCTAACGTAAGCTAAAGTTTAGCTACACAAAGATGCAACAACACGTTGTGATGGCTCGTGTTTCTGCAAATAAATAACTCATTATTTCTCTTACTAAATGTTCTAAGAGACAAAAGGTTAAGCACAGATCAAGGAAAACTAGAGAAAGAAGGGAAATAAAGTGATGTTTGTATGATGTGCTATAAAAAACAACCAATAATTCAAATATAACCTGCTGAAATGGGTCATATCTTACATATATAAATGTAAAGGTGTTTAAAAGTGACAGTGCTGTACTTACAGGGGCTGAGACCACATTTAAGGTTTTATTACATATTTAATAATGACGTGTTTAAACAGCAAAGCACACGCGTGTTTTCTATAGGAATGTTATGGATTTACTTCCATGGAACATGTAGAGATTTAGCAAATATGTCAGTTATGTTCTAACTTCTAAGGTTTAAACTTATAAATAAGCAAATGACTTTTGTTTTTTTAAATTAATGAATGTGAAAAGAGGAACTTTTGTGTTACTGAGCGAAATGTAAATGTGTCAATAACATATTCCACTTTTTACAACATTATAAATCGATGTTCTAAGGATTATTTTTCTCATTTTCTCCAGAGTGAAGCAGCCGTCCAGAGCAGTGAGTTTAGTCTGTCTGTGCTGACCAGAGCCCTACAGCTCACTACAGGTCACTGCAGGTCACTGCAGGTCACTACAGGTCACTACAGGTCACTGCAGGTCACTGCAGGGCACTGCAGGTCACTACAGGTCACTACAGGTCACTACAGGTCACTGCAGGTCACTACAGCTCACTACAGGTCACTACAGGGCACTGCAGGTCACTACAGATCACTAGAGGTCACTGCATGTCACTACAGGTCACTACAGGTCACTGCAGGTCACTACAGGCCACTGCAGGTCACTACAGGTCACTGCAGGGCACTGTAGGTCACTACAGGTCACTGCAGGTCACTGCAGGGCACTGCAGGTCACTACAGGTCACTGCAGGTCACTGCAGGTCACTACAGGTCACTACAGGTCACTGCAGGTCACTGCAGGGCACTGCAGGGCACTGCAGGTCACTACAGGTCACTACAGGTCACTGCAGGTCACTGCAGGGCACTGCAGGTCACTACAGGTCACTACAGGTCACTGCAGGTCACTGCAGGGCACTGCAGGTCACTACAGGTCACTACAGGTCACTGCAGGTCACTACAGGTCACTACAGGGCACTGCAGGTCACTACAGGTCACTAGAGGTCACTGCATGTCACTACAGGTCACTACAGGTCACTACAGGTCACTGCAGGTGCGGGGCGGCTGTAGCTCAGTGGTAGAGTGCTTGTCTTCTGATCCAAAGGTTGGCGGTTCGACTCACCGCTCTGTCAGAGCGGTCAGATCCATTGGCCCGCAGGTTGGCGGTGCAATCACAGCTGCCTCATGTGAATACTGCCGTCACTTAACCCAGTGTCTGTGTACATCTGGGGTGTGAATGTGTGTGTGAATGGGTGACTGGTTCCTTGATGGTAGAAAAGCGCTATATAAATGTGACCATTTATTTATTTACAGGTCACTAGAGGTCACTAGAGGTCACTGCAGGTCACTGCAGGTCTCTACAGGTCACTGCAGGTCTCTACAGGTCACTGCAGGTCACTACAGACACAGAGTGTCCAAAGCAAAAGGTATTTTAATAATAACTTGTGCCTCGACTTAAAGTAAACAGTGTAGAATCAGTATTTTGAATTTATAAAATGTCTGTTTTGTTATGACCAAAAAAACTAAATGATAATTGTTCTACAAAAGAGCCACTGATGTGTCACATGTGAAGTGTATGTTATATGACTTGTATAATCTAAACATGTGAAGTGTATGTTATATGACATGTATAATCTAAACATGTGAAGTGTATGTTATATGATTTGTATGATCTAAACATGTGAAGTGTATGTTATATGATGTTTTATCTTTGTTCATTGTTTTATGTTGCACTGAATCACCAAGACATGATCTTATGTTTGTGAATTCTGTTCTTTGACAATGGCAATAAACCTTTTCTGATTCTGATTCTAATAATGATGATTCTATTAATGATGATGATAATAATAATAATAATAAACAGAACACGGACTCCAGAACTCCTCTTAATAAAACAGTCCCACATTGTAGCTTTAAAACTCAACTCAAACTGTGGCTAAAATCAAACTCGATTCCTTGTGTTGTATTAATCTTTTGTCTGTTGTATTGTTTTGTTCCATTAGTATTGCAGATCAAATTGTATTTGTAGTGATAATCAGATTTACATTTATTCATCAAGTTCATTCATGTTCATTATTCTTATTCAATACATTAATAAACAAATGTGTTTTGTATTTATTAAAGATTGACATGATACAAAAATACACATAAGGAAACTGAATATAATTAAATACTGCTTAACTCCATTATGTAACAGAATCGATGATTGTGTTTTATATTTCTTCTCATTTGATAAAAACATCTGCATATTGGCCAAATGATATTATGTAAATTAATAACTGAAAAGTTAATAACAAAATAAATACCCAAACCAAAAACAATACAAACAATGATGATGAGGACGTTATTCCACCTCTAAATGAGCAAATGTAATTCGTTGTCAATTAAAACCAGACTTTTTATCTTAACACTTCTTTATAATTCTCCTAAATATCAGAGCTTTACAACATGACACCTGTATATTTATATATGGATATAATTTATCATTGTATGTTACGTAAATAGACCATTACAAGTGGAAGTATTCCGAAAGTCTGCGCTGATTGTCAGTCGTTCACGCTGCTGTGACGTGCTCGCTCCCGACCCAAAGCCTCACGGCGATGACGTCACAAAAGTGGGAGGAGTTATACCAGTATTCAGGAAGTAATGCGGAACTAAAACACTTTTTTGGAGCCATGCGCCAATGAGCAGCTCCATAGGCTTCAATGGCGGCCATCTTGGCTTCCGGGGGCTTGGGCTTGAGCTGGAGCCACTTAGGAGAGAACCAGTTCTTCAGGAGGAGAACCAGTTCTTCAGAAGGAAAACCAGCTCTTCAGGAGGAGAACCAGTTCTTCAGGAGGAGAACCAGCTCTTCAGGAGGAGAACCAGTTCTTCAGGAGGAGAACCAGTTCTTCAGGAGGAGAACCAGTTCTTCCAGACAGATGAAGAACCGTTCATCTGGAGTAGAAACCATTTCTCCAGGAGAGGATCATCTGGGTCCACGGGTCATCGATGTGTCAGTCCCACTCCTCACGTGAGGTGGAAGGGAGTGGGAAAAGAAGAAGAAAAGGAAATAAACAGATTGCAAGTGGGGTTTTTATTTTATTTATTTTTTTCTATTTCGAGCAGGGTTATTCTCATTACTTTTGTCTTATTTAGATTTAGTGATAATTTAGTCTTAAATGAAGGGACTGTGTCGGCCTCTTTAACATGGACAGGAGCTGATTCCATAACACAGGAGCTCTACCTTCTACTGTGCTTTTAGAGACTCTTGGGACCACCTGAAGGCTCTACCTCCTACAGTACTTTTAGAGACTCATGGGACCACCAGAAGGCTCTACCTCCTACAGTACTTTTAGAGACTCTTGGCACCACCAGAAGGCCAGCATTTTGAGAGTGAAGAGCTCTGTTTGGATGATATGGTTCTATAGCATCTTTGAGGTAGGATGGGGCCATGTCATTTATGGCTTTGTAGGTCAAGAGTAGAATTTTAAATTTGATTCTAAACTGGACAGGAGCCAGTGAAGAGACTTCAGCACCGGCGTAATGTGCTCTCTTCTTTTTGTTCCTGTTAGTAATCTTGCTGCTGCATTTTGAACCAGTTGAAAGCTTTTTATGGAGCTTTTAGGACCTGCTGTGAGCAGGAGTTACAGTAGTCTAATCTAGTCGTTACAAATGCATGGATAAGTTTTTCAGCTTCACTTTTAGGCAGGATTCTTCTGATTTTGGCTCTTGTTGCACAAATGGAAATAGGCTGTTTTACAGGCTTAATTTATATGAGCTTTAAATGAGAGCTCCTGGTCAAATAAGACTCTGAGGTTTCTTACAGTAGAACTGGAGGCTACACTGACATTGTCCAGTGTGACTATCTGCTCAGATAGAGCGTCTCGTAGATGCTTAGGACCAGCACAATGACCTCGGTTTTTTCAGGGTTAAGAAGCAGGTAGTTTAGTGTCATCCAGGTTTTTATCTCCTTCACACAAGCACTAAGTCTGTCTCCTTGATCGCTCTGATCAGGTTTCATTGATAAATACAGCTGAGTGTCATCTGCATCAGAGGTGATCTGCTACAGGTCACAAACACGTCACAAAGGCGCCGGTACAGCTGGCAGCCCGGTGTAACGCTCCGCTCTTTTCTCACACTTTTTTCACACTTATTGTGCTTTATCTTTTGTATTTTGTAAATATTTTTTCTTCTTTACTTGTACGATAGGGACACGCGCTGAAATCGCTTTAAATTAACTTGTTTTGACTTTGTTCGGCTGGATTATTGAGTGTTTTCGTCGTGTCATCGCAATGTGCCCTGGCTCCGAGCCCCCTCGGCACCCCCGGCCCCCCTGGGCCCCCTGGTTCCCCCGGCCGGCGCCGTACCGCGTTTACACAAAGGAGGAACTCATGAAACTGCGGAGAACCGTCGTCTTACCCGGAGATCGTTTTTGTCTATAGGAGATCTTCAACTGAAAGTGTTTTTCAAACTTCCTATAAGTGATCTGTTCTTTTCTTCTGTATCTACCTGCGTTGCAACAATGAAATTTCCCCATGTGGGACAATAAAGGAATATCTTATCTTATCTTATAGCAGTGGAAGTTAATGTCATGTGACCTGATCATGTTGCCTAACGGCAGCATATAAAGAGTAAACAGAATTGGACCGAGTACCGAACCCTGTGGCACACCGTAAATTACTTTAGAGCAAGGTGAGGAGCTCTGGTTTACATTAACAAATTGGAACCTATCAGATAAATAGGATTTAAACCAGCTGAGGACGGGGCCTCTGAGGGCGGGGCCTCTGACACCTACATCACATTCTAACCTCTGCAGTAGAATGTGGTCGATGGTCAAACGCTGCGCTGAGGTCCAACAGAACCAGGATTGAGACCAGTCCATCATCATCAGCTAATGGTGGGCTCTGGACCCTGCTGTGGTGGGCTCTGAACCCTGCTGTGGTGGGCTCTGAACCCTGCTGTGGTGGGCTCTGAACCCTGCTGTGGTGGGCTCTGAACCCTGCTGTGGTGGGCTCTGGACCCTGCTGTGGTGGGCTCTGAACCCTGCTGTGGTGGGCTGTGGTGGGCTCTGGACCCTGCTGTGGTGGGCTCTGAACCCTGCTGTGGTGGGCTCTGAACCCTGCTGTGGTGGGCTCTGAACCCTGCTGTGGTGGGCTCTGAACCCTGCTGTGGTGGGCTCTGAACCCTGCTGTGGTGGGCTCTGAACCCTGCTGTGGTGGGCTCTTGACCCTGCTGTAGGGGGCGACAAAGCTGTTTTACTACAACTTTTTCAAGGATTTTCGAGACAAAGGGAAGATTATAAATAGGTCTGTAGTTTAACAATAGTTCAGGATCTAGATGAGTCTTTTTCAGAAGAGGTTTAATGACGTCATGTTTGAAGGACGTGGAACATAAACACTTTCTACTGAAGTATTTATTATATTCAGAATAGGGTCTATAATTCGGGGCAGAATGTCTTTGAGGAGCTTGGAATGGGGTCTAGGACACAAGTGGAGCTTTTAGAGGACATAAGGGCTGAAGTTCTCTCTCTTGATCAACAGCTGAACATTTCTACATTTACAGCTGGATTTATCTGAGACGTTAGATTTACAGCTTGGGCTGGTTCAGGGCGAATAGTGGGAGTCATTTCATCTCATTTATCTCTGATTGTTTTTATTTTATTGTTAAAAAATAGGAGGAAATCCTCAGAGCTGAGAGAAGCTGGGAGTGAGGGCTCTACTGCTGTGACAGTTTGTTACCATGGTTACAGCGCTGAAAAGGAATCTAGTGTTACTTTAGTTGACTTCTATTAGATGTGAATAGTCTCTGGTTCTGGCCTCACACAGAGCTGCTGATAGGACAGGAGCTTTTAGGGATTCTTCTGTGTGAGAGCGACAAAATAATCCCTCCAACTTTCTAACTCTTTTTTTAAGTGAACGCAGTTCTCGGTTGTACAGGGAGGAGGCGCTTTGGCCTAATGACCTTCTGTTTTAACGGCGCTACAACGTCAAGAGCAGACTTCAGAGAATTCATGGGCAACAATGAGGTCACTAATCTCTGTTCCATACGTTAGGACAAGATCCAGAGTGTTCTTGTGAGTGTGAGTCGCTTTATTTACATTCTGAGTGAAACCAATGCTGTCTAACAAGGCGCTGAAGGCATTACTGAGAGCGTCATCACTCATGTTCACGTGGATATTAAAGTCTCCAGCTATAACTATTTTATCCCAGGCTAACACTAAGTTTGATATAAAGTCAGAAAACTCTGTTAAAAACTCTCAATAGGGACCAGGAGGTCGGTAGATAACTATGAACAAAACTCCTTTTTGGTTTCTCATATTTGGAAACGTGATTGACACTTAAGGCTTTAAATGAGTGAAATGCATTGTTAGTTTTAGGACTCGTGAGTCACTTGAGTGTGAGATCACTGCCACACCACCACCTCTGTGCTCCTGGAGGTCTAACTCTAACCCATATAAAAGCTGTAAATAAAAGTGTTTATCATTGTTATTATTTTATTATTTACTTCTGTACCAACTCTGTGTTGCAACAATGGAATTTCCCCATTGTGGGACAAATAAAGGCTCATCTTATCTTATCTTATCTTATGTTTTCTCAGCTCGATCCCAATGATTTGACATTTCTCAAACACACTTAAATGTTTTCCATGACCACGGGATTTGTCTTTCCACGTGGATGTTCCAGAAATTAGAATCAGTTGAGTTTAAATACTGAAAGATCATCACCTGCAGCAGTTCTCCAGTAGGAGGCGCCACTTACTCTATTTGCTCAGTCCTAGTCTCCACTTTGTCTTGAGAAGTTCTTATTATTTTTCCTGTATTCAAAGTGGAGCTTTTGTGTTGTTGTTTCATAAAAATGGAGACAAATCAAGAAACTTTAACCTTGAACTGATGATGTTTGTGTTTTTGTTTCCAACTGGAGTTTGACCTCAATTTACTCTTCGTCAAATGACAATGTCGACATTTAGAGGTCAACGTCAGATTCTCTGGAACAAATAAACAAAGATGAAGACAATAAAACGTTGATGCTTCAGTGACTCAGAGACTGAAGACCTGAAGGGTGCAGCTCACGGCTGTTGTGTTTTTGGGTGTGTTGGTTTTATTACATGTGAACTATTAATAAACAAAGGCAGATTCCAGAGTCAGGCTCAAACTCTGACACTTCCTCCTGAGATCTGCTCCATCACGACCTGAGACTGGCTTTAACACTCATGGAGTGACGCTTTCTTTTCTACACTTCTGTTGTTGCCACTCTTCATTGCACTGTATTGTTTTAGGCTGATGCTTTTGTCTTGCCTTTTGATTTGAAAGTACTTTGGGCGTTTTAAATATAAATATAACATATGAAGGCTCATTGAGTGACACCACTGGGTTGCCGGTTCCATTCCTGTGGGAGGGATGTTTCTGATTAATAAAAAAGAATGAATCTTTCAAACTACGAAACTAATAAAAGTCCCAGGTCCAGTTTGCCCCAAGTCACATCAACACTTTTGTGCTATTGGCTCCTGAAACAAGAGAGGGGCACAAGTCAATTCTGTGTTGGCCCCTGTGTTGGCCCCTGTGTTGGTCCTCCTGACAGGGCCGGCCCAGCCTATAAGCGAACTAAGCAGCCGCGTAGGGCCCCGAGGCGTTAATAGGGGCCCCAATCTGGCAACCCGTCTTATGAGAAGTGCAAGCGCAGCGTGCGCCACTAGTGTAGTAGCGCTGCTGGCGCGGCAGCGCACACAGCGGTAACATATAACGCACAAACCGCATTTATTTGTAATGACAATCTGGCAACCAAGACACCAAACCTGCTCTGATTGGGCAACTTCATTGTGCGCGAGCAGAAGAGCAAAACATAAACACAACACAACGTGGTCCCTGCGTGGTCCTCATGTCCAGAGGAATATATCCCCATATATAATATCTGACTGAATATATCCAGTCAGAGATGAGCGGGTTTGAGTTTGCGTCCCTCTCTCTCACATCACCATGTGTCAGATCAATCGTGACTCGTGATGTCTGTTTGACTTTGACTTCTTAAAGTGCAATGAGAGGAACGTAAAGGTTTATGCACGTCAGGTCCATCAGCCAATCACATCGCAGCATTGTTTCACACAGAGTCCAGTGTGTGATGTTCTGATCAGAACAAACATTTATATTGTAATTCACTTTTAATAGAGCAATAAAACATTTCAATTTATTTAAAAAGCATCATTAGACTATTTGTTATAAATTATAATAAATTGATAGTGAAAAATAACCAGACATATTATAATTACGTCTGTTATAGAATAATACTATATATTTTTATACAAAAGTGGCAAAGTTGCAGAAACACAGTCTCTTCACTAGAGCGAGGTTTGGACCTTCACTTCTCGTTCTGTTCATTCTCTGGGAATAACATGTTTGTTTTATCAGTGTTAATTGTTAATCAAGCAATGCTTATGCCATTTGTTTAATTTAATATAACTTGTTTTGTCACTTTGGCAAGAAGGAACAGTTGGGAGCAGTAAAAGATAAATTAGTAAGGATAACTATTACTTTTACATTTTCAGTTAAAATGAATCAATTTGATCATAATTATTTTTCATAGCCAATATTGCCAAGAGACCAGATGTGGTGCTTGCAAAAAGTCTCCATGTCCTGGTCCCACCTGGACTGAACATTGACAGGCAGACCCATCTATCCTATTGCACTACATAACTTTATACCTTCATATTTCATTATGTATATTACATGCCGTTTAGTGCGCAGTGTTCAATGTTTTGCTGTTTGTGTTGCACTGAATCACCTGTGAATTCTCTTTGTCCACAAATGGCAATAAACCCTATTCTGATTCTGATTCTGATTCTGATTCTGATTCTGATTCTGATTCTGATTCTGATTCTGATTCTGATTCTTTGATGCTTCAGGGCCTTTTGTAATCCAAGTATCTCCATTTTAATATAGTAACTTCTAATTCTGATTCAAGTCCAGTTACCATCAATAACAACACTCCTCTTGAGTCTTGAGTGACAGCTGTAGGGGGAGGGGCTGTCAGTGTGACAGGGGGAGGGCTTATCTCAATGAGATGCAAATGAGCCCCGCCCCCTGTGACTCCGGGCTCACTCAGGTGAGAATCTTTAGAGGCCGTTTTCTCAGTGAAAGGTTTTGAGAGTTGTTTATATTCAAATGACCACAACTGACTCAAATATGATCAGATGTGAGTGAGACATCATTGTAGAGCTTTGAATTCACACTTTCAGAATCTGTTACTCAAAATGTCTCCGGCTAGACCAAGCCCCCGGAAGCCAAGATGGCCGCCATTGAAGCCTATGGAGCTGCTCATTGGCGCATGGCTCCAAAAAAGTGTTTTAGTTCCGCATTACTTCCTGAATACTGGTATAACTCCTCCCACTTTTGTGACGTCATCGCCGTGAGGCTTTGGGTCGGGAGCGAGCACGTCACAGCAGCGTGAACGACTGACAATCAGCGCAGACTTTCGGAATACTTCCACTTGTAATGGTCTATTTACGTAACATACAATGATAAATTATATCCATATATAAATATACAGGTGTCATGTTGTAAAGCTCTGATATTTAGGAGAATTATAAAGAAGTGTTAAGATAAAAAGTCTGGTTTAATGACAATGAATTACATTTAGAGGTGGAATAACGTCCTCATCATTTTCTGTAGTTTTTGGTTTGGGTATTTATTTTGTTATTAACTTTTCAGTTATTTATTTACATAATATCATTTGGCCAATATGCATTTTTTTTAATCAGATGAGAAGAAATATAAAATATAATCATCGATTCTGTTACATAATTGAGTTAAGAAGTATTTAATTATATTCAGTTTCCTTGTGTGTATTTTTGTATCATGTCAATCTTTAATAAATACAAAACACATTTGTTTATTAATGTATTGAATAAGAATAATGAACATGAATGAACTTGTTCAATAAATGCAAATCTGATTATCACTACAAATGATAAATTGATTTTAGCCAGTTTTAGTTGAGTTTTAAAGCTACAATGAGTTTTAAAGCTACAATGTGGGAGTCCCTTATTAAGGAGTTTTGGAGTCTGTACTGTTCATTATTATTATCATTAATAGAATCAGAAAATGTATTGCCATTGTCAAAGAACAGAATTCACAAACAGTGGAACTTGCTTTGGTGATTCAGTGCAACATAAAAATATTAACAATGATAAAACAACCTGTATAAGTCAAATAGAACAAACTGAATAAAATAAGATAATCCTTTATTGTCCACACATGAGGAAATGTCGTTGTTGCAACGCAGTAGATAGAGGAGAAGGACAGATAACTTATAGGAAGTTTAAAAAACACTCTTAATAGATCGATCTTAATAGAAGAACTCTTATAAACAAAAACTCCTATAGACAGAACCTCTCATACCTTAATAAGGAATGGAGGGGGGAAATAAAGATAAAGATAAAATAAAAACAGCGTAAGACAAAATAATACTAATAATAATGGTAAAATAAACACTCTTTTTACATCAGTTATATGCACATGAATGTGACATTATTGCGTTAAATACTGAATATCTCAGTATTTAACAAGACTTTGTTTCCATGGCTACGCAGTCTTCTGTCAACAACATATATGTTATATATATTATATATGACATACAAGTCATATAACATACACTTCATATGTTTAGATTATACAAGTCATAGAACATACACTTCACATGTTTAGATTATACAAGTCATATATGTGATAAAATGTGAATATATGAGTATATTTCTGTGATGTATTTTATCTGCATAATAGTGATATTGTATCTGCATCATTAGTCTAAGAGAAGAACGGGTGTGTGACAAACTGCATTTGTTTGTGAAGGTATCATAAAGATGGGCCAAAGGATGTTTACCCTAGGGGGGGTGATAACCCAGAGGAGTCTGGGTAATGTTTACCCAAGGCTTTATCTCTACGGAAAAATACCAAGTGCCTTGATGTGAGGCTGACCAATGAGAAATGTGACCCGCCTATTCCAGAATATCTAATAAAACCAACCAGCATGGGAAAAAACGGTGTGAGACGCGGGGGTGAGACGCAGGAGGGTCAGCCAGGCTCCTTACAACGGCCTGGCTGACACAGTCCCCGCGTTTTCTCCCATGCATGCCACACAAATGTCTGACGTTTCTGTGTCGTTTCATATTCTAGGTTGAATTGTGTTCTCTATGTGTTAAGGAATAGCATCGGTGTATGTCTAATTCCATGACATTTTCTGGTCCTATCGAGCCGGACGACAAGCAGCCCCTTCGCGGAGATTGACGGGTGAATCGGTGAAGTCTGTGCACAGCTAAAGGAAGTCCACTTTTCCCGTGGCGGCCCATCGCACCTCATTCTCCGCGAGGAGAGCGCGTCGTTTCGAAGCAGCAGGAGAACACAGGCGACAAAGAAGGTCAGACAAAATTTTGTGTGTGAAAAAGAGTTAGCCATAAAACGTTTTTATGCATTAGTTTGATATTTACTGGAAAAATATTGTAGGCTTATGGACGAGATAAGTTTCTCACATAAAGCAAGGCAGTTAGGTATTACTGAGGAAATACCCAGTTTCATATTACTGAGGAAATATGAGTGAATGTAAGCGCTGTGCACGAGCGAAGTAAGTAAGAGAGAAGTGTGAATGTGTGAATGAGGATTAATAGTGATTAACTAACAAGTGTGAATCACAATTAACCATACAAGGGTCACAAGGCGTTATTCTGAGAGATCTAAAATTTGCTTAAACACCACGTTTATGTCCGGAGGAATCCATCCATCCATCCATTTTCTACCGCTTGGTCCCTTTTGGGGTCGCGGGTGACTGGAGCCTATCCCAGTGACTTCGGGCCTTAGGCGGGGTACACCCTGGACAGTGGCCAACACAGAGACAGACAGTTCACACTCACATTCATTCACTAGGGCCAATTTAGAGTCACCAATTTTACCTAACACATGCATGTCTTTGGACGGTGGGAGGAAGCCGGAGAACCCGGAGAGAACCCACGGTAACACAGGGAGAACATGCAGACTCCACCCAGAGAGATCATGTGATGTTGGTCTGGTCCGGGAATCGAACCCATGATCTCCTTCTTGGGAGGCAAGAGCGCTATCCGCCTTTGCCACTGTGCACCCTCCGGAGGAATCTAATAAGGAATTTTCTCTAGAAGCTTGACATTGACCGTGACTGTAAAGCAAGTAGCATTTCTCTCAGACGACCGAGACCAAATAATGCCAAAATTATCACCCCAAACTGTAAAAGGAAAAGTCATAAGAGGATTTTGGAGGGAGACTTCCAGCGTGCTCAGATGACGTGGCAGAGAGGGGGAGATAAGGGGGGGTCAACAAGGCAGGAGAAGGGAAAGCAGTTCAGAGGATGCTCTGAACTGATGAAATAAGTAAAACTAAACTCAGCTGGTTTTAAATTTTTAGTTATTGAGAGCTCTGTAGAACAAATTTTAAGGGTTTTGTTTGATTGACAACAATCAATTATAAAGATTGTATTAAACTTGATAGGAGATGAAGATGAATTCAGATTTTTATAGATGGCCAATACTTTTGGGGAATGTGACCACAGACAGGACACTTCCTGTCCCCGACATAGAAGACAAAAGTCGTGTTTTTTGAGTGCACAGAACAAACCTACGTTTTGTTTTGTTTTGTTTTATTATTGGACTTGACGAAAATGATCTTTTTGGACTTAATGCATGACTAGATGAAAGTACAGGACGAAAAGACAGAAGTGTTTTTAAATTTAGAATCAAATACAGGCACAGGCCTGTAAGTGATAATGTGGGCAAATGAGTGACTACTGATGTTTTTGGACATAAAAGTAGAACGGGCAGTAAGTAAAGTGATAGTAAAAGTTATATCAGTAACTTATTTATTTGTATTATCATGAGGAAACCTCGTATTGCATGTAGACGTAAGTGAGGGAATAAGTTAAATAGTGACGTCCAATGCCCTCCCAGGAAAGACATGACTGTGTGTCATTAACTAAAGGCAAAGGACACCAAGTCATAAAAGATAGTCAGAGATAAGGGGCTATTGACTGGCAAAGAATCTGGAGGACTCAGGATGGAGCAGATGTTGTTATCTTTACGGATCACAGGGACACTGACAGCAACACCTCAGGGGGAGGGTTGACGTGATGAGTAATAGGAAAAGTTAAAATTAACAGGGAAAGAATTTGACATTCTAAAGTAAATGCCTGAAGGATTGTTGAGATTCAATCAAGAATTGAATAGATTTAAATAAGACAATATCATCTAAATTTAGACGTTATAGAAGTTATGAAAACCAGTGATAACAGGACTTAAACATTATAGGACTCAGGACGGAGGCAAGAGATGGTTAGACTGATAAAATGATGTGCCTTATAACCAAGGGGAAGGTTTAGAATAATTTTGATTGTTATACACATATAGACTTGTTAGAACAAACTAATACACAATGTTTGTAAAGCACCACATGAGCAGGTGTGAGAGATTGAGTTTGAAACTCACCTGAAGCACATATAGAAGATTAGCACATATTACATTAGATGTGTGACTTTATTCAGGTCACACCCACAGAGGAGATGTGAAATTATTAATTATGTGAAGAATTCTAAGTTGTGAACTGACCCTTATGGCCAGCTCAACGGGGGAATTATTGAGATAATTATTATTGTTTGATGTATTTGTATTGCACACACACACACACACGCGCGCACACGTGGAGACCAAACATTTAGAGTTTGAGACATTTAGAGTTTGAAACTTTTAGAGTTTGAAACTTTTAGAGTTTGAAACATTTAGAGTTTGAAACAAATGGTGGTAAAACAGATAGGTTTGGCAGTGTCGGATTACAGACACAGACACATGGGCCCAGCGCCGTGGAAGGAGGGGCTCAGCCAGGGATGTGACCACTGAACTGTGAAAGGTCAAGAGGTGACATTGCGGAGTGGAAGACAGACGCAATTCCATCTCTTCCTTGATTACATACTGGATTAGTGAACGTTGTAAACTATCTGGATTATTGAATTTTGTTTAAATGTAGTAGTTTGAGAAATGGGCAAAGCCATATCTCAAAAAGGAGGGATATGATACGTGTAAACAAATATTCCGAATCAATAATTACTAAAAAAAAAATTGTAAACAAGAAAACTGTTTGAAATACACTGAACTGTCGAAAAGACTTTGTTTATCACCACAGCAGAACGTGTTGGAGATGTGGTGTTTACAAAGACGAGCCAGGTGGACGAGCAAAGTGGACGGAGCCACACCGTGTCGTCCTCACACCGACCATTGGAGGGACGAGAACATGGGTGCTCTCATGGGAAAGTGAGAGAAATGTCTGGACAACACAGCGGCAGATCCATAACATCGCAGACGCAGGACTTCGTTTGTATGAGTTTTGTCCAGAGTCTACGGTAGAGTACGATACTCTGCTACGATGAACGAGAGCCAGAGGCTACGGTGCGCAGAGTACCATACTCTGTGGAAAAAGAATCAACAGTTATCATCATCACAGTGATGACGGTAATATGGGTGCTGAACACCTGTATTATACAATCGGGACAATCGATCAACATACACAACTGTGTATACCGGTTAATGGAATATAGAGGGAAGAAAATAAGTGATCAACATGAAAGGTTATGAAATGCATAATGTATAATGTACAATGTATAATTGGCATGACAGTAGCTGAAGAAACACAATGGCATATTATACAGCCACAGTTGTTTACACTAACTAAGAGAATTTTTTATCTGCTACAACATAACTACATGTAATGTTAATGAGATTATGAATTGAGATGGGAAATGTACCAGTTCATATGTGTCATAGGTGTGACCGAAGCGAGCAGCGGGAGGAGGTCTCTTAAGGAACCAAGAGAGGACGTGATATGGTGGTACGATGGTACGATGGTGATGTGGGGACACTTGTGGGACGTTGTGCCTATGTATCCCTTTTGTGGCCAGCCATGGTCATAACAAAGACCAGCATCACCCAGAACCATACCGCAGGGTCAAGGTCGAGAGGTTAGTGGACAATCTGGTTCCAGTAGCACCTGATACTACGTATTTGATTCTATTGGGGTGTCCAGAGGTCCCTGACGAGTCAAACTGACTGACCAGAGAGCAGCGGGTTTAAGGGCTTTCCGCTTGTACTTCTATATTTCCCATCACACCGCACAAAATTATAGACAAGATAAATTGTCTGTTTGTCAAATTACAGAGATTGACCAATCTGACTCAAAATTTAGGACAGTAATGCTGTAGAAATGTTGTGGGCCGAGAGAAAAGAAGTGTGTTCAATGTTGAGAACTGTGCATAACTTTTTGTGTGTAAAAGTGTCATTTTAACACCAATATGAAAGACATGTTGAAAACTGAAAAGAGTAATGTGTTTGGCATATGAGACAGTGACTAATGCTTTGATAAACAGGAGGGAAATGTGATAAAATGTGAATATATGAGTATATTTCTGTGATGTATTTTATCTGCATAATAGTGATATTGTATCTGCATCATTAGTCTAAGAGAAGAACGGGTGTGTGACAAACTGGATTTGTGAAGGGGTCGTAAAGATGGCCAAAGGATGTTTACCCTAGGGGGGGTGATAACCCAGAGGAGTCTGGGTAATGTTTACCCAAGGCTTGATCTCTACGGAAAAATACCAAGTGCCTTGATGTGAGGCTGACCAATGAGAAATGTGACCCGCCTATTCCAGAATATCTAATAAAACCAACCAGCATGGGAAAAAACGGTGTGAGACGCGGGGGTGAGACGCAGGAGGGTCAGCCAGGCTCCTTACAACGGCCTGGCTGACACAGTCCCCGCGTTTTCTCCCATGCATGCCACACAAATGTCTGACGTTTCTGTGTCGTTTCATATTCTAGGTTGAATTGTGTTCTCTATGTGTTAAGGAATAGCATCGGTGTATGTCTAATTCCATGTCATATAACATACACTTCACATGTTTAAATTATACATGTCATATAACATACACTTCATATGTTTAGATTATACAAGTCATATAACATACACTTCATATGTTTAGATTATACAAGTCATATAACATACACTTCACATGTTTAGATTATACAAGTCATATAACATACACTTCATATGTTTAGATTATACAAGTCATATAACATACACTTCACATGTTTAGATTATACAAGTCATATAACATACACTTCACATGTGACACATCAGTGGCTCTTTTGTAGAACAATTATCATTTAGTTTTTTTGGTCATAACAAAACAGACATTTTATAAATTCAAAATACTGATTCTACACTGTTTACTTTTAGTCGAGGCACAAGTTATTATTAAAATACCTTTTGCTTTGGACACTCTGTGTCTGTAGTGACCTGCAGTGACCTGCAGTGACCTGTAGTGACCTGCAGTGACCTGCAGTGACCTGTAGTGACCTGCAGTGACCTGTAGTGACCTGTAGTGACTTGCAGTGACCTGTAGTGACCTGCAGTGACCTGTAGTGACCTGCAGTGACCTGTAGTGACCTGCAGTGACCTGTAGTGACTTGCAGTGACCTGTAGTGACCTGCAGTGACCTGCAGTGACCTGCAGTGCCCTGTAGTGACCTGTAGTGACCTGCAGTGACCTGCAGTGACCTGCAGTGCCCTGTAGTGACCTGCAGTGACCTGTAGTGACTTGCAGTGACCTGTAGTGACCTGCAGTGACCTGTAGTGACCTGCAGTGACCTGCAGTGACCTGTAGTGACCTGCAGTGACCTGTAGTGACCTGCAGTGACCTGTAGTGACCTGCAGTGACCTGTAGAGCTCTGGTCAGCACAGACAGACTAAACTCACTGGTCAGCTCTGAAGATGAGAAAGATACTCATTAGAACATTGATATATTCTGCACATTTAACAGAGAAAAGCTGGAATATGTTATTGACACATTTACATTTCGCTCTGTAACACAAAAGTTCCTCTTTTCACATTAATTTTTAAAGCTAGAACCAAAAGTCATTTGCTTATTTATAAGTTTAAACCTTAGAAGTTAGAACATAACTGACATGTTTGCTAAATCTCTACATGTTCCATGGAAGTAAATCCATAACATTCCTATAGAAAACACGCGTGTGCTTTGCTGTTTAAACACGTCATTATTAAATATGTAATAAAACCTTAAATGTGGTCTCAGCCCCTGTAAGTACAGCACTGTCACTTTTAAACACCTTTACATTTATATATGTAAGATATGACCCATTTCAGCAGGTTATATTTGAATTATTGGTTGTTTTTTATAGCACATCATACAAACATCACTTTATTTCCCTTCTTTCTCTAGTTTTCCTTGATCTGTGCTTAACCTTTTGTCTCTTAGAACATTTAGTAAGAGAAATAATGAGTTATTTATTTGCAGAAACACGAGCCATCACAACGTGTTGTTGCATCTTTGTGTAGCTAAACTTTAGCTTACGTTAGCTCGTGTTAGCTCGTGTTAGCTCGTGTTAACTTGTGTTAACTGTGTAATCGTTGTTTTACACTTCACATGGAACGATGTGTGAAACGTGAGGAATGACATGCAAACAACTTACGTGTATCGTGGTCTGGTCTGGTCACATTCTTCTGTTTGTGTTTAGTTTCCGTCACGTGTTCTCCTGAGGCTCGTTCATGAGGGTGACGTGCGCGCTCGGTGCGCGTACACCGTTCACCGGAAGGTTAAAAATGTATTTTTTAAGTATTTTAGAAACAGTTGAAGAGTGAAATTCCTTCTATTTTATTTTTAGACTAAAAACAATTTCGCATGTTTGGTCATTTTAGAGGCCGAACTCCTGAAATGGTCCGACCAAAAGGCTGCATTCTACGGAGTGGCCACTACTCAATTTGGAGCCAGAGGCAGAGGGGGCGTGGCCTATCCAGATCATATAATACATCCATGGGCTAGACATGTAACTGGTTTATCCACGGTCAGTCACATATATTTATGAGATAGAGATAATAGATCAACTCAAAGCAGTAATAAAAACACTACACACTTGGTATTTATATGATTAATTTAGACATAGTTTGTATTTAATAGAAATAAAATATAATCTTATCTTTCTTTTCTCATTATGTTCACCAGTCACATGACCCACTGCTGTCACAATACTACGTGTTAAACAAGTATGAAAACAATCAAACCCAAAACCGTCCTTAAATGCATGTTGTTGTTCTGACTCATCATCATCATGGAATCTGAAGTCAAGTGATCACGTCATCAAATCAAATCTAATCAATTTATTTTTGTAAGGCCCAAAATCACAATAACAGCTGCCTCTGAGGGCCACAGGGAGAAATGAATCAACAATGTCTGTGGTGGCGAGGGACGATGTCCCAGGGTCCTCTGTCCTTAGACTCTCCTTCTCGGCCAGGAAAAACTACAAAAAAACCTCTTTGGGAAAAAAGCGTAGAAACCTGGAGGAGTTCCAGTGAAGGAGAGATCCCACTCTCACAGACGGACACGAGGAGACTGGAGCTGGAGCCACTCTTCAGGCAGATGAGGGACCGTCGGAGTCGACGAGGGACCGTCCACACAGGGCAGGGACCACTTCACCAGGGGAGGGGCATCTGGGTCCACAGGTCCTCAGGAGTGAGAGAAAGAAAAGAAGGCGGTGAACAGTTTGCAAGTGGAATCAAAAATAAATATTGTTTGATAGCATAAGTAGTCAGAAGAAGAAGAGGATAGTGCTCAAGCTGTCATACTTCCCCCAGCACAGTTACTCCTAGGGCAGCATAGCTAAAGCTGTGGGTTTATGTTTCTGTTCCTAACTACTCTGACCATAAACGATTTCGAAGAGGAACGTTTTAAGCCTGGACTTAAATGAAGAGACTGTGTCAGCATATTTAACATGGGTCGGGAGCTGATTCCATAACACAGGGGCTTGGGAGCTAAACGCTCTACCTCCTACAGTACTTTTAGAGACTCTTGGCACCACCAGAAGGCTCTACCTCCTACAGTACTTTTAGAGACTCTTGGGACCACCAGAAGGCTCTACCTCCTACAGTACTTTTAGAGACTCTTGGGACCACCAGAAGGCTCTACCTCCTACAGTACTTTTAGAGACTCTTGGCACCACCAGAAGGCTCTACCTCCTACAGTACTTTTAGAGACTCTTGGGACCACCAGAAGGCTCTACCTCCTACAGTACTTTTAGAGACTCTTGGCACCACCAGAAGAGAGTGAAGAGCTCTGTTTGGATGATATGGCTCTATAGCATCTTTGAGGTAGGATGGGGCCATGTCATTTATGGCTTTGTAGGTCAAGAGTAGAATTTTGAATGTGATTCTAAACTGGACAGGAGCCAGTGAAGAGACTCCAGCACCGGCGTAATGTGCTCTCTTCTTTTTGTTCCTGTTAGTAATATTGCTGCTGCATTTTACAACAGGTTCAACAGGTTTAGTTGACGTGACAGTGCAGGGTGTGACACGTAGTTATATAAAAGCTGTAAATAAAAGTGTTTATCATTGTTATTATTTTATTATTTACTTCTGTACCAACTCTGTGTTGCAACAATGGAATTTCCCCATTGTGGGACAAATAAAGGCTCATCTTATCTTATCTTATCTTATGTTTTCTCAGCTCGATCCCAATGATTTGACATTTCTCAAACACACTTAAATGTTTTCCATGACCACGGGATTTGTCTTTCCACGTGGATGTTCCAGAAATTAGAATCAGTTGAGTTTAAATACTGAAAGATCATCACCTGCAGCAGTTCTCCAGTAGGAGGCGCCACTTACTCTATTTGCTCAGTCCTAGTCTCCACTTTGTCTTGAGAAGTTCTTATTATTTTTCCTGTATTCAAAGTGGAGCTTTTGTGTTGTTGTTTCATAAAAATGGAGACAAATCAAGAAACTTTAACCTTGAACTGATGATGTTTGTGTTTTTGTTTCCAACTGGAGTTTGACCTCAATTTACTCTTCGTCAAATGACAATGTCGACATTTAGAGGTCAACGTCAGATTCTCTGGAACAAATAAACAAAGATGAAGACAATAAAACGTTGATGCTTCAGTGACTCAGAGACTGAAGACCTGAAGGGTGCAGCTCACGGCTGTTGTGTTTTTGGGTGTGTTGGTTTTATTACATGTGAACTATTAATAAACAAAGGCAGATTCCAGAGTCAGGCTCAAACTCTGACACTTCCTCCTGAGATCTGCTCCATCACGACCTGAGACTGGCTTTAACACTCATGGAGTGACGCTTTCTTTTCTACACTTCTGTTGTTGCCACTCTTCATTGCACTGTATTGTTTTAGGCTGATGCTTTTGTCTTGCCTTTTGATTTGAAAGTACTTTGGGCGTTTTAAATATAAATATAACATATGAAGGCTCATTGAGTGACACCACTGGGTTGCCGGTTCCATTCCTGTGGGAGGGATGTTTCTGATTAATAAAAAAGAATGAATCTTTCAAACTACGAAACTAATAAAAGTCCCAGGTCCAGTTTGCCCCAAGTCACATCAACACTTTTGTGCTATTGGCTCCTGAAACAAGAGAGGGGCACAAGTCAATTCTGTGTTGGCCCCTGTGTTGGCCCCTGTGTTGGTCCTCCTGACAGGGCCGGCCCAGCCTATAAGCGAACTAAGCAGCCGCGTAGGGCCCCGAGGCGTTAATAGGGGCCCCAATCTGGCAACCCGTCTTATGAGAAGTGCAAGCGCAGCGTGCGCCACTAGTGTAGTAGCGCTGCTGGCGCGGCAGCGCACACAGCGGTAACATATAACGCACAAACCGCATTTATTTGTAATGACAATCTGGCAACCAAGACACCAAACCTGCTCTGATTGGGCAACTTCATTGTGCGCGAGCAGAAGAGCAAAACATAAACACAACACAACGTGGTCCCTGCGTGGTCCTCATGTCCAGAGGAATATATCCCCATATATAATATCTGACTGAATATATCCAGTCAGAGATGAGCGGGTTTGAGTTTGCGTCCCTCTCTCTCACATCACCATGTGTCAGATCAATCGTGACTCGTGATGTCTGTTTGACTTTGACTTCTTAAAGTGCAATGAGAGGAACGTAAAGGTTTATGCACGTCAGGTCCATCAGCCAATCACATCGCAGCATTGTTTCACACAGAGTCCAGTGTGTGATGTTCTGATCAGAACAAACATTTATATTGTAATTCACTTTTAATAGAGCAATAAAACATTTCAATTTATTTAAAAAGCATCATTAGACTATTTGTTATAAATTATAATAAATTGATAGTGAAAAATAACCAGACATATTATAATTACGTCTGTTATAGAATAATACTATATATTTTTATACAAAAGTGGCAAAGTTGCAGAAACACAGTCTCTTCACTAGAGCGAGGTTTGGACCTTCACTTCTCGTTCTGTTCATTCTCTGGGAATAACATGTTTGTTTTATCAGTGTTAATTGTTAATCAAGCAATGCTTATGCCATTTGTTTAATTTAATATAACTTGTTTTGTCACTTTGGCAAGAAGGAACAGTTGGGAGCAGTAAAAGATAAATTAGTAAGGATAACTATTACTTTTACATTTTCAGTTAAAATGAATCAATTTGATCATAATTATTTTTCATAGCCAATATTGCCAAGAGACCAGATGTGGTGCTTGCAAAAAGTCTCCATGTCCTGGTCCCACCTGGACTGAACATTGACAGGCAGACCCATCTATCCTATTGCACTACATAACTTTATACCTTCATATTTCATTATGTATATTACATGCCGTTTAGTGCGCAGTGTTCAATGTTTTGCTGTTTGTGTTGCACTGAATCACCTGTGAATTCTCTTTGTCCACAAATGGCAATAAACCCTATTCTGATTCTGATTCTGATTCTGATTCTGATTCTGATTCTGATTCTTTGATGCTTCAGGGCCTTTTGTAATCCAAGTATTTCCATTTTAATATAGTAACTTCTAATTCTGATTCAAGTCCAGTTACCATCAATAACAACACTCCTCTTGAGTCTTGAGTGACAGCTGTAGGGGGAGGGGCTGTCAGTGTGACAGGGGGAGGGCTTATCTCAATGAGATGCAAATGAGCCCCGCCCCCTGTGACTCCGGGCTCACTCAGGTGAGAATCTTTAGAGGCCGTTTTCTCAGTGAAAGGTTTTGAGAGTTGTTTATATTCAAATGACCACAACTGACTCAAATATGATCAGATGTGAGTGAGACATCATTGTAGAGCTTTGAATTCACACTTTCAGAATCTGTTACTCAAAATGTCTCCGGCTAGACCAAGCCCCCGGAAGCCAAGATGGCCGCCATTGAAGCCTATGGAGCTGCTCATTGGCGCATGGCTCCAAAAAAGTGTTTTAGTTCCGCATTACTTCCTGAATACTGGTATAACTCCTCCCACTTTTGTGACGTCATCGCCGTGAGGCTTTGGGTCGGGAGCGAGCACGTCACAGCAGCGTGAACGACTGACAATCAGCGCAGACTTTCGGAATACTTCCACTTGTAATGGTCTATTTACGTAACATACAATGATAAATTATATCCATATATAAATATACAGGTGTCATGTTGTAAAGCTCTGATATTTAGGAGAATTATAAAGAAGTGTTAAGATAAAAAGTCTGGTTTAATGACAATGAATTACATTTAGAGGTGGAATAACGTCCTCATCATTTTCTGTAGTTTTTGGTTTGGGTATTTATTTTGTTATTAACTTTTCAGTTATTTATTTACATAATATCATTTGGCCAATATGCATTTTTTTTTAATCAGATGAGAAGAAATATAAAATATAATCATCGATTCTGTTACATAATTGAGTTAAGAAGTATTTAATTATATTCAGTTTCCTTGTGTGTATTTTTGTATCATGTCAATCTTTAATAAATACAAAACACATTTGTTTATTAATGTATTGAATAAGAATAATGAACATGAATGAACTTGTTCAATAAATGCAAATCTGATTATCACTACAAATGATAAATTGATTTTAGCCAGTTTTAGTTGAGTTTTAAAGCTACAATGAGTTTTAAAGCTACAATGTGGGAGTCCCTTATTAAGGAGTTTTGGAGTCTGTACTGTTCATTATTATTATCATTAATAGAATCAGAAAATGTATTGCCATTGTCAAAGAACAGAATTCACAAACAGTGGAACTTGCTTTGGTGATTCAGTGCAACATAAAAATATTAACAATGATAAAACAACCTGTATAAGTCAAATAGAACAAACTGAATAAAATAAGATAATCCTTTATTGTCCACACATGAGGAAATGTCGTTGTTGCAACGCAGTAGATAGAGGAGAAGGACAGATAACTTATAGGAAGTTTAAAAAACACTCTTAATAGATCGATCTTAATAGAAGAACTCTTATAAACAAAAACTCCTATAGACAGAACCTCTCATACCTTAATAAGGAATGGAGGGGGGAAATAAAGATAAAGATAAAATAAAAACAGCGTAAGACAAAATAATACTAATAATAATGGTAAAATAAACACTCTTTTTACATCAGTTATATGCACATGAATGTGACATTATTGCGTTAAATACTGAATATCTCAGTATTTAACAAGACTTTGTTTCCATGGCTACGCAGTCTTCTGTCAACAACATATATGTTATATATATTATATATGACATACAAGTCATATAACATACACTTCATATGTTTAGATTATACAAGTCATAGAACATACACTTCACATGTTTAGATTATACAAGTCATATATGTGATAAAATGTGAATATATGAGTATATTTCTGTAATGTATTTTATCTGCATAATAGTGATATTGTATCTGCATCATTAGTCTAAGAGAAGAACGGGTGTGTGACAAACTGCATTTGTTTGTGAAGGTATCATAAAGATGGGCCAAAGGATGTTTACCCTAGGGGGGGTGATAACCCAGAGGAGTCTGGGTAATGTTTACCCAAGGCTTTATCTCTACGGAAAAATACCAAGTGCCTTGATGTGAGGCTGACCAATGAGAAATGTGACCCGCCTATTCCAGAATATCTAATAAAACCAACCAGCATGGGAAAAAACGGTGTGAGACGCGGGGGTGAGACGCAGGAGGGTCAGCCAGGCTCCTTACAACGGCCTGGCTGACACAGTCCCCGCGTTTTCTCCCATGCATGCCACACAAATGTCTGACGTTTCTGTGTCGTTTCATATTCTAGGTTGAATTGTGTTCTCTATGTGTTAAGGAATAGCATCGGTGTATGTCTAATTCCATGACATTTTCTGGTCCTATCGAGCCGGACGACAAGCAGCCCCTTCGCGGAGATTGACGGGTGAATCGGTGAAGTCTGTGCACAGCTAAAGGAAGTCCACTTTTCCCGTGGCGGCCCATCGCACCTCATTCTCCGCGAGGAGAGCGCGTCGTTTCGAAGCAGCAGGAGAACACAGGCGACAAAGAAGGTCAGACAAAATTTTGTGTGTGAAAAAGAGTTAGCCATAAAACGTTTTTATGCATTAGTTTGATATTTACTGGAAAAATATTGTAGGCTTATGGACGAGATAAGTTTCTCACATAAAGCAAGGCAGTTAGGTATTACTGAGGAAATACCCAGTTTCATATTACTGAGGAAATATGAGTGAATGTAAGCGCTGTGCACGAGCGAAGTAAGTAAGAGAGAAGTGTGAATGTGTGAATGAGGATTAATAGTGATTAACTAACAAGTGTGAATCACAATTAACCATACAAGGGTCACAAGGCGTTATTCTGAGAGATCTAAAATTTGCTTAAACACCACGTTTATGTCCGGAGGAATCCATCCATCCATCCATTTTCTACCGCTTGGTCCCTTTTGGGGTCGCGGGTGACTGGAGCCTATCCCAGTGACTTCGGGCCTTAGGCGGGGTACACCCTGGACAGTGGCCAACACAGAGACAGACAGTTCACACTCACATTCATTCACTAGGGCCAATTTAGAGTCACCAATTTTACCTAACACATGCATGTCTTTGGACGGTGGGAGGAAGCCGGAGAACCCGGAGAGAACCCACGGTAACACAGGGAGAACATGCAGACTCCACCCAGAGAGATCATGTGATGTTGGTCTGGTCCGGGAATCGAACCCATGATCTCCTTCTTGGGAGGCAAGAGCGCTATCCGCCTTTGCCACTGTGCACCCTCCGGAGGAATCTAATAAGGAATTTTCTCTAGAAGCTTAAAATTTGGATAACTTTAGATGCACCCACTTGTCTAGAGGACGTACACCGATTTTGAGGTTGGTGGGCAAAACGCACTAGGAGGAGTTCGTTGAAGAGTAAAAACATAAAAATGTGGTAATTTGAGAGAATTTGCGGTTTTCCCATAGGGATAACATGGGAGGTTTCTGTCATCGCTACGACTTACGCCGTAAAAAATTTAGGCATTTTGTGATTGGCTTTTGTGATCGGGACGGCAAAATAGAATTTTGGGTTTTTAGTTATTGAGAGCTCTGTAGAAACAAATTTAAGGGTTTTGTTTGATTGACAACAATCAATTATAAAGATTGTATTAAACTTGATAGGAGATGAAGATGAATTCAGATTTTTATAGATGGCCAATACTTTTGGGGAATGTGACCACAGACAGGACACTTCCTGTCCCCGACATAGAAGACAAAAGTCGTGTTTTTTGAGTGCACAGAACAAACCTACGTTTTGTTTTGTTTTGTTTTATTATTGGACTTGACGAAAATGATCTTTTTGGACTTAATGCATGACTAGATGAAAGTACAGGACGAAAAGACAGAAGTGTTTTTAAATTTAGAATCAAATACAGGCACAGGCCTGTAAGTGATAATGTGGGCAAATGAGTGACTACTGATGTTTTTGGACATAAAAGTAGAACGGGCAGTAAGTAAAGTGATAGTAAAAGTTATATCAGTAACTTATTTATTTGTATTATCATGAGGAAACCTCGTATTGCATGTAGACGTAAGTGAGGGAATAAGTTAAATAGTGACGTCCAATGCCCTCCCAGGAAAGACATGACTGTGTGTCATTAACTAAAGGCAAAGGACACCAAGTCATAAAAGATAGTCAGAGATAAGGGGCTATTGACTGGCAAAGAATCTGGAGGACTCAGGATGGAGCAGATGTTGTTATCTTTACGGATCACAGGGACACTGACAGCAACACCTCAGGGGGAGGGTTGACGTGATGAGTAATAGGAAAAGTTAAAATTAACAGGGAAAGAATTTGACATTCTAAAGTAAATGCCTGAAGGATTGTTGAGATTCAATCAAGAATTGAATAGATTTAAATAAGACAATATCATCTAAATTTAGACGTTATAGAAGTTATGAAAACCAGTGATAACAGGACTTAAACATTATAGGACTCAGGACGGAGGCAAGAGATGGTTAGACTGATAAAATGATGTGCCTTATAACCAAGGGGAAGGTTTAGAATAATTTTGATTGTTATACACATATAGACTTGTTAGAACAAACTAATACACAATGTTTGTAAAGCACCACATGAGCAGGTGTGAGAGATTGAGTTTGAAACTCACCTGAAGCACATATAGAAGATTAGCACATATTACATTAGATGTGTGACTTTATTCAGGTCACACCCACAGAGGAGATGTGAAATTATTAATTATGTGAAGAATTCTAAGTTGTGAACTGACCCTTATGGCCAGCTCAACGGGGGAATTATTGAGATAATTATTATTGTTTGATGTATTTGTATTGCACACACACACACACACGCGCGCACACGTGGAGACCAAACATTTAGAGTTTGAGACATTTAGAGTTTGAAACTTTTAGAGTTTGAAACTTTTAGAGTTTGAAACATTTAGAGTTTGAAACAAATGGTGGTAAAACAGATAGGTTTGGCAGTGTCGGATTACAGACACAGACACATGGGCCCAGCGCCGTGGAAGGAGGGGCTCAGCCAGGGATGTGACCACTGAACTGTGAAAGGTCAAGAGGTGACATTGCGGAGTGGAAGACAGACGCAATTCCATCTCTTCCTTGATTACATACTGGATTAGTGAACGTTGTAAACTATCTGGATTATTGAATTTTGTTTAAATGTAGTAGTTTGAGAAATGGGCAAAGCCATATCTCAAAAAGGAGGGATATGATACGTGTAAACAAATATTCCGAATCAATAATTACTAAAAAAAAAATTGTAAACAAGAAAACTGTTTGAAATACACTGAACTGTCGAAAAGACTTTGTTTATCACCACAGCAGAACGTGTTGGAGATGTGGTGTTTACAAAGACGAGCCAGGTGGACGAGCAAAGTGGACGGAGCCACACCGTGTCGTCCTCACACCGACCATTGGAGGGACGAGAACATGGGTGCTCTCATGGGAAAGTGAGAGAAATGTCTGGACAACACAGCGGCAGATCCATAACATCGCAGACGCAGGACTTCGTTTGTATGAGTTTTGTCCAGAGTCTACGGTAGAGTACGATACTCTGCTACGATGAACGAGAGCCAGAGGCTACGGTGCGCAGAGTACCATACTCTGTGGAAAAAGAATCAACAGTTATCATCATCACAGTGATGACGGTAATATGGGTGCTGAACACCTGTATTATACAATCGGGACAATCGATCAACATACACAACTGTGTATACCGGTTAATGGAATATAGAGGGAAGAAAATAAGTGATCAACATGAAAGGTTATGAAATGCATAATGTATAATGTACAATGTATAATTGGCATGACAGTAGCTGAAGAAACACAATGGCATATTATACAGCCACAGTTGTTTACACTAACTAAGAGAATTTTTTATCTGCTACAACATAACTACATGTAATGTTAATGAGATTATGAATTGAGATGGGAAATGTACCAGTTCATATGTGTCATAGGTGTGACCGAAGCGAGCAGCGGGAGGAGGTCTCTTAAGGAACCAAGAGAGGACGTGATATGGTGGTACGATGGTACGATGGTGATGTGGGGACACTTGTGGGACGTTGTGCCTATGTATCCCTTTTGTGGCCAGCCATGGTCATAACAAAGACCAGCATCACCCAGAACCATACCGCAGGGTCAAGGTCGAGAGGTTAGTGGACAATCTGGTTCCAGTAGCACCTGATACTACGTATTTGATTCTATTGGGGTGTCCAGAGAGGTCCCTGACGAGTCAAACTGACTGACCAGAGAGCAGCGGGTTTAAGGGCTTTCCGCTTGTACTTCTATATTTCCCATCACACCGCACAAAATTATAGACAAGATAAATTGTCTGTTTGTCAAATTACAGAGATTGACCAATCTGACTCAAAATTTAGGACAGTAATGCTGTAGAAATGTTGTGGGCCGAGAGAAAAGAAGTGTGTTCAATGTTGAGAACTGTGCATAACTTTTTGTGTGTAAAAGTGTCATTTTAACACCAATATGAAAGACATGTTGAAAACTGAAAAGAGTAATGTGTTTGGCATATGAGACAGTGACTAATGCTTTGATAAACAGGAGGGAAATGTGATAAAATGTGAATATATGATTATATTTCTGTGATGTATTTTATCTGCATAATAGTGATATTGTATCTGCATCATTAGTCTAAGAGAAGAACGGGTGTGTGACAAACTGCATTTGTTTGTGAAGGTATCATAAAGATGGGCCAAAGGATGTTTACCCTAGGGGGGGTGATAACCCAGAGGAGTCTGGGTAATGTTTACCCAAGGCTTTATCTCTACGGAAAAATACCAAGTGCCTTGATGTGAGGCTGACCAATGAGAAATGTGACCCGCCTATTCCAGAATATCTAATAAAACCAACCAGCATGGGAAAAAACGGTGTGAGACGCGGGGGTGAGACGCAGGAGGGTCAGCCAGGCTCCTTACAACGGCCTGGCTGACACAGTCCCCGCGTTTTCTCCCATGCATGCCACACAAATGTCTGACGTTTCTGTATCGTTTCATATTCTAGGTTGAATTGTGTTCTCTATGTGTTAAGGAATAGCATCGGTGTATGTCTAATTCCATGTCATATAACATACACTTCACATGTTTAAATTATACAAGTCATATAACATACACTTCATATGTTTAGATTATACAAGTCATATAACATACACTTCACATGTGACACATCAGTGGCTCTTTTGTAGAACAATTATCATTTAGTTTTTTTGGTCATAACAAAACAGACATTTTATAAATTCAAAATACTGATTCTACACTGTTTACTTTTAGTCGAGGCACAAGTTATTATTAAAATACCTTTTGCTTTGGACACTCTGTGTCTGTAGTGACCTGCAGTGACCTGCAGTGACCTGTAGTGACCTGCAGTGACCTGCAGTGACCTGTAGTGACCTGCAGTGACCTGTAGTGACCTGCAGTGACCTGCAGTGACCTGTAGTGACCTGCAGTGACCTGTAGTGACCTGTAGTGACTTGCAGTGACCTGTAGTGACCTGCAGTGACCTGTAGTGACCTGCAGTGACCTGCAGTGACCTGTAGTGACCTGCAGTGACCTGTAGTGACCTGCAGTGACCTGTAGTGACCTGCAGTGACCTGTAGAGCTCTGGTCAGCACAGACAGACTAAACTCACTGGTCAGCACTGAAGATGAGAAAGATACTCATTAGAACATTGATATATTCTGCACATTTAACAGAGAAAAGCTGGAATATGTTATTGACACATTTACATTTCGCTCTGTAACACAAAAGTTCCTCTTTTCACATTAATTTTTAAAGCTAGAACCAAAAGTCATTTGCTTATTTATAAGTTTAAACCTTAGAAGTTAGAACATAACTGACATGTTTGCTAAATCTCTACATGTTCCATGGAAGTAAATCCATAACATTCCTATAGAAAACACGCGTGTGCTTTGCTGTTTAAACACGTCATTATTAAATATGTAATAAAACCTTAAATGTGGTCTCAGCCCCTGTAAGTACAGCACTGTCACTTTTACATACCTTTACATTTATATATGTAAGATATGACCCATTTCAGCAGGTTATATTTGAATTATTGGTTGTTTTTTATAGCACATCATACAAACATCACTTTATTTCCCTTCTTTCTCTAGTTTTCCTTGATCTGTGCTTAACCTTTTGTCTCTTAGAACATTTAGTAAGAGAAATAATGAGTTATTTATTTGCAGAAACACGAGCCATCACAACGTGTTGTTGCATCTTTGTGTAGCTAAACTTTAGCTTACGTTAGCTCGTGTTAGCTCGTGTTAGCTCGTGTTAACTTGTGTTAACTGTGTAATCGTTGTTTTACACTTCACATGGAACGATGTGTGAAACGTGAGGAATGACATGCAAACAACTTACTTATTTTTTAAGTATTTTAGAAACAGTTGAAGAGTGAAATTCCTTCTATTTTATTTTTAGACTAAAAACAATTTCGCATGTTTGGTCATTTTAGAGGCCGAACTCCTGAAATGGTCCGACCAAAAGGCTGCATTCTACGGAGTGGCCACTACTCAATTTGGAGCCAGAGGCAGAGGGGGCGTGGCCTATCCAGATCATATAATACATCCATGGGCTAGACATGTAACTGGTTTATCCACGGTCAGTCACATATATTTATGAGATAGAGATAATAGATCAACTCAAAGCAGTAATAAAAACACTACACACTTGGTATTTATATGATTAATTTAGACATAGTTTGTATTTAATAGAAATAAAATATAATCTTATCTTTCTTTTCTCATTATGTTCACCAGTCACATGACCCACTGCTGTCACAATACTACGTGTTAAACAAGTATGAAAACAATCAAACCCAAAACCGTCCTTAAATGCATGTTGTTGTTCTGACTCATCATCATCATGGAATCTGAAGTCAAGTGATCACGTCATCAAATCAAATCTAATCAATTTATTTTTGTAAGGCCCAAAATCACAATAACAGTCGCCTCTGAGGGCCACAGGGAGAAATGAATCAACAATGTCTGTGGTGGCGAGGGACGATGTCCCAGGGTCCTCTGTCCTTAGACTCTCCTTCTCGGCCAGGAAAAACTACAAAAAAACCTCTTTGGGAAAAAAGCGTAGAAACCTGGAGGAGTTCCAGTGAAGGAGAGATCCGACTCTCACAGACGGACAGACGGACACGAGGAGACTGGAGCTGGAGCCACTCTTCAGGCAGATGAGGGACCGTCTGAGTCGAGCTGGAGCCACTCTTCAGGCAGATGAGGGACCGTCTGAGTCGAGCTGGACCCACTCTTCAGGCAGATGAGGGACCGTCTGAGTCGAGCTGGAGCCACTCTTCAGGCAGATGAGGGACCGTCTGAGTCGAGCTGGAGCCACTCTTCAGGCAGATGAGGGACCGTCTGAGTCGAGCTGGACCCACTCTTCAGGCAGATGAGGGACCGTCCACACGGGGCAGGGACCACTTCACCAGGGGAGGGGCATCTGGGTCCACAGGTCCTCAGGAGTGAGAGAAAGAAAAGAAGGCGGTGAACAGTTTGCAAGTGGAATCAAAAATAAATATTGTTTGATAGCATAAGTAGTCAGAAGAAGAAGAGGATAGTGCTCAAGCTGTCATACTTCCCCCAGCACAGTTACTCCTAGGGCAGCATAGCTAAAGCTGTGGGTTTATGTTTCTGTTCCTAACTAGTCTGACCATAAACGATTTTGAAGAGGAACGTTTTAAGCCTGGACTTAAATGAAGAGACTGTGTCAGCATATTTAACATGGGTCGGAGCTGATTCCATAACACAGGGGCTTGGGAGCTAAACGCTCTACCTCCTACAGTACTTTTAGAGACTCTTGGGACCACCAGAAGGCTCTACCTCCTACAGTACTTTTAGAGACTCTTGGGACCACCAGAAGGCTCTACCTCCTACAGTACTTTTAGAGACTCTTGGGACCACCAGAAGGCTCTACCTCCTACAGTACTTTTAGAGACTCTTGGCACCACCAGAAGAGAGTGAAGAGCTCTGTTTGGATGATATGGCTCTATAGCATCTTTGAGGTAGGATGGGGCCATGTCATTTATGGCTTTGTAGGTCAAGAGTAGAATTTTGAATGTGATTCTAAACTGGACAGGAGCCAGTGAAGAGACTCCAGCACCGGCGTAATGTGCTCTCTTCTTTTTGTTCCTGTTAGTAATATTGCTGCTGCATTTTACAACAGGTTCAACAGGTTTAGTTGACGTGACAGTGCAGGGTGTGACACGTAGTTATATAAAAGCTGTAAATAAAAGTGTTTATCATTGTTATTATTTTATTATTTACTTCTGTACCAACTCTGTGTTGCAACAATGGAATTTCCCCATTGTGGGACAAATAAAGGCTCATCTTATCTTATCTTATCTTATGTTTTCTCAGCTCGATCCCAATGATTTGACATTTCTCAAACACACTTAAATGTTTTCCATGACCACGGGATTTGTCTTTCCACGTGGATGTTCCAGAAATTAGAATCAGTTGAGTTTAAATACTGAAAGATCATCACCTGCAGCAGTTCTCCAGTAGGAGGCGCCACTTACTCTATTTGCTCAGTCCTAGTCTCCACTTTGTCTTGAGAAGTTCTTATTATTTTTCCTGTATTCAAAGTGGAGCTTTTGTGTTGTTGTTTCATAAAAATGGAGACAAATCAAGAAACTTTAACCTTGAACTGATGATGTTTGTGTTTTTGTTTCCAACTGGAGTTTGACCTCAATTTACTCTTCGTCAAATGACAATGTCGACATTTAGAGGTCAACGTCAGATTCTCTGGAACAAATAAACAAAGATGAAGACAATAAAACGTTGATGCTTCAGTGACTCAGAGACTGAAGACCTGAAGGGTGCAGCTCACGGCTGTTGTGTTTTTGGGTGTGTTGGTTTTATTACATGTGAACTATTAATAAACAAAGGCAGATTCCAGAGTCAGGCTCAAACTCTGACACTTCCTCCTGAGATCTGCTCCATCACGACCTGAGACTGGCTTTAACACTCATGGAGTGACGCTTTCTTTTCTACACTTCTGTTGTTGCCACTCTTCATTGCACTGTATTGTTTTAGGCTGATGCTTTTGTCTTGCCTTTTGATTTGAAAGTACTTTGGGCGTTTTAAATATAAATATAACATATGAAGGCTCATTGAGTGACACCACTGGGTTGCCGGTTCCATTCCTGTGGGAGGGATGTTTCTGATTAATAAAAAAGAATGAATCTTTCAAACTACGAAACTAATAAAAGTCCCAGGTCCAGTTTGCCCCAAGTCACATCAACACTTTTGTGCTATTGGCTCCTGAAACAAGAGAGGGGCACAAGTCAATTCTGTGTTGGCCCCTGTGTTGGCCCCTGTGTTGGTCCTCCTGACAGGGCCGGCCCAGCCTATAAGCGAACTAAGCAGCCGCGTAGGGCCCCGAGGCGTTAATAGGGGCCCCAATCTGGCAACCCGTCTTATGAGAAGTGCAAGCGCAGCGTGCGCCACTAGTGTAGTAGCGCTGCTGGCGCGGCAGCGCACACAGCGGTAACATATAACGCACAAACCGCATTTATTTGTAATGACAATCTGGCAACCAAGACACCAAACCTGCTCTGATTGGGCAACTTCATTGTGCGCGAGCAGAAGAGCAAAACATAAACACAACACAACGTGGTCCCTGCGTGGTCCTCATGTCCAGAGGAATATATCCCCATATATAATATCTGACTGAATATATCCAGTCAGAGATGAGCGGGTTTGAGTTTGCGTCCCTCTCTCTCACATCACCATGTGTCAGATCAATCGTGACTCGTGATGTCTGTTTGACTTTGACTTCTTAAAGTGCAATGAGAGGAACGTAAAGGTTTATGCACGTCAGGTCCATCAGCCAATCACATCGCAGCATTGTTTCACACAGAGTCCAGTGTGTGATGTTCTGATCAGAACAAACATTTATATTGTAATTCACTTTTAATAGAGCAATAAAACATTTCAATTTATTTAAAAAGCATCATTAGACTATTTGTTATAAATTATAATAAATTGATAGTGAAAAATAACCAGACATATTATAATTACGTCTGTTATAGAATAATACTATATATTTTTATACAAAAGTGGCAAAGTTGCAGAAACACAGTCTCTTCACTAGAGCGAGGTTTGGACCTTCACTTCTCGTTCTGTTCATTCTCTGGGAATAACATGTTTGTTTTATCAGTGTTAATTGTTAATCAAGCAATGCTTATGCCATTTGTTTAATTTAATATAACTTGTTTTGTCACTTTGGCAAGAAGGAACAGTTGGGAGCAGTAAAAGATAAATTAGTAAGGATAACTATTACTTTTACATTTTCAGTTAAAATGAATCAATTTGATCATAATTATTTTTCATAGCCAATATTGCCAAGAGACCAGATGTGGTGCTTGCAAAAAGTCTCCATGTCCTGGTCCCACCTGGACTGAACATTGACAGGCAGACCCATCTATCCTATTGCACTACATAACTTTATACCTTCATATTTCATTATGTATATTACATGCCGTTTAGTGCGCAGTGTTCAATGTTTTGCTGTTTGTGTTGCACTGAATCACCTGTGAATTCTCTTTGTCCACAAATGGCAATAAACCCTATTCTGATTCTGATTCTGATTCTGATTCTGATTCTGATTCTGATTCTTTGATGCTTCAGGGCCTTTTGTAATCCAAGTATCTCCATTTTAATATAGTAACTTCTAATTCTGATTCAAGTCCAGTTACCATCAATAACAACACTCCTCTTGAGTCTTGAGTGACAGCTGTAGGGGGAGGGGCTGTCAGTGTGACAGGGGGAGGGCTTATCTCAATGAGATGCAAATGAGCCCCGCCCCCTGTGACTCCGGGCTCACTCAGGTGAGAATCTTTAGAGGCCGTTTTCTCAGTGAAAGGTTTTGAGAGTTGTTTATATTCAAATGACCACAACTGACTCAAATATGATCAGATGTGAGTGAGACATCATTGTAGAGCTTTGAATTCACACTTTCAGAATCTGTTACTCAAAATGTCTCCGGCTAGACCAAGCCCCCGGAAGCCAAGATGGCCGCCATTGAAGCCTATGGAGCTGCTCATTGGCGCATGGCTCCAAAAAAGTGTTTTAGTTCCGCATTACTTCCTGAATACTGGTATAACTCCTCCCACTTTTGTGACGTCATCGCCGTGAGGCTTTGGGTCGGGAGCGAGCACGTCACAGCAGCGTGAACGACTGACAATCAGCGCAGACTTTCGGAATACTTCCACTTGTAATGGTCTATTTACGTAACATACAATGATAAATTATATCCATATATAAATATACAGGTGTCATGTTGTAAAGCTCTGATATTTAGGAGAATTATAAAGAAGTGTTAAGATAAAAAGTCTGGTTTTAATTGACAACGAATTACATTTAGAGGTGGAATAACGTCCTCATCATCATTGTTTGTATTGTTTTTGGTTTGGGTATTTATTTTGTTATTAACTTTTCAGTTATTAATTTACATAATATCATTTGGCCAATATGCAGATGTTTTTATCAAATGAGAAGAAATATAAAACACAATCATCGATTCTGTTACATAATGGAGTTAAGCAGTATTTAATTATATTCAGTTTCCTTATGTGTATTTTTGTATCATGTCAATCTTTAATAAATACAAAACACATTTGTTTATTAATGTATTGAATAAGAATAATGAACATGAATGAACTTGATGAATAAATGTAAATCTGATTATCACTACAAATACAATTTGATCTGCAATACTAATGGAACAAAACAATACAACAGACAAAAGATTAATACAACACAAGGAATCGAGTTTGATTTTAGCCACAGTTTGAGTTGAGTTTTAAAGCTACAATGTGGGACTGTTTTATTAAGAGGAGTTCTGGAGTCCGTGTTCTGTTTATTATTATTATTATTATTATTAGGCCCGAGCGCCACAAGCTGGCGAGAGGCCTATTAGTCTCGTAAGGCCGTGCAAAGCACGGATGCGAAAGTGCGCACGCAGTGCGCACGAAATCGAGCGCGAAGCGCTCGCCCACTTCCAAACACTCACTAACGCACTCCTTCACTCATGCACGCCCCGTGCATACTAATTAGTAGTAGGAAAATGGAACATTACCGTTGTAAACGGGCGAAGCCCGTGCAAAAGTGCGCACTAAACGAGCACTTTACATTCGTCATCCCCATATAAAGCACTAATTTGCGCTAAGTAGCTCACGAATACGTTCCCCATCTCTTGCATGTTCCGTGCATATAAACATGTAATGCAAAAATTTAACATTATTACTGTTTAGAGGGCAAAAAAGAGCAGAGCCCACTCAAAATTAACGAAAGTACCCGTCAGTGACCAGGGACCCACACCATGAAAATGTATAGTTTATGATATTTGAAAAATGGGAAACATTGTTTTCGCATCAAAATATTCTTCTTCTTCTCGGGACCAACCCCCCTATTTTTCACCCAGTGAACATTGACGAAAAGTCACAAAAATTTGCACACCTCTAAAAATCGTGCCTCTCCACATTCTGGCTATTTCCCTTTTCTAAAATAAAAAAAAAAAATTGGCGCGTCAGCGCCCCCAAATGTACCAAAAATGCATTGAGAGATAGGAAATGACCCAAAAAAAATCTGATCGTAGAATCATGAAATTTGGCGCAGAGGTAGATGGTGACAAGAGAAGCAAAAAATATTATTACGGCAACGCCGTCCGCCCAACCAAATGTCGGCCATATTGCTTCAAAAATGGCTAAACATGACTTCGGAGTTTTTCCAAACGTCGTACTTTTACGAACTCCTCTCAGGGCGTTGGCCCTAAAAAGCTGAAATTTGGTGAAAATGGTGCTGAGAAGTGGGACATCAAAAGTTATTCAAATGACTTTGACCCTGTCACGGTTTCTGTGGGTTTGGGTGAAGCCTCAAACTGTAGCTAGAATTTCAGAAATCTCCCGAATTTAACATTTCTGCCGTTTTTACAGATAAAGTCCGAATTGCGTCAAATTAGAATCAGTTGTTAAACTCTTTGCCCTAAACCCACTTGAGGTGAAATAAATTAATTTGGCGCCACAGCGCCCCCTACAGATTTTATATGGAGGTTAAATGTTTAGTTTTGCGAAATTATCTGAAATTTGACACACAACTCAATGTTGGCCCCATCAAATAAAAAAAAGTCAATGAGACCCATGTCATAATTGTTATGGCGTTGCCGTAGCGATGACCAAAACAACAAGTCCTGGTGATGGTGGCTCCTCCCACTTGAGGTCCTGGTGATGGTGGCTCCTCCCACTTGAGGTCCTGGTGATGGTGGCTCCTCCCACTTGAGGTCCTGGTGATGGTGGCTCCTCCCACTTGAGGTCCTGGTGTTGGTGGCTCCTCCCACTTGAGGTCCTGGTGATGGTGGCTCCTCCCACTTGAGGTCCTTGTGATGGTGGCTCCTCCCACTTGAGGTCCTGGTGTTGGTGGCTCCTCCCACTTGAGGTCCTGGTGATGGTGGCTCCTCCCACTTGAGGTCCTGGTGTTGGTGGCTCCTCCCACTTGAGGTCCTGGTGTTGGTGGCTCCTCCCACTTGAGGTCCTGGTGATGGTGGCTCCCACTTGAGGTCCTGGTGATGTTGGCTCCTCCCACTTGAGGTCCTGGTGATGGTGGCGCCTCCCACTTGAGGTCCTGGTAATGGTGGCTCCTCCCACTTGAGGTCCTGGTGATGGTGGCTCCTCCCACTTGAGGTCCTGGTGATGGTGGCTCCCACTTGAGGTCCTGGTGATGGTGGCTCCTCCCACTTGAGGTCCTGGTGATGGTGGCTCCTTCCACTTGAGGTCCTGGTGATGGTGGCTCCTCCCACTTGAGGTCCTGGTGATGTTGGCTCCTCCCACTTGAGGTCCTGGTGATGGTGGCTCCTCCCACTTGAGGTCCTGGTGATGGTGGCTCCTCCCACTTGAGGCCCTGGGGATGGCTCCTCCCACTTGAGGTCCTGGTGATGGTGGCTCCTCCCACTTGAGGTCCTTGGGATGGTGGCTCCTCCCACTTGAGGTCCTGTTTATGGTGGCTCCTCCCACTTGAGGCCCTGGGGATGGCTCCTCCCACTTGAGGTCCTGGTGATGGTGGCTCCTCCCACGTGAGGTCCTGGTGATGGTGGCTCCTCCCACTTGAGGTCCTGGGGATGGTGGCTCCTCCCACTTGAGGTCCTGGTGATGGTGGCTCCTTCCACTTGAGGCCCTGGGGATGGCTCCTCCCACTTGAGGTCCTGGTGATGGTGGCTCCTCCCACTTGAGGTCCTGGTGATGGTGGCTCCTCCCACTTGAGGCCCTGGGGATGGCTCCTCCCACTTGAGGTCCTGTGATGGTGGCTCCTCCCACTTGAGGTCCTGGTGATGGTGGCTCCTCCCACTTGAGGTCCTGGTGATGGTGGCTCCTCCCACTTGAGGTCCTGGTGATGGTGGCTCCTCCCACTTGAGGTCCTGGTGATGGTGGCTCCCACTTGAGGTCCTGGTGATGGTGGCTCCTCCCACTTGAGGTCCTGGTGATGGTGGCTCCTCCCACTTGAGGTCCTGGTGATGGTGGCTCCTCCCACTTGAGGTCCTGGTGTTGGTGGCTCCTCCCACTTGAGGTCCTGGTGATGGTGGCTCCTCCCACTTGAGGTCCTGGTGTTGGTGGCTCCTCCCACTTGAGGTCCTGGTGATGGTGGCTCCTCCCACTTGAGGTCCTGGGGATGGTGGCTCCTCCCACTTGAGGTCCTGTTTATGGTGGCTCCTCCCACTTGAGGCCCTGGGGATGGCTCCTCCCACTTGAGGTCCTGGTGATGGTGGCTCCTCCCACTTGAGGTCCTTGTGATGGTGGCTCCTCCCATCTCAGGTCCTGATGATGGTGGCTCCGCCCACTTGAAGTCCTGGTGATGGTGGCTCCTCCCACTTGAGGTCCTTGTGATGGTGGCTCCTCCCATCTCAGGTCCTGATGATGGTGGCTCCGCCCACTTGAAGTCCTGGTGATGGTGGCTCCTTCCACTTGAGGCCCTGGGGATGGCTCCTCCCACTTGAGGTCCTGGTGATGGTGGCTCCTCCCACTTGAGGTCCTGGGGATGGTGGCTCCTCCCACTTGAGGTCCTGTTTATGGTGGCTCCTCCCACTTGAGGCCCTGGGGATGGCTCCTCCCACTTGAGGTCCTGGTGATGGTGGCTCCTCCCACTTGAGGTCCTGTTTATGGTGGCTCCTCCCACTTGAGGTCCTGGTGATGGTGGCTCCTCCCACTTGAGGTCCTGGTGATGGTGGCTCCTCCCACTTGAGGCCCTGGGGATGGCTCCTCCCACTTGAGGTCCTGGTGATGGTGGCTCCTCCCACTTGAGGTCCTGGTGATGGTGGCTCCTCCCACTTGAGGTCCTGGTGATGGTGGCTCCTCCCACTTGAGGTCCTGGGGATGGTGGCTCCTCCCACTTGAGGTCCTGGGGATGGTGGCTCCTCCCACTTGAGGTCCTGGTGATGGTGGCTCCTCCCACTTGAGGTTCTGGGGATGGTGGCTCCTCCCACTTGAGGTCCTGGGGATGGTGGCTCCTCCCACTTGAGGTCCTGGGGATGGTGGCTCCTCCCACTTGAGGTCCTGGTGATGGTGGCTCCTCCCACTTGAGGTCCTGGTGATGGTGGTGCTGAGGTGGGGGGGGTCTTGTGTTGGATGTGCAATATAATCTTTGTCAATATTTGTTATCGCTTAATTGGACCCAGAATACCATTAACATTAAAATATTCATAAACTTCCAGATGCCATTGTATGAACCATGTTGAAATAATTCTTGTAATTCTACTTCTGTTGCACAGCTCTCAAACACAACACACAAACATAGTAACCACAACAACTGAACAAAATAGAACAAACAAATGGCAAAAAAAACAGATCATGCCAAAAAATGTGCAGCTCGCAGTCTGATCCAAGAAGAGGTCAAAGGGCGGAGGGAAAACGGTTTTATCGGTACAAAAGGCCTTCTTGTGCGCTAAATGTTTTCACCTGAGCATTTACAAACTAAATTGGAACACACCGACCCACATCGGGCAAATACTCATGTCTCCAGTCCAGGGCCCTCATTTATAAAGCCCGGTACGCACAGAACGAAGCACAAAATGTGCGTACGCATTTTTTCACGCAAGGTGTGAAAAAATACACACCATTTTGAGGAGAAAATGAGGCGACTTCCTCACAAACTCTGGAGCTCGTGTTGAAGCTGTGCAAGGTTTGGGAAGAGGTGAAATAGCGAGACACATGGCAGGTCGGTCAAATGGACCAATAAGAATAAAGCTCATCATATCAAGCAGCAAAAAGGATCATCTACTCCCCGCAAATAAATGAACAGTTGCGCGGTGTCTGTGGCATCTGTGCGGTGCCGTGCTGGGCAATAAGCTTAGCGACTTCATAACTTGCGTACGATGTGTAGCTCTGACGTTTGGTCTCATAGTGATGACGACGGACATTATACTCTTTCATCACAGCAACATCTTCATTACAAATCAAACAGACACACTTTCTTCTACACTCACTTTCTGGTTACTTGCGGTAAACGTTTTTCTTTACTTAGTTTCGTTTCTGTGGCTGGCTCCATCTAGTGTTGAAACTGAGAAGTGCAACAGAGTTGTGCTCAAGCTTCTTGTGCAGGCCATATTCAATTATATTTTCAGAATTTGCTGCGGGCCTATAAAAACTGGCCCGCGGGCCGGAGTTTGGACACCCCTGCAAGTTTAGTGTCTCCATCTCAGAGAATTTCCTCTTTTTCCGTCTTTTCTCCTCCGGTCCGTGGCACCAATTCTTACCCATATGAATTTGCTAAATAATAATTAATTGTTTTAATTAATTTTGCAGTTAAAGCACTCAAAACATCCAAACACTATAATCATATATTACCTAAACATTTACACATTTATATATTTATATACCGGTTGCTGTAACATTGGCACCACCACTGGACAGAGGAAACCAGCGTCCTAGACCGAGGCCCAGCCCAACTAGTACCAGCGCCGAGGACAAAGGCACGGGCCAAGCCAACACCGGACCGTCCCCAATAACCCGTGCCGGAGCCAGTATAAAAAACACAACGCTAAACTCAAGAGAGCGCCTTTATTCTGCATCAAGGAATCCACTCGATTGTCTCGCCCAAAAAAGCACGGAGATTGGCATCAAGCCTCTTACCCAGCGTTAAAGCCGAGCTGGGACTCCAGCACCGCACTATACCTAACCCTATACATATACATATACACTGACATATACCTAAGTATATGTCAGTGTATATGTAAGTGTATATGTATATATATAGGGTTAGGTATATGTAAGTGTATATGTATATATATAGGGTTAGGTATATGTAAGTGTATATGTAAGTGTATACTTAAGTGTATATTGTGATCTGTCCTTTTCCTCTGTGTCTACTGCGTTGTATCAATGAAATTTCCCCATGTGTGGACAATAAAGGAATATCTTATCTTATCTTATCTTATATATATAGGGTTAGGTATATGTAAGTGTATATGTAAGTGTATATGTATATATATAGGGTTAGGTATATGTAAGTGTATATGTATAGGGCTAATATATCCCCTATACATATACAAATACATATACATATACAAATACACATACAAATACATATTCCTATACACTTACATATACACTTACATATACCTAACCCTATATATATACATATACACTTACATATACACTTACATAATACATATACACTTACATAATATATATACACTTACATATGCCTATACATACACATACACATTTCTTCTTTAATTTAGCTGCCTTAAGTAAAATAGTTTAAAGTTACTTATTATATGGGCCATTTTCATAGGATGGAATTTACAAAATATAGCTTCTTATTTGTGGGAGATTATATTCTAGCTTGAGTTGAGAGAAAGATTTTAGGTTCCCACCAGAGAAGAGGTGCTAGATCTTCTGTACGCCTCCAGAGTAGAGAGTTAGAAATTAATATAGTTCCACTATTACAAAGTATAAAGGGCAGGAGAAGCAGAGGTGCTCCTCAGAACACCAGGAGAAGCAGAGGTGCTCCTCAGAACACCAGGAGAAGCAGAGGTGCTCCTCAGGACACCAGGAGAAGCAGAGGTGCTCCTCAGAACACCAGGAGAAGCACACCTCAGAACACCAGGAGAAGCAGAGGTGCTCCTCAGAACACCAGGAGAAGCAGAGGTGCTCCTCAGAACACCAGGAGGAGCAGAGGTGCTCCTCAGAACACCAGGAGAAGCAGAGGTGCTCCTCAGAACACCAGGAGAAGCAGAGGTGCTCCTCAGAACACCAGGAGAAGCAGAGGTGCTCCTCAGAACACCAGGAGAAGCAGAGGTGCTCCTCAGGACACCAGGAGAAGCAGAGGTGCTCCTCAGAACACCAGGAGAAGCAGAGGAACCAAATCAAGTGATCAAATATTTTAACAAAAATGAAAAAAGAGAGAATAGACATTTTATATTTACAAGAGACACATTTGAAAGACATTGAAAACAAAAAGTAACCAATTTTGTTCTAAAACATCAGACAGATGCAAACATAGAAGGGAAGTTGCAAAATATATTTCAAAGCAAATAGTTTTCAAACAGACTTTTGAATGTAAAGATAAAGAGGGCAGATATGTACTGATAAAAGGAACTATTCATGGAAAGGTTTTGTCTCTGCTGAATGCTCCACCAGGGGGCGATATCACCTTCAATACAGTATGATGGACCTGATTGTAAAACACTCTGAGAGAACCCTAATCTGTGGAGGCGACTGGAATCTCCACATTCAACCCACATTGGCCGTGTCGAGCTCCAGAGGCTGAACAATGAAAAATAAGTTTCATCAAATAAAGAAGAATATATGATACCTTAAAAGAATGGAACAAATACTCCCACATTTAATTCACAACGATCAGACAGGATTTATAATTTATTTTTATTAATAGTTTGTTAAATATTTTAAAACATTTAAATAAATTAAAGGTGCCATAACATGCTTTTGTCACGTTTGGTAGTCTATCCTAAGTGTATAATTGATAATAATAAGTGTTGTGCAACACCCTTAACATAATAGTTAAGAAATATCACCCAGACCTTGGACCCCCTCACCAACCCGGAAATGCAGACGGCTTGGTTTGATATTCACCCCCACCCTTGCGAAGAGCCATCTGGCTCCCCCGCTCAACCCGTGACGTAGTCTCAGAGCGCGTGTGTGCCCCGCCCACCCGTGACGTAGTCTCAGCGAGAGCGTGTGTGCCCCGCCCACCCGTGACGTAGTCTCCATAGAGAGCGTGTGTGCCCCGCCCAACCCGTGACGTAGTCTCAGAGCGTGTGTGCCCCGCCCACCCGTGACGTAGTCTCCATAGAGAGCGTGTGTGCCCCGCCCACCCGTGACGTAGTCTCAGAGCGTGTGTGCCCCGCCCACCCGTGACGTAGTCTCAGAGCGCTTGGTGACGCGTGCTTGTGGTTATGACGCTGTCTTGCAGCCTCCGCCCGTCAGTTTGGAGATTGGAGGAAAGGAGATAGTCTGTACTATAGCTAAACACTGCGGGAATCAATAGCAATGTAAGAAGGTTAAAAGCTCTGAAAAGTCGATTTAGCATGTTATGGGACCTTTAATAAATACATTTGAATTTGCAGTGTAATAAATGTCTTTCAGATCCGGGTCCACCTCGGCCTCAGGGCCTCACTGGTCAACACAAACTTTCAACATTTCAATCAAATAATACTCATCATACACACAGAGCACAGAGCTTACAACATGAATGTTAAAAAGACGTCTTGTGTCAAATACAACTCTGATCTTCTAATGTGAATGTTTAGAAGATAAGTGCGAGGACGAGAGCGAGAACCTGGAGCAGAAGCAGAGACGAGACTGAAGAGGCGCCTGGAAAACACACAAAACATGTTCAACTAAAAGACAAAAACAAATGTGGAAACACAAGCACACAGACCAACACTGTACCTGCAGTAGTGCTAGTAGTAGTAGTAGTAGGTGCTGCAGTAGTAGTAGTAGGTGCTGCAGTAGTAGTAGTAGGTGCTGCAGTAGTAGTAGTAGGTGCTGCAGTAGTAGTAGTAGGTGCTGCAGTAGTAGTAGAAGGTGCTGCAGTAGTAGTAGTAGTAGGTGCTGCAGTAGTAGTAGTAGGTGCTGCAGTAGTAGTAGTAGTAGGTGCTGCAGTAGTAGTAGTAGTAGGTGCTGCAGTAGTAGTAGTAGGTGCTGCAGTAGTAGTAGTAGTAGGTGCTGCAGTAGTAGTAGTGGGTGCTGCAGTAGTAGTAGTAGGTGCTGCAGTAGTAGTAGAAGGTGCTGCAGTAGTAGTAGTAGTAGGTGCTGCAGTAGTAGTAGTAGGTGCTGCAGTAGTAGTAGTAGTAGGTGCTGCAGTAGTAGTAGTAGTAGGTGCTGCAGTAGTAGTAGTAGGTGCTGCAGTAGTAGTAGTAGGTGCTGCAGTAGTAGTAGTAGTAGGTGCTGCAGTAGTAGTAGTGGGTGCTGCAGTAGTAGTAGTAGTAGGTGCTGCAGTAGTAGTAGTAGTAGGTGCTGCAGTAGTAGTAGTGGGTGCTGCAGTAGTAGTAGTAGGTGCTGCAGTAGTAGTAGTAGGTGCTGCAGTAGTAGTAGCAGGTGCTGCAGTAGTAGTAGTAGGTGCTGCAGTAGTAGTAGTAGTAGGTGCTGCAGTAGTAGTAGTAGTAGGTGCTGCAGTAGTAGTATAAGGTGCTGCAGTAGTAGTAGTAGTAGGTGCTGCAGTAGTAGTATAAGGTGCTGCAGTAGTAGTAGTAGGTGCTGCAGTAGTAGTAGTAGGTGCTGCAGTAGTAGTATAAGGTGCTGCAGTAGTAGTAGTAGTAGGTGCTGCAGTAGTAGTAGTAGGTGCTGCAGTAGTAGTAGTAGTAGGTGCTGCAGTAGTAGTAGTAGTAGGTGCTGCAGTAGTAGTAGGTGCTGCAGTAGTAGTAGTAGGTGCTGCAGTAGTAGTAGTAGGTGCTGCAGTAGTAGTAGTAGGTGCTGCAGTAGTAGTGGTCAGGGGGTTACAGTTGGCGGTGGTGCAGCAGGTTGGAGTTCCTTGGACAGTTCCAACGTCGATGAGCAGAGGAGACGAGGAGAGTGCGGCTGCTGCAGCACAAATGTTTCCTGAGGCGCAGCCATGAGCCGGGACCTGAGTTGAGCCACCTTTTGGAATCACTGCAAGAAAACACACAAGAAAGTCAACAAAACTCTGCAGGTGTCCAGCTCCGTCCCTGCAGCTGTCCAGCTCCTTCCCTGCAGGTGTCCAGTTCTGTCCATGCAGGTGTCCAGCTCCGTCCATGCAGGTGTCCAGCTCCTTCCCTGCAGGTGTACAGCTCTGTCCCTGCAGGTGTACAGATGTTACTGACCGTCAGAGCTGAAGCAGTAGCCCTCCAGGGCGTTGCAGGTCAGTGCTGTGCTGCAGGTGCCGGTCAAAGGGTCACAGCTGAAGCATTGTAGGCTCCCAGGGCCCGGAGTGGACGGAGCTGAAAGTGAAAAAGTTCAGAAGTCAGACAGGGGCCAACACAAGGGTCAACACAGGGGCCAACACAAGGGTCAACACAGGGGCCAATACAGGGGCCAACACAGGGGCCTTCTGCACATAGAACACCAGGATGACTCACCGGCTGCGTCTGCAGTGTTGCAGTTGTCGCTGCTGCAGCAAACGGCTTTGGCCAAAACGTTGGAAGTTCCAACATTCAGAGAAAAGTCCTGGGTTATGGAGAATGGACAAAGGCTGGACACAGCACAACCTTTGACTTTCTTTGTGGAGATGCTCGGGCCGGAGAATGTGGCGGAGGTGGCTGTGATGGAAAGAACAGTGTTCAGAATCAGAGGAAATATATAAATAAATGATTAAATATTGTATACATACTTTGGATGAAGGCAGAGACACATTGCACCTCTCCATTTTGACACGGTTTCAACGTTGTACTCACACAGTTTGAGTCACTCGGATCAGAACATGTCGTACAGGAAAGGCCCGCAACTGCAACAAAGCCGGGTTAAACCAGGACTAAACTAGGACTGAACCAGGACCAGACCATGACTAAAGCAGGTCTAAACCAGGACTGTAGCAGATCTTACCTGAGTTGATGGACAGGGCGATGGTTAAAGCCAGAGAAAGGAGCAGAGTGGTCTTCATGTTTTGAGTGTGCTGCAGAGGTGTGGGAATCCTCTCTCCTGTTTCACCTGAGGCTCTTCTGAAAACCTTCTGTGGATCTGAGGCTCTCCATCAGTTAATATAACTACGTGTCACACCCTGCACTGTCACGTCAACTAAACCTGTTGACGTGATCACTTGACTTCAGATTCCATGATGATGATGAGTCAGAACAACAACATGCATTTAAGGACGGTTTTGGGTTTGATTGTTTTCATACTTGTTTAACACGTAGTATTGTGACAGCAGTGGGTCATGTGACTGGTGAACATAATGAGAAAAGAAAGATAAGATTATATTTTATTTCTATTAAATACAAACTATGTCTAAATTAATCATATAAATACCAAGTGTGTAGTGTTTTTATTACTGCTTTGAGTTGATCTATTATCTCTATCTCATAAATATATGTGACTGACCGTGGATAAACCAGTTACATGTCTAGCCCATGGATGTATTATATGATCTGGATAGGCCACGCCCCCTCTGCCTCTGGCTCCAAATTGAGTAGTGGCCACTCCGTAGAATGCAGCCTTATGGTCGGACCATTTCAGGAGTTCGGCCTCTAAAATGACCAAACATGCGAAATTGTTTTTAGTCTAAAAATAAAATAGAAGGAATTTCACTCTTCAACTGTTTCTAAAATACTTAAAAAATAAGTAAGTTGTTTGCATGTCATTCCTCACGTTTCACACATCGTTCCATGTGAAGTGTAAAACAACGATTACACAGTTAACACAAGTTAACACGAGCTAACACGAGCTAACACGAGCTAACGTAAGCTAAAGTTTAGCTACACAAAGATGCAACAACACGTTGTGATGGCTCGTGTTTCTGCAAATAAATAACTCATTATTTCTCTTACTAAATGTTCTAAGAGACAAAAGGTTAAGCACAGATCAAGGAAAACTAGAGAAAGAAGGGAAATAAAGTGATGTTTGTATGATGTGCTATAAAAAACAACCAATAATTCAAATATAACCTGCTGAAATGGGTCATATCTTACATATATAAATGTAAAGGTATGTAAAAGTGACAGTGCTGTACTTACAGGGGCTGAGACCACATTTAAGGTTTTATTACATATTTAATAATGACGTGTTTAAACAGCAAAGCACACGCGTGTTTTCTATAGGAATGTTATGGATTTACTTCCATGGAACATGTAGAGATTTAGCAAACATGTCAGTTATGTTCTAACTTCTAAGGTTTAAACTTATAAATAAGCAAATGACTTTTGTTTTTTTTAAATTAATGAATGTGAAAAGAGGAACTTTTGTGTTACTGAGCGAAATGTAAATGTGTCAATAACATATTCCACTTTTTACAACATTATAAATCGATGTTCTAAGGATTATTTTTCTCATTTTCTCCAGAGTGAAGCAGCCGTCCAGAGCAGTGAGTTTAGTCTGTCTGTGCTGACCAGAGCCCTACAGCTCACTACAGGTCACTGCAGGTCACTGCAGGTCACTACAGGTCACTACAGGTCACTGCAGGTCACTGCAGGGCACTGCAGGTCACTACAGGTCACTACAGGTCACTACAGGTCACTGCAGGTCACTACAGCTCACTACAGGTCACTACAGGGCACTGCAGGTCACTACAGATCACTAGAGGTCACTGCATGTCACTACAGGTCACTACAGGTCACTGCAGGTCACTACAGGCCACTGCAGGTCACTACAGATCACTAGAGGTCACTGCATGTCACTACAGGTCACTACAGGTCACTGCAGGTCACTACAGGCCACTGCAGGTCACTACAGGTCACTGCAGGGCACTGTAGGTCACTACAGGTCACTGCAGGTCACTGCAGGGCACTGCAGGTCACTGCAGGTCACTGCAGGTCACTACAGCTCACTACAGGTCACTGCAGGTCACTACAGGTCACTGCAGGTCACTGCAGGGCACTGTAGGTCACTGCAGGTCACTGCAGGTCACTACAGGTCACTACAGGTCACTACAGGTCACTGCAGGGCACTGCAGGTCACTACAGGTCACTACAGGTCACTACAGCTCACTACAGGTCACTACAGGTCACTGCAGGTCACTACAGGTCACTGCAGGTCACTGCAGGGCACTGTAGGTCACTACAGGTCACTGCAGGTCACTACAGGTCACTACAGCTCACTACAGGTCACTACAGGTCACTGCAGGTCACTACAGGTCACTACAGCTCACTACAGGTCACTACAGGTCACTGCAGGTCACTACAGGTCACTACCGCTCACTACAGGTCACTACAGGTCACTGCAGGTCACTACAGGTCACTGCAGGTCACTGCAGGGCACTGTAGGTCACTACAGGTCACTGCGGGTCACTACAGGTCACTACAGCTCACTACAGGTCACTACAGGTCACTGCAGGTCACTACAGGTCACTACAGCTCACTGCAGGTCACTACAGGTCACTGCAGGTCACTACAGGTCACTACAGGTCACTACAGCTCACTACAGGTCACTGCAGGTCACTACAGGTCACTGCAGGTGACTACAGCTCACTACAGGTCACTGCAGGTCACTACAGGTCACTGCAGGTCACTACTGCTCACTGCAGGTCACTGCAGGTCACTACAGGTCACTACAGCTCACTACAGGTCACTACAGGTCACTGCAGGTCACTACAGGTCACTGCAGGTCACTGCAGGGCACTACAGGTCACTGCAGGTCACTACAGGTCACTACAGCTCACTACAGGTCACTACAGCTCACTACAGGTCACTACAGGTCACTGCAGGTCACTACAGGTCACTACAGGTCACTACAGGTCACTACAGGTCACTACAGGTCACTACAGCTCACTACAGGTCACTACAGGTCACTACAGGTCACTACAGCTCACTACAGGTCACTACAGGTCACTGCAGGTCACTGCAGGTCACTACAGGTCACTACAGGTCACTACAGGTCACTACAGCTCACTACAGGTCACTACAGGTCACTGCAGGTCACTGCAGGTCACTGCAGGGCACTGTAGGTCACTGCAGGTCACAGGTCACTGCAGGGCACTGCAGGTCACTACAGGTCACTACAGGTCACTGCAGGTCACTACAGGTCACTGCAGGTCACTACAGGTCACTACAGGTCACTGCAGGTCACTGCAGGTCACTACAGGTCACTACAGGTCACTGCAGGTCACTACAGGTCACTGCAGGTCACTGCAGGTCACTACAGGTCACTGCAGGTCACTGCAGGTCACTACAGGTCACTGCAGGTCACTGCAGGTCACTACAGACACAGAGTGTCCAAAGCAAAAGGTATTTTAATAATAACTTGTGCCTCGACTAAAAGTAAACAGTGTAGAATCAGTATTTTGAATTTATAAAATGTCTGTTTTGTTATGACCAAAAAAACTAAATGATAATTGTTCTACAAAAGAGCCACTGATGTGTCACATGTGAAGTGTATGTTATATGACTTGTATAATCTAAACATATGAAGTGTATGTTATATGACTTGTATAATCTAAACATGTGAAGTGTATGTTATATGACATGTATAATTTAAACATGTGAAGTGTATGTTATATGACATGGAATTAGACATACACCGATGCTATTCCTTAACACATAGAGAACACAATTCAACCTAGAATATGAAACGATACAGAAACGTCAGACATTTGTGTGGCATGCATGGGAGAAAACGCGGGGACTGTGTCAGCCAGGCCGTTGTAAGGAGCCTGGCTGACCCTCCTGCGTCTCACCCCCGCGTCTCACACCGTTTTTTCCCATGCTGGTTGGTTTTATTAGATATTCTGGAATAGGCGGGTCACATTTCTCATTGGTCAGCCTCACATCAAGGCACTTGGTATTTTTCCGTAGAGATAAAGCCTTGGGTAAACATTACCCAGACTCCTCTGGGTTATCACCCCCCCTAGGGTAAACATCCTTTGGCCCATCTTTATGATACCTTCACAAACAAATGCAGTTTGTCACACACCCGTTCTTCTCTTAGACTAATGATGCAGATACAATATCACTATTATGCAGATAAAATACATCACAGAAATATACTCATATATTCACATTTTATCACATTTCCCTCCTGTTTATCAAAGCATTAGTCACTGTCTCATATGCCAAACACATTACTCTTTTCAGTTTTCAACATGTCTTTCATATTGGTGTTAAAATGACACTTTTACACACAAAAAGTTATGCACAGTTCTCAACATTGAACACACTTCTTTTCTATCGGCCCACAACATATCTACATGGCTATATTATTGTCCTAAATTTTGAGTCAGATTGGTCAATCTCTGTAATTTGACAAACAGACAATTTATCTTGTCTATAATTTTGTGCGGTGTGATGGGAAATATAGAAGTACAAGCGGAAAGCCCTTAAACCCGCTGCTCTCTGGTCAGTCAGTTTGACTCGTCAGGGACCTCTCTGGACACCCCAATAGAATCAAATACGTAGTATCAGGTGCTACTGGAACCAGATTGTCCACTAACCTCTCGACCTTGACCCTGCGGTATGGTTCTGGGTGATGCTGGTCTTTGTTATGACCATGGCTGGCCACAAAAGGGATACATAGGCACAACGTCCCACAAGTGTCCCCACATCACCATCGTACCATCGTACCACCATATCACGTCCTCTCTTGGTTCCTTAAGAGACCTCCTCCCGCTGCTCGCTTCGGTCACACCTATGACACATATGAACTGGTACATTTCCCATCTCAATTCATAATCTCATTAACATTACATGTAGTTATGTTGTAGCAGATAAAAAATTCTCTTAGTTAGTGTAAACAACTGTGGCTGTATAATATGCCATTGTGTTTCTTCAGCTACTGTCATGCCAATTATACATTGTACATTATACATTATGCATTTCATAACCTTTCAAGTTGATCACTTATTTTCTTCCCTCTATATTCCATTAACCGGTATACACAGTTGTGTATGTTGATCGATTGTCCCGATTGTATAATACAGGTGTTCAGCACCCATATTACCGTCATCACTGTGATGATGATAACTGTTGATTCTTTTTCCACAGAGTATGGTACTCTGCGCACCGTAGCCTCTGGCTCTCGTTCATCGTAGCAGAGTATCGTACTCTACCGTAGACTCTGGACAAAACTCATACAAACGAAGTCCTGCGTCTGCGATGTTATGGATCTGCCGCTGTGTTGTCCAGACATTTCTCTCACTTTCCCATGAGAGCACCCATGTTCTCGTCCCTCCAATGGTCGGTGTGAGGACGACACGGTGTGGCTCCGTCCACTTTGCTCGTCCACCTGGCTCGTCTTTGTAAACACCACATCTCCAACACGTTCTGCTGTGGTGATAAACAAAGTCTTTTCGACAGTTCAGTGTATTTCAAACAGTTTTCTTGTTTACAATTTTTTTTTTAGTAATTATTGATTCGGAATATTTGTTTACACGTATCATATCCCTCCTTTTTGAGATATGGCTTTTCCCATTTCTCAAACTACTACATTTAAACAAAATTCAATAATCCAGATAGTTTACAACGTTCACTAATCCAGTATGTAATCAAGGAAGAGATGGAATTGCGTCTGTCTTCCACTCCGCAATGTCACCTCTTGACCTTTCACAGTTCAGTGGTCACATCCCTGGCTGAGCCCCCCTTCCACGGCGCTGGGCCCCCCCTGTGTGTCTGTAATCCGTCTATGTGTCTGTAATCCGACACTGCCCTAACCTATCTATTTTAACACCATTTGTTTCAAACTCCAAATGTTTCAAACTCTAAATGTTTCAAACTCTAAAAGTTTCAAACTCTAAATGTCTCAAACTCTAAATGTTTGGTCTCCACGTGTGCGCGCGTATGTATGTGTGTGTGTGTGTGTGTGTGTATGTATGTATGTGTGTGTGTGTGTGTGTGTGTGTGTGTGTGTGTGTGTGTGTGTATGTATGTGTGTGTGCGTGTGTGTGTGTGTGTGATTCAAATACATCAAACAATAATAATTATCTCAATAATTCCCCCGTTGAGCTGGCCATAAGGGTCAGTTCACAACTTAGAATTCTTCACATAATTAATAATTTCACATCTCCTCTGTGGGTGTGACCTGAATAAAGTCACACATCTAATGTAATATGTGCTAATCTTCTATATGTGCTTCAGGTGAGTTTCAAACTCAATCTCTCACACCTGCTCATGTGGTGCTTTACAAACATTGTGTATTAGTTTGTTCTAACAAGTCTATATGTGTATAACAATCAAAATTATTCTAAACCTTCCCCTTGGTTATAAGGCACATCATTTTATCAGTCTAACCATCTCTTGCCTCCGTCCTGAGTCCTATAATGTTTAAGTCCTGTTATCACTGGTTTTCATAACTTCTATAACGTCTAAATTTAGATGATATTGTCTTATTTAAATCTATTCAATTCTTGATTGAATCTCAACAATCCTTCAGGCATTTACTTTAGAATGTCAAATTCTTTCCCTGTTAATTTTAACTTTTCCTATTACTCATCACGTCAACCCTCCCCCTGAGGTGTTGCTGTCAGTGTCCCTGTGATCCGTAAAGATAACAACATCTGCTCCATCCTGAGTCCTCCAGATTCTTTGCCAGTCAATAGCCCCTTATCTCTGACTATCTTTTATGACTTGGTGTCCTTTGCCTTTAGTTAATGACACACAGTCATGTCTTTCCTGGGAGGGCATTGGACGTCACTATTTAACTTATTCCCTCACTTACGTCTACATGCAATACGAGGTTTCCTCATGATAATACAAATAAATAAGTTACTGATATAACTTTTACTATCACTTTACTTACTGCCCGTTCTACTTTTATGTCCAAAAACTTCAGTAGTCACTCATTTGCCCACATTATCACTTACAGGCCTGTGCCTGTATTTGATTCTAAATTTAAAAACACTTCTGTCTTTTCGTCCTGTACTTTCATCTAGTCATGCATTAAGTCCAAAAAGATCATTTTCGTCAAGTCCAATAATAAAACAAAACAAAACAAAACGTAGGTTTGTTCTGTGCACTCAAAAAACACGACTTTTGTCTTCTATGTCGGGGACAGGAAGTGTCCTGTCTGTGGTCACATTCCCCAAAAGTATTGGCCATCTATAAAAATCTGAATTCATCTTCATCTCCTATCAAGTTTAATACAATCTTTATAATTGATTGTTGTCAATCAAACAAAACCCTTAAAATTTGTTCTACAGAGCTCTCAATAACTAAAAATTTAAAACCAGCTGAGTTTAGTTTTACTTATTTCATCAGTTCAGAGCATCCTCTGAACTGCTTTCCCTTCTCCTGCCTTGTTGACCCCCCCTTATCTCCCCCTCTCTGCCACGTCATCTGAGCACGCTGGAAGTCTCCCTCCAAAATCCTCTTATGACTTTTCCTTTTACAGTTTGGGGTGATAATTTTGGCATTATTTGGTCTCGGTCGTCTGAGAGAAATGCTACTTGCTTTACAGTCACGTTCAATGTCAAGCTTCTAGAGAAAATTCCTTATTAGATTCCTCCGGAGGGTGCACAGTGGCAAAGGCGGATAGCGCTCTTGCCTCCCAAGAAGGAGATCATGGGTTCGATTCCCGGACCAGACCAACATCACATGATCTCTCTGGGTGGAGTCTGCATGTTCTCCCTGTGTTACCGTGGGTTCTCTCCGGGTTCTCCGGCTTCCTCCCACCGTCCAAAGACATGCATGTGTTAGGTAAAATTGGTGACTCTAAATTGGCCCTAGTGAATGAATGTGAGTGTGAACTGTCTGTCTCTGTGTTGGCCACTGTCCAGGGTGTACCCCGCCTAAGGCCCGAAGTCACTGGGATAGGCTCCAGTCACCCGCGACCCCAAAAGGGACCAAGCGGTAGAAAATGGATGGATGGATGGATTCCTCCGGACATAAACGTGGTGTTTAAGCAAATTTTAGATCTCTCAGAATAACGCCTTGTGACCCTTGTATGGTTAATTGTGATTCACACTTGTTAGTTAATCACTATTAATCCTCATTCACACATTCACACTTCTCTCTTACTTACTTCGCTCGTGCACAGCGCTTACATTCACTCATATTTCCTCAGTAATATGAAACTGGGTATTTCCTCAGTAATACCTAACTGCCTTGCTTTATGTGAGAAACTTATCTCGTCCATAAGCCTACAATATTTTTCCAGTAAATATCAAACTAATGCATAAAAACGTTTTATGGCTAACTCTTTTTCACACACAAAATTTTGTCTGACCTTCTTTGTCGCCTGTGTTCTCCTGCTGCTTCGAAACGACGCGCTCTCCTCGCGGAGAATGAGGTGCGATGGGCCGCCACGGGAAAAGTGGACTTCCTTTAGCTGTGCACAGACTTCACCGATTCACCCGTCAATCTCCGCGAAGGGGCTGCTTGTCGTCCGGCTCGATAGGACCAGAAAATGTCATGGAATTAGACATACACCGATGCTATTCCTTAACACATAGAGAACACAATTCAACCTAGAATATGAAACGATACAGAAACGTCAGACATTTGTGTGGCATGCATGGGAGAAAACGCGGGGACTGTGTCAGCCAGGCCGTTGTAAGGAGCCTGGCTGACCCTCCTGCGTCTCACCCCCGCGTCTCACACCGTTTTTTCCCATGCTGGTTGGTTTTATTAGATATTCTGGAATAGGCGGGTCACATTTCTCATTGGTCAGCCTCACATCAAGGCACTTGGTATTTTTCCGTAGAGATAAAGCCTTGGGTAAACATTACCCAGACTCCTCTGGGTTATCACCCCCCCTAGGGTAAACATCCTTTGGCCCATCTTTATGATACCTTCACAAACAAATGCAGTTTGTCAAACACCCGTTCTTCTCTTAGACTAATGATGCAGATACAATATCACTATTATGCAGATAAAATACATCACAGAAATATACTCATATATTCACATTTTATCACATATATGACTTGTATAATCTAAACATGTGAAGTGTATGTTCTATGACTTGTATAATCTAAACATATGAAGTGTATGTTATATGACTTGTATGTCATATATAATATATATAACATATATGTTGTTGACAGAAGACTGCGTAGCCATGGAAACAAAGTCTTGTTAAATACTGAGATATTCAGTATTTAACGCAATAATGTCACATTCATGTGCATATAACTGATGTAAAAAGAGTGTTTATTTTACCATTATTATTAGTATTATTTTGTCTTACGCTGTTTTTATTTTATCTTTATCTTTATTTCCCCCCTCCATTCCTTATTAAGGTATGAGAGGTTCTGTCTATAGGAGTTTTTGTTTATAAGAGTTCTTCTATTAAGATCGATCTATTAAGAGTGTTTTTTAAACTTCCTATAAGTTATCTGTCCTTCTCCTCTATCTACTGCGTTGCAACAACGACATTTCCTCATGTGTGGACAATAAAGGATTATCTTATTTTATTCAGTTTGTTCTATTTGACTTATACAGGTTGTTTTATCATTGTTAATATTTTTATGTTGCACTGAATCACCAAAGCAAGTTCCACTGTTTGTGAATTCTGTTCTTTGACAATGGCAATACATTTTCTGATTCTATTAATGATAATAATAATGAACAGTACAGACTCCAAAACTCCTTAATAAGGGACTCCCACATTGTAGCTTTAAAACTCATTGTAGCTTTAAAACTCAACTAAAACTGGCTAAAATCAATTTATCATTTGTAGTGATAATCAGATTTGCATTTATTGAACAAGTTCATTCATGTTCATTATTCTTATTCAATACATTAATAAACAAATGTGTTTTGTATTTATTAAAGATTGACATGATACAAAAATACACACAAGGAAACTGAATATAATTAAATACTTCTTAACTCAATTATGTAACAGAATCGATGATTATATTTTATATTTCTTCTCATCTGATTAAAAAAAAATGCATATTGGCCAAATGATATTATGTAAATAAATAACTGAAAAGTTAATAACAAAATAAATACCCAAACCAAAAACTACAGAAAATGATGAGGACGTTATTCCACCTCTAAATGTAATTCATTGTCATTAAACCAGACTTTTTATCTTAACACTTCTTTATAATTCTCCTAAATATCAGAGCTTTACAACATGACACCTGTATATTTATATATGGATATAATTTATCATTGTATGTTACGTAAATAGACCATTACAAGTGGAAGTATTCCGAAAGTCTGCGCTGATTGTCAGTCGTTCACGCTGCTGTGACGTGCTCGCTCCCGACCCAAAGCCTCACGGCGATGACGTCACAAAAGTGGGAGGAGTTATACCAGTATTCAGGAAGTAATGCGGAACTAAAACACTTTTTTGGAGCCATGCGCCAATGAGCAGCTCCATAGGCTTCAATGGCGGCCATCTTGGCTTCCGGGGGCTTGGTCTAGCCGGAGACATTTTGAGTAACAGATTCTGAAAGTGTGAATTCAAAGCTCTACAATGATGTCTCACTCACATCTGATCATATTTGAGTCAGTTGTGGTCATTTGAATATAAACAACTCTCAAAACCTTTCACTGAGAAAACGGCCTCTAAAGATTCTCACCTGAGTGAGCCCGGAGTCACAGGGGGCGGGGCTCATTTGCATCTCATTGAGATAAGCCCTCCCCCTGTCACACTGACAGCCCCTCCCCCTACAGCTGTCACTCAAGACTCAAGAGGAGTGTTGTTATTGATGGTAACTGGACTTGAATCAGAATTAGAAGTTACTATATTAAAATGGAGATACTTGGATTACAAAAGGCCCTGAAGCATCAAAGAATCAGAATCAGAATCAGAATCAGAATCAGAATCAGAATCAGAATCAGAATCAGAATCAGAATCAGAATAGGGTTTATTGCCATTTGTGGACAAAGAGAATTCACAGGTGATTCAGTGCAACACAAACAGCAAAACATTGAACACTGCGCACTAAACGGCATGTAATATACATAATGAAATATGAAGGTATAAAGTTATGTAGTGCAATAGGATAGATGGGTCTGCCTGTCAATGTTCAGTCCAGGTGGGACCAGGACATGGAGACTTTTTGCAAGCACCACATCTGGTCTCTTGGCAATATTGGCTATGAAAAATAATTATGATCAAATTGATTCATTTTAACTGAAAATGTAAAAGTAATAGTTATCCTTACTAATTTATCTTTTACTGCTCCCAACTGTTCCTTCTTGCCAAAGTGACAAAACAAGTTATATTAAATTAAACAAATGGCATAAGCATTGCTTGATTAACAATTAACACTGATAAAACAAACATGTTATTCCCAGAGAATGAACAGAACGAGAAGTGAAGGTCCAAACCTCGCTCTAGTGAAGAGACTGTGTTTCTGCAACTTTGCCACTTTTGTATAAAAATATATAGTATTATTCTATAACAGACGTAATTATAATATGTCTGGTTATTTTTCACTATCAATTTATTATAATTTATAACAAATAGTCTAATGATGCTTTTTAAATAAATTGAAATGTTTTATTGCTCTATTAAAAGTGAATTACAATATAAATGTTTGTTCTGATCAGAACATCACACACTGGACTCTGTGTGAAACAATGCTGCGATGTGATTGGCTGATGGACCTGACGTGCATAAACCTTTACGTTCCTCTCATTGCACTTTAAGAAGTCAAAGTCAAACAGACATCACGAGTCACGATTGATCTGACACATGGTGATGTGAGAGAGAGGGACGCAAACTCAAACCCGCTCATCTCTGACTGGATATATTCAGTCAGATATTATATATGGGGATATATTCCTCTGGACATGAGGACCACGCAGGGACCACGTTGTGTTGTGTTTATGTTTTGCTCTTCTGCTCGCGCACAATGAAGTTGCCCAATCAGAGCAGGTTTGGTGTCTTGGTTGCCAGATTGTCATTACAAATAAATGCGGTTTGTGCGTTATATGTTACCGCTGTGTGCGCTGCCGCGCCAGCAGCGCTACTACACTAGTGGCGCACGCTGCGCTTGCACTTCTCATAAGACGGGTTGCCAGATTGGGGCCCCTATTAACGCCTCGGGGCCCTACGCGGCTGCTTAGTTCGCTTATAGGCTGGGCCGGCCCTGTCAGGAGGACCAACACAGGGGCCAACACAGGGGCCAACACAGAATTGACTTGTGCCCCTCTCTTGTTTCAGGAGCCAATAGCACAAAAGTGTTGATGTGACTTGGGGCAAACTGGACCTGGGACTTTTATTAGTTTCGTAGTTTGAAAGATTCATTCTTTTTTATTAATCAGAAACATCCCTCCCACAGGAATGGAACCGGCAACCCAGTGGTGTCACTCAATGAGCCTTCATATGTTATATTTATATTTAAAACGCCCAAAGTACTTTCAAATCAAAAGGCAAGACAAAAGCATCAGCCTAAAACAATACAGTGCAATGAAGAGTGGCAACAACAGAAGTGTAGAAAAGAAAGCGTCACTCCATGAGTGTTAAAGCCAGTCTCAGGTCGTGATGGAGCAGATCTCAGGAGGAAGTGTCAGAGTTTGAGCCTGACTCTGGAATCTGCCTTTGTTTATTAATAGTTCACATGTAATAAAACCAACACACCCAAAAACACAACAGCCGTGAGCTGCACCCTTCAGGTCTTCAGTCTCTGAGTCACTGAAGCATCAACGTTTTATTGTCTTCATCTTTGTTTATTTGTTCCAGAGAATCTGACGTTGACCTCTAAATGTCGACATTGTCATTTGACGAAGAGTAAATTGAGGTCAAACTCCAGTTGGAAACAAAAACACAAACATCATCAGTTCAAGGTTAAAGTTTCTTGATTTGTCTCCATTTTTATGAAACAACAACACAAAAGCTCCACTTTGAATACAGGAAAAATAATAAGAACTTCTCAAGACAAAGTGGAGACTAGGACTGAGCAAATAGAGTAAGTGGCGCCTCCTACTGGAGAACTGCTGCAGGTGATGATCTTTCAGTATTTAAACTCAACTGATTCTAATTTCTGGAACATCCACGTGGAAAGACAAATCCCGTGGTCATGGAAAACATTTAAGTGTGTTTGAGAAATGTCAAATCATTGGGATCGAGCTGAGAAAACATAAGATAAGATAAGATAAGATGAGCCTTTATTTGTCCCACAATGGGGAAATTCCATTGTTGCAACACAGAGTTGGTACAGAAGTAAATAATAAAATAATAACAATGATAAACACTTTTATTTACAGCTTTTATATAACTACGTGTCACACCCTGCACTGTCACGTCAACTAAACCTGTTGAACCTGTTGTAAAATGCAGCAGCAATATTACTAACAGGAACAAAAAGAAGAGAGCACATTACGCCGGTGCTGGAGTCTCTTCACTGGCTCCTGTCCAGTTTAGAATCACATTCAAAATTCTACTCTTGACCTACAAAGCCATAAATGACATGGCCCCATCCTACCTCAAAGATGCTATAGAGCCATATCATCCAAACAGAGCTCTTCACTCTCTTCTGGTGGTGCCAAGAGTCTCTAAAAGTACTGTAGGAGGTAGAGCCTTCTGGTGGTCCCAAGAGTCTCTAAAAGTACTGTAGGAGGTAGAGCCTTCTGGTGGTCCCAAGAGTCTCTAAAAGTACTGTAGGAGGTAGAGCCTTCTGGTGGTCCCAAGAGTCTCTAAAAGTACTGTAGGAGGTAGAGCCTTCTGGTGGTGCCAAGAGTCTCTAAAAGTACTGTAGGAGGTAGAGCGTTTAGCTCCCAAGCCCCTGTGTTATGGAATCAGCTCCGACCCATGTTAAATCTGCTGACACAGTCTCTTCATTTAAGTCCAGGCTTAAAACGTTCCTCTTCGAAATCGTTTATGGTCAGACTAGTTAGGAACAGAAACATAAACCCACAGCTTTAGCTACGCTGCCCTAGGAGTAACTGTGCTGGGGGAAGTATGACAGCTTGAGCACTATCCTCTTCTTCTTCTGACTACTTATGCTATCAAACAATATTTATTTTTGATTCCACTTGCAAACTGTTCACCGCCTTCTTTTCTTTCTCTCACTCCTGAGGACCTGTGGACCCAGATGCCCCTCCCCTGGTGAAGTGTCCCTGCCCCGTGTGGACGGTCCCTCTTCTGCCTGAAGAGTGGGTCCAGCTCCAGTCTCCCTCGTGGTCCGTCTGTGAGAGTCGGATCTCTCCTTCACTGGAACTCCTCCAGGTTTCTACGCTTTTTTCCCAAAGAGGTTTTTTTGTAGTTTTTCCTGGCCGAGAAGGAGAGTCTAAGGACAGAGGACCCTGGGACATCGTCCCTCGCCACCACAGACATTGTTGATTCATTTCTCCCTGTGGCCCTCAGAGGCAGCTGTTATTGTGATTTTGGGCCTTACAAAAATAAATTGATTAGATTTGATTTGATGACGTGATCACTTGACTTCAGATTCCATGATGATGATGAGTCAGAACAACAACATGCATTTAAGGACGGTTTTGGGTTTGATTGTTTTCATACTTGTTTAACACGTAGTATTGTGACAGCAGTGGGTCATGTGACTGGTGAACATAATGAGAAAAGAAAGATAAGATTATATTTTATTTCTATTAAATACAAACTATGTCTAAATTAATCATATAAATACCAAGTGTTTAGTGTTTTTATTACTGCTTTGAGTTGATCTATTATCTCTATCTCATAAATATATGTGACTGACCGTGGATAAACCAGTTACATGTCTAGCCCATGGATGTATTATATGATCTGGATAGGCCACGCCCCCTCTGCCTCTGGCTCCAAATTGAGTAGTGGCCACTCCGTAGAATGCAGCCTTTTGGTCGGACCATTTCAGGAGTTCGGCCTCTAAAATGACCAAACATGCGAAATTGTTTTTAGTCTAAAAATAAAATAGAAGGAATTTCACTCTTCAACTGTTTCTAAAATACTTAAAAAATAAGTAAGTTGTTTGCATGTCATTCCTCACGTTTCACACATCGTTCCATGTGAAGTGTAAAACAACGATTACACAGTTAACACAAGTTAACACGAGCTAACACGAGCTAACACGAGCTAACGTAAGCTAAAGTTTAGCTACACAAAGATGCAACAACACGTTGTGATGGCTCGTGTTTCTGCAAATAAATAACTCATTATTTCTCTTACTAAATGTTCTAAGAGACAAAAGGTTAAGCACAGATCAAGGAAAACTAGAGAAAGAAGGGAAATAAAGTGATGTTTGTATGATGTGCTATAAAAAACAACCAATAATTCAAATATAACCTGCTGAAATGGGTCATATCTTACATATATAAATGTAAAGGTATGTAAAAGTGACAGTGCTGTACTTACAGGGGCTGAGACCACATTTAAGGTTTTATTACATATTTAATAATGACGTGTTTAAACAGCAAAGCACACGCGTGTTTTCTATAGGAATGTTATGGATTTACTTCCATGGAACATGTAGAGATTTAGCAAACATGTCAGTTATGTTCTAACTTCTAAGGTTTAAACTTATAAATAAGCAAATGACTTTTGGTTCTAGCTTTAAAAATTAATGTGAAAAGAGGAACTTTTGTGTTACAGAGCGAAATGTAAATGTGTCAATAACATATTCCAGCTTTTCTCTGTTAAATGTGCAGAATATATCAATGTTCTAATGAGTATCTTTCTCATCTTCAGTGCTGACCAGTGAGTTTAGTCTGTCTGTGCTGACCAGAGCTCTACAGGTCACTGCAGGTCACTACAGGTCACTGCAGGTCACTACAGGTCACTGCAGGTCACTGCAGGTCACTACAGGTCACTGCAGGTCACTACAGGTCACTGCAAGTCACTACAGGTCACTACAGGTCACTGCAGGTCACTACAGGTCACTGCAGGTCACTACAGGTCACTGCAGGTCACTGCAGGTCACTACAGGTCACTGCAGGTCACTGCAGGTCACTACAGACACAGAGTGTCCAAAGCAAAAGGTATTTTAATAATAACTTGTGCCTCGACTAAAAGTAAACAGTGTAGAATCAGTATTTTGAATTTATAAAATGTCTGTTTTGTTATGACCAAAAAAACTAAATGATAATTGTTCTACAAAAGAGCCACTGATGTGTCACATGTGAAGTGTATGTTATATGACTTGTATAATCTAAACATGTGAAGTGTATGTTATATGACATGTATAATTTAAACATGTGAAGTGTATGTTATATGACATGGAATTAGACATACACCGATGCTATTCCTTAACACATAGAGAACACAATTCAACCTAGAATATGAAACGACACAGAAACGTCAGACATTTGTGTGGCATGCATGGGAGAAAACGCGGGGACTGTGTCAGCCAGGCCGTTGTAAGGAGCCTGGCTGACCCTCCTGCGTCTCACCCCCGCGTCTCACACCGTTTTTTCCCATGCTGGTTGGTTTTATTAGATATTCTGGAATAGGCGGGTCACATTTCTCATTGGTCAGCCTCACATCAAGGCACTTGGTATTTTTCCGTAGAGATAAAGCCTTGGGTAAACATTACCCAGACTCCTCTGGGTTATCACCCCCCCTAGGGTAAACATCCTTTGGCCCATCTTTATGATACCTTCACAAACAAATGCAGTTTGTCACACACCCGTTCTTCTCTTAGACTAATGATGCAGATACAATATCACTATTATGCAGATAAAATACATCACAGAAATATACTCATATATTCACATTTTATCACATATATGACTTGTATAATCTAAACATGTGAAGTGTATGTTCTATGACTTGTATAATCTAAACATATGAAGTGTATGTTATATGACTTGTATGTCATATATAATATATATAACATATATGTTGTTGACAGAAGACTGCGTAGCCATGGAAACAAAGTCTTGTTAAATACTGAGATATTCAGTATTTAACGCAATAATGTCACATTCATGTGCATATAACTGATGTAAAAAGAGTGTTTATTTTACCATTATTATTAGTATTATTTTGTCTTACGCTGTTTTTATTTTATCTTTATCTTTATTTCCCCCCTCCATTCCTTATTAAGGTATGAGAGGTTCTGTCTATAGGAGTTTTTGTTTATAAGAGTTCTTCTATTAAGATCGATCTATTAAGAGTGTTTTTTAAACTTCCTATAAGTTATCTGTCCTTCTCCTCTATCTACTGCGTTGCAACAACGACATTTCCTCATGTGTGGACAATAAAGGATTATCTTATTTTATTCAGTTTGTTCTATTTGACTTATACAGGTTGTTTTATCATTGTTAATATTTTTATGTTGCACTGAATCACCAAAGCAAGTTCCACTGTTTGTGAATTCTGTTCTTTGACAATGGCAATACATTTTCTGATTCTATTAATGATAATAATAATGAACAGTACAGACTCCAAAACTCCTTAATAAGGGACTCCCACATTGTAGCTTTAAAACTCATTGTAGCTTTAAAACTCAACTAAAACTGGCTAAAATCAATTTATCATTTGTAGTGATAATCAGATTTGCATTTATTGAACAAGTTCATTCATGTTCATTATTCTTATTCAATACATTAATAAACAAATGTGTTTTGTATTTATTAAAGATTGACATGATACAAAAATACACACAAGGAAACTGAATATAATTAAATACTTCTTAACTCAATTATGTAACAGAATCGATGATTATATTTTATATTTCTTCTCATCTGATTAAAAAAAATGCATATTGGCCAAATGATATTATGTAAATAAATAACTGAAAAGTTAATAACAAAATAAATACCCAAACCAAAAACTACAGAAAATGATGAGGACGTTATTCCACCTCTAAATGTAATTCATTGTCATTAAACCAGACTTTTTATCTTAACACTTCTTTATAATTCTCCTAAATATCAGAGCTTTACAACATGACACCTGTATATTTATATATGGATATAATTTATCATTGTATGTTACGTAAATAGACCATTACAAGTGGAAGTATTCCGAAAGTCTGCGCTGATTGTCAGTCGTTCACGCTGCTGTGACGTGCTCGCTCCCGACCCAAAGCCTCACGGCGATGACGTCACAAAAGTGGGAGGAGTTATACCAGTATTCAGGAAGTAATGCGGAACTAAAACACTTTTTTGGAGCCATGCGCCAATGAGCAGCTCCATAGGCTTCAATGGCGGCCATCTTGGCTTCCGGGGGCTCATGTCGAGGGGCTCATGTCGAGGGGCTCATGTCGAGGGGTTCATGTCGGAGGCTCATGTCGAGGGGCTCATGTCGGGGGCCTCATGTCGGGGGCTCATGTCGAGGGGCTCATGTCGAGGGGCTCATGTCGAGGGCCTCATGTCGGGGGGTCATGTCGAGGGGCTCATGTCGGGGGGCTCATGTCGAGGGGCTCATGTCGAGGGGCTCATGTCGAGGGCCTCATGTCGGGGGGTCATGTCGAGGGGCTCATGTCGAGGGGCTCATGTCGGGGGCTCATGTCGGGGGGCTCATGTCGGGGGCTCATGTCGAGGGGCTCATGTCGAGGGGCTCATGTCGAGGGGCTCATGTCGGGGGCTCATGTCGGGGGGGCTCATGTCGAGGGGCTCATGTCGAGGGGCTCATGTCGAGGGGCTCATGTCGGGGGGCTCATGTCGAGGGGTTCAGGTCGGGGGGCTCATGTCGGGGGGCTCATGTCGAGGGGCTCATGTCGAGGGGTTCAGGTCGGGGGGCTCATGTCGGGGGGCTCATGTCGAGGGGCTCATGTCGAGGGGTTCAGGTCGGGGGGCTCATGTCGAGGGGCTCATGTCGAGGGGCTCATGTCGGAGGCTCATGTCGGGGGGTTCATGTCGAGGGCTCATGTCGGGGGGCTCATGTCGGGGGGTTCATGTCGAGGGGCTCATGTCGGGGGGTTCATGTCGGGGGGTTCATGTCGGAGGCTTCATGTCGGGGGCTCATGTCGAGGGCTCATGTCGGGGGGCTCATGTCAGGGGTTCATGTCGAGGGGCTCATGTCGGGGGGCTCATGTCGAGGGGTTCAGGTCGGGGGGCTCATGTCGAGGGGCTCATGTCAGGGGCTCATGTCGAGGGGCTCATGTCGAGGGTTTCAGGTCGGGGGGCTCATGTCGAGGGCCTCATGTCGAGGGGCTCATGTCGAGGCGTTCAGGTCGGGGGGCTCATGTCGAGGGGCTCATGTCGGGGGCTCATGTCGAGGGCTCATGTCGAGGGGCTCATGTCGGGGGCTCATGTCGTGGGCTTATGTCGGGGGGTTCATGTCGGGGGCTCATGTCAGGGGTTCATGTCGAGGGGTTCATGTCGAGGGGCTCATGTCGAGGGGTTCAGGTCGGGGGGCTCATGTCGAGGGCCTCATGTCGAGGGGCTCATGTCGAGGGGTTCAGGTCGGGGGGCTCATGTCGAGGGGCTCATGTCGGGGGCTCATGTCGAGGGCTCATGTCGAGGGGCTCATGTCGGGGGGTTCATGTCGGAGGCTCATGTCAGGGGTTCATGTCGAGGGGCTCATGTCGGGGGGGCTCATGTCGGAGGCTCATGTCGGGGGGTTCATGTCGGAGGCTCAAGTCGAGGGCTCATGTCGAGGGGTTCATGTCGAGGGGCTCATGTCGAGGGGCTCATGTCGGGGGGTTCATGTCGAGGGGCTCATGTCGAGGGGCTCATGTCGAGGGGTTCATGTCGAGGGGCTCATGTCAAGGGGTTCAGGTCGGGGGGCTCATGTCGGGGGGCTCATGTCGAGGGGCTCATGTCGAGGGGTTCAGGTCGGGGGGCTCATGTCGAGGGGCTCATGTCGAGGGTCTCATGTCGGGGGCTCATGTCGAGGGGCTCATGTCGGGGGCTCATGTCGAGGGGTTCATGTCGGGGGGGTTCATGTCGAGGGGCTAATGTCGAGGGGTTCATGTCGGGGGGGCTCATGTCGGAGGCTCATGTCGGGGGCTCATGTCGAGGGGTTCATGTCGGGGGGGTTCATGTCGAGGGGCTCATGTCGGGGGGTTCATGTCGGGGGGTTCATATCGGAGGCTTCATGTCGGGGGGTTCATGTCGAGGGCTCATGTCGAGGGCTCATGTCGGGGGGTCATGTCGAGGGGCTCATGTCGAGGGGCTCGTGTCGGGGGGCTCATGTCGGGGGCTCATGTCGGGGGCTCATGTCGAGGGGCTCATGTCGAGGGGCTCATGTCGAGGGTTTTTTGTTGGGGGCTCATGTCGGGGGCTCATGTCGGAGGCTCATGTCGAGGGCCTCATGTCGGAGGCTCATGTCGTGGTCCTCATGTCGGGGGCTCATGTCGAGGGGCTCATGTCGAGGGGCTCATGTCGAGGGGCTCATGTCGAGGGCTTAATGTCGGGGGGCTCATGTCGAGGGGCTCATGTCGAGGGCCTCATGTCGGGGGGCTCATGTCGGGGGGCTCATGTCGGGGGGCTCATGTCGGGGGCTCATGTCGAGGGCTTCATGTCGGGGGGCTCATGTCGAGGGGCTCATGTCGAGGGCCTCATGTCGGGGGGCTCATGTCGGGGGGCTCATGTCGGGGGCTCATGTCGGAGGCTCATGTCGAGGGCTTCATGTCGGGGGCCTCATGTCGGGGGCCTCATGTCGGGGGCCTCATGTCGGGGGGCTCATGTCGAGGGGCTCATGTCGAGGGCCTCATGTCGGGGGTCTCATGTCGAGGGGCTCATGTCGAGGGGCTCATGTCGGGGGCCTCATGTCGAGGGGCTCATGTCGGGGGTTTATGTCGAGGGGCTCATGTCGAGGGGCTCATGTCGAGGGGCTCATGTCGAGGGCTCATGTCGGAGGCTCATGTCGAGGGGCTCATGTCGAGGGGCTCATGTCGGGGGGTCATATCGAGGGGCTCATGTCGAGGGGCTCATGTCGGGGGCCTCATGTCGAGGGGCTCATGTCGGGGGTTTATGTCGAGGGGCTCATGTCGAGGGGCTCATGTCGAGGGGCTCATGTCGAAGGGCTCATGTCGGGGGGCTCGTGTCGAGGGGCCTCATGTCGAGGGTTCATGTCGAGGGGCTCATGTCGAGGGGCTCATGTCAGGGGCTCATGTCGAGGGTTCATGTCGGGGGGGCTCATGTCGAGGGGCTTTTGTTGGGGGCTCATGTCGGGGGCTCATGTCGGGGGCCTCATGTCGGAGGCTCATGTCGAGGGGCTCATGTCGAGGGGCTCATGTCGAGGGGCTCATGTCGGGGGGTCATGTCGAGGGGCTCATATCGAGGGGCTCATGTCGGGGGGCTCGTGTCGAGGGGCCTCATGTCGAGGGTTCATGTCGAGGGGCTCATGTCGGGGGGCTCATGTCGAGGGGCTCATGTCGAGGGGCTCATGTCGAGGGCCTCATGTCGGGGGGTCATGTCGAGGGGCTCATGTCGAGGGGCTCATGTCGAGGGGCTCATGTCGGGGGGCTCATGTCGGGGGCTCATGTCGGGGGGCTCATGTCGGGGGCTCATGTCGAGGGGCTCATGTCGAGGGTTCATGTCGGGGGGGCTCATGTCGAGGGGTTCATGTCGGGGGCCTATTGTCGGGGGGCTCATGTCGAGGGGCTCATGTCGAGGGGCACATGTCGGGGGCTCATGTCGGGGGGGCTCATGTCGAGGGGCTCATGTCGAGGGGCTCATGTCGAGGGGCTCATGTCGGGGGGCTCATGTCGAGGGGCTCATGTCGAGGGGTTCAGGTCGGGGGGCTCATGTCGGGGGGCTCATGTCGAGGGGCTCATGTCGAGGGGTTCAGGTCGGGGGCTCATGTCGAGGGGCTCATGTCGAGGGGCTCATGTCGAGAGGCTCATGTCGGAGGCTCATGTCGGGGGGTTGATGTCGAGGGCTCATGTCGGGGGGCTCATGTCGGGGGGTTCATGTCGAGGGGCTCATGTCGGGGGGTTCATGTCGGGGGGTTCATGTCGGAGGCTTCATGTCGGGGGCTCATGTCGAGGGCTCATGTCGGGGGGCTCATGTCAGGGGTTCATGTCGAGGGGCTCATGTCGGGGGGCTCATGTCGAGGGGTTCAGGTCGGGGGGCTCATGTCAGGGGCTCATGTCGAGGGGCTCATGTCGAGGGGTTCAGGTCGGGGGGCTCATGTCGAGGGCCTCATGTCGAGGGGCTCATGTCGAGGCGTTCAGGTCGGGGGGCTCATGTCGAGGGGCTCATGTCGGGGGCTCATGTCGAGGGCTCATGTCGAGGGGCTCATGTCGGGGGCTCATGTCGTGGGCTTATGTCGGGGGGCTCATGTCAGGGGTTCATGTCGAGGGGTTCATGTCGAGGGGCTCATGTCGGGGGGCTCATGTCGAGGGGTTCAGGTCGGGGGGCTCATGTCGAGGGCCTCATGTCGAGGGGCTCATGTCGAGGGGTTCAGGTCGGGGGGCTCATGTCGAGGGGCTCATGTCGGGGGCTCATGTCAAGGGCTCATGTCGAGGGGCTCATGTCGGAGGCTCATGTCAGGGGTTCATGTCGAGGGGTTCATGTCGAGGGGCTCATGTCGGGGGGCTCATGTCGAGGGGTTCAGGTCGGGGGGCTCATGTCGAGGGCCTCATGTCGAGGGGCTCATGTCGAGGGGTTCAGGTCGGGGGGCTCATGTCGAGGGGCTCATGTCGGGGGCTCATGTCGAGGGCTCATGTCGAGGGGCTCATGTCGGGGGCTCATGTCGGGGGGTTCATGTCGGAGGCTCATGTCAGGGGTTCATGTCGAGGGGCTCATGTCGGGGGGGCTCATGTCGGAGGCTCATGTCGGGGGGTTCATGTCGGAGGCTCAAGTCGAGGGCTCATGTCGAGGGGTTCATGTCGAGGGGCTCATGTCGAGGGGCTCATGTCGGGGGGTTCATGTCGAGGGGCTCATGTCGAGGGGCTCATGTCGAGGGGTTCATGTCGAGGGGCTCATGTCAAGGGGTTCAGGTCGGGGGGCTCATGTCGGGGGGCTCATGTCGAGGGGCTCATGTCGAGGGGTTCAGGTCGGGGGGCTCATGTCGAGGGGCTCATGTCGAGGGTCTCATGTCGGGGGCTCATGTCGAGGGGCTCATGTCGGGGGCTCATGTCGAGGGGTTCATGTCGGGGGGGTTCATGTCGAGGGGCTAATGTCGAGGGGTTCATGTCGGGGGGGCTCATGTCGGAGGCTCATGTCGGGGGCTCATGTCGAGGGGTTCATGTCGGGGGGGTTCATGTCGAGGGGTTCATGTCGGGGGGTTCATGTCGGAGGCTTCATGTCGGGGGGTTCATGTCGAGGGCTCATGTCGAGGGCTCATGTCGGGGGGTCATGTCGAGGGGCTCATGTCGAGGGGCTCGTGTCGGGGGGCTCATGTCGGGGGGCTCATGTCGAGGGTTTTTTGTTGGGGGCTCATGTCGGGGGCTCATGTCGGAGGCTCATGTCGAGGGCCTCATGTCGGAGGCTCATGTCGTGGTCCTCATGTCGGGGGGCTCATGTCGAGGGGCTCATGTCGGAGGCTTCATGTCGGGGGCTCATGTCGAGGGGCTCATGTCTGGGGGCTCATGTCGAGGGGCTCATGTCGAGGGGCTCATGTCGAGGGGCTCATGTCGGGGGGCTCATGTCGGGGGCTCATGTCGGGGGCTCATGTCGAGGGGCTCATGTCGAGGGGCCTCATGTCGAGGGTTCATGTCGGGGGGGCTCATGTCGAGGGGTTCATGTCGGGGGCCTCATGTCGGGGGGCTCATGTCGAGGGGCTCATGTCGAGGGTTTCATGTCGGGGGCCTCATGTCGGGGGGCTCATGTCGAGGGGCTCATGTCGGGGGGGCCTCATGTCGAGGGGCTCATGTCGGGGGTTCATGTCGAGGGGCTCATGTCGAGGGGCTCATGTCGAGGGGCTCATGTCGGGGGGCTCATGTCGAGGGGCTCATGTCGAGGGGTTCAGGTCGGGGGGCTCATGTCGAGGGGCTCATGTCGGAGGCTCATGTCGAGGGCTCATGTCGAGGGGCTCATGTCGGGGGGCTCATGTCGAGGGGCTCATGTCGAGGGGCTCATGTCGAGGGGCTCATGTCGGGGGGTTCATGTCGAGGGGCTCATGTCGGAGGCTTCATGTCGGGGGCTCATGTCGAGGGGCTCATGTCGGGGGGCTCATGTCGAGGGGCTCATGTCGAGGGGCTCATGTCGAGGGCCTCATGTCGGGGGGTCATGTCGAGGGGCTCATGTCGAGGGGCTCATGTCGAGGGGCTCATGTCGGGGGGCTCATGTCGGGGGCTCATGTCGGGGGCTCATGTCGAGGGGCTCATGTCGAGGGGCCTCATGTCGAGGGTTCATGTCGGGGGGGCTCATGTCGAGGGGTTCATGTCGGGGGCCTCATGTCGGGGGGCTCATGTCGAGGGGCTCATGTCGAGGGGCTCATGTCGGGGGCTCATGTCGGGGGGGCTCATGTCGAGGGGCTCATGTCGGGGGGCTCATGTCGAGGGGCTCATGTCGAGGGGCTCATGTCGAGGGGTTCAGGTCGGGGGGCTCATGTCGGGGGGCTCATGTCAAGGGGCTCATGTCGAGGGGTTCAGGTCGGGGGGCTCATGTCGAGGGGCTCATGTCGAGGGGCTCATGTCGGGGGGTTCATGTCGAGGGGCTCATGTCGGAGGCTCATGTCGGGGGGTTCATGTCGGAGGCTCATGTCGAGGGCTCATGTCGAGGGCTCATGTCGGGGGGCTCATGTCGGGGGGTTCATGTCGAGGGGCTCATGTCGGGGGGTTCATGTCGGGGGGTTCATGTCGGAGGCTTCATGTCGGGGGTTCATGTCGAGGGCTCATGTCGGGGGGCTCATGTCAGGGGTTCATGTCGAGGGGCTCATGTCGGGGGGCTCATGTCGAGGGGTTCAGATCGGGGGGCTCATGTCGAGGGGCTCATGTCAGGGGCTCATGTCGAGGGGCTCATGTCGAGGGGTTCAGGTCGGGGGGCTCATGTCGAGGGCCTCATGTCGAGGGGCTCATGTCGAGGGGTTCAGGTCGGGGGGCTCATGTCGAGGGGCTCATGTCGGGGGCTCATGTCGGGGGCTCATGTCGGGGGGCTCATGTCAGGGGTTCATGTCGAGGGGTTCATGTCGAGGGGCTCATGTCGGGGGGCTCATGTCGAGGGGTTCAGGTCGGGGGGCTCATGTCGAGGGCCTCATGTCGAGGGGCTCATGTCGAGGGGTTCAGGTCGGGGGGCTCATGTCGAGGGGCTCATGTCGGGGGCTCATGTCGAGGGCTCATGTCGAGGGGCTCATGTCGGGGGCTCATGTCGGGGGCTCATGTCGGGGGGCTCATGTCAGGGGTTCATGTCGAGGGGCTCATGTCGGGGGGGCTCATGTCGGAGGCTCATGTCGGGGGGTTCATGTCGGAGGCTCAAGTCGAGGGCTCATGTCGAGGGGTTCATGTCGAGGGGCTCATGTCGAGGGGCTCATGTCGGGGGGTTCATGTCGAGGGGCTCATGTCGAGGGGCTCATGTCGGGGGGCTCATGTCGAGGGGCTCATGTCGAGGGGTTCATGTCGAGGGGCTCATGTCGAGGGGTTCAGGTCGGGGGGCTCATGTCGGGGGGCTCATGTCGAGGGGCTCATGTCGAGGGGTTCAGGTCGGGGGGCTCATGTCGAGGGGCTCATGTCGAGGGTCTCATGTCGGGGGCTCATGTCGGGGGCTCATGTCGGGGGGTTCATGTCGGGGGGGCTCATGTCGGAGGCTCATGTCGGGGGCTCATGTCGAGGGGTTCATGTCGGGGGGGTTCATGTCGAGGGGCTCATGTCGGGGGGTTCATGTCGGGGGGTTCATGTCGGAGGCTTCATGTCGGGGGGTTCATGTCGAGGGCTCATGTCGAGGGCTCATGTCGGGGGGTCATGTCGAGGGGCTCATGTCGAGGGGCTCGTGTCGGGGGGCTCATGTCGGGGGCTCATGTCGGGGGCTCATGTCGAGGGGCTCATGTCGAGGGGCTCATGTCGAGGGTTTTTTGTTGGGGGCTCAAGTCGGGGGCTCATGTCGGAGGCTCATGTCGAGGGCCTCATGTCGGAGGCTCATGTCGGGGTCCTCATGTCGGGGGCTCATGTCGAGGGGCTCATGTCGAGGGGCTCATGTCGAGGGCTTAATGTCGGGGGGCTCATGTCGAGGGGCTCATGTCGAGGGCCTCATGTCGGGGGGCTCATGTCGGGGGGCTCATGTCGGGGGGCTCATGTCGGGGGCATCATGTCGGAGGCTCATGTCGGAGGCTCATGTCGAGGGGCTCATGTCGAGGGCCTCATGTCGGGGGGCTCATGTCGGGGGGCTCATGTCGGGGGCTCATGTCGGAGGCTCATGTCGAGGGCTTCATGTCGGGGGCCTCATGTCGGGGGCCTCATGTCGGGGGCCTCATGTCGGGGGGCTCATGTCGAGGGGCTCATGTCGAGGGCCTCATGTCGGGGGTCTCATGTCGAGGGGCTCATGTCGAGGGGCTCATGTCGGGGGCCTCATGTCGAGGGGCTCATGTCGAGGGGCTCATGTCGAGGGGCTCATGTCGAGGGCTCATGTCGGAGGCTCATGTCGAGGGGCTCATGTCGAGGGGCTCATGTCGGGGGGTCATGTCGAGGGGCTCATGTCGAAGGGCTCATGTCGGGGGGCTCGTGTCGAGGGGCCTCATGTCGAGGGTTCATGTCGAGGGGCTCATGTCGAGGGGCTCATGTCAGGGGCTCATGTCGAGGGTTCATGTCGTGGGGGCTCATGTCGAGGGGCTTTTGTTGGGGGCTCATGTCGGGGGCTCATGTCGGGGGCCTCATGTCGGAGGCTCATGTCGAGGGGCTCATGTCGAGGGGCTCATGTCGAGGGGCTCATGTCGGGGGGCTCGTGTCGAGGGGCCTCATGTCGAGGGTTCATGTCGAGGGGCTCATGTCGAGGGGCTCATGTCGGGGGCTCATGTCGGGGGCTTATGTCGGGGGGCTCATGTCGGAGGCTCATGTCGAGGGGCTCATGTCGAGGGGCTCATGTCGGGGGGGCTCATGTCGGAGGCTCATGTCGGGGGGTTCATGTCGGAGGCTCAAGTCGAGGGCTCATGTCGAGGGGTTCATGTCGGTGGCTCATGTCGGGGGGCTCATGTCAGGGGTTCATGTCGAGGGGCTCATGTCGGGGGGTTCAGGTCGGGGGGCTCATGTCGAGGGGCTCATGTCGGGGGCTCATGTCGAGGGCTCATGTCGAGGGGCTCATGTCGGGGGCTCATGTCGGGGGCTCATGTCGGGGGGCTCATGTCGGGGGTTCATGTCGAGGGGCTCATGTCGAGGGGCTCATGTCGGGGGCTCATGTCGGGGGGCTCATGTCGGGGGGGCTCATGTCGGAGGCTCATGTCGGGGGGTTCATGTCGAGGGGCTCATGTCGAGGGGCTCATGTCGAGGGGCTCATGTCGGAGGGTTCATGTCGAGGGCTCATGTCGATGGGCTCATGTCGGGGGTTCATGTCGGGGGGCTCATGTCGGGGGGCTCATGTCGAGGGGCTCATGTCGGGGGGCTTATGTCGAGGGGCTCATGTCGAGGGGTTCAGGTCGGGGGGCTCATGTCGGGGGGCTCATGTCGAGGGGCTCATGTCGAGGGGTTCAGGTCGGAGGGCTCATGTCGAGGGGCTCATGTCGAGGGGCTCATGTCGGGGGCTCATGTCGAGGGGTTCATGTCGGGGGGGTTCAAGTCGAGGGGCTCATGTCGGGGGGTTCATGTCGGGGGGTTCATGTCGGAGGCTTCATGTCGGGGGGTTCATGTCGAGGGCTCATGTCGAGGGCTCATGTCGGGGGGTCATGTCGAGGGGCTCATGTCGAGGGGCTCGTGTCGGGGGGCTCATGTCGGGGGCTCATGTCGGGGGCTCATTTCGAGGGGCTCATGTCGAGGGGCCTCATGTCGAGGGTTCATGTCGGGGGGGCTCATGTCGAGGGGTTTTTGTTGGGGGCTCATGTCGGGGGCTCATGTCGGGGGCCTCATGTCGGAGGCTCATGTCAAGGGCCTCATGTCGGAGGCTCATGTCGTGGGGCTCATGTCGAGGGGCTCATGTCGAGGGCTTCATGTCGGGGGGCTCATGTCGAGGGGCTCATGTCGAGGGCCTCATGTCGGGGGGCTCATGTCGGGGGGCTCAGGTCGGAGGCTCATGTCGGGGGCCTCATGTCGGAGGCTCATGTCGGGGGGCTCATGTCGAGGGGTTCATGTCGGAGGTTCAGGTCGGGGGGCTCATGTCGGGGGCTCAAGTCGAGGGCTCATGTCGAGGGGTTCATGTCGGTGGCTCATGTCGGGGGGCTCATGTCAGGGGTTCATGTCGAGGGGCTCATGTCGGGGGTTCATGTCGAGGGGTTCAGGTCGGGGGGCTCATGTCGGGGGCTCATGTCGGGGGCTCATGTCGGGGGGCTCATGTCGGGGGTTCATGTCGAGGGGCTCATGTCGGGGGGGCTCATGTCGGAGGCTCATGTCGGGGGGTTCATGTCGAGGGGCTCATGTCGAGGGGCTCATGTCGAGGGGCTCATGTCGGGGGGTTCAGGTCGGGGGGCTCATGTCGGGGGGCTCATGTCGAGGGGCTCATGTCGAGGGGCTCATGTCGAGGGGCTCATGTCGGGGGCTCATGTCAGGGGTTCATGTCGAGGGGCTCATGTCGAGGGGTTCATGTCGGGGGGGCTCATGTCGGAGGCTCATGTCGGGGGCTCATGTCGAGGGGTTCATGTCGGGGGGGTTCATGTCGAGGGGCTCATGTCGAGGGGTTCATGTCGGGGGGGCTCATGTCGGAGGCTCATGTCGGGGGCTCATGTCGAGGGGCTCATGTCGAGGGGCTCATGTCGAGGGCCTCATGTCGGGGGGCTCCTGTCGGGGGGCTCATGTCGGGGGCTCATGTCGAGGGCTTCATGTCGGGGGCCTCATGTCGGGGGCCTCATGTCGGGGGCCTCATGTCGGGGGGCTCATGTCGAGGGGCTCATGTCGAGGGCCTCATGTCGGGGGTCTCATGTCGAGGGGCTCATGTCGAGGGGCTCATGTCGGGGGCCTCATGTCGAGGGGCTCATGTCGGGGGTTTATGTCGAGGGGCTCATGTCGGAGGCTCATGTCGAGGGGCTCATGTCGAGGGGCTCATGTCGGGGGGTCATGTCGAGGGGCTCATGTCGAGGGCTCATGTCGGAGGCTCATGTCGAGGGGCTCATGTCGGGGGGTCATGTCGAGGGGCTCATGTCGAAGGGCTCATGTCGGGGGGCTCGTGTCGAGGGGCCTCATGTCGAGGGTTCATGTCGAGGGGCTCATGTCGAGGGGCTCATGTCAGGGGCTCATGTCGAGGGTTCATGTCGGGGGGGCTCATGTCGAGGGGCTTTTGTTGGGGGCTCATGTCGGGGGCTCATGTCGGGGGCCTCATGTCGGAAGCTCATGTCGAGGGGCTCATGTCGGGGGGGCTCATGTCGAGGGGCTTTTGTTGGGGGCTCATGTCGGGGGCTCATGTCGGGGGCCTCATGTCGGAAGCTCATGTCGAGGGGCTCATGTCGGGGGGCTCGTGTCGAGGGGCCTCATGTCGAGGGTTCATGTCGAGGGGCTCATGTCGAGGGGCTCATGTCGGGGGCTCATGTCGGGGGCTCATGTCGGGGGCCTCATGTCGGAGGCTCATGTCGAGGGGCTCATGTCGAGGGGCTCATGTCGGGGGGGCTCATGTCGGAGGCTCATGTCGGGGGGTTCATGTCGGTGGCTCATGTCGGGGGGCTCATGTCAGGGGTTCATGTCGAGGGGCTCATGTCGGGGGGTTCAGGTCGGGGGGCTCATGTCGAGGGGCTCATGTCGGGGGCTCATGTCGAGGGCTCATGTCGAGGGGCTCATGTCGGGGGCTCATGTCGGGGGCTCATGTCGGGGGGCTCATGTCGGGGGTTCATGTCGAGGGGCTCATGTCGGGGGGGCTCATGTCGGAGGCTCATGTCGGGGGGTTCATGTCGAGGGGCTCATGTCGAGGGGCTCATGTCGAGGGGCTCATGTCGGAGGGTTCATGTCGAGGGCTCATGTCGAGGGGCTCATGTCGGGGGTTCATGTCGGGGGGCTCATGTCGGGGGGCTCATGTCGAGGGGCTCATGTCGGGGGGCTTATGTCGAGGGGCTCATGTCGAGGGGTTCAGGTCGGGGGGCTCATGTCGGGGGGCTCATGTCGAGGGGCTCATGTCGAGGGGTTCAGGTCGGAGGGCTCATGTCGAGGGGCTCATGTCGAGGGGCTCATGTCGGGGGCTCATGTCGAGGGGTTCATGTCGGGGGGGTTCATGTCGAGGGGCTCATGTCGGGGGGTTCATGTCGGGGGGTTCATGTCGGAGGCTTCATGTCGGGGGGTTCATGTCGAGGGCTCATGTCGAGGGCTCATGTCGGGGGGTCATGTCGAGGGGCTCATGTCGAGGGGCTCGTGTCGGGGGGCTCATGTCGGGGGCTCATGTCGGGGGCTCATTTCGAGGGGCTCATGTCGAGGGGCCTCATGTCGAGGGTTCATGTCGGGGGGGCTCATGTCGAGGGGTTTTTGTTGGGGGCTCATGTCGGGGGCTCATGTCGGGGGCCTCATGTCGGAGGCTCATGTCGAGGGGCTCATGTCGAGGGGCTCATGTCGAGGGCTTCATGTCGGGGGGCTCATGTCGAGGGGCTCATGTCGAGGGCCTCATGTCGGGGGGCTCATGTCGGGGGGCTCAGGTCGGAGGCTCATGTCGGGGGCCTCATGTCGGAGGCTCATGTCGGAGGCTCATGTCGAGGGCTCATGTCGAGGGGCTCATGTCGGAGGTTCATGTCGGGGGGCTCATGTCGAGGGGTTCATGTCGGAGGTTCAGGTCGGGGGGCTCATGTCGGGGGCTCAAGTCGAGGGCTCATGTCGAGGGGTTCATGTCGGTGGCTCATGTCGGGGGGCTCATGTCAGGGGTTCATGTCGAGGGGCTCATGTCGGGGGTTCATGTCGAGGGGCTCATGTCGAGGGGTTCAGGTCGGGGGGCTCATGTCGGGGGCTCATGTCGGGGGCTCATGTCGGGGGGCTCATGTCGGGGTCCTCATGTCGGGGGGCTCATGTCGAGGGCCTCATGTCGGGGGGCTCATGTCGGGGGCTCATGTCGGGGGCTCATGTTGAGGGGCTCATGTCGAGGGGCCTCATGTCGAGGGTTCATGTCGGGGGGGCTCATGTCGAGGGGTTCATGTCGGGGGCCTCATGTCGGGGGGCTCATGTCGAGGGGCTCATGTCGAGGGTTTCATGTCGGGGGCCTCATGTCGGGGGGCTAATGTCGAGGGGCTCATGTCGGGGGCTCATGTCGGGGGGGGCTCATGTCGAGGGGCTCATGTCGGGGGTTCATGTCGGGGGGTTTATGTCGGGGGGCTCATGTTGAGGGGCTCATGTCGGGGGGCTCATGTCAGGGGTTCATGTCGAGGGGCTCATGTCGGGGGGCTCATGTCGGGGGGTTCATGTCGGGGGGCTCATTTCGGGGGGGCTCATGTCGAGGGGCCTCATGTCGGGGGCTCATGTCGGGGGGCTCATGTCGAGGGCTCATGTCGGGGGGGCTCATGTCGAGGGGGCTCATGTCGAGGGGCTAATGTCGGGGGCCTTATGTCGGGGGGCTCATGTCGGGGGGTCATGTCGAGGGGCTCATGTCGGGTGGGCTCATGTCGGGGGGGCTCATGTCGAGGGGCTCATGTCGGGGGTTCATGTCGGGGGGCTCATGTCGGGGGCTCATGTCGGGGGGCTCATGTCGAGGGGTTCAGGTCGAGGGGTTCATGTCGGGGGGGTCATGTCGAGGGCCTCATGTCGAGGGCCTCATGTCGGAGGCTCATGTCGGGGGGCTCATGTCGAGGGGCCTCATGTCGAGGGGCTCATGTCGGGTTGGCTCATGTCGGGGGGTCATGTCGAGGGGCTCATGTCGGGGGGCTCATGTCGAGGGGTTCAGGTCGAGGGGCTCATGTCGGGGGGCTCATGTCGGGGGCCTCATGTCGGAGGCTCATGTCGAGGGGCTCATGTCGGGGGGGCTCATGTCGAGGGGCTCATGTCGGGGGCTCATGTCGAGGGGCTCATGTCGAGGGCCTCATGTCGGGGGTCTCATGTCGGGGGTTCATGTCGAGGGGCTCATGTCGAGGGGCTCATGTCGGGGGCCTCATGTCGGGGGGCTCATGTCGAGGGGCTCATGTCAGGGGGCTCATGTCTGGGGGCTCATGTCGGGGGGCTCATGTCGGGGGGTTCATGTCGGGGGGGCTCATGTCGGGGGCTCATGTCGAGGGGCTCATGTCGGGGGGCTCATGTCGGGGGGTCATGTCGAGGGGCTCATGTCAGGGGCTCATGTCGAGGGGCTCATGTCGGGGGGCTCATGTCGAGGGGCTAATGTCGAGGGGTTCAGGTCGGGGGGCTCATGTCGGGGGGCTCATGTCGAGGGGCTCATGTCGAGGGGTTCAGGTCGAGGGGCTCATGTTGGGGGCTCATGTTGGGGGGTTCATGTCGAGGGCCTCATGTCGGGGGGCTCATGTCGGGGGCTCATGTTGGGGGGGTCATGTCGAGGGGCTCATATCGGGGGGCTCATGTCGGGGGCCTCATGTCGGGGGTTCATGTCGGGGGGCTCATGTCGGGGGCTCATGTCGGGGGGCTCATGTCGAGGGGCTAATGTCGAGGGGTTCAGGTCGGGGGGCTCATGTCGGAGGCTCATGTCGGGGGGCTCGTGTCGGGGGCCTCATGTCGGAGGCTCATGTCGAGGGGCTCATGTCGGGGGCTCATGTCGAGGGGCTCATGTCGAGGGGCTCATGTCGAGGGGCTCATGTCGGGGGGCTCGTGTCGGGGGCCTCATGTCGGAGGCTCATGTCGAGGGGCTCATGTCGAGGGGCTCATGTCGGGGGCTCATGTCGAGGGGCTCATGTCGAGGGGCTCATGTCGGGGGGCTCGTGTCGGGGGCCTCATGTCGGAGGCTCATGTCGAGGGGCTCATGTCGGGGGCTCATGTCGAGGGGCTCATGTCAAGGGGCTCATGTCGGGGGGCTCATGTCGGGGGGCTCATGTTGGGGGGGCTCATGTCGGGGGCTCATGTCGAGGGGCTCATGTCGAGGGGCTCATGTCGAGGGGCTCATGTCGGGGGGCTCGTGTCGGGGGCCTCATGTCGGAGGCTCATGTCGAGGGGCTCATGTCGGGGGCTCATGTCGGGGGGGTCATGTCGAGGGGCTCATGTCGGGGGGCTCATGTCGAGGGGTTCAGGTCGGGGGGCTCATGTCGGGGGTTCATGTCGAGGGGCTCATGTCGTGGGGCTCATGTCGAGGGGTTCAGGTCGAGGGGCCTCATGTCGGGGGCTCATGTCGAGGGGGCTCATGTCGGGGGGCTCATGTCGGGGGGCTCATGTCGGGGGCTCATGTCGGGGGGCTCATGTCGGGGGGCTCATGTCGGGGGGCTCATGTCGGGGGGTCATGTCGAGGGGCCTCATGTCGGGGCCTCATGTCGGGGGGTTCATGTCGGGGGGCTCATGTCGGGGGGCTCATGTCGGTGGGTTCATGTCGGGGGGCTCATGTCGGGGGGGCTCATGTCGAGGGGCCTCATGTCGGGGGGCTCATGTCGGGGCCTCATGTCAACGGGCTCATGTCGGGGGGCTCATGTCGGGGGCTCATGTCGGGGGGGTCATGTCGAGGGGTTCATATCGAGGGCCTCATGTCGGGGGGCTCATGTCGGGGGCTCATGTCGGGGGGGTCATGTCGAGGGGTTCATGTCGAGGGCCTCATGTCGGGGGGCTCATGTCTGAGGCTCATGTCGGGGGGCCTCAGGTCGAGGGGCTCATGTCGGGTGGGCTCATGTCGGGGGGTCATGTCGAGGGGCTCATGTCGGGGGGCTCATGTCGAGGGGCCTCATGTCGAGGGGCTCATGTCGAGGGGTTCAGGTCGGGGGGGCTCATGTCGGGGGCCTCATGTCGGAGGCTCATGTCGAGGGGCTCATGTCGGGGGGTTCATGTCGGGGGGGCTCATGTCGAGGGGCTCATGTCGGGGGGCTCATGTCGGAGGCTCATGTCGAGGGGCTCATGTCGGGGGGTACATGTCGGGGGGGCTCATGTCGAGGGGCTCATGTCGGGGGCTCATGTCGAGGGGCTCATGTCGAGGGGCTCATGTCGGGGGGCTCATGTCGGGGGGCTCATGTCGAGGGGTTCATGTCGAGGGCTCATGTCGAGGGCCTCATGTCGGGGGTCTCATGTCGGGGGTTCATGTCGAGGGGCTCATGTCGGGGGGCTCATGTCGGGGGGCCTCATGTCGGGGCCTCGTGTCGGAGGCTCATGTCGAGGGGCTCATGTCGGAGGCTCATGTCGAGGGGCTCATGTCGCGGGCTCATGTCGGAGGCTCAGGTCGAGGGGCTCATGTCGAGGGGCTCGTGTCGAGGGGCCTCATGTCGAGGGGTTCATGTCGGGGGCTCATGTCGGGGGGGTCATGTCGAGGGGCTCATATCGGGGGGCTCATGTCGGGGGCCTCATGTCGGGGGGCTCATGTCGAGGGGCTCATGTCGAGGGGTTCAGGTCGAGGGGCTCATGTTGGGGGCTCATGTTGGGGGGGCTCATGTCGGGGGCTCATGTCGGGGGCTCATGTCGGGGGGCTCATGTCGGGGGGCTCATGTTGGGGGGGCTCATGTCGGGGGCTCATGTCGAGGGGCTCATGTCGAGGGGCTCATGTTGGGGGGGCTCATGTCGGGGGCTCATGTCGAGGGGCTCATGTCGAGGGGCTCATGTCGAGGGGCTCATGTTGGGGGGCTCGTGTCGGAGGCCTCATGTCGGAGGCTCATGTCGATGGGCTCATGTCGGGGGCTCATGTCGAGGGGCTCATGTCGAGGGGCTCATGTCGAGGGGCTCATGTCGGGGGGCTCGTGTCGGGGGCCTCATGTCGGAGGCTCATGTCGAGGGGCTCATGTCGAGGGGCTCATGTCGAGGGGCTCATGTCGAGGGGCTCATGTAGGGGGGCTCGTGTCGGGGGCCTCATGTCGGAGGCTCATGTCGAGGGGCTCATGTCGGGGGCTTATGTCGAGGGGCTCATGTCAAGGGGCTCATGTCGGGGGGCTCATGTCGGGGGGCTCATGTTGGGGGGGCTCATGTCGGGGGCTCATGTCGAGGGGCTCATGTCGAGGGGCTCATGTCGAGGGGCTCATGTCGGGGGGCTCGTGTCGGGGGCCTCATGTCGGAGGCTCATGTCGAGGGGCTCATGTCGGGGGCTCATGTCGGGGGGGGTCATGTCGAGGGGCTCATGTCGGGGGGCTCATGTCGAGGGGTTCAGGTCGGGGGGCTCATGTCGGGGGTTCATGTCGAGGGGCTCATGTCGAGGGGCTCATGTCGAGGGGTTCAGGTCGAGGGGCCTCATGTCGGGGGCTCATGTCGGGGGGCTCATGTCGGGGGGCTCATGTCGGGGGGCTCATGTCGGGGGGCTCATGTCGGGGGGCTCATGTCGGGGGGTCATGTCGAGGGGCCTCATGTCGGGGCCTCATGTCGGGGGGTTCATGTCGGGGGGCTCATGTCGGGGGGCTCATGTCGGTGGGTTCATGTCGGGGGGCTCATGTCGGGGGGGCTCATGTCGAGGGGCCTCATGTCGGGGGTCTCATGTCGGGGCCTCATGTCAAGGGGCTCATGTCGGGGGGCTCATGTCGGGGGCTCATGTCGGGGGCTCATGTCGGGGGGGTCATGTCGAGGGGTTCATGTCGAGGGCCTCATGTCGGGGGGCTCATGTCGGGGGCTCATGTCGGGGGGGTCATGTCGAGGGGTTCATGTCGAGGGCCTCATGTCGGGGGGCTCATGTCTGAGGCTCATGTCGGGGGGCCTCAGGTCGAGGGGCTCATGTCGGGTGGGCTCATGTCGGGGGGTCATGTCGAGGGGCTCATGTCGGGGGGCTCATGTCGAGGGGCCTCATGTCGAGGGGCTCATGTCGAGGGGTTCAGGTCGGGGGGCTCAGGTCGGGGGCCTCATGTCGGAGGCTCATGTCGAGGGGCTCATGTCGGGGGGTTCATGTCGGGGGGGCTCATGTCGAGGGGCTCATGTCGAGGGGCTCATGTCGGGGGGCTCATGTCGGAGGCTCATGTCGAGGGGCTCATGTCGGGGGGTACATGTCGGGGGGGCTCATGTCGAGGGGCTCATGTCGGGGGCCTCATGTCGAGGGGCTCATGTCGGGGGGCTCATGTCGGGGGGCTCATGTCGAGGGGTTCATGTCGAGGGCTCATGTCGAGGGCCTCATGTCGGGGGTCTCATGTCGGGGGTTCATGTCGAGGGGCTCATGTCGGGGGGCTCATGTCGGGGGGCCTCATGTCGGGGCCTCGTGTCGGAGGCTCATGTCGAGGGGCTCATGTCGGAGGCTCATGTCGAGGGGCTCATGTCGCGGGCTCATGTCGAGGGGCTCATGTCGGGGGGCTCATGTCGGGGGGCTCATGTCGGGGGCTCATGTCGGGGGGTTCATGTCGAGGGCCTCATGTCGGGGGGCTCATGTCGGGGGTTCATGTCGAGGGGCTCATGTCGGGGGGGTCATGTCGAGGGGTTCATGTCGAGGGCCTCATGTCGGGGGGCTCATGTCGGAGGCTCATGTCGGGGGGCCCCAGGTCGAGGGGCTCATGTCGGGGGGCTCATGTCGGGGGGTCATGTCGAGGGGCTCATGTCGGGGGGCTCATGTCGAGGGGCCTCATGTCGAGGGGCTCATGTCGAGGGGTTCAGGTCGGGGGGCTCATGTCGGGGGCCTCATGTCGGAGGCTCATGTCGAGGGGCTCATGTCGGGGGGTTCATGTCGGGGGGGCTCATGTCGAGGGGTTCATGTCGAGGGCTCATGTCGAGGGCCTCATGTCGGGGGTCTCATGTCGGGGGTTCATGTCGAGGGGTTCATGTCGAGGGCTCATGTCGAGGAACTCATGTCGGGGGTCTCATGTCGGGGGTTCATGTCGAGGGGCCTCATGTCGGGGGCCTCATGTCGGGGCCTCATGTCAAGGGGCTCATGTCGGGGGGCTCATGTCGGGGGCTCATGTCGGGGGCTCATGTCGGGGGGGTCATGTCGAGGGGTTCATGTCGAGGGCCTCATGTCGGGGGGCTCATGTCGGGGGCTCATGTCGGGGGGGTCATGTCGAGGGGTTCATGTCGAGGGCCTCATGTCGGGGGGCTCATGTCTGAGGCTCATGTCGGGGGGCCTCAGGTCGAGGGGCTCATGTCGGGTGGGCTCATGTCGGGGGGTCATGTCGAGGGGCTCATGTCGGGGGGCTCATGTCGAGGGGCCTCATGTCGAGGGGCTCATGTCGAGGGGTTCAGGTCGGGGGGCTCATGTCGGGGGCCTCATGTCGGAGGCTCATGTCGAGGGGCTCATGTCGGGGGGTTCATGTCGGGGGGGCTCATGTCGAGGGGCTCATGTCGGGGGGCTCATGTCGGAGGCTCATGTCGAGGGGCTCATGTCGGGGGGTACATGTCGGGGGGGCTCATGTCGAGGGGCTCATGTCGGGGGCTCATGTCGAGGGGCTCATGTCGGGGGGCTCATGTCGGGGGGCTCATGTCGAGGGGTTCATGTCGAGGGCTCATGTCGAGGGCCTCATGTCGGGGGTCTCATGTCGGGGGTTCATGTCGAGGGGCTCATGTCGGGGGGCTCATGTCGGGGGGCCTCATGTCGGGTTCTCGTGTCGGAGGCTCATGTCGAGGGGCTCATGTCGCGGGCTCATGTCGAGGGGCTCATGTCGGGGGCCTCATGTCGGGGCCTCATGTCAAGGGGCTCATGTCGGGGGGCTCATATCGGGGGGGCTCATGTCGGGGGCTCATGTCGGGGGCTCATGTCGGGGGGGTCATGTCGAGGGGTTCATGTCGAGGGCCTCATGTCGGGGGGCTCATGTCGGGGGCTCATGTCGGGGGGGTCATGTCGAGGGGTTCATGTCGAGGGCCTCATGTCGGGGGGCTCATGTCGGAGGCTCATGTCGGGGGGCCCCAGGTCGAGGGGCTCATGTCGAGGGGTTCAGGTCGGGGGGCTCATGTCGGGGGGTCATGTCGAGGGGCTCATGTCGGGGGGCTCATGTCGAGGGGCCTCATGTCGAGGGGCTCATGTCGAGGGGTTCAGGTCGGGGGGCTCATGTTGGGGGCCTCATGTCGGAGGCTCATGTCGAGGGGCTCATGTCGGGGGGTTCATGTCGGGGGGGCTCATGTCGAGGGGCTCATGTCGAGGGGCTCATGTCGGGGGGCTCATGTCGAGGGGTTAATGTCGAGGGCTCATGTCGAGGGCCTCATGTCGGGGGTCTCATGTCGGGGGTTCATGTCGAGGGGCTCATGTCGGGGGGCTCATGTCGGGGGGTACATGTCGGGGGGGCTCATGTCGAGGGGCTCATGTCGGGGGCTCATGTCGAGGGGCTCATGTCGAGGGGCTCATGTCGGGGGGCTCATGTCGGGGGGCTCATGTCGAGGGGTTCATGTCGAGGGCTCATGTCGAGGGCCTCATGTCGGGGGTCTCATGTCGGGGGTTCATGTCGAGGGGCTCATGTCGGGGGGCTCATGTCGGGGGGCCTCATGTCGGGGCCTCGTGTCGGAGGCTCATGTCGAGGGGCTCATGTCGGAGGCTCATGTCGAGGGGCTCATGTCGCGGGCTCATGTCGGAGGCTCATGTCGAGGGGCTCATGTCGAGGGGCTCGTGTCGAGGGGCCTCATGTCGAGGGGTTCATGTCGGGGGCTCATGTCGGGGGGGTCATGTCGAGGGGCTCATATCGGGGGGCTCATGTCGGGGGCCTCATGTCGGGGGGCTCATGTCGAGGGGCTCATGTCGAGGGGTTCAGGTCGAGGGGCTCATGTTGGGGGCTCATGTTGGGGGGGCTCATGTCGGGGGCTCATGTCGGGGGCTCATGTCGGGGGGCTCATGTTGGGGGGGCTCATGTCGGGGGCTCATGTCGAGGGGCTCATGTCGAGGGGCTCATGTTGGGGGGGCTCATGTCGGGGGCTCATGTCGAGGGGCTCATGTCGAGGGGCTCATGTCGAGGGGCTCATGTTGGGGGGCTCGTGTCGGGGGCCTCATGTCGGAGGCTCATGTCGAGGGGCTCATGTCGGGGGCTCATGTCGAGGGGCTCATGTCGAGGGGCTCATGTCGAGGGGCTCATGTCGGGGGGCTCGTGTCGGGGGCCTCATGTCGGAGGCTCATGTCGAGGGGCTCATGTCGAGGGGCTCATGTCGGGGGCTCATGTCGAGGGGCTCATGTCGAGGGGCTCATGTCGAGGGGCTCATGTAGGGGGGCTCGTGTCGGGGGCCTCATGTCGGAGGCTCATGTCGAGGGGCTCATGTCGGGGGCTTATGTCGAGGGGCTCATGTCAAGGGGCTCATGTCGGGGGGCTCATGTCGGGGGGCTCATGTTGGGGGGGCTCATGTCGGGGGCTCATGTCGAGGGGCTCATGTCGAGGGGCTCATGTCGAGGGGCTCATGTCGGGGGGCTCGTGTCGGGGGCCTCATGTCGGAGGCTCATGTCGAGGGGCTCATGTCGGGGGCTCATGTCGGGGGGGTCATGTCGAGGGGCTCATGTCGGGGGGCTCATGTCGAGGGGTTCAGGTCGGGGGGCTCATGTTGGGGGTTCATGTCGAGGGGCTCATGTCGAGGGGCTCATGTCGAGGGGTTCAGGTCGAGGGGCCTCATGTCGGGGGCTCATGTCGGGGGGCTCATGTCGGGGGGCTCATGTCGGGGGGCTCATGTCGGGGGGCTCATGTCGGGGGGCTCATGTCGGGGGGTCATGTCGAGGGGCCTCATGTCGGAGCCTCATGTCGGGGGTTCATGTCGGGGGGCTCATGTCGGGGGGCTCATGTCGAGGGGCCTCATGTCGGGGGTCTCATGTCGGGGCCTCATGTCAAGGGGCTCATGTCGGGGGGCTCATGTCGGGGGCTCATGTCGGGGGCTCATGTCGGGGGGGTCATGTCGAGGGGTTCATGTCGAGGGCCTCATGTCGGGGGGCTCATGTCGGGGGCTCATGTCGGGGGGGTCATGTCGAGGGCCTCATGTCGGGGGGCTCATGTCTGAGGCTCATGTCGGGGGGCCTCAGGTCGAGGGGCTCATGTCGGGTGGGCTCATGTCGGGGGGTCATGTCGAGGGGCTCATGTCGGGGGGCTCATGTCGAGGGGCCTCATGTCGAGGGGCTCATGTCGAGGGGTTCAGGTCGGGGGGCTCAGGTCGGGGGCCTCATGTCGGAGGCTCATGTCGAGGGGCTCATGTCGGGGGGTTCATGTCGGGGGGGCTCATGTCGAGGGGCTCATGTCGGGGGGCTCATGTCGGAGGCTCATGTCGAGGGGCTCATGTCGGGGGGTACATGTCGGGGGGGCTCATGTCGAGGGGCTCATGTCGGGGGCCTCATGTCGGGGGGCTCATGTCGGGGGGCTCATGTCGGGGGGCTCATGTCGAGGGGTTCATGTCGAGGGCTCATGTCGAGGGCCTCATGTCGGGGGTCTCATGTCGGGGGTTCATGTCGAGGGGCTCATGTCGGGGGGCTCATGTCGGGGGGCCTCATGTCGGGGCCTCGTGTCGGAGGCTCATGTCGAGGGGCTCATGTCGGAGGCTCATGTCGAGGGGCTCATGTCGCGGGCTCATGTCGAGGGGCTCATGTCGGGGGGCTCATGTCGGGGGGCTCATGTCGGGGGCTCATGTCGGGGGGTTCATGTCGAGGGCCTCATGTCGGGGGGCTCATGTCGGGGGCTCATGTCGGGGGGGTCATGTCGAGGGGTTCATGTCGAGGGCCCCATGTCGGGGGGCTCATGTCGGAGGCTCATGTCGGGGGGCCCCAGGTCGAGGGGCTCATGTCGGGGGGCTCATGTCGGGGGGTCATGTCGAGGGGCTCATGTCGGGGGGCTCATGTCGAGGGGCCTCATGTCGAGGGGCTCATGTCGAGGGGTTCAGGTCGGGGGGCTCATGTCGGGGGCCTCATGTCGGAGGCTCATGTCGAGGGGCTCATGTCGGGGGGTTCATGTCGGGGGGGCTCATGTCGAGGGGTTCATGTCGAGGGCTCATGTCGGGGGCTCATGTCGAGGGGCTCATGTCGAGGGGTTCATGTCGAGGGCTCATGTCGAGGGCCTCATGTCGGGGGTCTCATGTCGGGGGTTCATGTCGAGGGGTTCATGTCGAGGGCTCATGTCGAGGGCCTCATGTCGGGGGTCTCATGTCGGGGGTTCATGTCGAGGGGCCTCATGTCGGGGGCCTCATGTCGGGGCCTCATGTCAAGGGGCTCATGTCGGGGGGCTCATGTCGGGGGCTCATGTCGGGGGCTCATGTCGGGGGGGTCATGTCGAGGGGTTCATGTCGAGGGCCTCATGTCGGGGGGCTCATGTCGGGGGCTCATGTCGGGGGGGTCATGTCGAGGGGTTCATGTCGAGGGCCTCATGTCGGGGGGCTCATGTCTGAGGCTCATGTCGGGGGGCCTCAGGTCGAGGGGCTCATGTCGGGTGGGCTCATGTCGGGGGGTCATGTCGAGGGGCTCATGTCGGGGGGCTCATGTCGAGGGGCCTCATGTCGAGGGGCTCATGTCGAGGGGTTCAGGTCGGGGGGCTCATGTCGGGGGCCTCATGTCGGAGGCTCATGTCGAGGGGCTCATGTCGGGGGGTTCATGTCGGGGGGGCTCATGTCGAGGGGCTCATGTCGGGGGGCTCATGTCGGAGGCTCATGTCGAGGGGCTCATGTCGGGGGGCTCATGTCGGGGGGCTCATGTCGAGGGGTTCATGTCGAGGGCTCATGTCGAGGGCCTCATGTCGGGGGTCTCATGTCGGGGGGCTCATGTCGGGGGGCTCATGTCGAGGGGTTCATGTCGAGGGCTCATGTCGAGGGCCTCATGTCGGGGGTCTCATGTCGGGGGCTCATGTCGAGGGCCTCATGTCGAGGGGCTCATGTCGGAGGCTCATGTCGAGGGGCTCATGTCGCGGGCTCATGTCGAGGGGCTCATGTCGGGGGCCTCATGTCGGGGCCTCATGTCAAGGGGCTCATGTCGGGGGGCTCATATCGGGGGGGCTCATGTCGAGGGGCTCATGTCGGGGGCTCATGTCGGGGGCTCATGTCGAGGGGCTCATGTCGAGGGGCTCATGTCGGGGGCTCATGTCGAGGGGCTCATGTCGGGGGGCTCATGTCGGGGGGCTCATGTCGAGGGGTTCATGTCGAGGGCTCATGTCGAGGGCCTCATGTCGGGGGTCTCATGTCGGGGGTTCATGTCGAGGGGCTCATGTCGGGGGGCTCATGTCGGGGGGCCTCATGTCGGGTTCTCGTGTCGGAGGCTCATGTCGAGGGGCTCATGTCGCGGGCTCATGTCGAGGGGCTCATGTCGGGGGCCTCATGTCGGGGCCTCATGTCAAGGGGCTCATGTCGGGGGGCTCATATCGGGGGGGCTCATGTCGGGGGCTCATGTCGGGGGCTCATGTCGGGGGGGTCATGTCGAGGGGTTCATGTCGAGGGCCTCATGTCGGGGGGCTCATGTCGGGGGCTCATGTCGGGGGGGTCATGTCGAGGGGTTCATGTCGAGGGCCTCATGTCGGGGGGCTCATGTCGGAGGCTCATGTCGGGGGGCCCCAGGTCGAGGGGCTCATGTCGGGTGGGCTCATGTCGGGGGGTCATATCGAGGGGCTCATGTCGGGGGGCTCATGTCGAGGGGCCTCATGTCGAGGGGCTCATGTCGAGGGGTTCAGGTCGGGGGGCTCATGTTGGGGGCCTCATGTCGGAGGCTCATGTCGAGGGGCTCATGTCGGGGGGTTCATGTCGGGGGGGCTCATGTCGAGGGGCTCATGTCGAGGGGCTCATGTCGGGGGGCTCATGTCGAGGGGTTAATGTCGAGGGCTCATGTCGAGGGCCTCATGTCGGGGGTCTCATGTCGGGGGTTCATGTCGAGGGGCTCATGTCGGGGGGCTCATGTCGGGGGGTACATGTCGGGGGGGCTCATGTCGAGGGGCTCATGTCGGGGGCTCATGTCGAGGGGCTCATGTCGAGGGGCTCATGTCGGGGGGCTCATGTCGGGGGGCTCATGTCGAGGGGTTCATGTCGAGGGCTCATGTCGAGGGCCTCATGTCGGGGGTCTCATGTCGGGGGTTCATGTCGAGGGGCTCATGTCGGGGGGCTCATGTCGGGGGGCCTCATGTCGGGGCCTCGTGTCGGAGGCTCATGTCGAGGGGCTCATGTCGGAGGCTCATGTCGAGGGGCTCATGTCGAGGGGCTCATGTCGCGGGCTCATGTCGGAGGCTCATGTCGAGGGGCTCATGTCGAGGGGCTCGTGTCGAGGGGCCTCATGTCGAGGGGTTCATGTCGGGGGCTCATGTCGGGGGGGTCATGTCGAGGGGCTCATATCGGGGGGCTCATGTCGGGGGCCTCATGTCGGGGGGCTCATGTCGAGGGGCTCATGTCGAGGGGTTCAGGTCGAGGGGCTCATGTTGGGGGCTCATGTTGGGGGGGCTCATGTCGGGGGCTCATGTCGGGGGCTCATGTCGGGGGGCTCATGTCGGGGGGCTCATGTTGGGGGGGCTCATGTCGGGGGCTCATGTCGAGGGGCTCATGTCGAGGGGCTCATGTTGGGGGGGCTCATGTCGGGGGCTCATGTCGAGGGGCTCATGTCGAGGGGCTCATGTCGAGGGGCTCATGTTGGGGGGCTCGTGTCGGGGGCCTCATGTCGGAGGCTCATGTCGAGGGGCTCATGTCGGGGGCTCATGTCGAGGGGCTCATGTCGAGGGGCTCATGTCGAGGGGCTCATGTCGGGGGGCTCGTGTCGGGGGCCTCATGTCGGAGGCTCATGTCGAGGGGCTCATGTCGAGGGGCTCATGTCGGGGGCTCATGTCGAGGGGCTCATGTCGAGGGGCTCATGTCGAGGGGCTCATGTAGGGGGGCTCGTGTCGGGGGCCTCATGTCGGAGGCTCATGTCGAGGGGCTCATGTCGGGGGCTTATGTCGAGGGGCTCATGTCAAGGGGCTCATGTCGGGGGGCTCATGTCGGGGGGCTCATGTTGGGGGGGCTCATGTCGGGGGCTCATGTCGAGGGGCTCATGTCGAGGGGCTCATGTCGAGGGGCTCATGTCGGGGGGCTCGTGTCGGGGGCCTCATGTCGGAGGCTCATGTCGAGGGGCTCATGTCGGGGGCTCATGTCGGGGGGGTCATGTCGAGGGGCTCATGTCGGGGGGCTCATGTCGAGGGGTTCAGGTCGGGGGGCTCATGTTGGGGGTTCATGTCGAGGGGCTCATGTCGAGGGGCTCATGTCGAGGGGTTCAGGTCGAGGGGCCTCATGTCGGGGGCTCATGTCGGGGGGCTCATGTCGGGGGGCTCATGTCGGGGGGCTCATGTCGGGGGGCTCATGTCGGGGGGCTCATGTCGGGGGGTCATGTCGAGGGGCCTCATGTCGGGGCCTCATGTCGGGGGTTCATGTCGGGGGGCTCATGTCGGGGGGCTCATGTCGGTGGGTTCATGTCGGGGGGCTCATGTCGGGGGGGCTCATGTCGAGGGGCCTCATGTCGGGGGTCTCATGTCGGGGCCTCATGTCAAGGGGCTCATGTCGGGGGGCTCATGTCGGGGGCTCATGTCGGGGGCTCATGTCGGGGGGGTCATGTCGAGGGGTTCATGTCGAGGGCCTCATGTCGGGGGGCTCATGTCGGGGGCTCATGTCGGGGGGGTCATGTCGAGGGCCTCATGTCGGGGGGCTCATGTCTGAGGCTCATGTCGGGGGGCCTCAGGTCGAGGGGCTCATGTCGGGTGGGCTCATGTCGGGGGGTCATGTCGAGGGGCTCATGTCGGGGGGCTTATGTCGAGGGGCCTCATGTCGAGGGGCTCATGTCGAGGGGTTCAGGTCGGGGGGCTCAGGTCGGGGGCCTCATGTCGGAGGCTCATGTCGAGGGGCTCATGTCGGGGGGTTCATGTCGGGGGGGCTCATGTCGAGGGGCTCATGTCGGGGGGCTCATGTCGGAGGCTCATGTCGAGGGGCTCATGTCGGGGGGTACATGTCGGGGGGGCTCATGTCGAGGGGCTCATGTCGGGGGCCTCATGTCGGGGGGCTCATGTCGGGGGGCTCATGTCGGGGGGCTCATGTCGAGGGGTTCATGTCGAGGGCTCATGTCGAGGGCCTCATGTCGGGGGTCTCATGTCGGGGGTTCATGTCGAGGGGCTCATGTCGGGGGGCTCATGTCGGGGGGCCTCATGTCGGGGCCTCGTGTCGGAGGCTCATGTCGAGGGGCTCATGTCGGAGGCTCATGTCGAGGGGCTCATGTCGCGGGCTCATGTCGAGGGGCTCATGTCGGGGGGCTCATGTCGGGGGGCTCATGTCGGGGGCTCATGTCGGGGGGTTCATGTCGAGGGCCTCATGTCGGGGGGCTCATGTCGGGGGCTCATGTCGGGGGGGTCATGTCGAGGGGTTCATGTCGAGGGCCCCATGTCGGGGGGCTCATGTCGGAGGCTCATGTCGGGGGGCCCCAGGTCGAGGGGCTCATGTCGGGGGGCTCATGTCGGGGGGTCATGTCGAGGGGCTCATGTCGGGGGGCTCATGTCGAGGGGCCTCATGTCGAGGGGCTCATGTCGAGGGGTTCAGGTCGGGGGGCTCATGTCGGGGGCCTCATGTCGGAGGCTCATGTCGAGGGGCTCATGTCGGGGGGTTCATGTCGGGGGGGCTCATGTCGAGGGGTTCATGTCGAGGGCTCATGTCGGGGGCTCATGTCGAGGGGCTCATGTCGAGGGGTTCATGTCGAGGGCTCATGTCGAGGGCCTCATGTCGGGGGTCTCATGTCGGGGGTTCATGTCGAGGGGTTCATGTCGAGGGCTCATGTCGAGGGCCTCATGTCGGGGGTCTCATGTCGGGGGTTCATGTCGAGGGGCCTCATGTCGGGGGCCTCATGTCGGGGCCTCATGTCAAGGGGCTCATGTCGGGGGGCTCATGTCGGGGGCTCATGTCGGGGGCTCATGTCGGGGGGGTCATGTCGAGGGGTTCATGTCGAGGGCCTCATGTCGGGGGGCTCATGTCGGGGGCTCATGTCGGGGGGGTCATGTCGAGGGGTTCATGTCGAGGGCCTCATGTCGGGGGGCTCATGTCTGAGGCTCATGTCGGGGGGCCTCAGGTCGAGGGGCTCATGTCGGGTGGGCTCATGTCGGGGGGTCATGTCGAGGGGCTCATGTCGGGGGGCTCATGTCGAGGGGCCTCATGTCGAGGGGCTCATGTCGAGGGGTTCAGGTCGGGGGGCTCATGTCGGGGGCCTCATGTCGGAGGCTCATGTCGAGGGGCTCATGTCGGGGGGTTCATGTCGGGGGGGCTCATGTCGAGGGGCTCATGTCGGGGGGCTCATGTCGGAGGCTCATGTCGAGGGGCTCATGTCGGGGGGTACATGTCGGGGGGGCTCATGTCGAGGGGCTCATGTCGGGGGCTCATGTCGAGGGGCTCATGTCGGGGGGCTCATGTCGGGGGGCTCATGTCGAGGGGTTCATGTCGAGGGCTCATGTCGGGGGCCTCATGTCGGGGGTCTCATGTCGGGGGGCTCATGTCGGGGGGCTCATGTCGAGGGGTTCATGTCGAGGGCTCATGTCGAGGGCCTCATGTCGGGGGTCTCATGTCGGGGGCTCATGTCGAGGGCCTCATGTCGAGGGGCTCATGTCGGAGGCTCATGTCGAGGGGCTCATGTCGCGGGCTCATGTCGAGGGGCTCATGTCGGGGGCCTCATGTCGGGGCCTCATGTCAAGGGGCTCATGTCGGGGGGCTCATATCGGGGGGGCTCATGTCGGGGGCTCATGTCGGGGGCTCATGTCGGGGGGGTCATGTCGAGGGGTTCATGTCGAGGGCCTCATGTCGGGGGGCTCATGTCGGGGGCTCATGTCGGGGGGGTCATGTCGAGGGGTTCATGTCGAGGGCCTCATGTCGGGGGGCTCATGTCGGAGGCTCATGTCGGGGGGCCCCAGGTCGAGGGGCTCATGTCGGGTGGGCTCATGTCGGGGGGTCATGTCGAGGGGCTCATGTCGGGGGGCTCATGTCGAGGGGCTCATGTCGAGGGGTTCAGGTCGGGGGGCTCATGTTGGGGGCCTCATGTCGAGGGGCTCATGTCGGGGGGTTCATGTCGGGGGGGCTCATGTCGAGGGGCTCATGTCGGGGGCTCATGTCGAGGGGCTCATGTCGAGGGGCTCATGTCGGGGGGCTCATGTCGGGGGGCTCATGTCGAGGGGTTAATGTCGAGGGCTCATGTCGAGGGCCTCATGTCGGGGGTCTCATGTCGGGGGTTCATGTCGAGGGGCTCATGTCGGGGGGCCTCATGTCGGGGGCCTCATGTCGGGGGGCTCATGTCGGGGGGCTCATGTCGGGGGGCTCATGTCGGGGGGCTCATGTCGAGGGGCTCATGTCGAGGGGCTCATGTCAGGGGGCTCATGTCGGGGGGCTCATGTCGGGGGGCTCATGTCGGGGGGTTCATGTCGAGGGGCTCATGTCGAGGGGCTCATGTCAGGGGGCTCATGTCGGGGGGCTCATGTTGGGGGGTCATGTCGAGGGGCTCATGTCGGGGGGCTCATGTCGGGGGGCTCATGTCGAGGGGCTCATGTCGAGGGGCTCATGTCGGGGGGCTCATGTCGGGGGGCTCATGTCGGGGGGTCATGTCGAGGGGCTCATGTCGAGGGGCTCATGTCGGGGGGCTCATGTCGGGGGCTCATGTCGAGGGGCTCATGTCGGGGGGATCATGTCGGGGGGGCTCATGTCGGGGGGGCTCATGTCGAGGGGCTCATGTCCGGGGCTCATGTCGAGGGGCTCATGTCGAGGGGCTCATGTCGGGGGGATCATGTCGGGGGGGCTCAGGTCGAGGGGCTAATGTCGGGGGGGCTCAGGTCGAGGGGCTCATGTCGGGGGCTCATGTCGAGGGGCTCATGTCGAGGGGCTCATGTCGGGGGCTCATGTCGAGGGGCTCATGTCGAGGGGCTCATGTCGGGGGCTCATGTCGAGGGGCTCATGTCGAGGGGCTCATGTCGAGGGGCTCATGTCGAGGGGCTCATGTCGGGGGCTCATGTCGGGGGGCTCATGTCGGAGGCTCATGTCGAGGGGTTCATGTCGGGGGCTTCATGTCGGGGGGCTCATGTCGGAGGCTCATGTCGAGGGGGCTCATGTCGAGGGGCTCATGTCAGGGGGCTCAAGTAGGGGGGTTCATGTCGGGGGCTCATGTCGGGGGGCTCATGTCGGGGGGCTCATGTCGGGGGGCTCAAGTAGGGGGGTTCATGTCGGGGGCTCATGTCGGGGGGCTCATGTCGAGGGGCTCATGTCGGGGGCTCATGTCGGGGGCTCATGTCGGGGGCTCATGTCGGGGGGCTCATGTCGAGGGGCTCATATCGGGGGGCTCATGTCGGGGGCCTCATGTCGAGGGGCTCATGTCGAGGGGCTCATGTCGAGGGGCTCATGTCGGGGGGCTCATGTCGGGGGGCTCATGTCGAGGGGCTCATGTCGGGTGGGCTCATGTCGGGGGGGCTCATGTCGGGGGGCTCATGTCGAGGGGCTCATGTCGAGGGGCTCATGTCGGGGCCTCATGTCGGGGGGTTCATGTCGGGGGGCTCATGTCGGGGGGGCTCATGTCGGTGGGTTCATGTCGGGGGGGCTCATGTCAGTGGGTTCATGTCGGTGGGTTCATGTCGGGGGGCTCATGTCGGGGGGCTCATGTCGGGGGGCTCATGTCGGGGGGCTCATGTCGGGGGCTCATGTCGAGGGGCTCATGTCGAGGGGTTCAGGTCGGGGGGCTCATGTCGAGGGGTTCAGGTCGGGGGGCTCATGTCGAGGGGCTCATGTCGAGGGGCTCATGTCGGGGGGTTCATGTCGGGGGGCTCATGTTGGGGGCTCATGTCGAGGGGCCTCATGTCGGGGGCTCATGTCGGGGGGTTCATGTCGGGGGGGTTCATGTCGGGGGGGCTCATGTCGAGGGGTTCATGTCGGAGGCTCATGTCGAGGGGTTCATGTCGGGGGGCTCATGTCGGGGGCTCATGTCGGGGGGCTCATGTCGGGGGCTCATGTCGAGGGCTCATGTCGAGGGGCTCATGTCGGGGGGTTCATGTCGGGGGGCTCATGTCGGGGGCTCATGTCGAGGGGCCTCATGTCGAGGGGGCTCATGTCGAGGGGGCTCATGTCGGGGGGCTCATGTCGGGGGGCTCATGTCGGGGGGCTCATGTCGAGGGGCTCATGTCGGGGGGCTCATGTCGGGGGCTCATGTCGAGGGCTCATGTCGAGGGGCTCATGTCGGGGGGTTCATGTCGGGGGGCACATGTCGGGGGCTCATGTCGAGGGGCCTCATGTCGGGGGCTCATGTCGAGGGGGCTCATGTCGGGGGCTCATGTCGAGGGGCTCATGTCGAGGGGCCTCATGTCGGGGCCTCATGTCGGGGGGTTCATGTCGGGGGGGCTCATGTCGGTGGGTTCATGTCGGTGGGTTCATGTCGGGGGGCTCATGTCGGGGGGCTCATGTCGGGGGGCTCATGTCGGGGGGGCTCATGTCAGTGGGTTCATGTCGGTGGGTTCATGTCGGGGGGCTCATGTCGGGGGGCTCATGTCGGGGGGCTCATGTCGGGGGGGCTCATGTCTAGGGGCTCATGTCGGGGGGCTCATGTCGGGGGCTCATGTCGGGGGCTCATGTCGGGGGGCTCATGTCGAGGGGCCTCATGTCGAGGGGCTCATGTCGAGGGGTTCAGGTCGGGGGGCTCATGTTGGGGGCCTCATGTCGGAGGCTCATGTCGAGGGGCTCATGTCGGGGGGTTCATGTCGGGGGGGCTCATGTCGAGGGGCTCATGTCGGGGGCTCATGTCGAGGGGCTCATGTCGGGGGGCTCATGTCGGGGGGCTCATGTCGAGGGGTTAATGTCGAGGGCTCATGTCGAGGGCCTCATGTCGGGGGTCTCATGTCGGGGGTTCATGTCGAGGGGCTCATGTCGGGGGGCCTCATGTCGGGGGGCTCATGCCGGGGGGCTCATGTCGGGGGGCTCATGTCGGGGGGCTCATGTCGAGGGGCTCATGTCGAGGGGCTCATGTCAGGGGGCTCATGTCGGGGGGCTCATGTCGGGGGGCTCATGTCGGGGGGTTCATGTCGAGGGGCTCATGTCGAGGGGCTCATGTCGAGGGGCTCATGTCAGGGGGCTCATGTCGGGGGGCTCATGTCGGGGGGCTCATGTCGGGGGGTCATGTCGAGGGGCTCATGTCGGGGGGCTCATGTCGGGGGGCTCATGTCGAGGGGCCTCATGTCGAGGGGCTCATGTCGAGGGCTCATGTCGAGGGCTCATGTCGAGGGGCTCATGTCGAGGGGCTCATGTCGAGGGGCTCATGTCGGGGGCTCATGTCGAGGGGCTCATGTCGAGGGGTTCATGTCGAGGGGCTCATGTCGGGGGCTCATGTCGGGGGCTCATGTCGGGGGGCTCATGTCGGAGGCTCATGTCGAGGGGTTCATGTCGGGGGCTTCATGTCGGGGGGCTCATGTCGGGGGCCTCATGTCGAGGGGCTCATGTCGGGGGGCTCATGTCGGGGGGGCTCATGTCGAGGGGCTCATGTCGGAGGCTCATGTCGAGGGGGCTCATGTCGAGGGGCTCATGTCGGGGGGCTCAAGTAGGGGGGTTCATGTCGGGGGCTCATGTCGGGGGGCTCATGTCGGGGGGCTCATGTCGGGGGGCTCAAGTAGGGGGGTTCATGTCGGGGGCTCATGTCGGGGGGCTCATGTCGGGGGGCTCATGTCGAGGGGCTCATGTCGGGGGCTCATGTCGGGGGCTCATGTCGGGGGCTCATGTCGGGGGGCTCATGTCGAGGGGCTCATATCGGGGGGCTCATGTCGGGGGCCTCATGTCGAGGGGCTCATGTCGAGGGGCTCATGTCGAGGGGCTCATGTCGGGGGGCTCATGTCGGGGGGCTCATGTCGAGGGGCTCATGTCGGGTGGGCTCATGTCGGGGGGGCTCATGTCGGGGGGCTCATGTCGGGGGGTCATGTCGAGGGGCTCATGTCGGGGGGCTCATGTCGAGGGGCCTCATGTCGAGGGGCTCATGTCGAGGGCTCATGTCGAGGGGTTCAGGTCGGGGGGCTCCTGTCGGGGGTTCATGTCGAGGGGCTCATGTCGAGGGGCTCATGTCGAGGGGTTCAGGTCGGGGGGCTCATGTCGAGGGGTTCAGGTCGGGGGGCTCATGTCGAGGGGCTCATGTCGAGGGGCTCATGTCGGGGGGTTCATGTCGGGGGGCTCATGTTGGGGGCTCATGTCGGGGGCTCATGTCGAGGGGCTCATGTCGGGGGGTTCATGTCGGGGGGGCTCATGTCGAGGGGTTCATGTCGGGGGGGCTCATGTCGAGGGGTTCATGTCGGAGGCTCATGTCGAGGGGTTCATGTCGGAGGCTCATGTCGGGGGTTCATGTCGGGGGGCTCATGTCGAGGGGTTCATGTCGGGGGGGCTCATGTCGAGGGGTTCATGTCGGGGGGGCTCATGTCGAGGGGTTCATGTCGGAGGCTCATGTCGGGGGTTCATGTCGGGGGGCTCATGTCGAGGGGCTCATGTCGAGGGGCTCATGTCGGGGGGCTCATGTCGGGGGCTCATGTCGAGGGCTCATGTCGAGGGGCTCATGTCGGGGGGTTCATGTCGGGGGGCTCATGTCGGGGGCTCATGTCGAGGGGCCTCATGTCGAGGGGCTAATGTCGAGGGGTTCAGGTCGGGGGGCTCATGTCGGGGGCCTCATGTCGGAGGCTCATGTCGAGGGGCTCATGTCGGGGGGTTCATGTCGGGGGGGCTCATGTCGAGGGGCTCATGTCGGGGGCTCATGTCGAGGGGGCTCATGTCGGGGGGCTCATGTCGGGGGGCTCATGTCGGGGGCTCATGTCGGGGGCTCATGTCGAGGGGCTCATGTCGAGGGGCCTCATGTCGGGGCCTCATGTCGGGGGGTTCATGTCGGGGGGCTCATATCGGGGGGGCTCATGTCGGGGGCTCATGTCGAGGGGCTCATGTCGAGGGGCCTCATGTCGGGGCCTCATGTCGGGGGGGCTCATGTCGGTGGGTTCATGTCGGTGGGTTCATGTCGGGGGGCTCATGTCGGGGGGCTCATGTCGGGGGGGCTCATGTCAGTGGGTTCATGTCGGTGGGTTCATGTCGGGGGGCTCATGTCGGGGGGCTCATGTCGGGGGGCTCATGTCGGGGGGCTCATGTCGGGGGCTCATGTCGAGGGGCCTCATGTCGGGGCCTCATGTCGGGGGGTTCATGTCGGGGGGGGCTCATGTCGGTGGGTTCATGTCGGTGGGTTCATGTCGGGGGGCTCATGTCGGGGGGCTCATGTCGGGGGGCTCATGTCGGGGGCTCATGTCGGGGGCTCATGTCGGGGGGCTCATGTCGAGGGGCCTCATGTCGAGGGGCTAATGTCGAGGGGTTCAGGTCGGGGGGCTCATGTCGGGGGCCTCATGTCGGAGGCTCATGTCGAGGGGCTCATGTCGGGGGGTTCATGTCGGGGGGGCTCATGTCGAGGGGCTCATGTCGGGGGCTCATGTCGAGGGGCTCATGTCGAGGGGCTCATGTCGGGGGGCTCATGTCGGGGGGCTCATGTCGAGGGGTTAATGTCGAGGGCTCATGTTGAGGGCCTCATGTCGGGGGTCTCATGTCGGGGGTTCATGTCGAGGGGCTCATGTCGGGGGGCTCATGTCGGGGGGCTCATGTCGGGGGGCTCATGTCGGGGGGCTCATGTCGAGGGGCTCATGTCGAGGGGCTCATGTCAGGGGGCTCATGTCGGGGGGCTCATGTCGGGGGGCTCATGTCGGGGGGTTCATGTCGAGGGGCTCATGTCGAGGGGCTCATGTCAGGGGGCTCATGTCGGGGGGCTCATGTCGGGGGGCTCATGTCGGGGGGTCATGTCGAGGGGCTCATGTCGGGGGGCTCATGTCGGGGGGCTCATGTCGAGGGGCCTCATGTCGAGGGGCTCATGTCGAGGGGCTCATGTCGGGGGCTCATGTCGGGCTCATGTCGAGGGGTTCATGTCGAGGGGCTCATGTCGGGGGCTCATGTCGGGGGCTCATGTCGGGGGGCTCATGTCGGAGGCTCATGTCGAGGGGTTCATGTCGGGGGCTTCATGTCGGGGGGCTCATGTCGGGGGCTCATGTCGGGGGGCTCATGTCGGAGGCTCATGTCGAGGGGTTCATGTCGGGGGCTTCATGTCGGGGGGCTCATGTCGGGGGCCTCATGTCGAGGGGCTCATGTCGGAGGCTCATGTCGAGGGGGCTCATGTCGAGGGGCTCATGTCGGGGGGCTCAAGTAGGGGGGTTCATGTCGGGGGCTCATGTCGGGGGGCTCATGTCGGGGGGCTCATGTCGGGGGGCTCAAGTAGGGGGGTTCATGTCGGGGGCTCATGTCGGGGGGCTCATGTCGGGGGGCTCATGTCGAGGGGCTCATGTCGGGGGCTCATGTCGGGGGCTCATGTCGGGGGCTCATGTCGGGGGGCTCATGTCGAGGGGCTCATATCGGGGGGCTCATGTCGGGGGCCTCATGTCGAGGGGCTCATGTCGAGGGGCTCATGTCGAGGGGCTCATGTCGGGGGGCTCATGTCGGGGGGCTCATGTCGAGGGGCTCATGTCGGGTGGGCTCATGTCGGGGGGGCTCATGTCGGGGGGCTCATGTCGGGGGGTCATGTCGAGGGGCTCATGTCGGGGGGCTCATGTCGAGGGGCCTCATGTCGAGGGGCTCATGTCGAGGGCTCATGTCGAGGGGTTCAGGTCGGGGGGCTCATGTCGGGGGTTCATGTCGAGGGGCTCATGTCGAGGGGCTCATGTCGAGGGGTTCAGGTCGGGGGGCTCATGTCGAGGGGTTCAGGTCGGGGGGCTCATGTCGAGGGGCTCATGTCGAGGGGCTCATGTCGGGGGGTTCATGTCGGGGGGCTCATGTTGGGGGCTCATGTCGGGGGCTCATGTCGAGGGGCTCATGTCGGGGGGTTCATGTCGGGGGGGCTCATGTCGAGGGGTTCATGTCGGGGGGGCTCATGTCGAGGGGTTCATGTCGGAGGCTCATGTCGAGGGGTTCATGTCGGGGGGCTCATGTCGGGGGCTCATGTCGGGGGACTCATGTCGAGGGGCTCATGTCGAGGGGCTCATGTCGGGGGGCTCATGTCGGGGGCTCATGTCGAGGGCTCATGTCGAGGGGCTCATGTCGGGGGGTTCATGTCGGGGGGCTCATGTCGGGGGCTCATGTCGAGGGGCCTCATGTCGAGGGGGCTCATGTCGGGGGGGCTCATGTCGGGGGGCTCATGTCGGGGGGTTCATGTCGGGGCCTCATGTCGGGGGGTTCATGTCGGGGGGCTCATATCGGGGGGGCTCATGTCGGGGGCTCATGTCGAGGGGCTCATGTCGAGGGGCCTCATGTCGGGGCCTCATGTCGGGGGGTTCATGTCGGGGGGCTCATGTCGGGGGGTTCATGTCGGTGGGTTCATGTCGGGGGGCTCATGTCGGGGGGCTCATGTCGGGGGCTCATGTCGGGGGGCTCATGTCGGAGGCTCATGTCGAGGGGTTCATGTCGGGGGCCTCATGTCGGGGGGCTCATGTCGGGGGCCTCATGTCGAGGGGCTCATGTCGGGGGGCTCATGTCGAGGGGCTCATGTCGGAGGCTCATGTCGAGGGGGCTCATGTCGAGGGGCTCATGTCGGGGGGCTCAAGTAGGGGGGTTCATGTCGGGGGGCTCATGTCGGGGGGCTCAAGTAGGGGGGTTCATGTCGGGGGCTCATGTCGGGGGGCTCATGTCGGGGGGCTCATGTCGAGGGGCTCATGTCGGGGGCTCATGTCGGGGGCTCATGTCGGGGGCTCATGTCGGGGGGCTCATGTCGGGGGGCTCATATCGGGGGGCTCATATCGGGGGGCTCATGTCGGGGGCCTCATGTCGAGGGGCTCATGTCGGGGGGCTCATGTCGGGGGGCTCATGTCGAGGGGCTCATGTCGGGTGGGCTCATGTCGGGGGGGCTCATGTCGGGGGGCTCATGTCGGGGGGTCATGTCGAGGGGCTCATGTCGAGGGGCTCATGTCGAGGGCTCATGTCGAGGGGTTCAGGTCGGGGGGCTCATGTCGGGGGTTCATGTCGAGGGGCTCATGTCGAGGGGCTCATGTCGAGGGGTTCAGGTCGGGGGGCTCATGTCGAGGGGTTCAGGTCGGGGGGCCTCATGTCGGGGGCCTCATGTCGGGGGGCTCATGTCGGGGGGCTCATGTCGGGGGGCTCATGTCGGGGGGCTCATGTCGAGGGGCTCATGTCGAGGGGCTCATGTCAGGGGGCTCATGTCGGGGGGCTCATGTCGGGGGGCTCATGTCGGGGGGTTCATGTCGAGGGGCTCATGTCGAGGGGCTCATGTCAGGGGGCTCATGTCGGGGGGCTCATGTCGGGGGGCTCATGTCGGGGGGTCATGTCGAGGGGCTCATGTCGGGGGGCTCATGTCGGGGGGCTCATGTCGAGGGGCCTCATGTCGAGGGGCTCATGTCGAGGGCTCATGTCGAGGGGCTCATGTCGAGGGGCTCATGTCGAGGGGCTCATGTCGGAGGCTCATGTCGAGGGGCTCATGTCGAGGGCTCATGTCGGGGGCTCATGTCGGGGGGCTCATGTCGGAGGCTCATGTCGAGGGGTTCATGTCGGGGGCTTCATGTCGGGGGGCTCATGTCGGGGGCCTCATGTCGAGGGGCTCATGTCGGGGGGCTCATGTCGGGGGGGCTCATGTCGAGGGGCTCATGTCGGAGGCTCATGTCGAGGGGGCTCATGTCGAGGGGCTCATGTCGGGGGGCTCAAGTAGGGGGGTTCATGTCGGGGGCTCATGTCGGGGGGCTCATGTCGGGGGGCTCATGTCGGGGGGCTCAAGTAGGGGGGTTCATGTCGGGGGCTCATGTCGGGGGGCTCATGTCGGGGGGCTCATGTCGAGGGGCTCATGTCGGGGGCTCATGTCGGGGGCTCATGTCGGGGGCTCATGTCGGGGGGCTCATGTCGGGGGCCTCATGTCGAGGGGCTCATGTCGAGGGGCTCATGTCGAGGGGCTCATGTCGGGGGGCTCATGTCGGGGGGCTCATGTCGAGGGGCTCATGTCGGGTGGGCTCATGTCGGGGGGGCTCATGTCGGGGGGTCATGTCGAGGGGCTCATGTCGGGGGGCTCATGTCGAGGGGCCTCATGTCGAGGGGCTCATGTCGAGGGGTTCAGGTCGGGGGGCTCATGTCGAGGGGTTCAGGTCGGGGGGCTCATGTCGAGGGGCTCATGTCGAGGGGCTCATGTCGGGGGGTTCATGTCGGGGGGCTCATGTTGGGGGCTCATGTCGGGGGCTCATGTCGAGGGGCTCATGTCGGGGGGTTCATGTCGGGGGGGCTCATGTCGAGGGGTTCATGTCGGGGGGGCTCATGTCGAGGGGTTCATGTCGGAGGCTCATGTCGAGGGGTTCATGTCGGGGGGCTCATGTCGGGGGCTCATGTCGGGGGACTCATGTCGAGGGGCTCATGTCGAGGGGCTCATGTCGGGGGGCTCATGTCGGGGGCTCATGTCGAGGGGCTCATGTCGGGGGGTTCATGTCGGGGGGCTCATGTCGGGGGCTCATGTCGAGGGGCCTCATGTCGGGGGCTCATGTCGAGGGGGCTCATGTCGGGGGGCTCATGTCGGGGGGCTCATGTCGGGGGCTCTTGTCGGGGGCTCATGTCGAGGGGCTCATGTCGAGGGGCCTCATGTCGGGGGGTTCATGTCGGGGGGTTCATGTCGGGGGGCTCATATCGGGGGGGCTCATGTCGGGGGCTCATGTCGAGGGGCTCATGTCGAGGGGCCTCATGTCGGGGCCTCATGTCGGGGGGTTCATGTCGGGGGGCTCATGTCGGGGGGTTCATGTCGGTGGGTTCATGTCGGGGGGCTCATGTCGGGGGCTCATGTCGGGGGGCTCATGTCGGAGGCTCATGTCGAGGGGTTCATGTCGGGGGCTTCATGTCGGGGGGCTCATGTCGGGGGCCTCATGTCGAGGGGCTCATGTCGGGGGGCTCATGTCGAGGGGCTCATGTCGGAGGCTCATGTCGAGGGGGCTCATGTCGAGGGGCTCATGTCGGGGGGCTCAAGTAGGGGGGTTCATGTCGGGGGGCTCATGTCGGGGGGCTCATGTCGGGGGGCTCAAGTAGGGGGGTTCATGTCGGGGGCTCATGTCGGGGGGCTCATGTCGGGGGGCTCATGTCGAGGGGCTCATGTCGGGGGCTCATGTCGGGGGCTCATGTCGGGGGCTCATGTCGGGGGGCTCATGTCGAGGGGCTCATATCGGGGGGCTCATGTCGGGGGCCTCATGTCGAGGGGCTCATGTCGAGGGGCTCATGTCGGGGGGCTCATGTCGGGGGGCTCATGTCGAGGGGCTCATGTCGGGTGGGCTCATGTCGGGGGGGCTCATGTCGGGGGGCTCATGTCGGGGGGTCATGTCGAGGGGCTCATGTCGAGGGGCTCATGTCGAGGGCTCATGTCGAGGGGTTCAGGTCGGGGGGCTCATGTCGGGGGTTCATGTCGAGGGGCTCATGTCGAGGGGCTCATGTCGAGGGGTTCAGGTCGGGGGGCTCATGTCGAGGGGTTCATGTCGGGGGGCTCATGTCGAGGGGCTCATGTCGAGGGGCTCATGTCGGGGGGTTCATGTCGGGGGGCTCATGTTGGGGGCTCATGTCGGGGGCTCATGTCGAGGGGCTCATGTCGGGGGGTTCATGTCGGGGGGGCTCATGTCGAGGGGTTCATGTCGGGGGGGCTCATGTCGAGGGGTTCATGTCGGAGGCTCATGTCGGGGGCTCATGTCGGGGGGCTCATGTCGGGGGCTCATGTCGAGGGCTCATGTCGGGGGGTTCATGTCGGGGGGCTCATGTCGGGGGCTCATGTCGAGGGGCCTCATGTCGGGGGGCTCATGTCGAGGGCTCATGTCGGGGGGTTCATGTCGGGGGGCTCATGTCGGGGGCTCATGTCGAGGGGCCTCATGTCGGGGGGCTCATGTCGGGGGGTTCAGGTCGGGGGGCTCATGTCGGGGGCCTCATGTCGGGGGCTCATGTCGAGGGGCTCATGTCGGGGGGTTCATGTCGGGGGGCTCATGTCGGGGGCTCATGTCGAGGGGCCTCATGTCGGGGGCTCATGTCGAGGGGGCTCATGTCGGGGGGCTCATGTCGGGGGGCTCATGTCGGGGGCTCATGTCGGGGGCTCATGTCGAGGGGCTCATGTCGAGGGGCCTCATGTCGGGGCCTCATGTCGGGGGGTTCATGTCGGGGGGCTCATGTCGGGGGGTTCATGTCGGTGGGTTCATGTCGGGGGGCTCATGTTGGGGGGCTCATGTCGGGGGGCTCATGTCGGGGGGCTCATGTCGGGGCCTCATGTCGAGGGGCCTCATGTCGGGGGCTCATGTCGAGGGGCTCAAGTCGAGGGGCCTCATGTCGGGGCCTCATGTCGGGGGGTTCATGTCGGGGGGCTCATGTCGGGGGGCTCATGTCGGGGGGTTCATGTCGGGGGGCTCATGTCGGGGGGCTCATGTCGGGGGGCTCATGTCGGGGGGCTCATGTCGGGGCCTCATGTCGAGGGGCCTCATGATCCTGGTGTTCTGTAAACGCAGCTTACAATTATACTTTTCCTTTTTGGCAGTACAATTTATAGAGTTATACTTTGGAAAATTCCATCCACCGAAAGATACATTCAACTTTATCAATATATAAAGCCACTGCACAAGAGGCTGGAGTTCAGGACCAAGGAGAGCCACATAGTGAGACTAAAGAGCCACATAGTGAGACTAAAGAGCCACATAGTGAGACTAAAGAGCCACATAGTGAGACTAAAGAGCCACATAGTGAGCCACATAGTGAGCCACATAGTGAGCCTAAAGAGCCACATAGTGAGCCACATAGTGAGACTAAAGAGCCACATAGTGAGACTAAAGCCACATAGTGAGACTAAAGAGCCACATAGTGAGACTAAAGAGCCACATAGTGAGACTAAAGAGCCACATAGTGAGACTAAAGAGCCACATAGTGAGACTAAAGAGCCACATAGTGAGACTAAAGAGAGCCACATAGTGAGACTAAAGAGAGCCACATAGTGAGACTAAAGAGCCACATAGTGAGACTAAAGAGCCACATAGTGAGACTAAAGAGCCACATAGTGAGACTAAAGAGCCACATAGTGAGACTAAAGAGCCACATAGTGAGCCACATAGTGAGCCACATAGTGAGCCTAAAGAGCCACATAGTGAGCCACATAGTGAGACTAAAGAGCCACATAGTGAGACTAAAGCCACATAGTGAGACTAAAGAGCCACATAGTGAGACTAAAGAGCCACATAGTGAGACTAAAGAGCCACATAGTGAGACTAAAGAGCCACATAGTGAGACTAAAGAGCCACATAGTGAGACTAAAGAGAGCCACATAGTGAGACTAAAGAGAGCCACATAGTGAGACTAAAGAGAGCCACATAGTGAGACTAAAGAGCCACATAGTGAGACTAAAGAGCCACATAGTGAGACTAGAGAGCCACATAGTGAGACTAAAGAGCCACATAGTGATGCTAAAGAGCCACATAGTGAGACGAAAGAGCCACATAGTGAGACGAAAGAGCCACATAGTGTGACTAAAGAGCCACATAGTGAGACTAAAGAGCCACATAGTGAGACTAAAGAGCCACATAGTGAGACTAAAGAGCCACATAGTGAGACTAAAGAGCCACATAGTGAGACTAAAGAGCCACATAGTGAGACGAAAGAGCCACATAGTGTGACTAAAGAGCCACATAGTGAGACTAAAGAGAGCCACATAGTGAGACTAAAGAGAGCCACATAGTGAGACTAAAGAGCCACATAGTAAGACTAAAGAGAGCCACATAGTGAGACTAGAGAGCCACATAGTGAGCCTAAAGAGCCACATAGTGAGACTAAAGAGCCACATAGTGAGACTAAAGAGCCACATAGTGAGACTAAAGAGCCACATAGTGAGCCACATAGTGAGCCACATAGTGAGCCTAAAGAGCCACATAGTGAGCCACATAGTGAGACTAAAGAGCCACATAGTGAGCCACATAGTGAGCCACATAGTGAGCCTAAAGAGCCACATAGTGAGCCACATAGTGAGCCACATAGTGAGCCACATAGTGAGCCTAAAGATCCACATAGTGAGCCTAAAGAGCCACATAGTGAGACTAAAGAGCCACATAGTGAGACTAGAGAGCCACATAGTGAGACTAAAGAGAGCCACATAGTGAGACTAAAGAGCCACATAGTGAGACTAAAGAGCCACATAGTGAGACTAGAGAGCCACATAGTGAGACTAAAGAGCCACATAGTGATGCTAAAGAGCCACATAGTGAGACGAAAGAGCCACATAGTGTGACTAAAGAGCCACATAGTGTGACTAAAGAGCCACATAGTGAGACTAAAGAGAGCCACATAGTGAGACTAAAGAGCCACATAGTGAGACTAAAGAGCCACATAGTGAGACTAAAGAGCCACATAGTGAGACTAAAGAGCCACATAGTGAGAGCCACATAGTGAGACTAAAGAGAGCCACATAGTGAGACTAAAGAGCCACATAGTGAGACGAAAGAGCCACATAGTGAGACGAAAGAGCCACATAGTGTGACTAAAGAGCCACATAGTGAGACTAAAGAGAGCCACATAGTGAGACTAAAGAGCCACATAGTGAGACTAAAGAGCCACATAGTGAGACTAAAGAGCCACATAGTGAGACTAAAGAGCCACATAGTGAGACTAAAGAGCCACATAGTGAGACTAAAGAGCCACATAGTGAAACGAAAGAGCCACATAGTGTGACTAAAGAGCCACATAGTGAGACTAAAGAGAGCCACATAGTGAGACTAAAGAGAGCCACATAGTGAGACTAAAGAGCCACATAGTGAGACTAAAGAGCCACATAGTGAGACTAAAGAGAGCCACATAGTGAGACTAGAGAGCCACATAGTGAGCCTAAAGAGCCACATAGTGAGACTAAAGTGCCACATAGTGAGACTAAAGAGAGCCACATAGTGAGCCTAAAGAGCCACATAGTGAGACTAAAGAGCCACATAGTGAGACTAAAGAGCCACATAGTGAGACTAAAGAGCCACATAGTGAGCCACATAGTGAGCCACATAGTGAGCCTAAAGAGCCACATAGTGAGCCACATAGTGAGACTAAAGAGCCACATAGTGAGCCACATAGTGAGCCACATAGTGAGCCTAAAGAGCCACATAGTGAGCCACATAGTGAGCCACATAGTGAGCCACATAGTGAGCCTAAAGAGCCGCATAGTGAGCCTAAAGAGCCACATAGTGAGCCTAAAGAGCCACATAGTGAGACTAAAGAGCCACATAGTGAGACTAAAGAGAGCCACATAGTGAGACTAAAGAGAGCCACATAGTGAGACTAAAGAGAGCCACATAGTGAGACTAAAGAGCCACATAGTGAGACTAAAGAGCCACATAGTGAGACTAAAGAGCCACATAGTGAGACTAAAGAGCCACATAGTGAGACTAAAGAGCCACATAGTGAGACTAAAGAGCCACATAGTGAGACTAAAGAGCCACATAGTGAGACTAAAGAGCCACATAGTGAGACTAAAGAGAGCCACATAGTGAGACTAAAGAGCCACATAGTGAGACTAAAGAGCCACATAGTGAGACTAAAGAGCCACATAGTGAGACTAAAGAGCCACATAGTAGGACTAAAGAGCCACTGCACCAGAGGCTCTCTCTCACGTCAGACACTAGAGTTCAGGACCACAGAACGTCGTGCAGCTTCATCTTAAAGACACAAAGCACTGGATCAAAGACAGTGAGGAGAAGACTCTGAGCAGGACAAAAGATGAAGAGAAAGAGTTACAGAGATGATCTTTAATATATAAATATAAACCCAAAACAAAAGGAAACACTGGAGGAAGTGTCTGGGAAGGGGGAAAACTTTGGTTTCAGTGTTGAAGTGTGTCATGGTTTGCTTCAAATGCTGGTCTTTTTGTACTCTTTTTTTGGGGTATTTTGGGGGGTCTTTTCAGGGTCTACAGCTCGTCCTTTTTGTTGAGGATCACCTCACGGACCATTTCCTGGATCTTGGGTCTAAGTTCTTGAACCGGAGTCTGAGGGCCCCATGCTCCCACCACTTTCCCTTCAACGTCCACCAGGAACTTCCAGAAGTTCCAGTCTGGCTCCTTCCCCGAGGACTCTGCACAGATCGAGATTAAAACAGGATTAAACCAGGTCTGACCTGTGAGGAAGGTGAAGGTGTTGTTTCTACTAAACCAGAACTAAACCAGGACTGACCTGTGAGGTACTTGAAGGCGTTGTTGGCGCCGGTCCCGATCACGGCGATCTTGCTGAAAATGGGGAAAGAAGCGCCGTACGTGGTCCGAGCGAAGGTGTCAATCTCACGGTCACTTCCTGGTTCTTGTTGACCAAACTGATTACACGGAAACGCCAACACGCTGAAGTGGGCGGGGCCAAAGTCATGCTGGAGACGCTGCAGGTCGCGGTAATGTTTCTCCGTGTAACCGCATTCGGACGCAACGTTCACCACCAAAGACACCTGAAACGAGTGAAGAGAGAGTAGTAAGGAGACGAGTGAGGAGAGACGAGTGAGGAGAGACGAGTGAGGAGAGACGAGTGAGGAGAGACGAGTGAGGAGAGACGAGTGAGGAGACGATTGAGAAGAGAGAAGTGAGGAGACGAGTGAGGAGACGAGTAAAGAGAGACGAGTGAAGAGAGACGAGTGAGGAGAGACGAGTGAGGAGAGACGAGTGAGGAGAGACGAGTGAGGAGACGATTGAGAAGAGAGAAGTGAGGAGACGAGTGAGGAGACGAGTAAAGAGAGACGAGTGAAGAGAGAGTAGTAAGGAGACGAGTGAGGAGAGACGAGTGAGGAGAGACGAGTGAGGAGAGACGAGTGAGGAGAGACGAGTGAGGAGAGACGAGTGAGGAGAGACGAGTGAGGAGAGACGAGTGAGGAGACGATTGAGAAGAGAGAAGTGAGGAGACGAGTGAGGAGACGAGTAGAGAGACGAGTGAAGAGAGAGTAGTAAGGAGACGAGTGAGGAGAGACGAGTGAGGAGAGACGAGTGAGGAGAGACGAGTGAGGAGAGACGAGTGAGGAGACTAGTGAGGAGAGACGAGTGAAGAGAGACGAGTGAGGAGAGACGAGTGAGGAGACGAGTGAGAAGAGAGAAGTGAGGAGACGAGTGAGGAGACGAGTGAAGAGAGACGAGTGAAGAGAGACGAGTGAGGAGAGACGAGTGAGGAGAGACGAGTGAGGAGAGACGAGTGAGGAGACGATTGAGAAGAGAGAAGTGAGGAGACGAGTGAGGAGACGAGTAAAGAGAGACGAGTGAAGAGAGAGTAGTAAGGAGACGAGTGAGGAGAGACGAGTGAGGAGAGACGAGTGAGGAGAGACGAGTGAGGAGAGACGAGTGAGGAGAGACGAGTGAGGAGAGACGAGTGAGGAGACGATTGAGAAGAGAGAAGTGAGGAGACGAGTGAGGAGACGAGTAAAGAGAGACGAGTGAAGAGAGAGTAGTAAGGAGACGAGTGAGGAGAGACGAGTGAGGAGAGACGAGTGAGGAGAGACGAGTGAGGAGAGACGAGTGAGGAGAGACGAGTGAGGAGACTAGTGAGGAGAGACGAGTGAAGAGAGACGAGTGAGGAGAGACGAGTGAGGAGACGATTGAGAAGAGAGAAGTGAGGAGACGAGTGAGGAGACGAGTAAAGAGAGACGAGTGAAGAGAGAGTAGTAAGGAGAGACGAGTGAGGAGAGACGAGTGAGGAGACGAGTGAGAAGAGAGAAGTGAGGAGACGAGTGAGGAGACGAGTGAAGAGAGACGAGTGAAGAGAGACGAGTGAGGAGAGACGAGTGAGGAGAGACGAGTGAGGAGACGATTGAGAAGAGAGAAGTGAGGAGACGAGAGAGGAGACGAGTAAAGAGAGACGAGTGAAGAGAGAGTAGTAAGGAGACGAGTGAGGAGAGACGAGTGAGGAGAGACGAGTGAGGAGAGACGAGTGAGGAGAGACGAGTGAGGAGAGACGAGTGAGGAGACGATTGAGAAGAGAGAAGTGAGGAGACGAGTGAGGAGACGAGTAAAGAGAGACGAGTGAAGAGAGACGAGTGAGGAGAGACGAGTGAGGAGAGACGAGTGAGGAGAGACGAGTGAGGAGACGATTGAGAAGAGAGAAGTGAGGAGACGAGTGAGGAGGGACGAGTGAGGAGAGACGAGTGAGGAGAGACGAGTGAGGAGAGACGAGTGAGGAGAGACGAGTGAGGAGACGATTGAGAAGAGAGAAGTGAGGAGACGAGTGAGGAGACGAGTAAAGAGAGACGAGTGAAGAGAGAGTAGTAAGGAGACGAGTGAGGAGAGACGAGTGAGGAGAGACGAGTGAGGAGAGACGAGTGAGGAGAGACGAGTGAGGAGAGACGAGTGAGGAGACGATTGAGAAGAGAGAAGTGAGGAGACGAGTGAGGAGACGAGTAAAGAGAGACGAGTGAAGAGAGAGTAGTAAGGAGACGAGTGAGGAGAGACGAGTGAGGAGACGATTGAGAAGAGAGAAGTGAGGAGACGAGTGAGGAGACGAGTAAAGAGAGACGAGTGAAGAGAGACGAGTGAGGAGAGACGAGTGAGGAGACGATTGAGAAGAGAGAAGTGAGGAGACGAGTGAGGAGACGAGTAAAGAGAGACGAGTGAAGAGAGAGTAGTAAGGAGACGAGTGAGGAGAGACGAGTGAGGAGAGACGAGTGAGGAGACGAGTGAGAAGAGAGAAGTGAGGAGACGAGTGAGGAGACGAGTGAAGAGAGACGAGTGAAGAGAGACGAGTGAGGAGAGACGAGTGAGGAGAGACGAGTGAGGAGACGATTGAGAAGAGAGAAGTGAGGAGACGAGTGAGGAGACGAGTAAAGAGAGACGAGTGAAGAGAGAGTAGTAAGGAGACGAGTGAGGAGAGACGAGTGAGGAGAGACGAGTGAGGAGAGACGAGTGAGGAGACTAGTGAGGAGAGATGAGTGAAGAGAGACGAGTGAGGAGAGACGAGTGAGGAGACGATTGAGAAGAGAGAAGTGAGGAGACGAGTGAGGAGACGAGTGAAGAGAGACGAGTGAAGAGAGAGTAGTAAGGAGACGAGTGAGGAGAGACGAGTGAGGAGAGACGAGTGAGGAGACGAGTGAGAAGAGAGAAGTGAGGAGACGAGTGAGGAGACGAGTGAAGAGAGACGAGTGAAGAGAGACGAGTGAGGAGAGACGAGTGAGGAGAGACGAGTGAGGAGACTAGTGAGGAGAGAGAAGTGAGGAGACGAGTGAAGAGAGACGAGTAGAGGAGAGACGAGTGAGAAGAGAGAAGTGAGGAGACGAGTGAGGAGACGAGTAAAGAGAGACGAGTGAAGAGAGAGTAGTAAGGAGACGAGTGAGGAGAGACGAGTGAGGAGAGACGAGTGAGGAGACGAGTGAGGAGAGACGAGTGAGGAGAGACGAGTGAGGAGAGGCGAGTGAGGAGAGACGAGTGAGGAGACTAGTGAGGAGAGACGAGTGAAGAGAGACGAGTGAGGAGAGACGAGTGAGGAGACGATTGAGAAGAGAGAAGTGAGGAGACGAGTGAGGAGACGAGTGAAGAGAGACGAGTGAAGAGAGACGAGTGAGGAGAGACGAGTGAAGAGAGACGAGTGAGGAGACGAGTGAGAAGAGAGAAGTGAGGAGACGAGTGAGGAGACGAGTGAGAAGAGAGAAGTGAGGAGACGAGTGAAGAGAGACGAGTGAAGAGAGACGAGTGAAGAGAGACGAGTGAAGAGAGACGAGTAAAGAGAGACGAGTGAGGAGAGACGAGTGAGGAGAGACGAGTGAGAGACGAGTGAGGAGAGAGAAGTGAGGAGACGAGTGAGGAGACGAGTGAGAAGAGAGAAGTGAGGAGACGAGTGAAGAGAGACGAGTGAAGAGAGACGAGTGAAGAGAGACGAGTGAAGAGAGACGAGTAAAGAGAGACGAGTGAGGAGACTAGTGAGGAGAGAGAAGTGAGGAGACGAGTGAGGAGACGAGTGAGAAGAGAGAAGTGAGGAGACGAGTGAAGAGAGACGAGTGAAGAGAGACGAGTGAAGAGAGACGAGTGAAGAGAGACGAGTAAAGAGAGACGAGTGAGGAGAGACGAGTGAGGAGAGACGAGTGAGAGACGAGTGAGGAGAGACGAGTGAGGAGACTAGTGAGGAGAGACGAGTGAGGAGAGACGAGTAAAGAGAGACGAGTGAGGAGAGACGAGTGAGGAGAGAGAAGTGAGGACACGAGTGAGGAGAGACGAGTGAAGAGAGACGAGTGAGGAGACGAGTAAAGATATATATATATATATATATATAGATTATGTTGATTGACATGGAGCAGCCGCCGCTGTATTAAATATGAAATGATCTAGTTTTTATATTGCACATTTGTTCATGATGAACAATATTCTGTTATTAATGAAAGTTACAATCATCTGCATCTATAGATGATCTTTGGGAGCCGAAAACGCCCCTGGATTAAACGTCACTCACTGCATGACGTCATCAAGAGTTTACCGTGGGACCCGCTGCCACGTACACACGCGCACGCGCAAAGGCACGCGCAAAGGCACGCGCTGTTCATAAAATAAGATCCAAGAAAACGTTTGCATTGGTCAGAGAAAAGAAGCACCAAACGCCTCTGTAGAAGTTTGTAGAAGTTTGTAGGAGTTTGTAGAAGTTTGTAGGAGTTTGTAGGAGTTTGTAGAAGTTTGTAGGAGTTTGTAGGAGTTTGTAGAAGTTTGTAGAAGTTTGTAGGAGTTTGTAGGAGTTTGTAGAAGTTTGTAGAAGTTTGTAGGAGTTTGTAGGAGTTTGTAGGAGTTTGTAGGAGTTTGTAGGAGTTTGTAGGAGTTTGTAGGAGTTTGTAGAAGTTTGTAGGAGTTTGTAGAAGTTTGTAGGAGTTTGTCGTGATTACAAAGTTTGAATAAAGGCTTGAGTCTCGTGTCACCGACAGAACAAGTGAAGTTGCAGAGGAGGCGCGTGTTCGCTCAGATCCACGGGCTAAACTCACTTTCCCGCGGTACTTCTCCAGCGGCACGAGCTTCCCGCGGCTGTTCACCGCTTTAAACGAATAAAAGTCGCGTTGTTTGGCGTGAGCGCGCGCACACACCACCGCGAGCACGGCCACAAGGGCGCGCAGCAGCATCTTCTCAAATATTGATCCAAAGATGATGGAGCTCCGCTCCGCAGGTCACGTGGCTCTGACCGGGACCGGGACTGAGCTGCGGGAGTTTCACAGTAAAAGCCCCAGATAAGACCTGAGACAATAAGAGAGCCTGAAGCTGAGCAGCACCTGTGGACACGTCATGGATCCATTCAACTGTACCTGAAATGAGTGAGGAGCGAGGAGAACACCAGGAGAAGCAGAGGTGCTCCTCAGAACACCAGGAGAAGCAGAGGTGCTCCTCAGAACACCAGGAGAAGCAGAGGTGCTCCTCAGAACACCAGGAGGAGCAGAGGTGCTCCTCAGGACACCAGGAGAAGCAGAGGTGCTCCTCAGAACACCAGGAGAAGCAGAGGTGCTCCTCAGAACACCAGGAGAAGCAGAGGTGCTCCTCAGAACACCAGGAGAAGCAGAGGTGCTCCTCAGAACACCAGGAGAAGCAGAGGTGCTCCTCAGGACACCAGGAGAAGCAGAGGTGCTCCTCAGAACACCAGGAGAAGCAGAGGTGCTCCTCAGAACACCAGGAGAAGCAGAGGTGCTCCTCAGGACACCAGGAGAAGCAGAGGTGCTCCTCAGAACACCAGGAGAAGCAGAGGTGCTCCTCAGAACACCAGCCCTGGAGACGTACAGGTCCTGCAGAGATGGAAGTCTGCGGCCGATCACCTTCTCATCAGAGGGCGCTGTAGTCTCTGTTTGTGTGTGAATGTGAAGGTTCTCCTCCCTGGCTGGAGAGTGGAACCTTCACATTCAGCTACATTAGACGTGTGGAGCTCAAGAGGCTCTGGAGGAAAAAGAAAGAACAAGTTCTGTCTCTGATTGAAGAAAATAGGACTGAGTGACATGTGGAGGGAGATGAACACTAGGGGGCGCCAGTGTACACATTATACTAATCCACATACAATCTATTCCAGAATAGACTACTTTTTTGTTCTCAATAAAGACAGATCTAAAATCTGGTTAACAACAAGGTTCAATCTTAACCCCCCCATTCCTATTTAATGATGGTCTTTCTTTTTGAACAAAGATCATCTCTGTAACTCTTTCTCTTCATCTTTTGTCCTGCTCAGAGTCTTCTCCTCACTGTCTTTGATCCAGTGCTTTGTGTCTTTAAGATGAAGCTGCACGACGTTCTGTGGTCCTGAACTCTAGTGTCTGACGTGAGAGAGAGCCTCTGGTGCAGTGGCTCTTTAGTCCTACTATGTGGCTCTTTAGTCTCACTATGTGGCTCTTTAGTCTCACTATGTGGCTCTTTAGTCTCACTATGTGGCTCTTTAGTCTCACTATGTGGCTCTTTAGTCTCACTATGTGGCTCTTTAGTCTCACTATGTGGCTCTTTAGTCTCACTATGTGGCTCTTTAGGCTCACTATGTGGCTCTTTAGGCTCACTATGTGGCTCACTATGTGGCTCACTATGTGGCTCACTATGTGGCTCTTTAGGCTCACTATGTGGCTCACTATGTGGCTCACTATGTGGCTCTTTAGTCTCACTATGTGGCTCACTATGTGGCTCTTTAGGCTCACTATGTGGCTCACTATGTGGCTCACTATGTGGCTCTTTAGTCTCACTATGTGGCTCTTTAGTCTCACTATGTGGCTCTTTAGTCTCACTATGTGGCTCTTTAGGCTCACTATGTGGCTCTCTTTAGTCTCACTATGTGGCTCTTTAGTCTCACTATGTGGCTCTTTAGGCTCACTATGTGGCTCTCTAGTCTCACTATGTGGCTCTTTAGTCTCACTATGTGGCTCTTTAGTCTCACTATGTGGCTCTTTAGTCTCACTATGTGGCTCTTTAGTCTCACTATGTGGCTCTTTAGTCTCACTATGTGGCTCTTTAGTCTCACTATGTGGCTCTTTAGGCTCACTATGTGGCTCTTTAGGCTCACTATGTGGCTCACTATGTGGCTCACTATGTGGCTCACTATGTGGCTCTTTAGACTCACTATGTGGCTCACTATGTGGCTCACTATGTGGCTCTTTAGTCTCACTATGTGGCTCACTATGTGGCTCTTTAGGCTCACTATGTGGCTCACTATGTGGCTCACTATGTGGCTCTTTAGTCTCACTATGTGGCTCTTTAGTCTCACTATGTGGCTCTTTAGTCTCACTATGTGGCTCTTTAGTCTCACTATGTGGCTCTTTAGTCTCACTATGTGGCTCTTTAGTCTCACTATGTGGCTCTTTAGTCTCACTATGTGGCTCTTTAGTCTCACTATGTGGCTCTTTAGTCTCACTATGTGGCTCTTTAGTTTCACTATGTGGCTCTTTAGTCTCACTATGTGGCTCTTTAGTCTCACTATGTGGCTCTTTAGTTTCACTATGTGGCTCTTTAGTCTCACCATGTGGCTCTTTAGTCTCACTATGTGGCTCTTTAGTCTCACTATGTGGCTCTTTAGTTTCACTATGTGGCTCTTTAGTCTCACTATGTGGCTCTTTAGTCTCACTATGTGGCTCTTTAGTCTCACTATGTGGCTCTTTAGTCTCACTATGCGGCTCTTTAGTCTCACTATGTGGCTCTTTAGTCTCACTATGTGGCTCTTTAGTTTCACTATGTGGCTCTTTAGTCTCACCATGTGGCTCTTTAGTCTCACTATGTGGCTCTTTAGTCTCACTATGTGGCTCTTTAGTCTCACTATGTGGCTCTTTAGTCTCACTATGCGGCTCTTTAGTCTCACTATGCGGCTCTTTAGTCTCACTATGTGGCTCTTTAGTCTCACTATGTGGCTCTTTAGTCTCACTATGTGGCTCTTTAGTCTCACTATGTGGCTCTTTAGTCTCACTATGCGGCTCTTTAGTCTCACTATGTGGCTCTTTAGTCTCACTATGCGGCTCTTTAGTCTCACTATGCGGCTCTTTAGTCTCACTATGTGGCTCTTTAGTCTCACTATGTGGCTCTTTAGTCTCACTATGCGGCTCTTTAGTCTCACTATGCGGCTCTTTAGTCTCACTATGCGGCTCTTTAGTCTCACTATGTGGCTCTTTAGTCTCACTATGCGGCTCTTTAGTCTCACTATGTGGCTCTTTAGTCTCACTATGTGGCTCTTTAGTCTCACTATGTGGCTCTTTAGTCTCACTATGTGGCTCTTTAGTCTCACTATGTGGCTCTTTAGTCTCACTATGCGGCTCTTTAGTCTCACTATGTGGCTCTTTAGTCTCACTATGTGGCTCTTTAGTCTCACTATGTGGCTCTTTAGTCTCACTATGTGGCTCTTTAGTCTCACTATGTGGCTCACTATGCGGCTCTTTAGTCTCACTATGTGGCTCTTTAGTCTCACTATGTGGCTCTTTAGTCTCACTATGCGGCTCTTTAGTCTCACTATGTGGCTCTTTAGTCTCACTATGTGGCTCTCTTTAGTCTCACTATGTGGCTCTCTTTAGTCTCACTATGTGGCTCTTTAGTCTCACTATGTGGCTCTTTAGTCTCACTATGTGGCTCTCTTTAGTCTCACTATGTGGCTCTTTAGTCTCACTATGTGGCTCTTTAGTCTCACTATGTGGCTCTTTAGGCTCACTATGTGGCTCTTTAGGCTCACTATGTGGCTCTTTAGGCTCACTATGTGGCTCTTTAGTCTCACTATGTGGCTCTTTAGTCTCACTATGTGGCTCTTTAGTCTCACTATGTGGCTCTCTTTAGTCTCACTATGCATCTTCTGAGGATGAACCACTTTGTGTCTTAAAGTGTTTCCTTAAAATAAACTGTCCTGAGACATAAGGGATAAAAACACCCTTCTTTGTTCTGTTTCCATTTTGTGCCTTTTGTCCTGTTTTTTGGTTCTCTTCACTCTGTTGTGACTATCGTTTATTCACCTCAATTATGTCCAAAAGAACGGAACAAATCCTCCCAAACTGAATCCACAAAGACACAAGAGGACATAAGACCATCTTTACACACAATGAGACACACACAAACACAAGACGACATAAGACCATCTTTACACACAATGAGACACACACAAACACAACTAAACAAAGATGGAACAATAAGTCTGGACGAGGAAAAGGATTTGATTCTGGAGCTGGATTTATTTATTTAAAGTGATAAACACATTTTAAATCGACAATTTAATATACAAATATTGAGGCTCTTTTCGATGGTCCAACATCGAGAAGTAAAATCAAAGGTCATGTGACAGGTCCACTGACTCTGGACAGAGGGGTCAGACAGGGCTGTGTCTGGTCTCTCCTCCAGTTTGCTTTATATTTGAACCACTGGCCCAATGTTTTACTCAATCAAAAACAATTCACGGTGTTAGAGTCGATGGGACGGAACATAAAACTGCTGCAGATGAAGTTCTAACCAAAACAATCATTTCCAAACCCAACAATGTCATGCATTTTCTTCAAGAAATTGGTCCAATGTCTGGTACAAAACGCTGTGAGAGCGGCGTGTGAGAGGCCGATGAGAGCGGCGTGTGAGAGGTCGATGAGAGCGGCGTGTGAGAGGTCGATGAGAGCGGCGCATGAGAGAGGTCGATGAGAGCGGCGTGTGAGAGGCCGATGAGAGCGGCGCATGAGAGAGGTCGATGAGAGCGGCGTGTGAGAGGTCGATGAGAGCGGCGCGTGAGAGGTCGATGAGAGCGGCGCATGAGAGAGGTCGATGAGAGCGGCGTGTGAGAGGTCGATGAGAGCGGCGCGTGAGAGGTCGATGAGAGCGGCGTGTGAGAGGTCGATGAGAGCGGCGTGTGAGAGGCCGATGAGAGCGGCGCATGAGAGAGGTCGATGAGAGCGACGTGTGAGAGGTCAGTGAGAGCGGCGTGTGAGAGGTCGATGAGAGCGGCGTGTGAGAGGTCGATGAGAGCGGCGTGTGAGAGGTCGATGAGAGCGCCGTGTGAGAGGTCGATGAGAGCGGCGTGTGAGAGGTCGATGAGAGCGGCGTGTGAGAGGTCGATGAGAGCGGCGCATGAGAGAGGTCGATGAGAGCGGCGTGTGAGAGGTCGATGAGAGCGGCGTGTGAGAGGTCGATGAGAGCGGCGTGTGAGAGGTCGATGAGAGCGGCGTGTGAGAGGTCGATGAGAGCGGCGTGTGAGAGGTCGGTGAGAGCGGCGCATGAGAGAGGTCGATGAGAGCGGCGTGTGAGAGGTCAGTGAGAGCGGCGTGTGAGAGGCCGATGAGAGCGGCGTGTGAGAGGTCGATGAGAGCGGCGTGTGAGAGGTCGATGAGAGCGGCGTGTGAGAGGTCGGTGAGAGCGGCGCATGAGAGAGGTCGATGAGAGCGGCGTGTAAGAGGTCGATGAGAGCGGCGTGTGAGAGGTCGATGAGAGCGGCGCGTGAGAGGTCGATGAGAGCGGCGTGTGAGAGGCCGATGAGAGCGGCGCATGAGAGAGGTCGATGAGAGCGACGTGTGAGAGGTCAGTGAGAGCGGCGTGTGAGAGGTCGATGAGAGCGGCGTGTGAGAGGTCGATGAGAGCGGCGTGTGAGAGGTCGATGAGAGCGCCGTGTGAGAGGTCGATGAGAGCGGCGTGTGAGAGGTCGATGAGAGCGGCGTGTGAGAGCGGCGTGTGAGAGGCCGATGAGAGCGGCGTGTGAGAGGTCGATGAGAGCGCCGTGTGAGAGGTCGATGAGAGCGGCGCATGAGAGAGGTCGATGAGAGCGGCGTGTGAGAGGTCGATGAGAGCGGCGTGTGAGAGGTCGATGAGAGCGGCGCGTGAGAGGTCGATGAGAGCGGCGCATGAGAGAGGTCGATGAGAGCGACGTGTGAGAGGTCAGTGAGAGCGGCGTGTGAGAGGTCGATGAGAGCGGCGCGTGAGAGGTCGATGAGAGCGCCGTGTGAGAGGTCGATGAGAGCGGCGTGTGAGAGGTCGATGAGAGCGCCGTGTGAGAGGTCGATGAGAGCGGCGTGTGAGAGGTCGATGAGAGCGGCGTGTGAGAGGTCGATGAGAGCGCCGTGTGAGAGGTCGATGAGAGCGCCGTGTGAGAGGTCGATGAGAGCGGCGTGTGAGAGGTCGATGAGAGCGGCGTGTGAGAGGCCGATGAGAGCGGCGCATGAGAGAGGTCGATGAGAGCGGCGTGTGAGAGGTCGATGAGAGCGGCGTGTGAGAGGTCGATGAGAGCGGCGTGTGAGAGGTCGATGAGAGCGGCGCGTGAGAGGTCGATGAGAGCGGCGCATGAGAGAGGTCGATGAGAGCGACGTGTGAGAGGTCAGTGAGAGCGGCGTGTGAGAGGTCGATGAGAGCGGCGCGTGAGAGGTCGATGAGAGCGCCGTGTGAGAGGTCGATGAGAGCGGCGTGTGAGAGGTCGATGAGAGCGGCGTGTGAGAGGTCGATGAGAGCGCCGTGTGAGAGGTCGATGAGAGCGGCGCGTGAGAGGTCGATGAGAGCGGCGTGTGAGAGGTCGATGAGAGCGCCGTGTGAGAGGTCGGTGAGAGCGGCGTGTGAGAGGTCGATGAGAGCGGCGCGTGAGAGGTCGATGAGAGCGGCGTGTGAGAGGTCGATGAGAGCGGCGTGTGAGAGGTCGATGAGAGCGCCATGTGAGAGGTCGAATGAGAGCGGCGTGTGAGAGGTCGATGAGAGCGGCGTGTGAGAGGTCGATGAGAGCGGCGCGTGAGAGGTCGATGAGAGCGCCGTGTGAGAGGTCGATGAGAGCGGCGTGTGAGAGGTCGATGAGAGCGGCGTGTGAGAGAGGTCGGTGAGAGCGGCGCGTGAGAGCGGCGCGTGAGAGGTCGATGAGAGCGGCGCGTGTGAGAGGTCGATGAGAGCGGCGTGTGAGAGGCCGATGAGAGCGGCGCATGAGAGAGCGATGAGAGCGGCGCATGAGAGAGGTCGATGAGAGCGGCGTGTGAGAGGTCGATGAGAGCGGCGTGTGAGAGGTCGATGAGAGCGGCGTGTGAGAGGTCGATGAGAGCGCCGTGTGAGAGGTCGATGAGAGCGGCGTGTGAGAGGTCGATGAGAGCGCCGTGTGAGAGGTCGATGAGAGCGGCGTGTGAGAGGTCGATGAGAGCGACGTGTGAGAGGTCAGTGAGAGCGGCGTGTGAGAGGTCGATGAGAGCGGCGCGTGAGAGGTCGATGAGAGCGGCGTGTGAGAGGTCGGTGAGAGCGGCGTGTGAGAGGTCGATGAGAGCGGCGTGTGAGAGGTCGATGAGAGCGCCGTGTGAGAGGTCGATGAGAGCGGCGTGTGAGAGGTCGATGAGAGCGGCGTGTGAGAGGTCGATGAGAGCGGCGTGTGAGAGGCCGATGAGAGCGGCGCATGAGAGAGGTCGATGAGAGCGGCGTGTGAGAGGTCGATGAGAGCGGCGTGTGAGAGCGGCGTGTGAGAGGCCGATGAGAGCGGCGTGTGAGAGGTCGATGAGAGCGGCGTGTGAGAGGTCGATGAGAGCGGCGTGTGAGAGGTCGGTGAGAGCGGCGCATGAGAGAGGTCGATGAGAGCGGCGTGTAAGAGGTCGATGAGAGCGGCGTGTGAGAGGTCGATGAGAGCGGCGCGTGAGAGGTCGATGAGAGCGGCGTGTGAGAGGTCGATGAGAGCGGCGTGTGAGAGGCCGATGAGAGCGGCGCATGAGAGAGGTCGATGAGAGCGACGTGTGAGAGGTCAGTGAGAGCGGCGTGTGAGAGGTCGATGAGAGCGGCGTGTGAGAGGTCGATGAGAGCGGCGTGTGAGAGGTCGATGCGAGCGCCGTGTGAGAGGTCGATGAGAGCGGCGTGTGAGAGGTCGATGAGAGCGGCGTGTGAGAGCGGCGTGTGAGAGGCCGATGAGAGCGGCGTGTGAGAGGTCGATGAGAGCGCCGTGTGAGAGGTCGATGAGAGCGGCGCATGAGAGAGGTCGATGAGAGCGGCGTGTGAGAGGTCGATGAGAGCGGCGTGTGAGAGGTCGATGAGAGCGGCGCGTGAGAGGTCGATGAGAGCGGCGCATGAGAGAGGTCGATGAGAGCGACGTGTGAGAGGTCAGTGAGAGCGGCGTGTGAGAGGTCGATGAGAGCGGCGCGTGAGAGGTCGATGAGAGCGCCGTGTGAGAGGTCGATGAGAGCGGCGTGTGAGAGGTCGATGAGAGCGCCGTGTGAGAGGTCGATGAGAGCGGCGTGTGAGAGGTCGATGAGAGCGCCGTGTGAGAGGTCGATGAGAGCGCCGTGTGAGAGGCCGGTGAGAGCGGCGTGTGAGAGGTCGATGAGAGCGGCGTGTGAGAGGTCGGTGAGAGCGGCGTGTGAGAGGTCGATGAGAGCGGCGTGTGAGAGGTCGATGAGAGCGCCGTGTGAGAGGTCGATGAGAGCGGCGTGTGAGAGGTCGATGAGAGCGGCGTGTGAGAGGTCGATGAGAGCGGCGTGTGAGAGGCCGATGAGAGCGGCGCATGAGAGAGGTCGATGAGAGCGGCGTGTGAGAGGTCGATGAGAGCGGCGTGTGAGAGCGGCGTGTGAGAGGCCGATGAGAGCGGCGTGTGAGAGGTCGATGAGAGCGGCGTGTGAGAGGTCGATGAGAGCGGCGTGTGAGAGGTCGGTGAGAGCGGCGCATGAGAGAGGTCGATGAGAGCGGCGTGTAAGAGGTCGATGAGAGCGGCGTGTGAGAGGTCGATGAGAGCGGCGCGTGAGAGGTCGATGAGAGCGGCGTGTGAGAGGTCGATGAGAGCGGCGTGTGAGAGGCCGATGAGAGCGGCGCATGAGAGAGGTCGATGAGAGCGACGTGTGAGAGGTCAGTGAGAGCGGCGTGTGAGAGGTCGATGAGAGCGGCGTGTGAGAGGTCGATGAGAGCGGCGTGTGAGAGGTCGATGCGAGCGCCGTGTGAGAGGTCGATGAGAGCGGCGTGTGAGAGGTCGATGAGAGCGGCGTGTGAGAGCGGCGTGTGAGAGGCCGATGAGAGCGGCGTGTGAGAGGTCGATGAGAGCGCCGTGTGAGAGGTCGATGAGAGCGGCGCATGAGAGAGGTCGATGAGAGCGGCGTGTGAGAGGTCGATGAGAGCGGCGTGTGAGAGGTCGATGAGAGCGGCGCGTGAGAGGTCGATGAGAGCGGCGCATGAGAGAGGTCGATGAGAGCGACGTGTGAGAGGTCAGTGAGAGCGGCGTGTGAGAGGTCGATGAGAGCGGCGCGTGAGAGGTCGATGAGAGCGCCGTGTGAGAGGTCGATGAGAGCGGCGTGTGAGAGGTCGATGAGAGCGCCGTGTGAGAGGTCGATGAGAGCGGCGTGTGAGAGGTCGATGAGAGCGCCGTGTGAGAGGTCGATGAGAGCGCCGTGTGAGAGGCCGGTGAGAGCGGCGTGTGAGAGGTCGATGAGAGCGGCGTGTGAGAGGTCGATGAGAGCGCCGTGTGAGAGGTCGATGAGAGCGCCGTGTGAGAGGTCGATGAGAGCGGCGTGTGAGAGGTCGATGAGAGCGGCGTGTGAGAGGCCGATGAGAGCGGCGCATGAGAGAGGTCGATGAGAGCGGCGTGTGAGAGGTCGATGAGAGCGGCGTGTGAGAGGTCGATGAGAGCGGCGCGTGAGAGGTCGATGAGAGCGGCGCATGAGAGAGGTCGATGAGAGCGACGTGTTAGAGGTCAGTGAGAGCGGCGTGTGAGAGGTCGATGAGAGCGGCGCGTGAGAGGTCGATGAGAGCGCCGTGTGAGAGGTCGATGAGAGCGGCGTGTGAGAGGTCGATGAGAGCGGCGTGTGAGAGGTCGATGAGAGCGCCGTGTGAGAGGTCGATGAGAGCGGCGCGTGAGAGGTCGATGAGAGCGGCGTGTGAGAGGTCGATGAGAGCGCCGTGTGAGAGGTCGGTGAGAGCGGCGTGTGAGAGGTCGATGAGAGCGGCGCGTGAGAGGTCGATGAGAGCGGCGTGTGAGAGGTCGATGAGAGCGGCGTGTGAGAGGTCGATGAGAGCGCCGTGTGAGAGGTCGAATGAGAGCGGCGTGTGAGAGGTCGATGAGAGCGGCGTGTGAGAGGTCGATGAGAGCGGCGCGTGAGAGGTCGATGAGAGCGCCGTGTGAGAGGTCGATGAGAGCGGCGTGTGAGAGGTCGATGAGAGCGGCGTGTGAGAGAGGTCGGTGAGAGCGGCGCGTGAGAGCGGCGCGTGAGAGGTCGATGAGAGCGGCGCGTGTGAGAGGTCGATGAGAGCGGCGTGTGAGAGGCCGATGAGAGCGGCGCATGAGAGAGGTCGATGAGAGCGGCGTGTGAGAGGTCGATGAGAGCGGCGTGTGAGAGGCCGATGAGAGCGGCGCATGAGAGAGGTCGATGAGAGCGGCGTGTGAGAGGTCGATGAGAGCGGCGTGTGAGAGGCCGATGAGAGCGGCGCATGAGAGAGGTCGATGAGAGCGGCGTGTGAGAGGTCGATGAGAGCGGCGCGTGAGAGGTCGATGAGAGCGGCGCATGAGAGAGGTCGATGAGAGCGGCGTGTGAGAGGTCGATGAGAGCGGCGTGTGAGAGGTCGATGAGAGCGGCGTGTGAGAGGTCGATGAGAGCGGCGTGTGAGAGGCCGATGAGAGCGGCGCATGAGAGAGGTCGATGAGAGCGGCGTGTGAGAGGCCGATGAGAGCGGCGCATGAGAGAGGTCGATGAGAGCGGCGTGTGAGAGGTCGATGAGAGCGGCGTGTGAGAGGTCAGTGAGAGCGGCGTGTGAGAGGTCGATGAGAGCGCCGTGTGAGAGGTCGATGAGAGCGGCGCGTGAGAGGTCGATGAGAGCGGCGTGTGAGAGGTCGATGAGAGCGGCGTGTGAGAGGTCGATGAGAGCGGCGTGTGAGAGGTCGATGAGAGCGGCGTGTGAGAGGTCGATGAGAGCGGCGTGTGAGAGGTCGATGAGAGCGGCGTGTGAGAGGCCGATGAGAGCGGCGTGTGAGAGAGGTCGATGAGAGCGGCGTGTGAGAGGTCGATGAGAGCGCCGTGTGAGAGGTCGATGAGAGCGGCGTGTGAGAGCGCCGTGTGAGAGGTCGATGAGAGCGGCGTGTGAGAGGCCGATGAGAGCGGCGTGTGAGAGGTCGATGAGAGCGGCGTGTGAGAGGCCGATGAGAGCGGCGCATGAGAGAGGTCGATGAGAGCGACGTGTGAGAGGTCGATGAGAGCGGCGTGTGAGAGGTCGATGAGAGCGGCGTGTGAGAGGTCGATGAGAGCGGCGTGTGAGAGCGCCGTGTGAGAGGTCGATGAGAGCGGCGTGTGAGAGGCCGATGAGAGCGGCGTGTGAGAGGTCGATGAGAGCGGCGTGTGAGAGGTCGATGAGAGCGGCGTGTGAGAGGTCGATGAGAGCGCAGTGTGAGAGGTCGATGAGAGCGGCGTGTGAGAGGTCGATGAGAGCGGCGTGTGAGAGGTCGATGAGAGCGGCGTGTGAGAGGCCGATGAGAGCGGCGCATGAGAGAGGTCGATGAGAGCGGCGTGTGAGAGGTCGATGAGAGCGGCGCGTGAGAGGTCGATGAGAGCGGCGTGTGAGAGGTCGATGAGAGCGGCGTGTGAGAGGTCGATGAGAGCGGCGTGTGAGAGGTCGATGAGAGCGCCGTGTGAGAGGTCGATGAGAGCGGCGTGTGAGAGGTCGATGAGAGCGGCGTGTGAGAGGTCGATGAGAGCGGCGTGTGAGAGGTCGATGAGAGCGGCGTGTGAGAGGTCGATGAGAGCGGCGTGTGAGAGGTCGATGAGAGCGGCGTGTGAGAGGTCGATGAGAGCGGCGTGTGAGAGGTCGATGAGAGCGGCGTGTGACAGCGGCGTGTGAGAGGCCGATGAGAGCGGCGTGTGAGAGGTCGATGAGAGCGCCGTGTGAGAGGTCGATGAGAGCGGCGTGTGAGAGGCCGATGAGAGCGGCGCGTGAGAGAGGTCGATGAGAGCGGCGTGTGAGAGGTCGATGAGAGCGGCGTGTGAGAGGTCGATGAGAGCGGCGCGTGAGAGGTCGATGAGAGCGGCGCATGAGAGAGGTCGATGAGAGCGACGTGTGAGAGGTCAGTGAGAGCGGCGTGTGAGAGGTCGATGAGAGCGGCGCGTGAGAGGTCGATGAGAGCGCCGTGTGAGAGGTCGATGAGAGCGGCGTGTGAGAGGTCGATGAGAGCGGCGTGTGAGAGGTCGATGAGAGCGCCGTGTGAGAGGTCGATGAGAGCGGCGTGTGAGAGGTCGATGAGAGCGGCGTGTGAGAGGTCGATGAGAGCGCCGTGTGAGAGGTCGATGAGAGCGGCGTGTGAGAGGTCGATGAGAGCGGCGTGTGAGAGGTCGATGAGAGCGGCGTGTGAGAGGTCGATGAGAGCGGCGTGTGAGAGGCCGATGAGAGCGGCGCATGAGAGAGGTCGATGAGAGCGGCGTGTGAGAGGTCGATGAGAGCGGCGTGTGAGAGGTCGATGAGAGCGGCGCGTGAGAGGTCGATGAGAGCGGCGCATGAGAGAGGTCGATGAGAGCGACGTGTGAGAGGTCAGTGAGAGCGGCGTGTGAGAGGTCGATGAGAGCGGCGCGTGAGAGGTCGATGAGAGCGGCGTGTGAGAGGTCGATGAGAGCGCCGTGTGAGAGGTCGGTGAGAGCGGCGTGTGAGAGGTCGATGAGAGCGGCGCGTGAGAGGTAGATGAGAGCGGCGTGTGAGAGGTCGATGAGAGCGGCGTGTGAGAGGTCGATGAGAGCGGCGTGTGAGAGGTCGATGAGAGCGGCGCGTGAGAGGTCGATGAGAGCGGCGTGTGAGAGGTCGATGAGAGCGGCGTGTGAGAGGTCGATGAGAGCGGCGTGTGAGAGGTCGATGAGAGCGGCGTGTGAGAGGCCGATGAGAGCGGCGCGTGAGAGAGGTCGATGAGAGCGGCGTGTGAGAGGTCGATGAGAGCGGCGTGTGAGAGGCCGATGAGAGCGGCGCATGAGAGAGGTCGATGAGAGCGGCGTGTGAGAGGTCGATGAGAGCGGCGCGTGAGAGGTCGATGAGAGCGGCGCATGAGAGAGGTCGATGAGAGCGGCGTGTGAGAGGTCGATGAGAGCGGCGTGTGAGAGGTCGATGAGAGCGGCGTGTGAGAGGTCGATGAGAGCGGCGTGTGAGAGGCCGATGAGAGCGGCGCATGAGAGAGGTCGATGAGAGCGGCGTGTGAGAGGCCGATGAGAGCGGCGCATGAGAGAGGTCGATGAGAGCGGCGTGTGAGAGGTCGATGAGAGCGGCGTGTGAGAGGTCAGTGAGAGCGGCGTGTGAGAGGTCGATGAGAGCGCCGTGTGAGAGGTCGATGAGAGCGGCGCGTGAGAGGTCGATGAGAGCGCCGTGTGAGAGGTCGATGAGAGCGGCGTGTGAGAGGTCGATGAGAGCGGCGTGTGAGAGGTCGATGAGAGCGGCGTGTGAGAGGTCGATGAGAGCGGCGTGTGAGAGGTCAATGAGAGCGGCGTGTGAGAGGTCGATGAGAGCGGCGTGTGAGAGGCCGATGAGAGCGGCGTGTGAGAGAGGTCGATGAGAGCGGCGTGTGAGAGGTCGATGAGAGCGCCGTGTGAGAGGTCGATGAGAGCGGCGTGTGAGAGCGGCGTGTGAGAGGCCGATGAGAGCGGCGTGTGAGAGGTCGATGAGAGCGGCGTGTGAGAGGTCGATGAGAGCGGCGTGTGAGAGGTCGATGAGAGCGGCGTGTGAGAGCGCCGTGTGAGAGGTCGATGAGAGCGGAGTGTGAGAGGCCGATGAGAGCGGCGTGTGAGAGGTCGATGAGAGCGGCGTGTGAGAGGCCGATGAGAGCGGCGCATGAGAGAGGTCGATGAGAGCGACGTGTGAGAGGTCGATGAGAGCGGCGTGTGAGAGGTCGATGAGAGCGGCGTGTGAGAGGTCGATGAGAGCGGCGTGTGAGAGCGCCGTGTGAGAGGTCGATGAGAGCGGCGTGTGAGAGGCCGATGAGAGCGGCGTGTGAGAGGTCGATGAGAGCGGCGTGTGAGAGGTCGATGAAAGCGGCGTGTGAGAGGTCGATGAGAGCGCAGTGTGAGAGGTCGATGAGAGCGGCGTGTGAGAGGCCGATGAGAGCGGCGCATGAGAGAGGTCGATGAGAGCGGCGTGTGAGAGGTCGATGAGAGCGGCGCGTGAGAGGTCGATGAGAGCGGCGTGTGAGAGCGGCGTGTGAGAGGCCGATGAGAGCGGCGTGTGAGAGGTCGATGAGAGCGCCGTGTGAGAGGTCGATGAGAGCGGCGTGTGAGAGGCCGATGAGAGCGGCGCATGAGAGAGGTCGATGAGAGCGGCGTGTGAGAGAGCGATGAGAGCGGCGTGTGAGAGGTCGATGAGAGCGGCGTGTGAGAGCGGCGTGTGAGAGGCCGATGAGAGCGGCGTGTGAGAGGTCGATGAGAGCGCCGTGTGAGAGGTCGATGAGAGCGGCGTGTGAGAGGCCGATGAGAGCGGCGCATGAGAGAGGTCGATGAGAGCGGCGTGTGAGAGGTCGATGAGAGCGGCGTGTGAGAGGTCGATGAGAGCGGCGCATGAGAGAGGTCGATGAGAGCGACGTGTGAGAGGTCGATGAGAGCGGCGTGTGAGAGGTCGATGAGAGCGGCGTGTGAGAGGTCGATGAGAGCGGCGCGTGAGAGGTCGATGAGAGCGGCGCATGAGAGAGGTCGATGAGAGCGACGTGTGAGAGGTCAGTGAGAGCGGCGTGTGAGAGGTCGATGAGAGCGACGTGTGAGAGGTCAGTGAGAGCGGCGTGTGAGAGGTCGATGAGAGCGGCGCGTGAGAGGTCGATGAGAGCGGCGTGTGAGAGGTCGATGAGAGCGGCGTGTGAGAGGTCGATGAGAGCGGCGTGTGAGAGGTCGATGAGAGCGCCGTGTGAGAGGTCGATGAGAGCGGCGTGTGAGAGGTCGATGAGAGCGGCGTGTGAGAGGTCGATGAGAGCGGCGTGTGAGAGGCCGATGAGAGCGGCGCATGAGAGAGGTCGATGAGAGCGGCGTGTGAGAGGTCGATGAGAGCGGCGTGTGAGAGCGGCGTGTGAGAGGCCGATGAGAGCGGCGTGTGAGAGGTCGATGAGAGCGGCGTGTGAGAGGTCGATGAGAGCGGCGTGTGAGAGGTCGGTGAGAGCGGCGCATGAGAGAGGTCGATGAGAGCGGCGTGTAAGAGGTCGATGAGAGCGGCGTGTGAGAGGTCGATGAGAGCGGCGCGTGAGAGGTCGATGAGAGCGGCGTGTGAGAGGTCGATGAGAGCGGCGTGTGAGAGGCCGATGAGAGCGGCGCATGAGAGAAGTCGATGAGAGCGACGTGTGAGAGGTCAGTGAGAGCGGCGTGTGAGAGGTCGATGAGAGCGGCGTGTGAGAGGTCGATGAGAGCGGCGTGTGAGAGGTCGATGAGAGCGGCGTGTGAGAGGTCGATGAGAGCGGCGTGTGAGAGCGGCGTGTGAGAGGCCGATGAGAGCGGCGTGTGAGAGGTCGATGAGAGCGCCGTGTGAGAGGTCGATGAGAGCGGCGCATGAGAGAGGTCGATGAGAGCGGCGTGTGAGAGGTCGATGAGAGCGGCGTGTGAGAGGTCGATGAGAGCGGCGCGTGAGAGGTCGATGAGAGCGGCGTGTGAGAGGTCAGTGAGAGCGGCGTGTGAGAGGTCGATGAGAGCGGCGCGTGAGAGGTCGATGAGAGCGGCGTGTGAGAGGTCGATGAGAGCGCCGTGTGAGAGGTCGATGAGAGCGGCGTGTGAGAGGTCGATGAGAGCGGCGTGTGAGAGGTCGATGAGAGCGCCGTGTGAGAGGTCGATGAGAGCGCCGTGTGAGAGGTCGATGAGAGCGGCGTGTGAGAGGTCGATGAGAGCGGCGTGTGAGAGGCCGATGAGAGCGGCGCATGAGAGAGGTCGATGAGAGCGGCGTGTGAGAGGTCGATGAGAGCGGCGTGTAAGAGGTCGATGAGAGCGGCGCGTGAGAGGTCGATGAGAGCGGCGCATGAGAGAGGTCGATGAGAGCGACGTGTGAGAGGTCAGTGAGAGCGGCGTGTGAGAGGTCGATGAGAGCGGCGCGTGAGAGGTCGATGAGAGCGCCGTGTGAGAGGTCGATGAGAGCGGCGTGTGAGAGGTCGATGAGAGCGGCGTGTGAGAGGTCGATGAGAGCGCCGTGTGAGAGGTCGATGAGAGCGGCGCGTGAGAGGTCGATGAGAGCGGCGTGTGAGAGGTCGATGAGAGCGCCGTGTGAGAGGTCGGTGAGAGCGGCGTGTGAGAGGTCGATGAGAGCGGCGCGTGAGAGGTCGATGAGAGCGGCGTGTGAGAGGTCGATGAGAGCGGCGTGTGAGAGGTCGATGAGAGCGCCGTGTGAGAGGTCGAATGAGAGCGGCGTGTGAGAGGTCGATGAGAGCGGCGTGTGAGAGGTCGATGAGAGCGGCGCGTGAGAGGTCGATGAGAGCGCCGTGTGAGAGGTCGATGAGAGCGGCGTGTGAGAGGTCGATGAGAGCGGCGTGTGAGAGAGGTCGGTGAGAGCGGCGCGTGAGAGCGGCGCGTGAGAGGTCGATGAGAGCGGCGCGTGTGAGAGGTCGATGAGAGCGGCGTGTGAGAGGCCGATGAGAGCGGCGCATGAGAGAGGTCGATGAGAGCGGCGTGTGAGAGGTCGATGAGAGCGGCGTGTGAGAGGCCGATGAGAGCGGCGCATGAGAGAGGTCGATGAGAGCGGCGTGTGAGAGGTCGATGAGAGCGGCGTGTGAGAGGCCGATGAGAGCGGCGCATGAGAGAGGTCGATGAGAGCGGCGTGTGAGAGGTCGATGAGAGCGGCGCGTGAGAGGTCGATGAGAGCGGCGCATGAGAGAGGTCGATGAGAGCGGCGTGTGAGAGGTCGATGAGAGCGGCGTGTGAGAGGTCGATGAGAGCGGCGTGTGAGAGGTCGATGAGAGCGGCGTGTGAGAGGCCGATGAGAGCGGCGCATGAGAGAGGTCGATGAGAGCGGCGTGTGAGAGGCCGATGAGAGCGGCGCATGAGAGAGGTCGATGAGAGCGGCGTGTGAGAGGTCGATGAGAGCGGCGTGTGAGAGGTCAGTGAGAGCGGCGTGTGAGAGGTCGATGAGAGCGCCGTGTGAGAGGTCGATGAGAGCGGCGCGTGAGAGGTCGATGAGAGCGGCGTGTGAGAGGTCGATGAGAGCGGCGTGTGAGAGGTCGATGAGAGCGGCGTGTGAGAGGTCGATGAGAGCGGCGTGTGAGAGGTCGATGAGAGCGGCGTGTGAGAGGTCGATGAGAGCGGCGTGTGAGAGGCCGATGAGAGCGGCGTGTGAGAGAGGTCGATGAGAGCGGCGTGTGAGAGGTCGATGAGAGCGCCGTGTGAGAGGTCGATGAGAGCGGCGTGTGAGAGCGCCGTGTGAGAGGTCGATGAGAGCGGCGTGTGAGAGGCCGATGAGAGCGGCGTGTGAGAGGTCGATGAGAGCGGCGTGTGAGAGGCCGATGAGAGCGGCGCATGAGAGAGGTCGATGAGAGCGACGTGTGAGAGGTCGATGAGAGCGGCGTGTGAGAGGTCGATGAGAGCGGCGTGTGAGAGGTCGATGAGAGCGGCGTGTGAGAGCGCCGTGTGAGAGGTCGATGAGAGCGGCGTGTGAGAGGCCGATGAGAGCGGCGTGTGAGAGGTCGATGAGAGCGGCGTGTGAGAGGTCGATGAGAGCGGCGTGTGAGAGGTCGATGAGAGCGCAGTGTGAGAGGTCGATGAGAGCGGCGTGTGAGAGGTCGATGAGAGCGGCGTGTGAGAGGTCGATGAGAGCGGCGTGTGAGAGGCCGATGAGAGCGGCGCATGAGAGAGGTCGATGAGAGCGGCGTGTGAGAGGTCGATGAGAGCGGCGCGTGAGAGAGGTCGATGAGAGCGACGTGTGAGAGGTCGATGAGAGCGCCGTGTGAGAGGTCGATGAGAGCGGCGTGTGAGAGGTCGATGAGAGCGGCGTGTGAGAGGTCGATGAGAGCGGCGTGTGAGAGGTCGATGAGAGCGGCGTGTGAGAGGTCGATGAGAGCGGCGTGTGAGAGGTCGATGAGAGCGGCGTGTGAGAGGTCGATGAGAGCGGCGTGTGAGAGGTCGATGAGAGCGGCGTGTGAGAGCGGCGTGTGAGAGGCCGATGAGAGCGGCGTGTGAGAGGTCGATGAGAGCGCCGTGTGAGAGGTCGATGAGAGCGGCGTGTGAGAGGCCGATGAGAGCGGCGCATGAGAGAGGTCGATGAGAGCGGCGTGTGAGAGGTCGATGAGAGCGGCGTGTGAGAGGTCGATGAGAGCGGCGCGTGAGAGGTCGATGAGAGCGGCGCATGAGAGAGGTCGATGAGAGCGACGTGTGAGAGGTCGATGAGAGCGGCGCGTGAGAGGTCGATGAGAGCGGCGTGTGAGAGGTCGATGAGAGCGCCGTGTGAGAGGTCGATGAGAGCGGCGTGTGAGAGGTCGATGAGAGCGGCGTGTGAGAGGTCGATGAGAGCGCCGTGTGAGAGGTCGATGAGAGCGGCGCGTGAGAGGTCGATGAGAGCGCCGTGTGAGAGGTCGATGAGAGCGGCGCGTGAGAGGTCGATGAGAGCGGCGTGTGAGAGGTCGATGAGAGCGCCGTGTGAGAGGTCGATGAGAGCGGCGTGTGAGAGGTCGATGAGAGCGGCGTGTGAGAGGTCGATGAGAGCGCCGTGTGAGAGGTCGATGAGAGCGGCGTGTGAGAGGTCGATGAGAGCGCCGTGTGAGAGGTCGATGAGAGCGGCGTGTGAGAGGTCGATGAGAGCGGCGTGTGAGAGGCCGATGAGAGCGGCGCATGAGAGAGGTCGATGAGAGCGGCGTGTGAGAGGTCGATGAGAGCGGCGTGTGAGAGGTCGATGAGAGCGGCGCGTGAGAGGTCGATGAGAGCGGCGCATGAGAGAGGTCGATGAGAGCGACGTGTGAGAGGTCAGTGAGAGCGGCGTGTGAGAGGTCGATGAGAGCGGCGCGTGAGAGGTCGATGAGAGCGGCGTGTGAGAGGTCGATGAGAGCGCCGTGTGAGAGGTCGGTGAGAGCGGCGTGTGAGAGGTCGATGAGAGCGGCGCGTGAGAGGTAGATGAGAGCGGCGTGTGAGAGGTCGATGAGAGCGGCGTGTGAGAGGTCGATGAGAGCGGCGTGTGAGAGGTCGATGAGAGCGGCGCGTGAGAGGTCGATGAGAGCGCCGTGTGAGAGGTCGATGAGAGCGGCGTGTGAGAGGTCGATGAGAGCGGCGTGTGAGAGGTCGATGAGAGCGGCGTGTGAGAGGCCGATGAGAGCGGCGCATGAGAGAGGTCGATGAGAGCGGCGTGTGAGAGGTCGATGAGAGCGGCGTGTGAGAGGCCGATGAGAGCGGCGCATGAGAGAGGTCGATGAGAGCGGCGTGTGAGAGGTCGATGAGAGCGGCGCGTGAGAGGTCGATGAGAGCGGCGCATGAGAGAGGTCGATGAGAGCGGCGTGTGAGAGGTCGATGAGAGCGGCGTGTGAGAGGTCGATGAGAGCGGCGTGTGAGAGGTCGATGAGAGCGGCGTGTGAGAGGCCGATGAGAGCGGCGCATGAGAGAGGTCGATGAGAGCGGCGTGTGAGAGGCCGATGAGAGCGGCGCATGAGAGAGGTCGATGAGAGCGGCGTGTGAGAGGTCGATGAGAGCGGCGTGTGAGAGGTCAGTGAGAGCGGCGTGTGAGAGGTCGATGAGAGCGCCGTGTGAGAGGTCGATGAGAGCGGCGCGTGAGAGGTCGATGAGAGCGCCGTGTGAGAGGTCGATGAGAGCGGCGTGTGAGAGGTCGATGAGAGCGGCGTGTGAGAGGTCGATGAGAGCGGCGTGTGAGAGGTCGATGAGAGCGGCGTGTGAGAGGTCGATGAGAGCGGCGTGTGAGAGGTCGATGAGAGCGGCGTGTGAGAGGCCGATGAGAGCGGCGTGTGAGAGAGGTCGATGAGAGCGGCGTGTGAGAGGTCGATGAGAGCGCCGTGTGAGAGGTCGATGAGAGCGGCGTGTGAGAGCGGCGTGTGAGAGGCCGATGAGAGCGGCGTGTGAGAGGTCGATGAGAGCGGCGTGTGAGAGGTCGATGAGAGCGGCGTGTGAGAGGTCGATGAGAGCGGCGTGTGAGAGCGCCGTGTGAGAGGTCGATGAGAGCGGAGTGTGAGAGGTCGATGAGAGCGGCGTGTGAGAGGCCGATGAGAGCGGCGCATGAGAGAGGTCGATGAGAGCGACGTGTGAGAGGTCGATGAGAGCGGCGTGTGAGAGGTCGATGAGAGCGGCGTGTGAGAGGTCGATGAGAGCGGCGTGTGAGAGCGCCGTGTGAGAGGTCGATGAGAGCGGCGTGTGAGAGGCCGATGAGAGCGGCGTGTGAGAGGTCGATGAGAGCGGCGTGTGAGAGGTCGATGAGAGCGGCGTGTGAGAGGTCGATGAGAGCGCAGTGTGAGAGGTCGATGAGAGCGGCGTGTGAGAGGCCGATGAGAGCGGCGCATGAGAGAGGTCGATGAGAGCGGCGTGTGAGAGGTCGATGAGAGCGGCGCGTGAGAGGTCGATGAGAGCGGCGCATGAGAGAGGTCGATGAGAGCTGCGTGTGAGAGGTCGATGAGAGCGGCGTGTGAGAGGTCGATGAGAGCGGCGTGTGAGAGGCCGATGAGAGCGGCGCATGAGAGAGGTCGATGAGAGCGGCGTGTGAGAGGCCGATGAGAGCGGCGCATGAGAGAGGTCGATGAGAGCGGCGTGTGAGAGGTCGATGAGAGCGGCGTGTGAGAGGTCAGTGAGAGCGGCGTGTGAGAGGTCGATGAGAGCGCCGTGTGAGAGGTCGATGAGAGCGGCGCGTGAGAGGTCGATGAGAGCGCCGTGTGAGAGGTCGATGAGAGCGGCGTGTGAGAGGTCGATGAGAGCGGCGTGTGAGAGGTCGATGAGAGCGGCGTGTGAGAGGTCGATGAGAGCGGCGTGTGAGAGGTCGATGAGAGCGGCGTGTGAGAGGTCGATGAGAGCGGCGTGTGAGAGGCCGATGAGAGCGGCGTGTGAGAGAGGTCGATGAGAGCGGCGTGTGAGAGGTCGATGAGAGCGCCGTGTGAGAGGTCGATGAGAGCGGCGTGTGAGAGCGGCGTGTGAGAGGCCGATGAGAGCGGCGTGTGAGAGGTCGATGAGAGCGGCGTGTGAGAGGTCGATGAGAGCGGCGTGTGAGAGGTCGATGAGAGCGGCGTGTGAGAGCGCCGTGTGAGAGGTCGATGAGAGCGGCGTGTGAGAGGCCGATGAGAGCGGCGTGTGAGAGGTCGATGAGAGCGGCGTGTGAGAGGCCGATGAGAGCGGCGCATGAGAGAGGTCGATGAGAGCGACGTGTGAGAGGTCGATGAGAGCGGCGTGTGAGAGGTCGATGAGAGCGGCGTGTGAGAGGTCGATGAGAGCGGCGTGTGAGAGCGCCGTGTGAGAGGTCGATGAGAGCGGCGTGTGAGAGGCCGATGAGAGCGGCGTGTGAGAGGTCGATGAGAGCGGCGTGTGAGAGGTCGATGAGAGCGGCGTGTGAGAGGTCGATGAGAGCGCAGTGTGAGAGGTCGATGAGAGCGGCGTGTGAGAGGTCGATGAGAGCGGCGTGTGAGAGGTCGATGAGAGCGGCGTGTGAGAGGCCGATGAGAGCGGCGCGTGAGAGGCCGATGAGAGCGGCGTGTGAGAGGTCGATGAGAGCGGCGCGTGAGAGAGGTCGATGAGAGCGACGTGTGAGAGGTCAGTGAGAGCGGCGTGTGAGAGGTCGATGAGAGCGCCGTGTGAGAGGTCGATGAGAGTGGCGTGTGAGAGGTCGATGAGAGCGGCGCGTGAGAGGCCGATGAGAGCGCCGTGTGAGAGGTCGATGAGAGCGCCGTGTGAGAGGTCGAATGAGAGCGGCGTGTGAGAGGTCGATGAGAGCGGCGTGTGAGAGGTCGATGAGAGCGCCGTGTGAGAGGTCGATGAGAGCGGCGTGTGAGAGGTCGATGAGAGCGGCGTGTGAGAGGTCGATGAGAGCGCCGTGTGAGAGGTCGAATGAGAGCGGCGTGTGAGAGGTCGATGAGAGCGGCGTGTGAGAGGTCGATGAGAGCGGCGCGTGAGAGGTCGATGAGAGCGCCGTGTGAGAGGTCGATGAGAGCGGCGTGTGAGAGGTCGATGAGAGCGCCGTGTGAGAGGTCGATGAGAGCGGCGCGTGAGAGGTCGATGAGAGCGGCGTGTGAGAGGTCGATGAGAGCGCCGTGTGAGAGGTCGATGAGAGCGGCGTGTGAGAGGTCGATGAGAGCGCCGTGTGAGAGGTCGAATGAGAGCGGCGTGTGAGAGGTCGAATGAGAGCGGCGTGTGAGAGGCCGATGAGAGCGGCGTGTGAGAGGTCGATGAGAGCGCAGTGTGAGAGGTCGATGAGAGCGGCGTGTGAGAGGTCGATGAGAGCGGCGTGTGAGAGGTCGATGAGAGCGGCGTGTGAGAGGTCGATGAGAGCGGCGTGTGAGAGGTCGATGAGAGCGCAGTGTGAGAGGTCGATGAGAGCGGCGTGTGAGAGGTCGATGAGAGCGGCGTGTGAGAGGTCGATGAGAGCGGCGTGTGAGAGGTCGATGAGAGCGGCGTGTGAGAGGTCGATGAGAGCGCAGTGTGAGAGGTCGATGAGAGCGGCGTGTGAGAGGTCGATGAGAGCGGCGTGTGAGAGGTCGATGAGAGCGGCGCGTGAGAGGCCGATGAGAGCGGCGCATGAGAGGCCGATGAGAGCGGCGTGTGAGAGGTCGATGAGAGCGGCGCGTGAGAGGTCGATGAGAGCGGCGCATGAGAGAGGTCGATGAGAGCGGCGTGTGAGAGGTCGATGAGAGCGGCGTGTGAGAGGTCGATGAGAGCGGCGCGTGAGAGGTCGATGAGAGCGGCGCATGAGAGAGGTCGATGAGAGCGGCGTGTGAGAGGTCGATGAGAGCGCCGTGTGAGAGGTCGATGAGAGCGCCGTGTGAGAGGTCGATGAGAGCGGCGCGTGAGAGGTCGATGAGAGCGCCGTGTGAGAGGTCGATGAGAGCGGCGTGTGAGAGGTCGATGAGAGCGGCGTGTGAGAGGTCGATGAGAGCGGCGTGTGAGAGGTCGATGAGAGCGGCGTGTGAGAGGTCGATGAGAGCGGCGTGTGAGAGGTCGATGAGAGCGGCGTGTGAGAGGCCGATGAGAGCGGCGTGTGAGAGAGGTCGATGAGAGCGGCGTGTGAGAGGTCGATGAGAGCGCCGTGTGAGAGGTCGATGAGAGCGGCGTGTGAGAGCGGCGTGTGAGAGGCCGATGAGAGCGGCGTGTGAGAGGTCGATGAGAGCGGCGTGTGAGAGGTCGATGAGAGCGGCGTGTGAGAGGTCGATGAGAGCGGCGTGTGAGAGCGCCGTGTGAGAGGTCGATGAGAGCGGAGTGTGAGAGGCCGATGAGAGCGGCGTGTGAGAGGTCGATGAGAGCGGCGTGTGAGAGGCCGATGAGAGCGGCGCATGAGAGAGGTCGATGAGAGCGACGTGTGAGAGGTCGATGAGAGCGGCGTGTGAGAGGTCGATGAGAGCGGCGTGTGAGAGGTCGATGAGAGCGGCGTGTGAGAGCGCCGTGTGAGAGGTCGATGAGAGCGGCGTGTGAGAGGCCGATGAGAGCGGCGTGTGAGAGGTCGATGAGAGCGGCGTGTGAGAGGTCGATGAGAGCGGCGTGTGAGAGGTCGATGAGAGCGCAGTGTGAGAGGTCGATGAGAGCGGCGTGTGAGAGGTCGATGAGAGCGGCGTGTGAGAGGTCGATGAGAGCGGCGTGTGAGAGGTCGATGAGAGCGGCGTGTGAGAGGCCGATGAGAGCGGCGCATGAGAGAGGTCGATGAGAGCGGCGTGTGAGAGGCCGATGAGAGCGGCGCATGAGAGAGGTCGATGAGAGCGGCGTGTGAGAGGTCGATGAGAGCGGCGTGTGAGAGGTCAGTGAGAGCGGCGTGTGAGAGGTCGATGAGAGCGCCGTGTGAGAGGTCGATGAGAGCGGCGTGTGAGAGGTCGATGAGAGCGCCGTGTGAGAGGTCGATGAGAGCGGCGCGTGAGAGGTCGATGAGAGCGGCGTGTGAGAGGTCGATGAGAGCGCCGTGTGAGAGGTCGATGAGAGCGGCGTGTGAGAGGTCGATGAGAGCGCCGTGTGAGAGGTCGAATGAGAGCGGCGTGTGAGAGGTCGAATGAGAGCGGCGTGTGAGAGGCCGATGAGAGCGGCGTGTGAGAGGTCGATGAGAGCGCAGTGTGAGAGGTCGATGAGAGCGGCGTGTGAGAGGTCGATGAGAGCGGCGTGTGAGAGGTCGATGAGAGCGGCGTGTGAGAGGTCGATGAGAGCGGCGTGTGAGAGGTCGATGAGAGCGCAGTGTGAGAGGTCGATGAGAGCGGCGTGTGAGAGGTCGATGAGAGCGGCGTGTGAGAGGTCGATGAGAGAGGCGTGTGAGAGGTCGATGAGAGCGGCGTGTGAGAGGTCGATGAGAGCGCAGTGTGAGAGGTCGATGAGAGCGGCGTGTGAGAGGTCGATGAGAGCGGCGTGTGAGAGGTCGATGAGAGCGGCGCGTGAGAGGCCGATGAGAGCGGCGCATGAGAGGCCGATGAGAGCGGCGTGTGAGAGGTCGATGAGAGCGGCGCGTGAGAGGTCGATGAGAGCGGCGCATGAGAGAGGTCGATGAGAGCGGCGTGTGAGAGGTCGATGAGAGCGGCGTGTGAGAGGTCGATGAGAGCGGCGCGTGAGAGGTCGATGAGAGCGGCGCATGAGAGAGGTCGATGAGAGCGGCGTGTGAGAGGTCGATGAGAGCGCCGTGTGAGAGGTCGATGAGAGCGCCGTGTGAGAGGTCGATGAGAGCGGCGCGTGAGAGGTCGATGAGAGCGCCGTGTGAGAGGTCGATGAGAGCGGCGTGTGAGAGGTCGATGAGAGCGGCGTGTGAGAGGTCGATGAGAGCGGCGTGTGAGAGGTCGATGAGAGCGGCGTGTGAGAGGTCGATGAGAGCGGCGTGTGAGAGGTCGATGAGAGCGGCGTGTGAGAGGTCGATGAGAGCGCCGTGTGAGAGGTCGATGAGAGCGGCGTGTGAGAGCGGCGTGTGAGAGGCCGATGAGAGCGGCGTGTGAGAGGTCGATGAGAGCGGCGTGTGAGAGGTCGATGAGAGCGGCGTGTGAGAGGTCGATGAGAGCGGCGTGTGAGAGCGCCGTGTGAGAGGTCGATGAGAGCGGAGTGTGAGAGGCCGATGAGAGCGGCGTGTGAGAGGTCGATGAGAGCGGCGTGTGAGAGGCCGATGAGAGCGGCGCATGAGAGAGGTCGATGAGAGCGACGTGTGAGAGGTCGATGAGAGCGGCGTGTGAGAGGTCGATGAGAGCGGCGTGTGAGAGGTCGATGAGAGCGGCGTGTGAGAGCGCCGTGTGAGAGGTCGATGAGAGCGGCGTGTGAGAGGCCGATGAGAGCGGCGTGTGAGAGGTCGATGAGAGCGGCGTGTGAGAGGTCGATGAGAGCGGCGTGTGAGAGGTCGATGAGAGCGCAGTGTGAGAGGTCGATGAGAGCGGCGTGTGAGAGGTCGATGAGAGCGGCGTGTGAGAGGTCGATGAGAGCGGCGTGTGAGAGGTCGATGAGAGCGGCGTGTGAGAGGCCGATGAGAGCGGCGCATGAGAGAGGTCGATGAGAGCGGCGTGTGAGAGGCCGATGAGAGCGGCGCATGAGAGAGGTCGATGAGAGCGGCGTGTGAGAGGTCGATGAGAGCGGCGTGTGAGAGGTCAGTGAGAGCGGCGTGTGAGAGGTCGATGAGAGCGCCGTGTGAGAGGTCGATGAGAGCGGCGCGTGAGAGGTCGATGAGAGCGCCGTGTGAGAGGTCGATGAGAGCGGCGTGTGAGAGGTCGATGAGAGCGGCGTGTGAGAGGTCGATGAGAGCGGCGTGTGAGAGGTCGATGAGAGCGGCGTGTGAGAGGTCGATGAGAGCGGCGTGTGAGAGGTCGATGAGAGCGGCGTGTGAGAGGCCGATGAGAGCGGCGTGTGAGAGAGGTCGATGAGAGCGGCGTGTGAGAGGTCGATGAGAGCGCCGTGTGAGAGGTCGATGAGAGCGGCGTGTGAGAGCGGCGTGTGAGAGGCCGATGAGAGCGGCGTGTGAGAGGTCGATGAGAGCAGCGTGTGAGAGGTCGATGAGAGCGGCGTGTGAGAGGTCGATGAGAGCGGCGTGTGAGAGCGCCGTGTGAGAGGTCGATGAGAGCGGCGTGTGAGAGGCCGATGAGAGCGGCGTGTGAGAGGTCGATGAGAGCGGCGTGTGAGAGGCCGATGAGAGCGGCGCATGAGAGAGGTCGATGAGAGCGACGTGTGAGAGGTCGATGAGAGCGGCGTGTGAGAGGTCGATGAGAGCGGCGTGTGAGAGGTCGATGAGAGCGGCGTGTGAGAGCGCCGTGTGAGAGGTCGATGAGAGCGGCGTGTGAGAGGCCGATGAGAGCGGCGTGTGAGAGGTCGATGAGAGCGGCGTGTGAGAGGTCGATGAGAGCGGCGTGTGAGAGGTCGATGAGAGCGCAGTGTGAGAGGTCGATGAGAGCGGCGTGTGAGAGGTCGATGAGAGCGGCGTGTGAGAGGTCGATGAGAGCGGCGTGTGAGAGGCCGATGAGAGCGGCGCGTGAGAGGCCGATGAGAGCGGCGTGTGAGAGGTCGATGAGAGCGGCGCGTGAGAGAGGTCGATGAGAGCGACGTGTGAGAGGTCAGTGAGAGCGGCGTGTGAGAGGTCGATGAGAGCGCCGTGTGAGAGGTCGATGAGAGCGCCGTGTGAGAGGTCGATGAGAGCGCCGTGTGAGAGGTCGAATGAGAGCGGCGTGTGAGAGGTCGATGAGAGCGGCGTGTGAGAGGTCGATGAGAGCGCCGTGTGAGAGGTCGATGAGAGCGGCGTGTGAGAGGTCGATGAGAGCGGCGTGTGAGAGGTCGATGAGAGCGCCGTGTGAGAGGTCGAATGAGAGCGGCGTGTGAGAGGTCGATGAGAGCGGCGTGTGAGAGGTCGATGAGAGCGGCGCGTGAGAGGTCGATGAGAGCGCCGTGTGAGAGGTCGATGAGAGCGGCGTGTGAGAGGTCGATGAGAGCGCCGTGTGAGAGGTCGATGAGAGCGGCGCGTGAGAGGTCGATGAGAGCGGCGTGTGAGAGGTCGATGAGAGCGCCGTGTGAGAGGTCGATGAGAGCGGCGTGTGAGAGGTCGATGAGAGCGCCGTGTGAGAGGTCGAATGAGAGCGGCGTGTGAGAGGTCGAATGAGAGCGGCGTGTGAGAGGCCGATGAGAGCGGCGTGTGAGAGGTCGATGAGAGCGCAGTGTGAGAGGTCGATGAGAGCGGCGTGTGAGAGGTCGATGAGAGCGGCGTGTGAGAGGTCGATGAGAGCGGCGTGTGAGAGGTCGATGAGAGCGGCGTGTGAGAGGTCGATGAGAGCGCAGTGTGAGAGGTCGATGAGAGCGGCGTGTGAGAGGTCGATGAGAGCGGCGTGTGAGAGGTCGATGAGAGCGGCGTGTGAGAGGTCGATGAGAGCGGCGTGTGAGAGGTCGATGAGAGCGCAGTGTGAGAGGTCGATGAGAGCGGCGTGTGAGAGGTCGATGAGAGCGGCGTGTGAGAGGTCGATGAGAGCGGCGCGTGAGAGGCCGATGAGAGCGGCGCATGAGAGGCCGATGAGAGCGGCGTGTGAGAGGTCGATGAGAGCGGCGCGTGAGAGGTCGATGAGAGCGGCGCATGAGAGAGGTCGATGAGAGCGGCGTGTGAGAGGTCGATGAGAGCGGCGTGTGAGAGGTCGATGAGAGCGGCGCGTGAGAGGTCGATGAGAGCGGCGCATGAGAGAGGTCGATGAGAGCGGCGTGTGAGAGGTCGATGAGAGCGCCGTGTGAGAGGTCGATGAGAGTGGCGTGTGAGAGGTCGATGAGAGCGCCGTGTGAGAGGTCGATGAGAGCGGCGCGTGAGAGGCCGATGAGAGCGCCGTGTGAGAGGTCGATGAGAGCGGCGTGTGAGAGGTCGAATGAGAGCGGCGTGTGAGAGGTCGATGAGAGCGCCGTGTGAGAGGTCGATGAGAGCGGCGTGTGAGAGGTCGATGAGAGCGGCGTGTGAGAGGTCGATGAGAGCGGCGTGTGAGAGGCCGATGAGAGCGGCGTGTGAGAGGTCGATGAGAGCGGCGTGTGAGAGGTCGATGAGAGCGGCGTGTGAGAGGCCGATGAGAGCGGCGCATGAGAGAGGTCGATGAGAGCGACGTGTGAGAGGTCGATGAGAGCGGCGTGTGAGAGGTCGATGAGAGCGGCGTGTGAGAGGTCGATGAGAGCGGCGTGTGAGAGCGGCGTGTGAGAGGCCGATGAGAGCGGCGTGTGAGAGGTCGATGAGAGCGGCGTGTGAGAGGTCGATGAGAGCGGCGTGTGAGAGGTCGATGAGAGCGGCGTGTGAGAGCGCCGTGTGAGAGGTCGATGAGAGCGGAGTGTGAGAGGCCGATGAGAGCGGCGTGTGAGAGGTCGATGAGAGCGGCGTGTGAGAGGCCGATGAGAGCGGCGCATGAGAGAGGTCGATGAGAGCGACGTGTGAGAGGTCGATGAGAGCGGCGTGTGAGAGGTCGATGAGAGCGGCGTGTGAGAGGTCGATGAGAGCGGCGTGTGAGAGCGCCGTGTGAGAGGTCGATGAGAGCGGCGTGTGAGAGGCCGATGAGAGCGGCGTGTGAGAGGTCGATGAGAGCGGCGTGTGAGAGAGGTCGATGAGAGCGACGTGTGAGAGGTCGATGAGAGCGGCGTTTGAGAGGTCGATGAGAGCGGCGTGTGAGAGGTCGATGAGAGCGCAGTGTGAGAGGTCGATGAGAGCGGCGTGTGAGAGGCCGATGAGAGCGGCGCATGAGAGAGGTCGATGAGAGCGGCGTGTGAGAGGTCGATGAGAGCGGCGCGTGAGAGGTCGATGAGAGCGGCGCATGAGAGAGGTCGATGAGAGCGGCGTGTGAGAGGTCGATGAGAGCGGCGTGTGAGAGGTCGATGAGAGCGGCGTGTGAGAGGCCGATGAGAGCGGCGCATGAGAGAGGTCGATGAGAGCGGCGTGTGAGAGGTCGATGAGAGCGGCGTGTGAGAGGTCAGTGAGAGCGGCGTGTGAGAGGTCGATGAGAGCGCCGTGTGAGAGGTCGATGAGAGCGGCGCGTGAGAGGTCGATGAGAGCGCCGTGTGAGAGGTCGATGAGAGCGGCGTGTGAGAGGTCGATGAGAGCGGCGTGTGAGAGGTCGATGAGAGCGGCGTGTGAGAGGTCGATGAGAGCGGCGTGTGAGAGGTCGATGAGAGCGGCGTGTGAGAGGTCGATGAGAGCGGCGTGTGAGAGGCCGATGAGAGCGGCGTGTGAGAGAGGTCGATGAGAGCGGCGTGTGAGAGGTCGATGAGAGCGCCGTGTGAGAGGTCGATGAGAGCGGCGTGTGAGAGCGGCGTGTGAGAGGCCGATGAGAGCGGCGTGTGAGAGGTCGATGAGAGCGGCGTGTGAGAGGTCGATGAGAGCGGCGTGTGAGAGGTCGATGAGAGCGGCGTGTGAGAGCGCCGTGTGAGAGGTCGATGAGAGCGGCGTGTGAGAGGCCGATGAGAGCGGCGTGTGAGAGGTCGATGAGAGCGGCGTGTGAGAGGCCGATGAGAGCGGCGCATGAGAGAGGTCGATGAGAGCGACGTGTGAGAGGTCGATGAGAGCGGCGTGTGAGAGGTCGATGAGAGCGGCGTGTGAGAGGTCGATGAGAGCGGCGTGTGAGAGCGCCGTGTGAGAGGTCGATGAGAGCGGCGTGTGAGAGGCCGATGAGAGCGGCGTGTGAGAGGTCGATGAGAGCGGCGTGTGAGAGGTCGATGAGAGCGGCGTGTGAGAGGTCGATGAGAGCGCAGTGTGAGAGGTCGATGAGAGCGGCGTGTGAGAGGTCGATGAGAGCGGCGTGTGAGAGGTCGATGAGAGCGGCGTGTGAGAGGCCGATGAGAGCGGCGCGTGAGAGGCCGATGAGAGCGGCGTGTGAGAGGTCGATGAGAGCGGCGCGTGAGAGAGGTCGATGAGAGCGACGTGTGAGAGGTCAGTGAGAGCGGCGTGTGAGAGGTCGATGAGAGCGCCGTGTGAGAGGTCGATGAGAGTGGCGTGTGAGAGGTCGATGAGAGCGGCGCGTGAGAGGCCGATGAGAGCGCCGTGTGAGAGGTCGATGAGAGCGCCGTGTGAGAGGTCGAATGAGAGCGGCGTGTGAGAGGTCGATGAGAGCGGCGTGTGAGAGGTCGATGAGAGCGCCGTGTGAGAGGTCGATGAGAGCGGCGTGTGAGAGGTCGATGAGAGCGGCGTGTGAGAGGTCGATGAGAGCGCCGTGTGAGAGGTCGAATGAGAGCGGCGTGTGAGAGGTCGATGAGAGCGGCGTGTGAGAGGTCGATGAGAGCGGCGCGTGAGAGGTCGATGAGAGCGCCGTGTGAGAGGTCGATGAGAGCGGCGTGTGAGAGGTCGATGAGAGCGCCGTGTGAGAGGTCGATGAGAGCGGCGCGTGAGAGGTCGATGAGAGCGGCGTGTGAGAGGTCGATGAGAGCGCCGTGTGAGAGGTCGATGAGAGCGGCGTGTGAGAGGTCGATGAGAGCGCCGTGTGAGAGGTCGAATGAGAGCGGCGTGTGAGAGGTCGAATGAGAGCGGCGTGTGAGAGGCCGATGAGAGCGGCGTGTGAGAGGTCGATGAGAGCGCAGTGTGAGAGGTCGATGAGAGCGGCGTGTGAGAGGTCGATGAGAGCGGCGTGTGAGAGGTCGATGAGAGCGGCGTGTGAGAGGTCGATGAGAGCGGCGTGTGAGAGGTCGATGAGAGCGCAGTGTGAGAGGTCGATGAGAGCGGCGTGTGAGAGGTCGATGAGAGCGGCGTGTGAGAGGTCGATGAGAGCGGCGTGTGAGAGGTCGATGAGAGCGGCGTGTGAGAGGTCGATGAGAGCGCAGTGTGAGAGGTCGATGAGAGCGGCGTGTGAGAGGTCGATGAGAGCGGCGTGTGAGAGGTCGATGAGAGCGGCGCGTGAGAGGCCGATGAGAGCGGCGCATGAGAGGCCGATGAGAGCGGCGTGTGAGAGGTCGATGAGAGCGGCGCGTGAGAGGTCGATGAGAGCGGCGCATGAGAGAGGTCGATGAGAGCGGCGTGTGAGAGGTCGATGAGAGCGGCGTGTGAGAGGTCGATGAGAGCGGCGTGTGAGAGGTCGATGAGAGCGGCGCGTGAGAGGTCGATGAGAGCGGCGCATGAGAGAGGTCGATGAGAGCGGCGTGTGAGAGGTCGATGAGAGCGCCGTGTGAGAGGTCGATGAGAGTGGCGTGTGAGAGGTCGATGAGAGCGCCGTGTGAGAGGTCGATGAGAGCGGCGCGTGAGAGGCCGATGAGAGCGCCGTGTGAGAGGTCGATGAGAGCGGCGTGTGAGAGGTCGAATGAGAGCGGCGTGTGAGAGGTCGATGAGAGCGCCGTGTGAGAGGTCGATGAGAGCGGCGTGTGAGAGGTCGATGAGAGCGGCGTGTGAGAGGTCGATGAGAGCGCCGTGTGAGAGGTCGAATGAGAGCGGCGTGTGAGAGGTCGATGAGAGCGGCGTGTGAGAGGTCGATGAGAGCGGCGCGTGAGAGGTCGATGAGAGCGCCGTGTGAGAGGTCGATGAGAGCGGCGTGTGAGAGGTCGATGAGAGCGGCGTGTGAGAGGTCGATGAGAGCGGCGTGTGAGAGGTCGATGAGAGCGCCGTGTGAGAGGTCGAATGAGAGCGGCGTGTGAGAGGTCGAATGAGAGCGGCGTGTGAGAGGTCGATGAGAGCGCCGTGTGAGAGGTCGAATGAGAGCGCCGTGTGAGAGGTCGAATGAGAGCGGCGTGTGAGAGGTCGAATGAGAGCGGCGTGTGAGAGGTCGATGAGAGCGCCGTGTGAGAGGTCGAATGAGAGCGGCGTGTGAGAGGTCGAATGAGAGCGGCGTGTGAGAGGCCGATGAGAGCGGCGTGTGAGAGGTCGATGAGAGCGGCGCGTGAGAGGTCGATGAGAGCGGCGTGTGAGAGGTCGATGAGAGCGGCGTGTGAGAGGTCGATGAGAGCGGCGTGTGAGAGGTCGATGAGAGCGGCGTGTGAGAGGTCGGTGAGAGCGGCGTGTGAGAGGTCGATGAGAGCGGCGTGTGAGAGGTCGATGAGAGCGGCGTGTGAGAGGTCGATGAGAGCGGCGTGTGAGAGGTCGGTGAGAGCGGCGTGTGAGAGGTCGATGAGAGCGGCGTGTGAGAGGTCGGTGAGAGCGGCGTGTGAGAGGTCGGTGAGAGCGGCGTGTGAGAGGTCGGTGAGAGCGGCGTGTGTGTGAGCTTCAATGTTTTATGGATTATTTCATTGTATAACAACTGTAAAAAAATAAAAGGTTTCTACTTCATGGATTTCGCCTATCACGGGTTCTTTTTGGAACGTGACCCCCGCGATAAACGAGGGTTCACTGTAGACCAAAAACTGAAATTCTCTCTCTCTGGCGCCCCCCTCTGACCATTAGAAAGACTTATCCAAATGACAAACTGAATCTCTTAGATACTTAGGGATCTTCTCAAAATAGGTTGAAGCTTAAAAGAAAAATGTCCGGCATCACATAACATTTTACACGTTGATAAAACCATAGTAGCTTAATGGACCCTGCACATCCTTTGATCTGTTTATCAGTAGAACTTATGAACTCTCCAAATAATGTCACCTGTCGTACATGTTTGTTTACTCAATCCACGTGGTCCACGGGCCCTAGGGGCCCTACGACACATCCCATTCAACCCAAACTGTGAGATGACCACATTGAGATATTAAGAGGATGAGAGAGTGAGAAACTCATGTTTCTTGTCAAAAACTGTTATTGTCAATTGCGTTTAGACCTTAGACATGTCAGAGTGACAGACGCAGGACACGCCCTTTTGTCTCAGTGAGAATCTCACGTCTTCTGTGATTGGCCGAAACCTCATGCGGGTTTGTGTTGGTCCTTCTTCCGGTCAGGAAGCAGTAGAAAACATTTAGTGAGATGTTCAGAACAGCTAAACCAGCCGTCATTTTATGTGTTTGTTATATTGCACTTGTTTGTTTTAATGGCAATTGGCAATGGCACGTGACTAGAGCCAAATCTCTTGATCATTTTCTGCGCCGCGTCTTGCAGCAAAAAAGCTTTTCCAACTTTTCTGCACCAGCCGCGTTGGCGACGGCGACGCCCGCCCCGTCCCTTGTGCGGGCCAGGGCGCGCCGTGCTCCCCCGCACAGGCCGCGGTGCGCGGTGCTGCTCGTTGCAGTTTTTTAGCATTTCAAAACAATGACTGTCACAACGATGTATTGAAGCTTCAAAAAGACGAAATGTAGGTTCAACCCCCCCCCCAGGCCCCGCCCCCCCAAGACGAAAAATATTAAGTCTTTTCAGCTTCAACCCATTTTGAGATGATCCCTTAGGTGTGATATTTCATAGAGACCTATGAACAATTCTGGAGAAAAATATACCCCTCTCTTTACAACTATTAAAAAAATCTTGAAAAATGTAATCTAGGGTTAGGGTTATATTTTGATAAGATTACATTTTTCAAGATTTTTATAAACGATTGAAACTATAAAAATGAATGTTTTCTCCAGATCTCTCTCTCTCTGTTCCAAACTCTGTTTGATGATGGAATAAAACTATCTCTAGATTTAAATTTAAAACGCTACAATTATCAAAACAAAAAGGGGGCGGGGTTTACCTTGTGTGAAAAGTACTTTATTTCAGGTGAAATGTTCGCGTTGCTGGTGTGATCCTGAATGTTGTGCTCAATGGTCTTATACTGAGAGTCATGTGGTGCCGGGGGTTCCTGTACAGATCTTATACTGAGAGTCATGTGGTGCCTGAGGTTCCTGTACAGGTCTTATACTGAGAGTCATGTGGTGCCGGGGGTTCCTGTACAGGTCTTATACTGAGAGTCATGTGGTGCCTGAGGTTCCTGTACAGGTCTTATACTGAGAGTCATGTGGTGCCGGGGGTTCCTGTACAGGTCTTATACTGAGAGTCATGTGGTGCCTGAGGTTCCTGTACAGGTCTTATACTGAGAGTCATGTGGTGCCGGGGGTTCCTGTACAGGTCTTATACTGAGAGTCATGTGGTGCCTGAGGTTCCTGTACAGGTCATATACTGAGAGTCATGTGGTGCCGGGGGTTCCTGTACAGGTCTTATACTGAGAGTCATGTGGTGCCAGGGGTTCCTGTACAGGTCTTATACTGAGAGTCATGTGGTGCCGGAGGTTCCTGTACAGGTCTTATACTGAGAGTCATGTGGTGCCTGAGGTTCCTGTACAGGTCATATACTGAGAGTCATGTGGTGCCGGGGGTTCCTGTACAGGTCTTATACTGAGAGTCATGTGGTGCCTGAGGTTCCTGTACAGGTCTTATACTGAGAGTCATGTGGTGCCGGGGGTTCCTGTACAGGTCTTATACTGAGAGTCATGTGGTGCCGGGGGTTCCTGTACAGGTCTTATACTGAGAGTCATGTGGTGCCTGAGGTTCCTGTACAGGTCATATACTGAGAGTCATGTGGTGCCGGGGGTTCCTGTACAGGTCTTATACTGAGAGTCATGTGGTGCCGGGGGTTCCTGTACAGGTCTTATACTGAGAGTCATGTGGTGCCGGGGGTTCCTGTACAGGTCTTATACTGAGAGTCATGTGGTGCCGGGGGTTCCTGTACAGGTCTTATACTGAGAGTCATGTGGTGCCTGAGGTTCCTGTACAGGTCTTATACTGAGAGTCATGTGGTGCCGGGGGTTCCTGTACAGGTCTTATACTGAGAGTCATGTGGTGCCTGAGGTTCCTGTACAGGTCTTATACTGAGAGTCATGTGGTGCCTGAGGTTCCTGTACAGGTCTTATACTGAGAGTCATGTGGTGCCGGGGGTTCCTGTACAGGTCTTATTGGCAGATGACAGACGCTTGCGTCTGACGGAGGAAGTGAAAAATCCCCGGGTCAAATTTTGCCTACAACATGGAAGGAGCTGATCAGAACAAACTAAACAAAGATCTCGTTTACTGGTCAGCAGTTCACTTCATATCCCTCGTTCACTTCATATCCCTCGTTCACTTCATATCCCTCGTTCACTTCATATCCCTCGTTCACTTCATATCCCTCGCTCACTTCATATCCCTCGTTCACTTCATATCCCTCGTTCACTTCATATCCCTCGCTCACTTCATATCCCTCGTTCACTTCATATCTCTCGTTCACTTCATATCCCTCGTTCACTTCATAACTCTCGTTCACTTCATAACTCTCGTTCACTTCATAACTCTCGTTCACTTCATAACTCTCGTTCACTTCATATCCCTCGTTCACTTCATAACTCTCGTTCACTTCATAACTCTCGTTCACTTCATATCCCTCGTTCACTTCATAACTCTCGTTCACTTCATATCCCTCGTTCACTTCATATCCCTCGTTCACTTCATATCCCTCGTTCACTTCATAACTCTCGTTCACTTCATAACTCTCGTTCACTTCATAACTCTCGTTCACTTCATATCCCTCGTTCACTTCATAACTCTCGTTCACTTCATAACTCTCGTTCACTTCATATCCCTTGTTCACTTCATATCCCTCGTTCACTTCATAACTCTCGTTCACTTCATAACTCTCGTTCACTTCATAACTCTCGTTCACTTCATATCCCTCGTTCACTTCATAACTCTCGTTCACTTCATATCTCTCGTTCACTTCATATCCCTCGTTCACTTCATAACTCTCGTTCACTTCATATCCCTCGTTCACTTCATAACTCTCGTTCACTTCATAACTCTCGTTCACTTCATATCCCTCGTTCACTTCATATCCCTCGTTCACTTCATATCCCTCGTTCACTTCATAACTCTCGTTCACTTCATAACTCTCGTTCACTTCATATCCCTCGTTCACTTCATAACTCTCGTTCACTTCATAACTCTCGTTCACTTCATAACTCTCGTTTACTTCATATCCCTCGTTCACTTCATATCCCTCGTTCACTTCATAACTCTCGTTCACTTCATATCCCTCGTTTACTTCATAACTCTCGTTCACTTCATAACTCTCGTTCACTTCATATCCCTCGTTCACTTCATAACTCTCGTTCACTTCATATCCCTCGTTCACTTCATAACTCTCGTTCACTTCATATCCCTCGTTCACTTCATAACTCTCGTTTACTTCATATCCCTCGTTCACTTCATATCCCTCGTTCACTTCATAACTCTCGTTCACTTCATATCCCTCGTTTACTTCATAACTCTCGTTCACTTCATAACTCTCGTTCACTTCATATCCCTCGTTCACTTCATAACTCTCGTTCACTTCATATCCCTCGTTCACTTCATAACTCTCGTTCACTTCATATCTCTCAGGTCACAGTCAGTTCAACTCAAATCTCACAAATCCAACTCATTCCCTGTTTCTGTTGGGGCCCCAGGGCTCTATCTTGGGCCCCCAGGGCTCTGTCATGGGGCCCCTTGTCTTCATCATCCACATTCATGTGGTTAATCTTTTTTAAACACAGCATTCACAATCATTTTTACGCAGATGACCGTTCTAACTCTCCACTTCTTTTTCACAAACCTCTCCTGGTTCTCAAAGTCCACAGCTCTAAAACTGAAGTCCACCCGGTCCAAATCTAGTATCTTCCACTGTCCTCCTGTCCTCCTGTCCTCCTGTCCTCCTGTCCTCCCGTCCCCTCAGGTCAAGAGTCCTCACACCTCAGATACACTCGTCTCGTCTTCTGTCCTTCTCTCCGTCCTCACACCTCAGATACACTCGTCTCGTCTTCTGTCCTTCTCACTGTCCTCACACCTCAGATACACTCGTCTCGTCTTCTGTCCTTCTCTCCGTCCTCACACCTCAGATACACTCGTCTCGTCTTCTGTCCTTCTCACTGTCCTCACACCTCAGATACACTCGTCTCGTCTTCTGTCCTTCTCACTGTCCTCACACCTCAGATACACTCGTCTCGTCTTCTGTCCTTCTCTCCGTCCTCACACCTCAGATACACTCGTCTCGTCTTCTGTCCTTCTCTCCGTCCTCACACCTCAGATACACTCGTCTCGTCTTCTGTCCTTCTCACTGTCCTCACACCTCAGATACACTCGTCTCGTCTTCTGTCCTTCTCTCCGTCCTCACACCTCAGATACACTCGTCTCGTCTTCTGTCCTTCTCACTGTCCTCACACCTCAGATACACTCGTCTCGTCTTCTGTCCTTCTCTCCGTCCTCACACCTCAGATACACTCGTCTCGTCTTCTGTCCTTCTCTCCGTCCTCACACCTCAGATACACTCGTCTCGTCTTCTGTCCTTCTCACTGTCCTCACACCTCAGATACACTCGTCTCGTCTTCTGTCCTTCTCACTGTCCTCACACCTCAGATACACTCGTCTCGTCTTCTGTCCTTCTCACTGTCCTCACACCTCAGATATACTCGTCTCGTCTTCTGTCCTTCTCTCCGTCCTCACACCTCAGATACACTCGTCTCGTCTTCTGTCCTTCTCACTGTCCTCACACCTCAGATACACTCGTCTCGTCTTCTGTCCTTCTCACTGTCCTCACACCTCAGATACACTCGTCTCGTCTTCTGTCCTTCTCACTGTCCTCACACCTCAGATACACTCGTCTAGTCTTCTGTCCTTCTCACTGTCCTCACACCTCAGATACACTCGTGTCGTCTTCTGTCCTTCTCACTGTCCTCACACCTCAGATACACTCGTCTCGTCTTCTGTCCTTCTCTCCGTCCTCACACCTCAGATACACTCGTCTCGTCTTCTGTCCTTCTCTCCGTCCTCACACCTCAGATACACTCGTCTAGTCTTCTGTCCTTCTCACTGTCCTCACACCTCAGATACACTTGTGTCGTCTTCTGTCCTTCTCACTGTCCTCACACCTCAGATACACTCGTCTCGTCTTCTGTCCTTCTCACTGTCCTCACACCTCAGATACACTCGTCTCGTCTTCTGTCCTTCTCACTGTCCTCACACCTCAGATACACTCGTCTCGTCTTCTGTCCTTCTCACTGTCCTCACACCTCAGATACACTCGTCTCATCTCGTCTCCGTCCTCCATCATCCATTCCTCCAGAAAACTGCAGCTTCTTCAAAACTCTGCACACTTCTCATCATCAGGACCGCTGTGACCGCGCCCCCTTCTGTGACCGCGCCCCCTTCTGTGACCGCGCCCCCTGCTGTGACCGCGCCCCCATCTGTGACCGCGCCCCCATCTATGACGTCGCCCATGTTGTTCCCAGAATGCACCGCAGCATAAAGCCAATATGGCGTCGCACACTGGACTTTGAAAAACACTGAGTACCTCGGAGCACGGAGGCCGCCCACAGCGCGTCTCAGCCGGCCACAGCTGCGCCGAGGCCCCGCTGACCTGCGGAGTGAGCACCGGAGAGAGCACCGGAGAGTGTCCGGAGAGGGCACCGGAGTGAGCACCGGAGAGAGCACCGGAGAGTGTCCGGAGAGGGCACCGGAGTGAGCACCGGAGAGAGCACCGGAGAGTGTCCGGAGAGGGCACCGGAGTGAGCACCGGAGAGAGCACCGGAGAGTGTCCGGAGAGGGCACCGGAGTGAGCACCGGAGAGAGCACCGGAGAGAGCACCGGAGAGTGTCCGGAGAGGGCACCGGAGAGTGTCCGGAGAGGGCACCGGAGAGAGCACCGGAGAGAGCACCGGAGAGAGCACCGGAGAGTGTCCGGAGAGGGCTCCGGAGCGACGCGGTTTAACGGTGAGAGCTGCAGGGGAAAGGCCGAGGAATCGGGACAAGAGAGACAAAGTGAGACACGAGTGAGACCGGGGGACGTACGGAAACGGCACCGACCCGGGCTTTACAGCAGGAGAGATGAAAACAAACTGCAGACGTGGAAGAGAGAACAGTCCTAACCCATGGTTCAACCAGAGACTCTTATTCTGTATATTTACTATAGTTTAAGTCAGTAGTAGCTCTGTTACTGTAGTAGTAGTAGTAGTAATAGTAGTAATAGTAGTTATAGTAGTAGTTGTAATAGTAGTAATAGTAATAGTAGTAGTAGTAGTAGTAGTAGTTATAATAATAGTAGTAGTAGTAGTAGTAGTTATAATAATAGTAGTAGTAGTTATAATAATAGTAGTAGTAGTAGTAGTAGTTATAATAATAGTAGTAGTAGTAGTAGTAGTTATAATAATAGTAGTAGTAGTAGTAGTTATAATAATAGTAGTAGTAGTAGTAGTAGTTATAATAATAGTAGTAGTAGTAGTAGTAGTAGTAGTTATAATAATAGTAGTAGTAGTAGTAGTAGTAGTTATAATAATAGTAGTAGTAGTAGTAGTAGTAGTTATAATAATAGTAGTAGTAGTTATAATAATAGTAGTAGTAGTAGTAGTAGTTATAATAATAGTAGTAGTAGTAGTAGTAGTTATAATAATAGTAGTAGTAGTAGTAGTAGTTATAATAATAGTAGTAGTAGTAGTAGTAGTTATAATAATAGTAGTAGTAGTAGTAGTTATAATAATAGTAGTAGTAGTAGTAGTTATAGTAGTAGTAGTAGTAGTAGTTATAATAGTAGTAGTAGTAGTAGTTATAATAGTAGTAGTAGTAGTAGTAGTAGTAGTAGTAGTAGTAGCTCAACAGTCAACAGATGTTTTGGACACAGAATCTCAAACTTTCGTTTCAAAGTTCATTTAAAAACACAATTGTTATAAAAAGTGAATAATTTTAAGTCCAATAAGGCCGTAGTTATTTTATTACTTGGTTTTACGGAATTGTAAATGAAATAGATTGAACAGGCGGACAAAATATAAATATAATTTAAATTTCAAAAGATATTTTCTTCCGGGTTTGTCCAAAAAGCACCACGGGAGGAGAGGGGGAGACGCGGCGCGCAGGAGCGTGTAACAGTAGATTTAGCCTGTTTTACATTGATAGAACTCACACTTCTAAGTGTGCACTCTTAGTCACAGCAAAACGCGCTGGAGAAAATGTGGTAAACGGGTTTAAAATGTATATTTGCGATATAAAGGCGCGCAGCAGACAGGAAAACAGGCGCGCGTGCCCTCGCCGGGACCGCGCAGGGTTTTCACGCTTCACGAGCTCTTATCTTTTGACTTCATACTGCTTTTTATATTTCATTTAATGCTATTTTGCGTTGTCGGCAGTACTTTATAAAACAATTTGATAATAATTAATTAATTTTATTTATATTGTATAAATCAATAATCTAAGTGCGGCGGCTCCGTAAACCAAGTAATAAAATAACTGAGGCCTAATGGTTTATTTTTTATAGAGCTAGAATCCTGAAAGTGCAAAGTGAAACTAAAAACACACTTTAAAAAAGGAAAAAAGAAGGCGGTATTAACTGCCCACACACAGATCTGGCCCCTCCTACTTTAAAATCTAGACCAATTGAATTACATTTTGAGCCTTTTACTTTCTGACTATTGAACAGCAAATGACAAAGTTCTGCTTGTGTTTTTCAGTTTCCAACACAGTTAAACAGAATGAACGAGCCAATCAGAATGCAGCAGAGGGGCGGGACTAGGGCTGTTCGTCCAATCAGAGATGAACCTCGAGGGAGAACAAACCCTGCCCAGGTGAGAGCTCCACACTGGAGCTTTAACTGTTCTAATGTGATACATGTTCCACACTGAAGCTTTAACTGTTCTAATGTGATACATGTTCCACACTGAAGCTTTAACTGTTCTAATGTGATACATGTTCCACACTGAAGCTTTAACTGTTCTAATGTGATACATGTTCCACACTGAAGCTTTAACTGTTCTAATGTGATACATGTTCCACACTGAAGCTTTAACTGTTCTAATGTGATACATGTTCCACACTGAAGCTTTAACTGTTCTAATGTGATACATGTTCCACACTGGAGCTTTAACTGTTCTAATGTGATACATGTTCCACACTGAAGCTTTAACTGTTCTAATGTGATACATGTTCCACACTGGAGCTTTAACTGTTCTAATGTGATACATGTTCCACACTGGAGCTTTAACTGTTCTAATGTGATACATGTTCCACACTGGAGCTTTAACTGTTCTAATGTGATACATGTTCCACACTGAAGCTTTAACTGTTCTAATGTGATACATGTTCCACACTGAAGCTTTAACTGTTCTAATGTGATACATGTTCCACACTGAAGCTTTAACTGTTCTAATGTGATACATGTTCCACACTGAAGCTTTAACTGTTCTAATGTGATACATGTTCCACACTGAAGCTTTAACTGTTCTAATGTGATACATGTTCCACACTGGAGCTTTAACTGTTCTAATGTGATACATGTTCCACACTGAAGCTTTAACTGTTCTAATGTGATACATGTTCCACACTGAAGCTTTAACTGTTCTAATGTGATACATGTTCCACACTGAAGCTTTAACTGTTCTAATGTGATACATGTTCCACACTGAAGCTTTAACTGTTCTAATGTGATACATGTTCCACACTGAAGCTTTAACTGTTCTAATGTGATACATGTTCCACACTGAAGCTTTAACTGTTCTAATGTGATACATGTTCCACACTGAAGCTTTAACTGTTCTAATGTGATACATGTTCCACACTGAAGCTTTAACTGTTCTAATGTGATACATGTTCCACACTGAAGCTTTAACTGTTCTAATGTGATACATGTTCCACACTGAAGCTTTAACTGTTCTAATGTGATACATGTTCCACACTGAAGCTTTAACTGTTCTAATGTGATACATGTTCCACACTGGAGCTTTAACTGTTCTAATGTGATACATGTTCCACACTGAAGCTTTAACTGTTCTAATGTGATACATGTTCCACACTGAAGCTTTAACTGTTCTAATGTGATACATGTTCCACACTGAAGCTTTAACTGTTCTAATGTGATACATGTTCCACACTGAAGCTTTAACTGTTCTAATGTGATACATGTTCCACAGGGTTAGGGTCCTTAACCCTTGACCCTTCAGTGCCTCTGTGGCGTCTCCTCAGGTCCAGATCCAGATATATTTGTCCAGACGCGGATCAGGACTGTAGGATTCAATTGATGGAGGAAACCCACCCAGACATGAAGAGAACATGCAAACACAGATGGCCTGGGATTCAACCCGTGACCTTCTTGCTCTCTGGCTCTAATAGTCTTTTTGTTGTGTGACGAAGGAGCGACGGAGAACTCGAGGCGGACGAGTCCCCAGGACCGAGTCCAGGACCGAGTCCAGGACCGAGTCCAGGACCGAGTCCAGGACCGAGTCCAGGACCGAGTCCAGGACCGAGTCCAGGACCGAGTCCAACCCAGACCCACAACCAACTAACCCTGACCCTACACCAGGTCTGGACTGAACCAGGTTGAAGACCAGGACTAAATGTCTGCATGAATCACTTGCAGGACACTCTCTGTTTCAGTGAGGGGGGAAGCAGAGCGCCCCCTGCAGGATGTTTGTCTAACTGAACAGCAGCTGGGTCTGAAACAGGCCGAGGAGCGACTTTACCGAGATTACATCCACCGACTCGCAAAGGTAAATAACACTAACCCTATTACGTCCCTATTATGACCCTAACCCGCAGACGCAGTGCGCAGGTGAGTGTAAGAGTAGGGTTAGCGTGTTAAAGTAATAAAATAACCGTGGCCTAATCTGTCTCCCACAAAAGTACACGCCCACCGAGGGAACTGCTGTAATGGGTCTGTTAAAATACATTATATTTAAAGGCGGTATGGACGATTTTTCGGCGATTTGAGAACGCAGGCGGAAGTGCGCATGCCACTCCCCCGTGCTCATGCCACTCCCCCGTGCTCATGCCACTCCCCCGTGCTCATGCCACTCCCCCGTGCTCATGCCACTCCCCCGTGTGGACTGATACAACACACACGTGTGTTTGTTTATTAGCGCAACAGATCGCATCACATCTCTCGTCTCCCGTAGATTTCTGTCCACTTCTGCGCCAGCTCAAACTGTCTTTCTCTGTCTTCATTTTGCTCCGTACACTGAGGGAACTATATTATGATAGATCCATGTGCTTAGGCACGCGGAAACGTGGGAACGAGCCTGACGCGGCTGCAGGTGAACGACAGGTGCGTTTTATGATTGATATGTGGCACGACAAATGATTTATCCACGCCACGAGGAAAAATAACAAATTTGCAGAATTTTTTTTTCCATACCACCTTTAATTGAAACGTGTTAATGAGAGCAAAGTAAAAGTTGTACACAAAAAGTATTGTTACGTCTACATTTATTGAACGATAGGTCTATGTTTATTTCTAAAGCACGATTCGTACGCAATTCAAAGTGCTTCACACGACAGGAAAAAGTGCATTAAAATCACAAAACCAATAAAGACATAAAAGGGTAGAGTGCAGCAGGAGGCCATGTTTAGTCCTGACTCTGGCACCAGCAGGAGGCCATGTTTAGTCCTGACTCTGGCACCAGCAGGAGGCCATGTTTAGTCCTGACTCTGGCACCAGCAGGAGGCCATGTTTAGTCCTGACTCTGGCACCAGCAGGAGGCCATGTTTAGTCCTGACTCTGGCACCAGCAGGAGGCCATGTTTAGTCCTGACTCTGGCACCAGCAGGAGGCCATGTTTAGTCCTGACTCTGGCACCAGCAGGAGGCCATGTTTAGTCCTGACTCTGGCACCAGCAGGAGGCCATGTTTAGTCCTGACTCTGGCACCAGCAGGAGGCCATGTTTAGTCCTGACTCTGGCACCAGCAGGAGGCCATGTTTAGTCCTGACTCTGGCACCAGCAGGAGGCCATGTTTAGTCCTGACTCTGGCACCAGCAGGAGGCCATGTTTAGTCCTGACTCTGGCACCAGCAGGAGGCCATGTTTAGTCCTGACTCTGGCACCAGCAGGAGGCCATGTTTAGTCCTGACTCTGGCACCAGCAGGAGGCCATGTTTAGTCCTGACTCTGGCACCAGCAGGAGGCCATGTTTAGTCCTGACTCTGGCACCAGCAGGAGGCCATGTTTAGTCCTGACTCTGGCACCAGCAGGAGGCCATGTTTAGTCCTGACTCTGGCACCAGCAGGAGGCCATGTTTAGTCCTGACTCTGGCACCAGCAGGAGGCCATGTTTAGTCCTGACTCTGGGCACCAGCAGGAGGCCGGTCCATGTTTAGTCCTGACTCTGGCACCAGCAGGAGGCCATGTTTAGTCCTGACTCTGGCACCAGCAGGAGGCCATGTTTAGTCCTGACTCTGGCACCAGCAGGAGGCCATGTTTAGTCCTGACTCTGGCACCAGCAGGAGGCCATGTTTAGTCCTGACTCTGGGCACCAGCAGGAGGCCGGTCCATGTTTAGTCCTGACTCTGGCACCAGCAGGAGGCCATGTTTAGTCCTGACTCTGGCACCAGCAGGAGGCCATGTTTAGTCCTGACTCTGGCACCAGCAGGAGGCCATGTTTAGTCCTGACTCTGGCACCAGCAGGAGGCCATGTTTAGTCCTGACTCTGGCACCAGCAGGAGGCCATGTTTAGTCCTGACTCTGGCACCAGCAGGAGGCCATGTTTAGTCCTGACTCTGGCACCAGCAGGAGGCCATGTTTAGTCCTGACTCTGGCACCAGCAGGAGGCCATGTTTAGTCCTGACTCTGGCACCAGCAGGAGGCCATGTTTAGTCCTGACTCTGGCACCAGCAGGAGGCCATGTTTAGTCCTGACTCTGGCACCAGCAGGAGGCCATGTTTAGTCCTGACTCTGGCACCAGCAGGAGGCCATGTTTAGTCCTGACTCTGGCACCAGCAGGAGGCCATGTTTAGTCCTGACTCTGGCACCAGCAGGAGGCCATGTTTAGTCCTGACTCTGGCACCAGCAGGAGGCCATGTTTAGTCCTGACTCTGGCACCAGCAGGAGGCCATGTTTAGTCCTGACTCTGGCACCAGCAGGAGGCCATGTTTAGTCCTGACTCTGGCACCAGCAGGAGGCCATGTTTAGTCCTGACTCTGGCACCAGCAGGAGGCCATGTTTAGTCCTGACTCTGGCACCAGCAGGAGGCCATGTTTAGTCCTGACTCTGGCACCAGCAGGAGGCCATGTTTAGTCCTGACTCTGGCACCAGCAGGAGGCCATGTTTAGTCCTGACTCTGGCACCAGCAGGAGGCCATGTTTAGTCCTGACTCTGGCACCAGCAGGAGGCCATGTTTAGTCCTGACTCTGGCACCAGCAGGAGGCCATGTTTAGTCCTGACTCTGGCACCAGCAGGAGGCCATGTTTAGTCCTGACTCTGGGCACCAGCAGGAGGCCGGTCCATGTTTAGTCCTGACTCTGGCACCAGCAGGAGGCCATGTTTAGTCCTGACTCTGGCACCAGCAGGAGGCCATGTTTAGTCCTGACTCTGGCACCAGCAGGAGGCCATGTTTAGTCCTGACTCTGGCACCAGCAGGAGGCCATGTTTAGTCCTGACTCTGGGCACCAGCAGGAGGCCGGTCCATGTTTAGTCCTGACTCTGGCACCAGCAGGAGGCCGGTCCATGTTTAGTCCTGACTCTGGCACCAGCAGGAGGCCGGTCCATGTTTAGTCCTGACTCTGGCACCAGCAGGAGGCCGGTCCATGTTTAGTCCTGACTCTGGCACCAGCAGGAGGCCGGTCCATGTTTAGTCCTGACTCTGGCACCAGCAGGAGGCCGGTCCATGTTTAGTCCTGACTCTGGCACCAGCAGGAGGCCGCTCCATGTTTAGTCCTGACTCTGGCACCAGCAGGAGGCCGGTCCATGTTTAGTCCTGACTCTGGGCACCAGCAGGAGGCCGGTCCATGTTTAGTCCTGACTCTGGCACCAGCAGGAGGCCGGTCCATGTTTAGTCCTGACTCTGGCACCAGCAGGAGGCTGGACGGTGGTTGACGGACGTGCGGGTGTCGAGAGCCATCATATGTTGCACCGTAACACCAAATGGTAATAATTCTTTTCTGATTCTGTTCTGATTTTTTTTAATAAAAATGTGTCACAATTTGCCGTGTGTGAATGGTTTGCCTCGGTCTGCCCCAGGATAGCTGTGTAGAAAGAATCATGCAACTTGAAGCATATTTGAGTGTCTAGAAAGAGCTAGGCAAGAGTACATGTATTTAGAGCTTTCATAATCTCCTAAACTTTTATGCATTTAGTTCCATTTGAAACATTTGTTCTCATTCCAGGCGTCTCCAGATTATCCAAACTACCAGTATCTGTGTCGCCTCTGCTCCGTCCACATCGAGAACATCCAGGGAGCACACAAGCACATCAAGGAGAAGCGCCACAAGAAGAACATCACGGTAAAGAGCTGAGAGCCAACCTTTCAGCTGGTCAGAGCCAACCTTACAGTTGGTCAGAACACACTTCAGGGTGAACCTTACAGCTGACCACAGATGATCAGAGCCAACCTTACAGCTGAACAGAAAACACTTCAGGGTGAACCTTACAGCTGTTCAGAACACACTTCAGGGTGAACCGTACAGCTGATCAGAGCACACATTAAGGTAAACCTTACAGTTGCCCAGATCATACATTGGGGTGAACCTTACAGCTGCAGAGAACACACATCCACATTAACCTTACAGCTGTTAAGCACACATAGTGAACCTTACAGCTGATCAGTTGCTTAATCAGATGATGGAGTTGAAGTTGCATTAATCGATTGTAGATTTGTGAGTTTTATCTGTATTTTTTACATAAATGTTTTCTTGTACTTTTCTGTGTTAAACTGATACTTTCTCCTTTTAGTCAATTAATGGATCTGCTTCTCGTGTTCCATCTTCATGTTCTCGTGTTCCATCTCCGTGTTCTCGTGTTCCATCGTCATGTTCTCGTGTTCCATCGTCATGTTCTCGTGTTCCATCGTCATGTTCTCGTGTTCCATCTTCATGTTCTCGTGTTCCATCTTCATGTTCTCGTGTTCCATCTTCATGTTCTCGTGTTCCATCTTCATGTTCTCGTGTTCCATCTTCATGTTCTCGTGTTCCATCTCCGTGTTCTCGTGTTCCATCTCCGTGTTCTCGTGTTCCATCTTCATGTTCTCGTGTTCCATCTTCATGTTCTCGTGTTCCTTCATGTTCTCGTGTTCCCTCATGTTCTCGTGTTCCATCTCCGTGTTCTCGTGTTCCATCTTCATGTTCTCGTGTTCCATCTTCATGTTCTCGTGTTCCTTCATGTTCTCGTGTTCCCTCATGTTCTCGTGTTCCATCTCCGTGTTCTCGTGTTCCATCTTCATGTTCTCGTGTTCCATCTTCATGTTCTCGTGTTCCCTCATGTTCTCGTGTTCCATCTCCGTGTTCTCGTGTTCCATCTTCATGTTCTCGTGTTCCATCTTCATGTTCTCGTCTTCCATCTTCATGTTCTCGTGTTCCATCTCCATGTTCTCGTGTTCCATCTTCATGTTCTCGAGTTCCATCTTCATGTTCTCGTGTTCCATCTCCATGTTCTCGAATTCCATCTTCGTGTTCCATCTTCATGTTCTCGAGCTCCATCTTCATGTTCTTGTGTTCCTTCATTTTCTCGTGTTCCTTTATGTTCTCGTGTTCCATCTCCATGTTCTCGTGTTCCATCTCCATGTTCTTGTGTTCCATCTCCATGTTCTTGTGTTCCTTCATGTTCTCGTGTTCCATCGTCATGTTCTCGTGTTCCATCTCCGTGTTCTCGTGTTCCATCTCCGTGTTCTCGTGTTCCATCTCCGTGTTCTCGTGTTCCATCTTCATGTTCTCGTGTTCCATCTTCATGTTCTCGTGTTCCATCTCCATGTTCTCGTGTTCCATCTCCATGTTCTCGTGTTCCATCTCCATGTTCTCGTGTTCCATCTTCATGTTCTCGTGTTCCATCTCCATGTTCTCGTGTTCCATCTTCATGTTCTCGTGTTCCATCTTCGTGTTCTCGTGTTCCATCTCCATGTTCTCGTGTTCCATCTCCATGTTCTCGTGTTCCATCTTCATGTTCTCGTGTTCCATCTTCATGTTCTCGTGTTCCATCTCCATGTTCTCGTGTTCCATCTCCATGTTCTCGAGTTCCATCTTCATGTTCTCGTGTTCCATCTTCACGTTCTCGTGTTCCATCTCCACGTTCTCGTGTTCCATCTCCACGTTCTCGTGTTCCATCTCCACGTTCTCGTCTTCCATCTTCGTGTTCTCGTCTTCCATCTCCGTGTTCTCGTCTTCCATCTCCGTGTTCTCGTGTTCTATCTCCGTGTTCTCGTGTTCCATCTCCGTGTTCTCGTGTTCCATCTTCGTGTTCTCGTGTTCCATCTTCGTGTTCTCGTGTTCCATCTTCGTGTTCTCGTGTTCCATCTTCGTGTTCTCGTGTTCCATCTTCGTGTTCTCGTGTTCCATCTTTGTGTTCTCGTGTTCCATCTCCGTGTTCTCGTGTTCCATCTTCGTGTTCTCGTGTTCCATCTTCATGTTCTCGTGTTCCATCGTCATGTTCTCGTGTTCCATCTTCATGTTCTCGTGTTCCATCGTCATGTTCTCGTGTTCCATCGTCATGTTCTCGTGTTCCATCGTAATGTTCTCGTGTTCCATCGTAATGTTCTCGTGTTCCATCGTAATGTTCTCGTGTTCCATCGTAATGTTCTCGTGTTCCATCTTCATGTTCTCGAGCTCCATCTTCATGTTCTCGTTTTCCATCTTCATGTTCTCGAGCTCCATTGTAATGTTCTCGTGTTCCATCTTCATGTTCTCGAGCTCCATTGTAATGTTCTCGTGTTCCATCTTCATGTTCTCGTGTTCCATCTCCGTGTTCTCACGTTCCATCTCCGTGTTCTCGAGTTCCATCTCCGTGTTCTCGCGTTCCATCTCCGTGTTCTCGCGTTCCATCTCCGTGTTCTCGAGTTCCATCTCCGTGTTCTCGTGTTCCATCTCCGTGTTCTCGTGTTCCATCTTCATGTTCTCGTGTTCCATCTCCGTGTTATCGCGTTCCATCTCCGTGTTCTCGAGTTCCATCTCCGTGTTCTCGCGTTCCATCTCCGTGTTCTCGCGTTCCATCTCCGTGTTCTCGAGTTCCATCTCCGTGTTCTCGTGTTCCATCTCCGTGTTCTCGTGTTCCATCTCCGTGTTCTCGTGTTCCATCTCCGTGTTCTCGTGTTCCATCTCCGTGTTCTTGTGTTCCATCTCTGTGTTCTCGAGTTCCATCTTCACGTTCTCTTGTTCCATCTTCACGTTCTCGTGTTCCATCTCCACGTTCTCGTGTTCCATCTCCACGTTCTCGTGTTCCATCTCCACGTTCTCGTGTTCCATCTTCATGTTCTCGTCTTCCATCTTCGTGTTCTCGTCTTCCATCTCCGTGTTCTCGTGTTCCATCTCCGTGTTCTCGTGTTCCATCTCCGTGTTCTCGTGTTCCATCTCCGTGTTCTCGTGTTCCATCTTCGTGTTCTCGTGTTCCATCTTCGTGTTCTCGTGTTCCATCTTCGTGTTCTCGTGTTCCATCTTCGTGTTCTCGTGTTCCATCTTTGTGTTCTCGTGTTCCATCTCGAGCTCCATCTTCATGTTCTCGTGTTCCATCGTAATGTTCTCGTGTTCCATCTTCATGTTCTCGTGTTCCATCTTCATGTTCTCGTGTTCCATCTTCATGTTCTCGAGCTCCATCTTCATGTTCTCGTTTTCCATCTTCATGTTCTCGAGCTCCATTGTAATGTTCTCGTGTTCCATCTTCATGTTCTCGTGTTCCATCTCCGTGTTCTCGCGTTCCATCTCCGTGTTATCGCGTTCCATCTCCGTGTTCTCGAGTTCCATCTCCGTGTTCTCGCGTTCCATCTCCGTGTTCTCGCGTTCCATCTCCGTGTTCTCGAGTTCCATCTCCGTGTTCTCGTGTTCCATCTCCGTGTTCTCGTGTTCCATCTCCGTGTTCTCGTGTTCCATCTCCGTGTTCTCGTGTTCCATCTCCGTGTTCTTGTGTTCCATCTCTGTGTTCTCGAGTTCCATCTTCACGTTCTCTTGTTCCATCTTCACGTTCTCGTGTTCCATCTCCACGTTCTCGTGTTCCATCTCCACGTTCTCGTGTTCCATCTCCACGTTCTCGTGTTCCATCTCCACGTTCTCGTGTTCCATCTTCGTGTTCTCGTCTTCCATCTTCGTGTTCTCGTCTTCCATCTCCGTGTTCTCGTGTTCCATCTCCGTGTTCTCGTGTTCCATCTCCGTGTTCTCGTGTTCCATCTTCGTGTTCTCGTGTTCCATCTTCGTGTTCTCGTGTTCCATCTTTGTGTTCTCGTGTTCCATCTCGAGCTCCATCTTCATGTTCTCGTTTTCCGTCATGTTCTCGTGTTCCATCTTCATGTTCTCGTGTTCCATCTTCATGTTCTCGTGTTCCATCGTCATGTTCTCGTGTTCCATCTTCATGTTCTCGTGTTCCATCTTCATGTTCTCGTGTTCCATCTTCATGTTCTCGAGCTCCATCTTCATGTTCTCGTGTTCCATCTTCATGTTCTCGAGCTCCATCTTCATGTTCTCGTGTTCCATCTTCATGTTCTCGTGTTCCATCTCCATGTTCTCGTGTTCCATCTCCGTGTTCTCGTGTTCCATCTTCATGTTCTCGTGTTCCATCTCCATGTTCTCGTGTTCCATCTTCATGTTCTCGTGTTCCATCTTTATGTTCTCGAGCTCCATCTTCATGTTCTCGTGTTCCATCTTCATGTTCTCGAGCTCCATTGTAATGTTCTTGTGTTCCATCTTCATGTTCTCGTGTTCCATCTTCATGTTCTCGAGCTCCATCTTCATGTTCTCGTGTTCCATCTTCATGTTCTCGAGCTCCATTGTAATGTTCTTGTGTTCCATCTTCATGTTCTCGTGTTCCATCTTCGTGTTCTCGTGTTCCATTTTCATGTTCTCGAGCTCCATCTTCATGTTCTCGAGCTCCATCTTCATATTCTCGTGTTCCATCGTCATGTTCTCGTGTTCCATCTTCATGTTCTCGTGTTCCATCGTCACGTTCTCGTGTTCCATCGTCATGTTCTCGTGTTCCATCTTCATGTTCTCGTGTTCCATCTTCATGTTCTCGAGCTCCATCTTCATGTTCTCGTGTTCCATCGTCATGTTCTCGTGTTCCATCTTCATGTTCTCGTGTTCCATCGTCATGTTCTCGTGTTCCATCGTCATGTTCTCGTGTTCCATCTTCATGTTCTCGTGTTCCATCGTCATGTTCTCGTGTTCCATCTTCATGTTCTCGTGTTCCATCTCCGTGTTCTCGTGTTCCATCTCCGTGTTCTCGAGCTCCATCTTCATGTTCTCGTGTTCCATCGTCATGTTCTCGTGTTCCATCTTCATGTTCTCGTGTTCCATCGTCACGTTCTCGTGTTCCATCTTCATGTTCTCGTGTTCCATCTTCATGTTCTCGTGTTCCATCTTCATGTTCTCGAGCTCCATCTTCATGTTCTCGTGTTCCATCGTCATGTTCTCGTGTTCCATCTTCATGTTCTCGTGTTCCATCGTCATGTTCTCGTGTTCCATCGTCATGTTCTCGTGTTCCATCTTCATGTTCTCGTGTTCCATCTCCGTGTTCTCGTGTTCCATCTCCGTGTTCTCGAGTTCCATCTCCGTGTTCTCGTGTTCCATCTCCGTGTTCTCGTGTTCCATCTCCGTGTTCTCGCGTTCCATCTCCGTGTTCTCGTGTTCCATCTCCGTGTTCTCGAGTTCCAGCTTCGTGTTCTCGTGTTCCATCTTCGTGTTCTCGTCTTCCATCTCCGTGTTCTCGTGTTCCATCTCCGTGTTCTCGTGTTCCATCTCCGTGTTCTCGTGTTCCATCTTCGTGTTCTCGTGTTCCATCTTCGTGTTCTCGTGTTCCATCTTCGTGTTCTCGTGTTCCATCTCCGTGTTCTCCTGTTCCATCTTCGTGTTCTCGTGTTCCATCTTCATTTTCTCGTGTTCCATCTTCGTGTTCTCGTGTTCCATCTTTGTGTTCTCGTGTTCCATCTCCGTGTTCTCGTGTTCCATCTTCATGTTCTCGTGTTCCATCTTCATGTTCTCGTGTTCCTTCATGTTCTCATTTTCCTTCATGTTCTCGTGTTCCATCTTCATGTTCTCGAGCTCCATCTTCATGTTCTCGTTTTCCGTCATGTTCTCGTGTTCCATCGTCATGTTCTCGTGTTCCATCTTCATGTTCTCGTGTTCCATCTTCATGTTCTCGTGTTCCATCTTCATGTTCTCGAGCTCCATCTTCATGTTCTCGTGTTCCATCTTCATGTTCTCGAGCTCCATCTTCATGTTCTCGTTTTCCGTCATGTTCTCGTGTTCCATCGTCATGTTCTCGTGTTCCATCTTCATGTTCTCGTGTTCCATCTTCATGTTCTCGTGTTCCATCTTCATGTTCTCGAGCTCCATCTTCATGTTCTCGTGTTCCATCTTCATGTTCTCGAGCTCCATCTTCATGTTCTCGTGTTCCATCTTCATGTTCTCGTGTTCCATGTTCTCGTGTTCCATCTCCGTGTTCTCGTGTTCCATCTCCGTGTTCTCGTGTTCCATCTTCGTGTTCTCGTGTTCCATCTCCATGTTCTCGTGTTCCATCTTCATGTTCTCGTCTTCCATCTCCATGTTCTCGTGTTCCATCTTCATGTTCTCGTGTTCCATCTCCATGTTCTCGTGTTCCATCTTCATGTTCTCGTGTTCCATCTTCATGTTCTCGAGCTCCATCTTCATGTTCTCGTGTTCCATCTTCATGTTCTCGAGCTCCATTGTAATGTTCTTGTGTTCCATCTTCATGTTCTCGCGTTCCATCTTCGTGTTCTCGCGTTCCATCTCCGTGTTCTCGTGTTCCATCTTTGTGTTCTCGAGTTCCATCTTTGTGTTCTCGAGTTCCATCTTCGTGTTCTCGTGTTCCATCTCCATGTTCTTGCGTTCCATCTTCGTGTTCTCGAGTTCCATCTTCGTGTTCTCGTGTTCCATTTTCATGTTCTCGAGCTCCATCTTCATGTTCTCGAGCTCCATCTTCATGTTCTCGTGTTCCATCGTCATGTTCTCGTGTTCCATCTTCATGTTCTCGTGTTCCATCGTCATGTTCTCGTGTTCCATCTTCATGTTCTCGTGTTCCATCTTCATGTTCTCGTGTTCCATCTTCATGTTCTCGAGCTCCATCTTCATGTTCTCGTGTTCCATCTTCATGTTCTCGTGTTCCATGTTCTCGTGTTCCATCTCCGTGTTCTCGTGTTCCATCTCCGTGTTCTCGTGTTCCATCTTCGTGTTCTCGTGTTCCATCTCCATGTTCTCGTGTTCCATCTTCATGTTCTCGTCTTCCATCTCCATGTTCTCGTGTTCCATCTTCATGTTCTCGTGTTCCATCTCCATGTTCTCGTGTTCCATCTTCATGTTCTCGTGTTCCATCTTCATGTTCTCGAGCTCCATCTTCATGTTCTCGTGTTCCATCTTCATGTTCTCGAGCTCCATTGTAATGTTCTTGTGTTCCATCTTCATGTTCTCGTGTTCCATCTTCATGTTCTCGCGTTCCATCTTCGTGTTCTCGCGTTCCATCTCCGTGTTCTCGTGTTCCATCTTTGTGTTCTCGAGTTCCATCTTCGTGTTCTCGAGTTCCATCTTCGTGTTCTCGTGTTCCATCTTCATTTTCCCGTGTTCCATCTTCATGTTCTCGCGTTCCATCTCCATGTTCTTGCGTTCCATCTTCGTGTTCTCGAGTTCCATCTTCGTGTTCTCGTGTTCCATTTTCATGTTCTCGAGCTCCATCTTCATGTTCTCGAGCTCCATCTTCATGTTCTCGTGTTCCATCGTCATGTTCTCGTGTTCCATCTTCATGTTCTCGTGTTCCATCGTCATGTTCTCGTGTTCCATCTTCATGTTCTCGTGTTCCATCTTCATGTTCTCGTGTTCCATCTTCATGTTCTCGTGTTCCATCTTCATGTTCTCGAGCTCCATCTTCATGTTCTCGAGCTCCATCGTCATGTTCTCGTGTTCCATCGTCGTGTTCTCGTGTTCCATCTTCGTGTTCTCGAGTTCCATCTCCGTGTTCTCGAGTTCCATCTCCGTGTTCTCGTGTTCCATCGTCATGTTCTCGTGTTCCATCTTCATGTTCTCGTGTTCCATCTTCATGTTCTCGTGTTCCATCGTCATGTTCTCGTGTTCCATCTTCATGTTCTCGTTTTCCATCTTCATGTTCTCGAGCTCCATTGTAATGTTCTCGTGTTCCATCTTCATGTTCTCGTGTTCCATCTCCGTGTTATCGCGTTCCATCTCCGTGTTCTCGAGTTCCATCTCCGTGTTCTCGCGTTCCATCTTCGTGTTCTCGTGTTCCATCTTCATTTTCTCGTGTTCCATCTTCGTGTTCTCGTGTTCCATCTTTGTGTTCTCGTGTTCCATCTCCGTGTTCTCGTGTTCCATCTTCATGTTCTCGTGTTCCATCTTCATGTTCTCGTGTTCCTTCATGTTCTCATTTTCCTTCATGTTCTCGTGTTCCATCTTCGTGTTCTCGTGTTCCATCTTTGTGTTCTCGTGTTCCATCTTCATGTTCTCGTGTTCCATCTTCATGTTCTCGAGCTCCATCTTCATGTTCTCGTTTTCCGTCATGTTCTCGTGTTCCATCGTCATGTTCTCGTGTTCCATCTTCATGTTCTCGTGTTCCATCTTCATGTTCTCGTGTTCCATCTTCATGTTCTCGAGCTCCATCTTCATGTTCTCGTGTTCCATCTTCATGTTCTCGAGCTCCATCTTCATGTTCTCGTTTTCCGTCATGTTCTCGTGTTCCATCGTCATGTTCTCGTGTTCCATCTTCATGTTCTCGTGTTCCATCTTCATGTTCTCGTGTTCCATCTTCATGTTCTCGAGCTCCATCTTCATGTTCTCGTGTTCCATCTTCATGTTCTCGAGCTCCATCTTCATGTTCTCGTGTTCCATCTTCATGTTCTCGTGTTCCATGTTCTCGTGTTCCATCTCCGTGTTCTCGTGTTCCATCTCCGTGTTCTCGTGTTCCATCTTCGTGTTCTCGTGTTCCATCTCCATGTTCTCGTGTTCCATCTTCATGTTCTCGTCTTCCATCTCCATGTTCTCGTGTTCCATCTTCATGTTCTCGTGTTCCATCTCCATGTTCTCGTGTTCCATCTTCATGTTCTCGTGTTCCATCTTCATGTTCTCGAGCTCCATCTTCATGTTCTCGTGTTCCATCTTCATGTTCTCGAGCTCCATTGTAATGTTCTTGTGTTCCATCTTCATGTTCTCGTGTTCCATCTTCATGTTCTCGTGTTCCATCTCCGTGTTCTCGTGTTCCATCTTCATGTTCTCGTGTTCCATCTTCATGTTCTCGTGTTCCTTCATGTTCTCATTTTCCTTCATGTTCTCGTGTTCCATCTTCATGTTCTCGAGCTCCATCTTCATGTTCTCGTTTTCCGTCATGTTCTCGTGTTCCATCGTCATGTTCTCGTGTTCCATCTTCATGTTCTCGTGTTCCATCTTCATGTTCTCGTGTTCCATCTTCATGTTCTCGAGCTCCATCTTCATGTTCTCGTGTTCCATCTTCATGTTCTCGAGCTCCATCTTCATGTTCTCGTTTTCCGTCATGTTCTCGTGTTCCATCGTCATGTTCTCGTGTTCCATCTTCATGTTCTCGTGTTCCATCTTCATGTTCTCGTGTTCCATCTTCATGTTCTCGAGCTCCATCTTCATGTTCTCGAGCTCCATCTTCATGTTCTCGTGTTCCATCTTCATGTTCTCGAGCTCCATCTTCATGTTCTCGTGTTCCATCTTCATGTTCTCGTGTTCCATGTTCTCGTGTTCCATCTCCGTGTTCTCGTGTTCCATCTTCGTGTTCTCGTGTTCCATCTCCGTGTTCTCGTGTTCCATCTTCATGTTCTCGTCTTCCATCTCCATGTTCTCGTGTTCCATCTTCATGTTCTCGTGTTCCATCTTCATGTTCTCGAGCTCCATCTTCATGTTCTCGTGTTCCATCTTCATGTTCTCGAGCTCCATCTTCATGTTCTCGAGCTCCATCTTCATGTTCTCGTGTTCCATCGTCATGTTCTCGTGTTCCATCTTCATGTTCTCGTGTTCCATCGTCATGTTCTCGTGTTCCATCTTCATGTTCTCGTGTTCCATCTTCATGTTCTCGTGTTCCATCTTCATGTTCTCGAGCTCCATCTTCATGTTCTCGTGTTCCATCTTCATGTTCTCGTGTTCCATGTTCTCGTGTTCCATCTCCGTGTTCTCGTGTTCCATCTCCGTGTTCTCGTGTTCCATCTTCGTGTTCTCGTGTTCCATCTCCATGTTCTCGTGTTCCATCTTCATGTTCTCGTCTTCCATCTCCATGTTCTCGTGTTCCATCTTCATGTTCTCGTGTTCCATCTCCATGTTCTCGTGTTCCATCTCCATGTTCTCGTGTTCCATCTTCATGTTCTCGTGTTCCATCTTCATGTTCTCGAGCTCCATCTTCATGTTCTCGTGTTCCATCTTCATGTTCTCGAGCTCCATTGTAATGTTCTTGTGTTCCATCTTCATGTTCTCGTGTTCCATCTTCATGTTCTCGCGTTCCATCTTCGTGTTCTCGCGTTCCATCTCCGTGTTCTCGTGTTCCATCTTTGTGTTCTCGAGTTCCATCTTCGTGTTCTCGAGTTCCATCTTCGTGTTCTCGTGTTCCATCTTCATTTTCCCGTGTTCCATCTTCATGTTCTCGCGTTCCATCTCCATGTTCTCGCGTTCCATCTTCGTGTTCTCGAGTTCCATCTTCGTGTTCTCGTGTTCCATTTTCATGTTCTCGAGCTCCATCTTCATGTTCTCGAGCTCCATCTTCATGTTCTCGTGTTCCATCGTCATGTTCTCGAGCTCCATCTTCATGTTCTCGTGTTCCATCTTCATGTTCTCGTGTTCCATGTTCTCGTGTTCCATCTCCGTGTTCTCGTGTTCCATCTTCGTGTTCTCGTGTTCCATCTCCGTGTTCTCGTGTTCCATCTTCATGTTCTCGTCTTCCATCTCCATGTTCTCGTGTTCCATCTTCATGTTCTCGTGTTCCATCTTCATGTTCTCGAGCTCCATCTTCATGTTCTCGTGTTCCATCTTCATGTTCTCGAGCTCCATCTTCATGTTCTCGAGCTCCATCTTCATGTTCTCGTGTTCCATCGTCATGTTCTCGTGTTCCATCTTCATGTTCTCGTGTTCCATCGTCATGTTCTCGTGTTCCATCTTCATGTTCTCGTGTTCCATCTTCATGTTCTCGTGTTCCATCTTCATGTTCTCGAGCTCCATCTTCATGTTCTCGTGTTCCATCTTCATGTTCTCGTGTTCCATGTTCTCGTGTTCCATCTCCGTGTTCTCGTGTTCCATCTCCGTGTTCTCGTGTTCCATCTTCGTGTTCTCGTGTTCCATCTCCATGTTCTCGTGTTCCATCTTCATGTTCTCGTCTTCCATCTCCATGTTCTCGTGTTCCATCTTCATGTTCACGTGTTCCATCTCCATGTTCTCGTGTTCCATCTCCATGTTCTCGTGTTCCATCTTCATGTTCTCGTGTTCCATCTTCATGTTCTCGAGCTCCATCTTCATGTTCTCGTGTTCCATCTTCATGTTCTCGAGCTCCATTGTAATGTTCTTGTGTTCCATCTTCATGTTCTCGTGTTCCATCTTCATGTTCTCGCGTTCCATCTTCGTGTTCTCGCGTTCCATCTCCGTGTTCTCGTGTTCCATCTTTGTGTTCTCGAGTTCCATCTTCGTGTTCTCGAGTTCCATCTTCGTGTTCTCGTGTTCCATCTTCATTTTCCCGTGTTCCATCTTCATGTTCTCGCGTTCCATCTCCGTGTTCTCGCGTTCCATCTTCGTGTTCTCGAGTTCCATCTTCGTGTTCTCGTGTTCCATTTTCATGTTCTCGAGCTCCATCTTCATGTTCTCGAGCTCCATCTTCATGTTCTCGTGTTCCATCGTCATGTTCTCGTGTTCCATCTTCATGTTCTCGTGTTCCATCGTCATGTTCTCGTGTTCCATCTTCATGTTCTCGTGTTCCATCTTCATGTTCTCGTGTTCCATCTTCATGTTCTCGAGCTCCATCTTCATGTTCTCGTGTTCCATCGTCATGTTCTCGTGTTCCATCTTCATGTTCTCGTGTTCCATCGTCATGTTCTCGTGTTCCATCTTCATGTTCTCGTGTTCCATCTTCATGTTCTCGTGTTCCATCTTCATGTTCTCGAGCTCCATCTTCATGTTCTCGAGCTCCATCGTCATGTTCTCGTGTTCCATCGTCGTGTTCTCGTGTTCCATCTTCGTGTTCTCGAGTTCCATCTCCGTGTTCTCGAGTTCCATCTCCGTGTTCTCGTGTTCCATCGTCATGTTCTCGTGTTCCATCTTCATGTTCTCGTGTTCCATCTTCATGTTCTCGTGTTCCATCGTCATGTTCTCGTGTTCCATCTTCATGTTCTCGTTTTCCATCTTCATGTTCTCGAGCTCCATTGTAATGTTCTCGTGTTCCATCTTCATGTTCTCGAGCTCCATTGTAATGTTCTCGTGTTCCATCTTCATGTTCTCGTGTTCCATCTCCGTGTTATCGCGTTCCATCTCCGTGTTCTCGAGTTCCATCTCCGTGTTCTCGCGTTCCATCTTCGTGTTCTCGTGTTCCATCTTCATTTTCTCGTGTTCCATCTTCGTGTTCTCGTGTTCCATCTTTGTGTTCTCGTGTTCCATCTCCGTGTTCTCGTGTTCCATCTTCATGTTCTCGTGTTCCATCTTCATGTTCTCGTGTTCCTTCATGTTCTCATTTTCCTTCATGTTCTCGTGTTCCATCTTCATGTTCTCGAGCTCCATCTTCATGTTCTCGTTTTCCGTCATGTTCTCGTGTTCCATCGTCATGTTCTCGTGTTCCATCTTCATGTTCTCGTGTTCCATCTTCATGTTCTCGTGTTCCATCTTCATGTTCTCGAGCTCCATCTTCATGTTCTCGTGTTCCATCTTCATGTTCTCGAGCTCCATCTTCATGTTCTCGTTTTCCGTCATGTTCTCGTGTTCCATCGTCATGTTCTCGTGTTCCATCTTCATGTTCTCGTGTTCCATCTTCATGTTCTCGTGTTCCATCTTCATGTTCTCGAGCTCCATCTTCATGTTCTCGTGTTCCATCTTCATGTTCTCGAGCTCCATCTTCATGTTCTCGTGTTCCATCTTCATGTTCTCGTGTTCCATGTTCTCGTGTTCCATCTCCGTGTTCTCGTGTTCCATCTCCGTGTTCTCGTGTTCCATCTTCGTGTTCTCGTGTTCCATCTCCATGTTCTCGTGTTCCATCTTCATGTTCTCGTCTTCCATCTCCATGTTCTCGTGTTCCATCTTCATGTTCTCGTGTTCCATCTCCATGTTCTCGTGTTCCATCTTCATGTTCTCGTGTTCCATCTTCATGTTCTCGAGCTCCATCTTCATGTTCTCGTGTTCCATCTTCATGTTCTCGAGCTCCATTGTAATGTTCTTGTGTTCCATCTTCATGTTCTCGTGTTCCATCTTCATGTTCTCGCGTTCCATCTTCGTGTTCTCGCGTTCCATCTCCGTGTTCTCGTGTTCCATCTTTGTGTTCTCGAGTTCCATCTTCGTGTTCTCGAGTTCCATCTTCGTGTTCTCGTGTTCCATCTTCATTTTCCCGTGTTCCATCTTCATGTTCTCGTGTTCCATCTCCATGTTCTTGCGTTCCATCTTCGTGTTCTCGAGTTCCATCTTCGTGTTCTCGTGTTCCATTTTCATGTTCTCGAGCTCCATCTTCATGTTCTCGAGCTCCATCTTCATGTTCTCGTGTTCCATCGTCATGTTCTCGTGTTCCATCGTCATGTTCTCGTGTTCCATCTTCATGTTCTCGTGTTCCATCTTCATGTTCTCGTGTTCCATCTTCATGTTCTCGTGTTCCATCTTCATGTTCTCGTGTTCCATCTTCATGTTCTCGTGTTCCATCTTCATTTTCCCGTGTTCCATCTTCATGTTCTCGTGTTCCATCTCCATGTTCTTGCGTTCCATCTTCGTGTTCTCGAGTTCCATCTTCATGTTCTCGTGTTCCATCGTCATGTTCTCGTGTTCCATCGTCGTGTTCTCGTGTTCCATCTTCGTGTTCTCGTGTTCCATCTCCGTGTTCTCGAGTTCCATCTCCGTGTTCTCGTGTTCCATCGTCATGTTCTCGTGTTCCATCTTCATGTTCTCGTGTTCCATCGTCATGTTCTCGTGTTCCATCTTCATGTTCTCGTGTTCCATCTTCATGTTCTCGTGTTCCATCTTCATGTTCTCGTGTTCCATCTTCATGTTCTCGAGCTCCATCGTCATGTTCTCGTGTTCCATCGTCGTGTTCTCGTGTTCCATCTTCGTGTTCTCGTGTTCCATCTCCGTGTTCTCGAGTTCCATCTCCGTGTTCTCGAGTTCCATCTCCGTGTTCTCGTGTTCCATCGTCATGTTCTCGTGTTCCATCTTCATGTTCTCGTGTTCCATCGTCATGTTCTCGTGTTCCATCTTCATGTTCTCGTTTTCCATCTTCATGTTCTCGAGCTCCATTGTAATGTTCTCGTGTTCCATTGTAATGTTCTCGAGCTCCATTGTAATGTTCTCGTGTTCCATCTTCATGTTCTCGTGTTCCATCTCCGTGTTCTCGCGTTCCATCTCCGTGTTATCGCGTTCCATCTCCGTGTTCTCGAGTTCCATCTCCGTGTTCTCGCGTTCCATCTCCGTGTTCTCGCGTTCCATCTCCGTGTTCTCGAGTTCCATCTCCGTGTTCTCGTGTTCCATCTCCGTGTTCTCGTGTTCCATCTCCGTGTTCTCGTGTTCCATCTCCGTGTTCTCGTGTTCCATCTCCGTGTTCTCGTGTTCCATCTCCGTGTTCTCGTGTTCCATCTCCGTGTTCTCGTGTTCCATCTCTGTGTTCTCGAGTTCCATCTTCACGTTCTCTTGTTCCATCTTCACGTTCTCGTGTTCCATCTTCACGTTCTCGTGTTCCATCTCCACGTTCTCGCGTTCCATCTCCGTGTTCTCGTGTTCCATCTCCGTGTTCTCGTGTTCCATCTCCGTGTTCTCGCGTTCCATCTCCGTGTTCTCGTGTTCCATCTCCGTGTTCTCGAGTTCCAGCTTCGTGTTCTCGTGTTCCATCTTCGTGTTCTCGTCTTCCATCTCCGTGTTCTCGTGTTCCATCTCCGTGTTCTCGTGTTCCATCTCCGTGTTCTCGTGTTCCATCTCCGTGTTCTCGTGTTCCATCTTCGTGTTCTCGTGTTCCATCTTCGTGTTCTCGTGTTCCATCTTCGTGTTCTCGTGTTCCATCTCCGTGTTCTCCTGTTCCATCTTCGTGTTCTCGTGTTCCATCTTCATTTTCTCGTGTTCCATCTTCGTGTTCTCGTGTTCCATCTTTGTGTTCTCGTGTTCCATCTCCGTGTTCTCGTGTTCCTTCATGTTCTCATTTTCCTTCATGTTCTCGTGTTCCATCTTCATGTTCTCGAGCTCCATCTTCATGTTCTCGTTTTCCGTCATGTTCTCGTGTTCCATCGTCATGTTCTCGTGTTCCATCTTCATGTTCTCGTGTTCCATCTTCATGTTCTCGAGCTCCATCTTCATGTTCTCGTTTTCCGTCATGTTCTCGTGTTCCATCTTCATGTTCTCGTGTTCCATCTTCATGTTCTCGTGTTCCATCTTCATGTTCTCGTGTTCCATCTTCATGTTCTCGAGCTCCATCTTCATGTTCTCGAGCTCCATCTTCATGTTCTCGAGCTCCATCTTCATGTTCTCGTGTTCCATCTCCATGTTCTCGTGTTCCATCTTCATGTTCTCGTGTTCCATCTTCATGTTCTCGTGTTCCATCTTCATGTTCTCGAGCTCCATCTTCATGTTCTCGTGTTCCATCTTCATGTTCTCGAGCTCCATCTTCATGTTCTCGTGTTCCATCTTCATGTTCTCGTGTTCCATGTTCTCGTGTTCCATCTCCGTGTTCTCGTGTTCCATCTCCGTGTTCTCGTGTTCCATCTTCGTGTTCTCGTGTTCCATCTCCATGTTCTCGTGTTCCATCTTCATGTTCTCGTCTTCCATCTCCATGTTCTCGTGTTCCATCTTCATGTTCTCGTGTTCCATCTCCATGTTCTCGTGTTCCATCTTCATGTTCTCGTGTTCCATCTTCATGTTCTCGAGCTCCATCTTCATGTTCTCGTGTTCCATCTTCATGTTCTCGAGCTCCATTGTAATGTTCTTGTGTTCCATCTTCATGTTCTCGTGTTCCATCTTCATGTTCTCGCGTTCCATCTTCGTGTTCTCGCGTTCCATCTCCGTGTTCTCGTGTTCCATCTTTGTGTTCTCGAGTTCCATCTTCGTGTTCTCGAGTTCCATCTTCGTGTTCTCGTGTTCCATCTTCATTTTCCCGTGTTCCATCTTCATGTTCTCGTGTTCCATCTCCATGTTCTTGCGTTCCATCTTCGTGTTCTCGAGTTCCATCTTCGTGTTCTCGTGTTCCATTTTCATGTTCTCGAGCTCCATCTTCATGTTCTCGAGCTCCATCTTCATGTTCTCGTGTTCCATCGTCATGTTCTCGTGTTCCATCGTCATGTTCTCGTGTTCCATCTTCATGTTCTCGTGTTCCATCTTCATTTTCCCGTGTTCCATCTTCATGTTCTCGTGTTCCATCTCCATGTTCTTGCGTTCCATCTTCGTGTTCTCGAGTTCCATCTTCGTGTTCTCGTGTTCCATTTTCATGTTCTCGAGCTCCATCTTCATGTTCTCGAGCTCCATCTTCATGTTCTCGTGTTCCATCGTCATGTTCTCGTGTTCCATCGTCATGTTCTCGTGTTCCATCTTCATGTTCTCGTGTTCCATCTTCATGTTCTCGTGTTCCATCTTCATGTTCTCGTGTTCCATCTTCATGTTCTCGTGTTCCATCTTCATGTTCTCGTGTTCCATCTTCATGTTCTCGTGTTCCATCTTCATGTTCTCGTGTTCCATCTTCATTTTCCCGTGTTCCATCTTCATGTTCTCGTGTTCCATCTCCATGTTCTTGCGTTCCATCTTCGTGTTCTCGAGTTCCATCTTCATGTTCTCGTGTTCCATCGTCATGTTCTCGTGTTCCATCGTCGTGTTCTCGTGTTCCATCTTCGTGTTCTCGTGTTCCATCTCCGTGTTCTCGAGTTCCATCTCCGTGTTCTCGTGTTCCATCGTCATGTTCTCGTGTTCCATCTTCATGTTCTCGTGTTCCATCGTCATGTTCTCGTGTTCCATCTTCATGTTCTCGTGTTCCATCTTCATGTTCTCGTGTTCCATCTTCATGTTCTCGTGTTCCATCTTCATGTTCTCGAGCTCCATCGTCATGTTCTCGTGTTCCATCGTCGTGTTCTCGTGTTCCATCTTCGTGTTCTCGTGTTCCATCTCCGTGTTCTCGAGTTCCATCTCCGTGTTCTCGAGTTCCATCTCCGTGTTCTCGTGTTCCATCGTCATGTTCTCGTGTTCCATCTTCATGTTCTCGTGTTCCATCGTCATGTTCTCGCGTTCCATCTCCGTGTTCTCGTGTTCCATCTCCGTGTTCTCGAGTTCCAGCTTCGTGTTCTCGTGTTCCATCTTCGTGTTCTCGTCTTCCATCTCCGTGTTCTCGTGTTCCATCTCCGTGTTCTCGTGTTCCATCTCCGTGTTCTCGTGTTCCATCTCCGTGTTCTCGTGTTCCATCTTCGTGTTCTCGTGTTCCATCTTCGTGTTCTCGTGTTCCATCTTCGTGTTCTCGTGTTCCATCTCCGTGTTCTCCTGTTCCATCTTCGTGTTCTCGTGTTCCATCTTCATTTTCTCGTGTTCCATCTTCGTGTTCTCGTGTTCCATCTTTGTGTTCTCGTGTTCCATCTCCGTGTTCTCGTGTTCCTTCATGTTCTCATTTTCCTTCATGTTCTCGTGTTCCATCTTCATGTTCTCGAGCTCCATCTTCATGTTCTCGTTTTCCGTCATGTTCTCGTGTTCCATCGTCATGTTCTCGTGTTCCATCTTCATGTTCTCGTGTTCCATCTTCATGTTCTCGAGCTCCATCTTCATGTTCTCGTTTTCCGTCATGTTCTCGTGTTCCATCTTCATGTTCTCGTGTTCCATCTTCATGTTCTCGTGTTCCATCTTCATGTTCTCGTGTTCCATCTTCATGTTCTCGAGCTCCATCTTCATGTTCTCGAGCTCCATCTTCATGTTCTCGAGCTCCATCTTCATGTTCTCGTGTTCCATCTCCATGTTCTCGTGTTCCATCTCCGTGTTCTCGTGTTCCATCTCCGTGTTCTCGTGTTCCATCTCCGTGTTCTCGTGTTCCATCTCCGTGTTCTCGTGTTCCATCTTCATGTTCTCGTGTTCCATCTTCATGTTCTCGAGCTCCATCTTCATGTTCTCGTTTTCCGTCATGTTCTCGTGTTCCATCGTCATGTTCTCGTGTTCCATCTTCATGTTCTCGTGTTCCATCTTCATGTTCTCGTGTTCCATCTTCATGTTCTCGAGCTCCATCTTCATGTTCTCGTGTTCCATCTTCATGTTCTCGAGCTCCATCTTCATGTTCTCGTGTTCCATCTTCATGTTCTCGTGTTCCATGTTCTCGTGTTCCATCTCCGTGTTCTCGTGTTCCATCTCCGTGTTCTCGTGTTCCATCTTCGTGTTCTCGTGTTCCATCTCCATGTTCTCGTGTTCCATCTTCATGTTCTCGTCTTCCATCTCCATGTTCTCGTGTTCCATCTTCATGTTCTCGTGTTCCATCTCCATGTTCTCGTGTTCCATCTTCATGTTCTCGTGTTCCATCTTCATGTTCTCGAGCTCCATCTTCATGTTCTCGTGTTCCATCTTCATGTTCTCGAGCTCCATTGTAATGTTCTTGTGTTCCATCTTCATGTTCTCGTGTTCCATCTTCATGTTCTCGCGTTCCATCTTCGTGTTCTCGCGTTCCATCTCCGTGTTCTCGTGTTCCATCTTTGTGTTCTCGAGTTCCATCTTCGTGTTCTCGAGTTCCATCTTCGTGTTCTCGTGTTCCATCTTCATTTTCCCGTGTTCCATCTTCATGTTCTCGTGTTCCATCTCCATGTTCTTGCGTTCCATCTTCGTGTTCTCGAGTTCCATCTTCGTGTTCTCGTGTTCCATTTTCATGTTCTCGAGCTCCATCTTCATGTTCTCGAGCTCCATCTTCATGTTCTCGTGTTCCATCGTCATGTTCTCGTGTTCCATCGTCATGTTCTCGTGTTCCATCTTCATGTTCTCGTGTTCCATCTTCATGTTCTCGTGTTCCATCTTCATGTTCTCGTGTTCCATCTTCATGTTCTCGTGTTCCATCTTCATGTTCTCGTGTTCCATCTTCATTTTCCCGTGTTCCATCTTCATGTTCTCGTGTTCCATCTCCATGTTCTTGCGTTCCATCTTCGTGTTCTCGAGTTCCATCTTCATGTTCTCGTGTTCCATCGTCATGTTCTCGTGTTCCATCGTCGTGTTCTCGTGTTCCATCTTCGTGTTCTCGTGTTCCATCTCCGTGTTCTCGAGTTCCATCTCCGTGTTCTCGTGTTCCATCGTCATGTTCTCGTGTTCCATCTTCATGTTCTCGTGTTCCATCGTCATGTTCTCGTGTTCCATCTTCATGTTCTCGTGTTCCATCTTCATGTTCTCGTGTTCCATCTTCATGTTCTCGTGTTCCATCTTCATGTTCTCGAGCTCCATCGTCATGTTCTCGTGTTCCATCGTCGTGTTCTCGTGTTCCATCTTCGTGTTCTCGTGTTCCATCTCCGTGTTCTCGAGTTCCATCTCCGTGTTCTCGAGTTCCATCTCCGTGTTCTCGTGTTCCATCGTCATGTTCTCGTGTTCCATCTTCATGTTCTCGTGTTCCATCGTCATGTTCTCGTGTTCCATCTTCATGTTCTCGTTTTCCATCTTCATGTTCTCGAGCTCCATTGTAATGTTCTCGTGTTCCATTGTAATGTTCTCGAGCTCCATTGTAATGTTCTCGTGTTCCATCTTCATGTTCTCGTGTTCCATCTCCGTGTTCTCGCGTTCCATCTCCGTGTTATCGCGTTCCATCTCCGTGTTCTCGAGTTCCATCTCCGTGTTCTCGCGTTCCATCTCCGTGTTCTCGCGTTCCATCTCCGTGTTCTCGAGTTCCATCTCCGTGTTCTCGTGTTCCATCTCCGTGTTCTCGTGTTCCATCTCCGTGTTCTCGTGTTCCATCTCCGTGTTCTCGTGTTCCATCTCCGTGTTCTCGTGTTCCATCTCCGTGTTCTCGTGTTCCATCTCCGTGTTCTCGTGTTCCATCTCTGTGTTCTCGAGTTCCATCTTCACGTTCTCGTGTTCCATCTTCACGTTCTCGTGTTCCATCTCCACGTTCTCGCGTTCCATCTCCGCGTTCTCGCGTTCCATCTCCGTGTTCTCGTGTTCCATCTCCGTGTTCTCGCGTTCCATCTCCGTGTTCTCGTGTTCCATCTCCGTGTTCTCGAGTTCCAGCTTCGTGTTCTCGTGTTCCATCTTCGTGTTCTCGTCTTCCATCTCCGTGTTCTCGTGTTCCATCTCCGTGTTCTCGTGTTCCATCTCCGTGTTCTCGTGTTCCATCTCCGTGTTCTCGTGTTCCATCTTCGTGTTCTCGTGTTCCATCTTCGTGTTCTCGTGTTCCATCTTCGTGTTCTCGTGTTCCATCTCCGTGTTCTCCTGTTCCATCTTCGTGTTCTCGTGTTCCATCTTCATTTTCTCGTGTTCCATCTTCGTGTTCTCGTGTTCCATCTTTGTGTTCTCGTGTTCCATCTCCGTGTTCTCGTGTTCCTTCATGTTCTCATTTTCCTTCATGTTCTCGTGTTCCATCTTCATGTTCTCGAGCTCCATCTTCATGTTCTCGTTTTCCGTCATGTTCTCGTGTTCCATCGTCATGTTCTCGTGTTCCATCTTCAAGTTCTCGTGTTCCATCTTCATGTTCTCGAGCTCCATCTTCATGTTCTCGTTTTCCGTCATGTTCTCGTGTTCCATCTTCATGTTCTCGTGTTCCATCTTCATGTTCTCGTGTTCCATCTTCATGTTCTCGTGTTCCATCTTCATGTTCTCGAGCTCCATCTTCATGTTCTCGAGCTCCATCTTCATGTTCTCGAGCTCCATCTTCATGTTCTCGTGTTCCATCTCCATGTTCTCGTGTTCCATCTTCATGTTCTCGTGTTCCATCTTCATGTTCTCGTGTTCCATCTTCATGTTCTCGAGCTCCATCTTCATGTTCTCGTGTTCCATCTTCATGTTCTCGAGCTCCATCTTCATGTTCTCGTGTTCCATCTTCATGTTCTCGTGTTCCATGTTCTCGTGTTCCATCTCCGTGTTCTCGTGTTCCATCTCCGTGTTCTCGTGTTCCATCTTCGTGTTCTCGTGTTCCATCTCCATGTTCTCGTGTTCCATCTTCATGTTCTCGTCTTCCATCTCCATGTTCTCGTGTTCCATCTTCATGTTCTCGTGTTCCATCTCCATGTTCTCGTGTTCCATCTTCATGTTCTCGTGTTCCATCTTCATGTTCTCGAGCTCCATCTTCATGTTCTCGTGTTCCATCTTCATGTTCTCGAGCTCCATTGTAATGTTCTTGTGTTATATCTTCATGTTCTCGTGTTCCATCTTCATGTTCTCGCGTTCCATCTTCGTGTTCTCGCGTTCCATCTCCGTGTTCTCGTGTTCCATCTTTGTGTTCTCGAGTTCCATCTTCGTGTTCTCGAGTTCCATCTTCGTGTTCTCGTGTTCCATCTTCATTTTCCCGTGTTCCATCTTCATGTTCTCGTGTTCCATCTCCATGTTCTTGCGTTCCATCTTCGTGTTCTCGAGTTCCATCTTCGTGTTCTCGTGTTCCATTTTCATGTTCTCGAGCTCCATCTTCATGTTCTCGAGCTCCATCTTCATGTTCTCGTGTTCCATCGTCATGTTCTCGTGTTCCATCGTCATGTTCTCGTGTTCCATCTTCATGTTCTCGTGTTCCATCTTCATGTTCTCGTGTTCCATCTTCATGTTCTCGTGTTCCATCTTCATGTTCTCGTGTTCCATCTTCATGTTCTCGTGTTCCATCTTCATGTTCTCGTGTTCCATCTTCATTTTCCCGTGTTCCATCTTCATGTTCTCGTGTTCCATCTCCATGTTCTTGCGTTCCATCTTCGTGTTCTCGAGTTCCATCTTCATGTTCTCGTGTTCCATCGTCATGTTCTCGTGTTCCATCGTCGTGTTCTCGTGTTCCATCTTCGTGTTCTCGTGTTCCATCTCCGTGTTCTCGAGTTCCATCTCCGTGTTCTCGTGTTCCATCGTCATGTTCTCGTGTTCCATCTTCATGTTCTCGTGTTCCATCGTCATGTTCTCGTGTTCCATCTTCATGTTCTCGTGTTCCATCTTCATGTTCTCGTGTTCCATCTTCATGTTCTCGTGTTCCATCTTCATGTTCTCGAGCTCCATCGTCATGTTCTCGTGTTCCATCGTCGTGTTCTCGTGTTCCATCTTCGTGTTCTCGTGTTCCATCTCCGTGTTCTCGAGTTCCATCTCCGTGTTCTCGAGTTCCATCTCCGTGTTCTCGTGTTCCATCGTCATGTTCTCGTGTTCCATCTTCATGTTCTCGTGTTCCATCGTCATGTTCTCGTGTTCCATCTTCATGTTCTCGTTTTCCATCTTCATGTTCTCGAGCTCCATTGTAATGTTCTCGTGTTCCATTGTAATGTTCTCGTGTTCCATCGTCATGTTCTCGTGTTCCATCTTCATGTTCTCGTTTTCCATCTTCATGTTCTCGAGCTCCATTGTAATGTTCTCGTGTTCCATCTTCATGTTCTCGTGTTCCATCGTCATGTTCTCGTGTTCCATCTTCATGTTCTCGTTTTCCATCTTCATGTTCTCGAGCTCCATTGTAATGTTCTCGTGTTCCATTGTAATGTTCTCGAGCTCCATTGTAATGTTCTCGTGTTCCATCTTCATGTTCTCGTGTTCCATCTCCGTGTTCTCGCGTTCCATCTCCGTGTTATCGCGTTCCATCTCCGTGTTCTCGAGTTCCATCTCCGTGTTCTCGCGTTCCATCTCCGTGTTCTCGCGTTCCATCTCCGTGTTCTCGAGTTCCATCTCCGTGTTCTCGTGTTCCATCTCCGTGTTCTCGTGTTCCATCTCCGTGTTCTCGTGTTCCATCTCCGTGTTCTCGTGTTCCATCTCCGTGTTCTCGTGTTCCATCTCCGTGTTCTCGTGTTCCATCTCCGTGTTCTCGTGTTCCATCTCTGTGTTCTCGAGTTCCATCTTCACGTTCTCTTGTTCCATCTTCACGTTCTCGTGTTCCATCTTCACGTTCTCGTGTTCCATCTCCACGTTCTCGCGTTCCATCTCCGTGTTCTCGTGTTCCATCTCCGTGTTCTCGTGTTCCATCTCCGTGTTCTCGCGTTCCATCTCCGTGTTCTCGTGTTCCATCTCCGTGTTCTCGAGTTCCAGCTTCGTGTTCTCGTGTTCCATCTTCGTGTTCTCGTCTTCCATCTCCGTGTTCTCGTGTTCCATCTCCGTGTTCTCGTGTTCCATCTCCGTGTTCTCGTGTTCCATCTTCGTGTTCTCGTGTTCCATCTTCGTGTTCTCGTGTTCCATCTTCGTGTTCTCGTGTTCCATCTCCGTGTTCTCCTGTTCCATCTTCGTGTTCTCGTGTTCCATCTTCATTTTCTCGTGTTCCATCTTCGTGTTCTCGTGTTCCATCTTTGTGTTCTCGTGTTCCATCTCCGTGTTCTCGTGTTCCTTCATGTTCTCATTTTCCTTCATGTTCTCGTGTTCCATCTTCATGTTCTCGAGCTCCATCTTCATGTTCTCGTTTTCCGTCATGTTCTCGTGTTCCATCGTCATGTTCTCGTGTTCCATCTTCATGTTCTCGTGTTCCATCTTCATGTTCTCGAGCTCCATCTTCATGTTCTCGTTTTCCGTCATGTTCTCGTGTTCCATCTTCATGTTCTCGTGTTCCATCTTCATGTTCTCGTGTTCCATCTTCATGTTCTCGTGTTCCATCTTCATGTTCTCGAGCTCCATCTTCATGTTCTCGAGCTCCATCTTCATGTTCTCGAGCTCCATCTTCATGTTCTCGTGTTCCATCTCCATGTTCTCGTGTTCCATCTCCGTGTTCTCGTGTTCCATCTCCGTGTTCTCGTGTTCCATCTCCGTGTTCTCGTGTTCCATCTCCGTGTTCTCGTGTTCCATCTTCGTGTTCTCGTGTTCCATCTCCGTGTTCTCGTGTTCCATCTTCATGTTCTCGTCTTCCATCTCCATGTTCTCGTGTTCCATCTTCATGTTCTTGTGTTCCATCTCCATGTTCTCGTGTTCCATCTTCATGTTCTCGTGTTCCATCTTCATGTTCTCGAGCTCCATCTTCATGTTCTCGTGTTCCATCTTCATGTTCTCGAGCTCCATTGTAATGTTCTTGTGTTCCATCTTCATGTTCTCGTGTTCCATCTTCATGTTCTCGCGTTCCATCTTCGTGTTCTCGCGTTCCATCTCCGTGTTCTCGTGTTCCATCTTTGTGTTCTCGAGTTCCATCTTCGTGTTCTCGAGTTCCATCTTCGTGTTCTCGTGTTCCATCTTCATTTTCCCGTGTTCCATCTTCATGTTCTCGTGTTCCATCTTCATGTTCTCGTGTTCCATCTTCATGTTCTCGAGCTCCATCTTCATGTTCTCGTGTTCCATCGTCGTGTTCTCGTGTTCCATCGTCGTGTTCTCGTGTTCCATCTTCGTGTTCTCGTGTTCCATCTCCGTGTTCTCGAGTTCCATCTCCGTGTTCTCGAGTTCCATCTCCGTGTTCTCGTGTTCCATCTCCGTGTTCTCGTGTTCCATCTCCGTGTTCTCGAGTTCCATCTCCGTGTTCTCGTGTTCCATCTCCGTGTTCTCGAGTTCCAGCTTCGTGTTCTCGTGTTCCATCTTCGTGTTCTCGAGTTCCATCTTCGTGTTCTCGTGTTCCATCTTCATGTTCTCGTGTTCCATCTTCATGTTCTCGTGTTCCATCTCCATGTTCTCTTGTTCCATCTTCATGTTCTCGTGTTCCATCGTCATGTTCCATCTTCGTGTTCTCGAGGTCCATCTCCGTGTTCTCGTGTTCCATCTCCGTGTTCTCGAGTTCCATCTCCGTGTTCTCGAGTTCCATCTCCGTGTTTTCGAGTTCCATCTCCGTGTTCTCGAGTTCCATCTCCGTGTTCTCGAGTTCCATCTTCATGTTCTCGTGTTCCATCTCCATGTTCTCGTGTTCCATCTTCATGTTATCGTGTTCCATTGTAATGTTCTCGCGTTCCATCTTCGTGTTCTCGAGTTCCATCTTCGTGTTCTCTTGTTCCATCTTCATGTTCTCGAGCTCCATTGTAATGTTCTCGTGTTCCATCTCCATGTTCTCGCGTTCCATCTTCATGTTCTCGCGTTCCATCTTCGTGTTCTCGCGTTCCATCTTCGTGTTCTCGTGTTCCATCTTCGTGTTCTCGAGTTCCATCTTCGTGTTCTCGTGTTCCATCTTCGTGTTCTCGTGTTCCATCTTCATGTTCTCGTGTTCCATCTTCATGTTCTCGAGTTCCATCTCCGTGTTCTCGTGTTCCATCTTCATGTTCTCGTGTTCCATCTTCATGTTCTCGTGTTCCATCTTCATGTTCTCGTGTTCCATCTTCATGTTCTCGTGTTCCATCTTCATGTTCTCGTGTTCCATCTCCATGTTCTCGTGTTCCATCTCCATGTTCTCGAGTTCCATCTCCGTGTTCTCGAGTTCCATCTCCGTGTTCTCGAGTTCCATCTCCGTGTTCTCGTGTTCCATCTTCGTGTTCTCGAGATCCATCTTCGTGTTCTCGAGATCCATCTCCATGTTCTAGAGTTCCATCTTCATGTTCTCGTGTTCCATCTTCCTGTTCTCGAGTTCCATCTTCGTGTTCTCGTGTTCCATCTTCATGTTCTCGTGTTCCATCTTCCTGTTCTCGAGTTCCATCTCCGTGTTCTCGAGATCCATCTCCATGTTCTAGAGTTCCATCTTCATGTTCTCGTGTTCCATCTTCCTGTTCTCGAGTTCCATCTTCATGTTCTCGAGTTCCATCTTCGTGTTCTAGAGTTCCATCTTCATGTTCTCGTGTTCCATCTTCCTGTTCTCGAGTTCCATCTTCGTGTTCTCGAGTTCCATCTTCATGTTCTCGTGTTCCATCTTCCTGTTCTCGAGTTCCATCTTCGTGTTCTCGTGTTCCGTTCTCGTGTTCCATCTCCGTGTTCTCGAGTTCCATCTCCGTGTTCTCGAGCTCCATCGTAATGTTCTCGTGTTCCATCTCCTTGTTCCCGAGTTCCATGTTCTGTGTTCCTGTGTTCCAGGAGAAGCAGGAGGAGAACGATCTGCGAGCTCTTCCTCCTCCTCCTCCGGGTCAGGTCCAGGCTTTGGATCGAGCCGTGACTAAAACGTCTCAGAGGTTTGGCCTGTCGGAGCAGGACTTCAGAACGAGGCAGAACGTTGTGGAGAAGATGGAGAAGATCATCCAGACGCGGCTCCCAGGTTCAGCATGAAACTGTTTTAACTTGATTTATTTGACTTTAAAAATGTTTTAAACATTTGTTGACGTTCTTCAGTTTGTGTCCTTCGGATGTACGGCTCGTGTCTGTCGCGTTTCGCTTTTAAAACCTCCGATCTGAACATCGATGTGTCCGTTCCTCCAAACGTGAGGCTTTTCATTTGTTTCCCTTTGAAATGTGGAGTGTTTGTTTAGATGAGGCTGAAGATGTGTCTGAACATGTCTGTTTCAGATGACTCAGCCTGAAGTTCTAATCCAGGTCCTGGAGATCCTCAAGTCCAGCCGTGAGTCTTTAGCAGCACAGACCTTTCAGGGGGTACGGCTCCACTAACGGTTTATTTGTATTTTACAGCTGATTTCTCAGAAGTGGAGTCTGATTTCCATGCCAAGGTTCCCACTGTGTTCTGCCGAGACATTGACAGGTACGACTCTGCCATTGTGTCCTTGTGCAAAGCAGATCTGAAGGCACAAACTTCTCACATAGATGTAAATGTTTGGCATTTGTCCACAGCGGCCTCGTGTGCAAAGTGAGCGGAGGAAACGACGTGGCCTGCCTCACCAACAATCACTTTGCAGCATTGTCCAAACTCGAGCCGCGATTGGTTCCTCTGGTCCTGGCCTTCAGACACTGGGCTCGAGTAAGAACTCCGAAATGTCCTTGTTCCTTAGTCAAAAGTAGAGATCTGGAGTCTCCTGCGCTGTATCCAAGGCTCAAATCCCCTTACGTGTGTTTACACGAGCTGTACACGTGGTGTTCTCATGCTCGTGTGTTTCAGCTCTTTCACATGGATCTTTATATATTATTATTGGCCCGAGTCATTAAAATGGCAAGAACCAATATTCTTCATTGGTTTCTTCTTCTTCTTCTTATTATTTTTTTGTCGTTTTGTTATCGCATTTTTTTGAAACCCTGAACGTCGACGGAAAGTCTCACATGGGGTGTAGATGCTCTCAGCTCTCGAGATCGTCCGACCCGACTCGACAGCGCCTCCTTCAGCAAAAAAGGATAGGAAATGAGACTCTGCAGATTTGGCCTAGGCACATGGAATTTGGAACGATGACAGAGCAAATCACAAACGGCATCGCAAGTGTGACGCTCAGGAAGTCGGCCATATTTGATTGAACTTTTTCTCTTCGTCCGATTGAGCTAAAAAAAAAACCTTTCCACCTCTAGAAACACTGACATATGTATTAAACATGTAATAATATCCCTTCAGTCTGGGCGTGGCACGCCATCGAAAACATTTCCTCTTTTTTTCAATAACGCATCACGTCACTGATGTGTTTTCATGGCCCTTCTCACCTCGACCAGAGGTGCGTCTGATCAGGTCCACAGCTCCTTCTCACCTCGACCAGAGGAGCTTCTGATCAGGTCCACAGCTCCTTCTCACCTCCAGAGGTGCGTCTGATCAGGTCCACAGCTCCTTCTCACCTCGACCAGAGGAGCTTCTGATCAGGTCCACAGCTCCTTCTCACCTCCAGAGGTGCTTCTGATCAGGTCCACAGCTCCTTCTCACCTCGACCAGAGGAGCTTCTGATCAGGTCCACAGCTCCTTCTCACCTCGACCAGAGGAGCTTCTGATCAGGTCCACAGCTCCTTCTCACCTCGGCCAGAGGAGCACAGCACAAACAGCAGACCATAAGTACTATTCCACCTCGTTTAAAGCCTACGGGCCACAAAAATCTTTAAAAAAAAAAATAAAAATCGATACTGTGACTGTGATCGATACGTGATGTGATCGATACGGAGTCCATGACGATACAGCGGTAGTGTCGGGTGGGCGGGGTTTGGTTGGTGGACGCGTGGGCGGGGCAAGAGCCATCATCGCCGCTAGTGGCTGTAATTCTTATTACTGAATGTGATGTTTCTCGTTGTTCCAGTTGTGTCACATGGATCATCAGGCTGAAGGTGGGATTCCCTCTTACTCTTTGGCTCTGATGGTCATCTTCTTCCTGCAACAGCGAGCTCGTCCTGTGCTGCCCGTCTACATCGGGCCCTGGGTGAGTCCTCTTTTCCTCTCATGCAGAAGCTCAGAAGTTCATGGGCCGGTGCAGGATGTCAATCAAAGTGTCTGATTGTTTTGTCGTTTCTCCAGTGCTTATTGTTCTTGGTGTTTCTCCGTTTTTGTTAATTGTTTTAAAACGTTTATTTAATCAGAAGCATCTCCTTGAGATCCAAAACCTCTTTGTTTGTGTTTCAGATCTCTGGCTTTGAGGTGAAGCGTGTCGACGAGTTTCACCTCACAGGGATTTATCAGGAGGCTTTTGTGCGCTGGGAACACCAAGCAAACAACGACAAGCGCGCCGAGGCCAGGGCCCATGGGGCCGCCGAGGCCAGGACTAAAGCAGAACCTGAGTCGCGCTCTTCTGAAGGACTGGTGAGAGAGACTGGACAGTTGAAGGGACAGACTGGACAGTTGAAGGGACAGACTGGACAGGTGAAGGGACAGACTGGACAGGTGAAGGGACAGACTGGACAGTTGAAGGGACAGACTGGACAGGTGAAGGGACAGACTGGACAGGTGAAGGGACAGACTGGACAGGTGAAGGGACAGACTGGACAGGTGAAGGGACAGACTGGACAGTTGAAGGGACAGACTGGACAGGTGAAGGGACAGACTGGACAGGTGAAGGGACAGACTGGACAGGTGAAGGGACAGACTGGACAGGTGCCTCAAGGGGTGACAGTGAAAAACGGATTAATCGATGTTCATAGGAAATTAGCAAAGAGGAGAGAGAAAGTAGAAGACTCTGGGAGAAGCTGCCATACTCCCCCAGAGTTTCTCCTCGGGCAGCGGAGCTGAAACTGTAGCTTTATATTTCTGTTATTACTGGCCTGACCATAAGTCTTACCATAAGCCATTTAAAGAGGAACGTTTTAACCTGTTTAGCTTTGAATTGAACCCAGCTGTACTCCTCCCCTCCTGGCTCCTCCTCCCCTCCTAGCTCCTCCTCCCCTTGCTCCTCCCCTCCTCGCTCCTCCTTCCCCTCGCTCCTATCCCTGGTCTTTCTCTGGGCTAACCCTGGTCTTTCTCTGGTCTATCCATGGTCTTTCTCTGGTCTATCCCTGGTCTTTCTCTGGTCTAACCCTGGTCTTTCTCTGGTCTAACCCTGGTCTGGGTTTCTCTCCTCAGAGCTCTCTGACCATGTCGTGCCCGGATTCGGCCTGTGTGGGGCAGTTGTGGCTGGACTTGTTCAGGTTTTACACTCTGGAGTTTGCTCTGGAGGATTTCATCATCAGCATCAGAGTCCAAGAACTGCTGAGCCGTGAGGCCAAAGGCTGGCCGCGACGCAGACTCGCCATCGAAGGTACGAAATCTAATAGACGCACAAACACGACGTAGACTCCATCGAAAGTAAATGGTAAATGGCCACATTTATATAGCGCTTTTCTACCGTCAAAGCCCTTTGCATCAAGTCACCCATTCACACACACATTCACACCCCAGATATACGCCCACAACGTCAGTATTCGGCAGCTGCGATCGCACCGCCAACCTGCGGGCCAGTGGATCTGACCGCTCTGACCGAGCGGGGAGTCGAACCGCCGACCTTTGGATCAGAAGACGAGCACTCTACCACTGAGCTACTGCCGCCCCCAAGTACATAATCTAACAGACGCACAAACACAACTCAGACTCTCCATCGAAGGTACGAAATCTAACAGACGCACAAACACAGACTCGCCATCGAGGTATTATAAAATCTCAGAAAATGCACAAGGTCTAGGACACAAGTTGAGGTTTTAGAGGACATAATGGCTGAAATGATCTCTGCTAGTGTCATCCAGGATTTTATCTCTTTCACACAAGCACTAAGTGTGACGGTGCGCCCTAACCGCCCGTCATCTCTTCTCCCCGGCGTGCGTCCCCGGCTCTCTCACGGTCCCAGAGTGCCGCGCACAGAGTGCGCGAGGAGTGCGCGCGGTGCGCTCTTATTTTTGAACCGCCCATTAGTTGAATCATGAACCTTCACTTCCCTGAACTGTTTCCCCACTGCCCAGACACTTTTCCCCGCTGTAAAGCGTTCGCACACACTCAGTGCCTACGCACCGCACTCACCTGCTGCTGCTGCTGCCGCTGCCGCTGCCGCTGCTGCCTCATCTCCGGTGGGCCAACCAGACACAATGCCGAGGCGCAGTTCTATTTCATCAGTACTGACCGCCAGAGGGCGGTGCTGAAGCTCTGAATGTTCCCTTCGCACATGCGCAGTTCGAGTGATTATACCAAATGAGTCACACCTGTAACCCTGGATGGCACCCAGAGGTAATATATTCCCCCGCCGTCCATCACTCCGTCCTCTTTATCTTCTCGCGTGCGGTTCGTATTACTAAGAACTTGACTTTTCAGTCGCTTGAAGTCCTACTACCTTGTGGTTGGAGCTGCGGATTTCGCCCTCCGAGGACTGCGACAATTTATTTTTCGCTGAGATTTACAGGTATTTCTTAAACTGCTATTTGTGTTACGTTGCTGTGGGTTGTTGGCGAAGGCAGGTGTACGCGCACCCTCTCCCACGCCACATAACGTTGTCTGATCGCATCCGTGCTATCGCTAACGGTGTTAGTAGTTTTGTTTTCGCGTTGTTTCTGGTGAAGGCGGCGTTCGCGCACCCTCTCCTGTCATTTCAGGTACGTTTTGCCGTCTTAGACAGGCTGTACTATTGCTAACGGTGTTAGTGGTTGTGTAAGTTTAAGCCGCTTTGAGCGTTAGCTGTACACAACGTTTAGTTTTGTTTTCTCTCTGGGGTTTAGGGCCGCTGGTTGCGCCCCTACCTCAGTTTATTTGCCCTAAATTGGTGAAGGCAGCGTTCACGCCCCCGCTCCCAGTGTTGGCTCTTGTACAGGCTTGATACTGCCTGTTATTTACCGGTGTTTTTTATTAACGTGTGACCCTAATCGGTGACGGCAGCGTTCACGCCCCCGCTCCCGGTTTTTTGGCTTTGGTACACGCTGAATTTGGGGCCAGACCATGGATGGCTCCCATTCTTGCGTGAACTGTGGGTCGGCGCTTCATGTTGATGATGGTCATGACCTTTGTCCGACCTGCCTTGGCCCTGACCACCTGAGGGAGGCGCTTTCGGATGACCCATGCATGAACTGCAGTTATATGCCACAGGCGGTTAGAGTGTTGAGGTTGGCAGAGCTGACCTTGACTGGTGACAATGACCTCCCGCCCTCTGGCCGAGCTCCCCCTACCAGACGCACAAGACGCCTCTCTGAGCCCGCAGGCACTGATGGCCCTGCAAAAAAGAAGGCCAAGTCAGATCGAGGCCTGACATCCAGGGTGGAGCAGCTATCGGCTGAATTAGAAGCGATGAAGTCCATGTTGCAGGCTCATCGCGTGGATTCCCATGCTGCTGAGGCTGGATTTTCTTACCAATCCATGCCCACTCTTGCTTCGGAGGACGATGTTCTCTCCGTGGCAGCATCTGCCTCTCATTTTAGAGATGAGGAGGGGGCACCATCCTTCCATGGTTCTGGGGATGGCTCTTATGACTCTGCTCGAAGTTTTAGTGGCTCAGGCGATAGCCCCATGCAGGATGTCCTGCGTAAAGCCCTGGGGCTTCTCCAGGTGGAGATTCCGCAGCCTGAGCAGCCCGGCTCTGCCAGTGCTTTTTTCAGGCGGGGGCGTGCTCCTACGCCTTTTGTAGTGCCACCGTCTACGGAGTATCTTAAAGAAATGCATGCCTGCTGGAGAGATCCGAGCGCCTTTTCGAGGCTCTCATCAGACGGACGGGTTCTGGCCGCTATGCATAATCCATCGGCAGCCGGTCTGGATCGCATGCCTGCTGTTGAACCCGCCATTGCGTCTCTCATTGTTTCCCCTGAGGAGGCATTACGAATAGGACGTTAGATGTCCTCGGTCCCAATGTCGGGTAGCTGACAACTTGGTGACTAAGGCGTATAATACCGGTGCGCGGGCTGGTCGCTTAGGCAATTCACTGGCTCATATGATGCTGGCGCTCTCTTCCTCCCTTCAAGGAAGTGATGCCGCTGATACTTCTGCAAATATGTTTTGTGACACAGCGCTACCGGCTTTTGCGCTTATGACGAGGGAACTAGGCAGAGTTATGTCTTACCTTGTTCAAGCCTGTCGACAGATCTGGCTTGCTCAGTCTCCCCTCACTGAGGCGTGCCGTAGGACCCTCCGCAGTGTGCCCGTGCAGCCCGGAGAGTTGTTTGGCTCCGCTGCCGTGGAAGCGTTGGAACGGACTGCTCTCGCCCGACAGACCAGGCAGCAACTTTCTGGCCTCAACAGAGCGGGGCCCACCCCTCGGTCTGTGAGACGCCAGACGGCTGGCCCTAGTTTTCAGCCACCTTCACGGAGTTGGTCTGGTGGGGTACGCTACCCACAGAGGGTCCTGACAGGGGATTTCGCGGCACCCCACGCCAACCGGGACACCAGCCAAGACCTTCGGGTACTGGCCGCCGCCCCCCCAGGGCCCCTAGGGGCCGAGGGGCACGAAACTGAAACATTCAGGCTGGCCATCGGATATTTTTCCAATCAGCAGCTCAGCTACTGGGCTGCTCAGGCGTCGGCCCCATGGGTGGTTTCCACCTTGACTCATGGGTATCGACTGCAATTCCGACGCCGGCCACACATGTCAGGCCGGGTCAAGATGACTATGATCAGCGACCCGGCAAAAGCTCAAGTTTTGACCCAGGAGCTATCCGTCCTCCTGGCCAAGGGTGCGGCCTCTGCTGCAACCCGGAGGTTACTACTCGTCGTATTTTCTCGTGCCCCAAAAGACAGGCGGATTTCGTCCCGTTTTGGATCTCAGGGGACTCAACCATTTCCTGAAGGTGTTGCCATTCCACATGCTCACCACAGGAGAGGTTCTTCAGTCACTCACAGACGGGGAATGGTTCACGTCTGTAGATCTCGAAGATGCCTACTTCCACGTGCCCATTGCACCTCAACATTGGCAGTTTCTCAGGTTTGCCAATCTAGGCAGCCATTGGCAATTCCGGGTGCTCCCATTCGGACTCTCCCTTTGTGTTCACACAATGTGTGAAAGCAGCCCTTGCGCCTTTGCAGGCCAACGGACTGAAAGTCCTACCATATCTGGACGACTGGTTAATCTGCGCCCCATCCCGAGCGCAAGTCATCCGGGATACAGCTCGCCTGCTGACTCATGTGACCCAACTGGGCTTCAGAGTCAATATGGGGAAGAGCAACCTGGTCCCATCCCAGAAGGCCACATTTCTGGGAATAGAGTGAAATAAGGCTCGTCCATCACTTCGTCGGCTGGACGACATTCAAAATATGGTCTCTCGTTTCAGGCCTGGCAGTCGGCACCCTTTCATCGAGTTTCTTCAACTTGTGGGGAAGCTGACCTCCGTTACACGCATCGTGCCCCTCGGCCTTCTGTCATTGCGTCCTCTGCAGCGGTGGCTGAACAGCTTCCACCTGGACGCTACACGGCACTGAAGGCGAACGCTTCGGGTGACGTGGCAGTGCTTGCATGCACTGGCCCCATGGAGGGACAGGCAGTACTTGGCGAGAGGGGTCCCCATGGGATTGGTGGTGTGTCGCAGGGAGGTGGTTACCACCGACTCCTTCACCACAGGATTGCGGTATGGCAGCACAGGATGGTCCAAGGGATGTGGTCTCAGAGGGATCGCTTGGATCACATCAATGTTTTAGAACTGCGTGCTGTTCATCTGGCTCTCAGGCATGTCCTGCCACACCTGAGAGGGAAACATATTCTGGTTCGGTCGGACAACACCTCCACGGTTTATCACATCAACCATCCTCCTCGAGGTGTCTCGCAATCTGTTGAGATGGGCTGCGCCTCGTCTGTCCACACTGAGAGCTGTGTATCTGCCGGGAGAAAGCAATTCCGTGGCAGACTTTCTTTCACAGCAGCGACCCCTTCCGGGAGAGTGGTCCCTCCACCCCGAGGTGGTTCACACGATTTGGGGCCGTTTTGGTCAGGCGCAAGTAGATTTGTTTACCTCAGAAGAGTCGACCCACTGCCCGCTATGGTTCTCCCTCGCAAGGGCACCGGGCTCTTTAGGCCAGGATGCGCTGGCACACGCATGGCCTCAGGGCCTTCTGTACGCATTTCCTCCTCTTCCACTGATTTGGCCCACCCTACAGAGGGTCCTCCAAGAGGGTCACAGGCTATTGCTGATAGTCCCGTGCTGGCCGGCACAGCAGTGGTTTCCGTTACTGTCCAGCCTGTGCCGCAGCCCTCCTTGGTCCCTTCCGGTCAGGAGAGATCTACTGTCTCAGTTGAGGGGTCAGATTTGGCATCCGAACCCTCAACGCCTCCGGCTGTGGGTTTGGCCGTTGGCGGCTAACTGGCCTCGCCGATGCTGTTAAACAAACGCTTCGGAATGCCAGGGCTGCCTCTACTCGTCAGCAGTATGAGAACAGGTGGAAACTGTTTTCCCAGTGTTCTGCCCATGGTGAGGACCGGGTGTCCTGTTCGGTGCCTCTTATCTTGGAGTTTCTCCAATCTCTCCTTGATGATCCTGAAAGTATATGTTGCTGCCATATCTTGTAATCATGGTTTGGTCAACAATCATACTGTGGGGAGTCATAACTTGGTTTAACTTTTTTTGCGGGGAGCTCGTAGGTTGCGGCCCTCCGTCGCTCCACGTGCTCCAATATGGGACTTGTCAGTGGTGTTAGATTCCCTCTGCCAACCTCCATTTGAACCCTTGGCACAGGTGGACATTAAATGGCTGTCTGGGAAGACTGCATGGCCATGGTTTCCGCCAAAAGAGTCAGTGAGTTACATGCCCTTTCGGTCAGTCCCACATGTCTCAGATGGCGCTCGGATGACTCCGGTGTCACCTTATGGCAGAATCCGACGTTTCTGCCCAAGTTGTTGTCCCGCGCTCATTGCAACCGGCCTTTGAGTTTGGCTCGGTATGAGCCTCCAGCTGGAGAAGGCAGGGACTGGCTCCGGTCATTGTGCCCAGTGAGGGCATTGCAGGCCTATATTGCGGCAACTGCAGACATAAGGCGCTCAGACCTGCTGTTCGAATGCTACGGTGGTGCTAAGAAGGGCTGTCCACTGTCCAGACAGCGTCTTTCGCATTGGGTTGACGATGTGATTCGCCGTGCTTACGGTGTGGCAGGACTCCGCCCGGCGTGAGGGCTCATTCCACCAGAAGCGTCTCCACTTCCTGGGCCGCCATGAAGGGCGTTCCATTGGGAACTATATGCGAGGCTGCATCTTGGACGGGGCCGGGCACTTTCGCCAGATTCTACAGCGTCAATGTGGCCGCTCCACATCCTCTTGGTGTGGTTCTCCAGGAATCCCCGGGTCCTTCTCAGTGAGGTATGTGCTTGGGATTCTTCGTGACATTGCTGGTATTATGTCATTCAGTGCTTCAGCACCGCCCTCTGGCGGTCAGTAGGGATGAAATAGAACGAAAGTTACATATGTAACTACGGTTCTATGAATCCCGGATGACCGCCAGAGGCGCTCTGTCACTCCAAATCCTTGCGGTTTTGCAAGAAGATTCTGAGAACGGAGTGATTGACGGCGGGGGAATATATTACCTCTGGGGCGCCATCCAGGGTCACAGGTGTGACTCATTTGGTATAATTACTCGAACTGCGCATGTGCCAAGGGAACGTTCAGTGCTTCAGCACCGCCCTCTGGCGGTCATCCGGGATTCATAGTACCGTAGTTACATATGTAACTTTCGTTTTAAAGCGCTAGTTGCCGCGCTTGGTCTGGTCACATGACTAGAGGACTCGGCCATTTAGTTTGCAATGTGTGTTTTGTTATTTATGACTGTTTCTTGTGTTGTTATTGTCTGAGCCATATGGAGGGCCATGTAGACTGCAGTGCAAGTTAAAGGGACAGTATGATTTTTAGGGGTTCATGTTGATTTTACAATGTTTGTGTTTAACCCCTCTCATTGGTTCATTGGTTTGCCCAAGGGAGGGGCTAAGGGTTTAAAAGGAGCTCTGCTCATTGTTGAGGCCGAGAGCTGAGGAGAGCATGTTGGGAATGAGACCTGGTTATTGTCGCTGCTGTAAATTTGTTTTTGGATCCTGTAAATACCTTGTTTTTACCACTGTTTTTGGGACTGAGTGTGAATAAAAATCACCACTCGAATTTTTCGACTGTGCCATCATTTTTTTTTCACGGAAGCTAAACACGAACCCGTGACATCTGTCTACTTGATCGCTCTGATCAGGTTTCATTGATAAAAACAGACAAAGTTAATGCCATGTGACCTGATCATGTGACCTAACGGCAGCATATAAAGAGTAAACATGAACATGAAAAAAAAGGCGCTTAAAAAAATGGGTGAATCGAAATGCACCGACAATAAAGGATTGGACAAACATAATGGACATTCATAAAATTGAAAAGATTACATTTGGACTTAATTTGAAAATGGACATATTTGACGGACTGGACTCAATTGTTTACTTTTTGATTACTTTTTTGTTTTTCCATTTATGGCTGTTATTGGATGCCTGCTTGATTTGGGTTGTCTCCTCTCTCTGGTCATAAGTAAGATGACCTGTTCAGATATTTGGATTAAAATAACTTGACCTGCTAATGCTTCTAATTTAACAAATCCCAATTTTAAGATAAGATAAGCCTTTATTTCACCCTGGAGAGACTCAGACATAAAAGCAGAAAAGATGTTTTAGCGAACTTTATTGCAAAGTTTATTTGGCGCTCAGACCCCGGTGGAAGGCGTAGTGATCATGGGCCCTCCATGATCTGATTGAATTAGATACCTTTCCCCCCGGAGCCTGGAGACTGGTGGTGGTAGATGTGGAGAGAATAATAGATGAGGAGGAGCAGGGGAGGTGGTGGGTCGCAGATACGGTTTGAAGCGACTGAGCCATCAGCCTGAGCGCTTAAATGCTGCCGCCTGTGCGTTGATTGGAGCAGGGAGGAGTGACTGAGAGCGTCGATTGGGGATGAGGAGCAGGTGTAGGGGCCATGACGCGGACGTCCCCCATCCTTTCACCCTCCTTCTTGGCCGGGAAAAACTGCATAACCTCTTTGGGATAAGCGCAGAAACCTGGAAGAGTCCATGGTGAAGTGAGGGATCTGACTCTCACAGACGGACAGGCCACGCCCGCTTGAGTGCGATGATGGCGCTGGGGAGAGGGGTCCTTCCATGGAGGCCGACGCAGATTTAGGTTAGGTCTTCCAGGTGAACTTACGCAGGCTTCATTTGTCCACACAACGGGTTCTTTTCAGTTCTTTACAACAATAACATGGTTTGAAACTCTGTTGTGCATAATCATTTGGAACGGTGCAACTGTTCTCATTGGGAGGTTTGTTCTATAACATTTAAATTGTACTTTAAAGGTTGATGACTTGAAAATTATGATAATTTTTATTGACTATTTGGAAGTTTTTGGAGAAAATGTCATTTGCATAATCATTTGGAATGGAGTGTAATTCTCAGGCCTTGTGGTTTATCAGCTTCTTGTCTTTGTTGGTCAAGGCAATGTCCTCTCTATGTAGTAATAGGTGGGACTGCAACTCCACTCCCAGATACAAAATCCAGGATTGTCCTCTCGAGAAAACCTTCAGCGTTGTCCCCCTCTTCACCCTCTGGGACTCCCACGAGTCCAAATCCAAATCCAGGATCTTGCTTTTCATAGTCTTGTTCTCCATCCCCAGTTTCACTACCTCGCCTTTCAGCTTCTGAAACTCATCCATAATGTCTGAGATATGCTGCTCCGCCTCAGTGGATACCTGCTCCCGCCCTCACCTCCACTATATCAGCTTCCATTCTGTCGAGCCGGGCCCAGCTATTCCCTGCTCTCATCTCAGCTCTCAATGACACAATGTCGCACTGCATTTCACGCAAGGGCCACCTGTAAAGTCATGTCCTCTTCTCCTTCCGATAGGGACAGGCTAGGGGAGTCCTCACTGGGGAATCCCTAGCTTTTAGTGTCAGGCCTTGAATAAATAAAGCCACCAATCCTATCGAATCAAAAATTGGAATCAGGAATTGTTTTTGATATGTAAATATATTGGAATCACCAGGCACTTTACACCTGCAGTAAATGCACAAAATCCTAAAATCCTAAAATCGAAACAGAAACCAAACACCATACACGACAACCACAAAGTAAACTACACTCGCTCAAAATAGAACCAAGAGATCAGGACAAGTGTCCAGCTGAGGTTCTGAGCAGGATCCTGTCTCAGATCTCGATTCTTTCTCTCATTTCAGATCCATTTGCACTGAAGAGAAACGTGGCTCGGAGCCTGAACAGTCAGATGGTTTTCGAGTACATTCAGGAGCGTTTCAGAGTGGCGTACAAATACTTTGCTGTCCCACAAAAGTCCCCCAGAATAAAAAACAAGATCACGGAACTGGGCCGAAACCTAACAAAGACAGCGGACCGCCCGAACCAGAGCTCCTCCATCGACCGTGGACTCAGAGACCTGGCTCTGGACCAAGACCGAGCCAACGGACTGGAAGAGAGTGAAGACGAGGCCGACGAGATGTTTTATGAGTTTGACAAAATGATCTTCACGGGAGGAAAGGTGAGTCAAACCTTGCAGTCGTTCATTTTAAGCAAACACCTTTCAGCTGTTCACTTCAAGCACACACATTTCACCCGTTTGTTTTAAGCACACAGCTTTCAGCGGTTCAATTTAAACACGCACCTTTAAGCTTTCAGTGCAAGCAAGTTCCTTTCAGCTGTTCAGTAAAGTGCTTCTCTCTGTCGATTTGGATCAGTCATTATTGAGACACAATAAGGAAAAAATGTTTGGGTTGTTTTCTCATACGATTTCAGTTGGAAACAACAACAGTATTTGTAGATGTTTTATTCTTCCATTGATTCCACTTCATTTGTAGAGTTCTCTGGCACATTTTGTCCAAATGGATTTTTGCTCCCACAGACATAAAGATCAGCCGTACACACACCAAACTTTACAATCTTGGACTCTGATCTTCTGATGTGTTCACGTCTAAGTTGGATTTTTTTCAGTTTTAACTCAAACAAATTAGAAAAAAAATCAAATTTCTCCTGCCAATTTTCCAAAAACAACAAACATCCAAAGTACTCTCTGTATTTTTTTTTTTTAAATCAAATGTGTCAAGAAGGCCGAAATTTTAGATTCTTAGTTCTCTCTTATTCTCTTATTTATTTAGCTGAAATGTATGACATAATTTATTACACATACAATATTTATTATTTATTTAAAACTTAAAATGTTTGTGTGCATAATTGTCTCACATTGACCTCTAAACGTAATATTTTTTCTTGTTGGCTAACAACTGTCTGTTGCTCTGCGCAGCCCCCGGTGGTGGTGTGCAGCATCTGCAAGCGTGACGGCCATCTTAAAGACGAGTGTCCCGAGGATTTTAAAAAGATTGAACTGAAGCCTCTGCCTCCAATGAATGAGCGCTTCAGAGATATCCTAGACGGACTCTGCCGCCTCTGCTACCGTAAGAACATCTCTCATCTTAGAACAGTGTCACAAGAACAATGATCACAACACAGAACCTGACTAAATGCACAAAACACAAATTAGAACACAATACCTGACTGTAAATACACAGAACCTGATTGTAAACACAGAACATGAAGTGTCCGGAAGTGTGCAGAGGCTTTCAGCGGTGTGATGCATGGAAGAATGAAAACAACACACTTTCCCAGCATCAGAGTTTCTGAGATAACGTCACTCCTTCCTAATGTTTTGGCCACACATTAATGAGGAAAACAGCTGATTGTGCTCGTGGTGCAGAGGATGTACGGCGAGAACAGACTGAAGTTTAGAAAAGAGACTTCTTGAAGTTATTCAACGTTCTGATGAAATGTAAATCACAACATTCAGTGGAACTGTTCAAACATCGACAGGAAGAGAAACAAGTTTAGCTTCAGCTGAACACGAGGGTTGAGACACTGTCCAAAGAGAGTGCACCTAGAGGACTGCACTACACCTAGAGGACAGGACTGCACTACACCTAGAGGACAGGACTGCACTACACCTAGAGGACAGGACTGCACTACACCTAGAGGACAGGACTGCACTACACCTAGAGGACAGGACTGCACTACACCTAGAGGACAGGACTGCACTACACCTAGAGGACGGCACTACACCTAGAGGACGGCACTACATTGAGAACTTCTATAAATTCTGGAAACATCAGCCAGAGATGGAGCCAATGTTTCAACATCAGCAGCACCACAACCACAGCCTCCACCAAAGGATTCAGCTCCAGCTGCTCCCAAATCACCTCCACCACCTCCTGCCGGGACTTATAGTCATAATAAACCCCCCCCCCCGTGCTATTTCTGTAGTCGCATCACACAGATGGGAAAATAAAGAGCGAGTTGGCCGCCCAATCTGAGAAATGTGATTCATATGTGAAAAGATAACATCCTGTTCCACTGAAACTAGTCTGAAACTTGCTGTGCTAAATGTCAGGTCCTTATGATGTAACCGCAGCCAGACAGACACGCCCGATCCAAGCAGCCATCATCAGCTGCCCAAAATCCCTATTTCAGATTCTATAGCGAGTATCCTTGCTTGTGGCCTATTCATTTCTTTTTGATATTCCCAAAAGCGGTCGCTAGAGTTTGTTTCCCCGTCTTCACTCGGACATGTCACTGGCTCGTCAGATAGAATCAGAAAAGGTTTATTGCCATTGTCAGTGAACACAATTCACAGGCTATTGCCTGTGAATAGGCAAAATAGGAAAATAGGAAATTGCTTTGGTGATTCGGTGCAACATACATGCTTTGTTAAAAACTGTAAAATTATTGAAGATTTATTGAAGATTAAAAAGTCAAAATAAATGACAAAGCAGCTGTAGCAAGCTGGAACAAGCGAAAAGCTTCTGCAAAATGTCAGATAGTTTGGATGAGTACATGGACACTGTGACGTCATACATTCTGTGAGGACAGCATTTTACTATCACACCAAAGTCGCCTTCAACAATGACAAACCCTGGTTCACACCAAAACTGAGGCAGCAGAAGGAGGCAGCGCACAGGACCGGTGATGGAGGGCGCTACAAAGATGCAAGGGATTTGGCTGGGAGGTGTCGAGAGCTAGATCTCCGTACAATACACGCCTGAAGCAGCAGTTCTCCAACAACAACCCCGCCTCTGTGTGGAGTGGCCCCACCTCTGTGGAGTGGGCTCCGGCTTCTCACCAATTACAGGCTCAGAGCCCCCCCTTCCGCAGACGACAGAAAACTGGCCAAGCAAATTTGCTCCTTCTATTCTCGATTTGACACCCCCTCCCCCATTATGGCCACCTCTGCCAACCCAACCCCGGTCCCCCCCAATCGCCTCCACGGGACCCTACGCCAGGATCCTGTTTGTGGACTTCAGCTCTGCATCAACACCACCTCCTGCTCTGCTCCAGGACAAGCTCTCCCAGCTCAACCTGCCTGACTCCACCTGCGGGGGGAGCGCCGACTCCACCTGCGGGGGGAGCGCCGACTCCACCTGCGGGGGGAGCGCCGACTCCACCTGCGGGGGGAGCGCCGACTCCACCTGCGGGGAGAGCGCCGACTCCACCTGCGGGGGGAGCGCCGACTCCACCTGCGGGGAGAGCGCCGACTCCACCTGCGGGGGGAGCGCCGACTCCACCTGCGGGGGGAGCGCCGACTCCACCTGCGGGGGGAGCGCCGACTCCACGTCTCCAGAGCTCTGGGACGTGCAGGTCCAATCACAGCTGACCTTTCTCACCCTGGACACTGACTATTTGAGCCACTCTCCTCAGGCAGGAGGCGCAGGAAGTGGAGCCCCAACAAGGCAACCAGAACCTACCGGTCAGTTTCGTGAAAAGGGCCTTTAATCGTGACTCTAAAATCTAAATTGTGACATTCCTCGTTCTGAAGCACCTGAACATCTCCTGGACATCTCACAAACATCTCCTTTATAAGGAAAATATACCCTTAAACTTGTTAATCCTGGGAAACGTCTGAAACACCTAGTTTGTTTCTAATATGAGAATCAGAAAATGCCTTTTCAACCCTCTACATACAACTGTATTTGTATTACAAAAAAACCCCACAAAATAATATTAAAAGAAGCCATGATGAATTGGTGCAATGAAAATACCCTAGAATCTATTGTTCTTATTTCATTAACGCTAAGTGGATAAAGTACCTCTTCTATCTTCTGGTCTGCTCTGACTGTTGCGTTCTTCAATAATCATAGTTTTGTTGTTGTTTCAGATCAATTGTCTCTGAATCCAATGGAACAACAAAAACGAGAACAGATTCTTCTGTCACTCGAGAGGTTCATCCGCAAAGAGTTCAACGGTAAAAGAACATGTTTTTAGTCTTTTCTGACCCTTGGTTGATTCATATTTGAATAATCCTGTGTTCTGCATTGGAGGCTTGAATGGTCAGAAAAAATATCTGTTTTCACCTTCCCCTCATCTCCGGCCGCATCACGAGAACTTGATCGTATCGTTCATGTTTCTTCATTTTTGTTTGCACCGCAGCTCGAAGTGAGACACATTCACACGGTTGAAAAAATGAAAGAGGGGTTGGAAATTTTCATCATAAGTGTATTTCCACTGAGAGAAAATCGAGAAAAAATCGTCCCGGTCGTGGAACACTGGACCAGCTCTATACCCTCCATCAGGTGCTCGAGGGTTCATGGGAGTTTGCCCAACCAGTCCACATGTGCTTTGTGGATCTGGAGAAGGCTTTCAACCGTGTCCCTCGGGGTGTCCTTTGGGGGGTGCTCCGGGAGTACGGGGTCCGGGGCCCTTTGCTCAGGGCTGTCCGGTCCCTGTATGACCGGAGCAGGAGCTGTGTTCATTGCCGGCAGTAAGTCAGACCTGTTCCCAGTGCATGTTGGACTCCTCAGGGCTGTGCTTTGTCACCGGTTCTGTTCATAATTTTTATGGACAGAATTTCTAGGCGGAGTCAGGGTTCGGAGGGTGTGGTCAGAGACTGACCCCAGACCCCAGAGACTGAACTGTAGACCTCCACAAGGCTGGAAAGGGCGATTGAGCAGCTTGTGAAGAAGGGTCAACTGCTGGAGCGATTGTTAGAAAATGGAAGAGGCTAAAGATGACGTCAGTCTCCCTCAGACTGGAGCTCCATGAAAGATCTCACCTCAGACTGGAGCTCCATGAAAGATCTCACCTCAGACTGGAGCTCCATGAAAGATCTCACCTCAGACTGGAGCTTCATGAAAGATCTCACCTCAGACTGGAGCTCCATGAAAGATCTCACCTCAGACTGGAGCTTCATGAAAGATCTCACCTCAGACTGGAGCTCCATGAAAGATCTCACCTCAGACTGGAGCTCCATGAAAGATCTCACCTCAGACTGGAGCTCCATGAAAGATCTCACCTCAGACTGGAGCTCCATGAAAGATCTCACCTCAGACTGGAGCTCCATGAAAGATCTCACCTCAGACTGGAGCTCCATGAAAGATCTCACCTCAGACTGGAGCTCCATGAAAGATCTCACCTCAGACTGGAGCTCCATGAAAGATCTCACCTCAGACTGGAGCTCCATGAAAGATCTCACCTCAGACTGGAGCTTCATGAAAGATCTCACCTCAGACTGGAGCTCCATGAAAGATCTCACCTCAGACTGGAGCTCCATGAAAGATCTCACCTCAGACTGGAGCTCCATGAAAGATCTCACCTCAGACTGGAGCTCCATGAAAGATCTCACCTCAGACTGGAGCTCCATGAAAGATCTCACCTCAGACTGGAGCTCCATGAAAGATCTCACCTCAGACTGGACCTCCATGAAGTTCTCACCTCAGACTGGAGCTCCATGAAAGATCTCACCTCAGACTGGAGCTCCATGAAAGATCTCACCTCAGACTGGAGCTTCATGAAGATCTCACCTCAGACTGGAGCTCCATGAAAGATCTCACCTCAGACTGGAGCTTCATGAAAGATCTCACCTCAGACTGGACCTCCATGAAGTTCTCACCTCAGACTGGAGCTTCATGAAGATCTCAACTCAGACTGGAGCTCCATGAAAGATCTCACCTCAGACTGGAGCTCCATGAAAGATCTCACCTCAGACTGGAGCTTCATGAAGATCTCACCTCAGACTGGAGCTCCATGAAAGATCTCACCTCAGACTGGAGCTTCATGAAAGATCTCACCTCAGACTGGAGCTTCATGAAGATCTCACCTCAGACTGGAGCTCAATGAAAGATCTCACCTTGTGTGGTTCAATGATGATAAGAAAGATGAGGGATCAGCCCACTCTTTGGGGGTGGGAACCTCACGCTTTGGGGGTGGAAACCTCACGCTTTGGGGGTGGAAACCTCAGTATTAAGATGAATGTGGCCATGGATTGTGAGATTTTGGGCAACAACCTCCTTCCATCAGTCAGAGCGTTGAAGATGGGGCGTGGCTGAAGATGGGGCGTGGCTGGGTCTTCCAACATGACAATGACCTGAAGCACACAGCCAGGAGAACGAAGGAGTGGCTCTGTAAGAAGCAAATCTAGGTTCTGGAGTGGCCCAGCCAGTCTCAGACCTAAATTCAGTAGAACACCTTTGGAGGAGCTGAAACTTGCTCAGCGACATCCCCCGAAACCTGACCGATCTAGAAAACATCTGTGAGGAGGAGCAAGAACAGCAATAACACGTGGCTTTCCTGAAGTCCACAATCATCTCCACTGTTTTCTGGGCGTTGAATTCCAGGTTGTTCCCGCTGCACCAGGACACCAGCCGCTCCACCTCCTGAAGACAGACTCATCCCCGTCCCAGATGAGCCCGATGAGGGTTAGATAATTGGAGCAAATGCTTATCGTGGGAGCTCTTACCTTTGTACCACTTTATTGTGATCATTCAAAAAAGTTCAGACTTTGGGTCAAACATTTGTAAATGTCACTTTTTTTTTTCAATGAATACACACATAAATGAAAATATCCTGCTAATTACAGTGATAGGCCCCAATTCTTCATAGTGACATATATGTAGGAAAAGGCAGGGCTATAATTAAAATAAGTTATATTATTAGGCTGAGTTTGATTGTTTAATGTCATATTCAGATAAATGTAACTGTTTTTCAGACAAAGCCCAACTGTGTTTGTTCGGTTCATCCAAAAACGGCTTCGGCTTCAGAGACAGCGACCTGGACATCTGCATGACTCTGGAGGGACACAGTACGGCCGAGGTAAGCACGGGCGCGGCGACCTGGACATCTGCATGACTCTGGAGGGACACTCAGATGCTATGATCCAGTCACTTCCATAGAGGCTTCAGATGGTATGATCCAGTCACTTCTAAAGAGGCTTCAGATGGTATGATCCAGTCACTTCCATAGAGGCTTCAGATGGTATGATCCAGTCACTTCCATAGAGGCTTCAGATGGTATGATCCAGTCACTTCTAAAGAGGCTTCAGATGGTATGATCCAGTCACTTCCATAGAGGCTTCAGATGGTATGATCCAGTCACTTCTAAAGAGGCTTCAGATGGTATGATCCAGTCACTTCCATAGAGGCTTCAGATGGTATGATCCAGTCACTTCCATAGAGGCTTCAGATGGTATGATCCAGTCACTTCCATAGAGGCTTCAGATGGTATGATCCAGTCACTTCCATAGAGGCTTCAGATGGTATGATCCAGTCACTTCCATAGAGGCTTCAGATGGTATGATCCAGTCACTTCTAAAGAGGCTTCAGATGGTATGATCCAGTCACTTCCATAGAGGCTTCAGATGGTATGATCCAGTCACTTCCATAGAGGCTTCAGATGGTATGATCCAGTCACTTCCATAGAGGCTTCAGATGGTATGATCCAGTCACTTCTAAAGAGGCTTCAGATGGTATGATCCAGTCACTTCCATAGAGGCTTCAGATGGTATGATCCAGTCACTTCCATAGAGGCTTCAGATGGTATGATCCAGTCACTTCTAAAGAGGCTTCAGATGGTATGATCCAGTCACTTCTAAAGAGGCTTCAGATGGTATGATCCAGTCACTTCTAAAGAGGCTTCAGATGGTATGATCCAGTCACTTCCGTAGAGGCTTCAGATGGTATGATCCAGTCACTTCCATAGAGGCTTCAGATGGTATGATCCAGTCACTTCTAAAGAGGCTTCAGATGGTATGATCCAGTCACTTCCATAGAGGCTTCAGATGGTATGATCCAGTCACTTCCGTAGAGGCTTCAGATGGTATGATCCAGTCACTTCCATAGAGGCTTCAGATGGTATGATCCAGTCACTTCTAAAGAGGCTTCAGATGGTATGATCCAGTCACTTCTAAAGAGGCTTCAGATGGTATGATCCAGTCACTTCCATAGAGGCTTCAGATGGTATGATCCAGTCACTTCTAAAGAGGCTTCAGATGGTATGATCCAGTCACTTCCATAGAGGCTTCAGATGGTATGATCCAGTCACTTCTAAAGAGGCTTCAGATGGTATGATCCAGTCACTTCCATAGAGGCTTCAGATGGTATGATCCAGTCACTTCTAAAGAGGCTTCAGATGGTATGATCCAGTCACTTCCATAGAGGCTTCAGATGGTATGATCCAGTCACTTCCATAGAGGCTTCAGATGGTATGATCCAGTCACTTCTAAAGAGGCTTCAGATGGTATGATCCAGTCACTTCCATAGAGGCTTCAGATGGTATGATCCAGTCACTTCCATAGAGGCTTCAGATGGTATGATCCAGTCACTTCTAAAGAGGCTTCAGATGGTATGATCCAGTCACTTCTAAAGAGGCTTCAGATGGTATGATCCAGTCACTTCTAAAGAGGCTTCAGATGGTATGATCCAGTCACTTCCATAGAGGCTTCAGATGGTATGATCCAGTCACTTCCATAGAGGCTTCAGATGGTATGATCCAGTCACTTCCATAGAGGCTTCAGATGGTATGATCCAGTCACTTCTAAAGAGGCTTCAGATGGTATGATCCAGTCACTTCCATAGAGGCTTCAGATGGTATGATCCAGTCACTTCCATAGAGGCTTCAGATGGTATGATCCAGTCACTTCTAAAGAGGCTTCAGATGGTATGATCCAGTCACTTCTAAAGAGGCTTCAGATGGTATGATCCAGTCACTTCTAAAGAGGCTTCAGATGGTATGATCCAGTCACTTCCGTAGAGGCTTCAGATGGTATGATCCAGTCACTTCCATAGAGGCTTCAGATGGTATGATCCAGTCACTTCTAAAGAGGCTTCAGATGGTATGATCCAGTCACTTCCATAGAGGCTTCAGATGGTATGATCCAGTCACTTCCGTAGAGGCTTCAGATGGTATGATCCAGTCACTTCCATAGAGGCTTCAGATGGTATGATCCAGTCACTTCTAAAGAGGCTTCAGATGGTATGATCCAGTCACTTCTAAAGAGGCTTCAGATGGTATGATCCAGTCACTTCTAAAGAGGCTTCAGATGGTATGATCCAGTCACTTCCATAGAGGCTTCAGATGGTATGATCCAGTCACTTCCATAGAGGCTTCAGATGGTATGATCCAGTCACTTCCATAGAGGCTTCAGATGGTATGATCCAGTCACTTCTAAAGAGGCTTCAGATGGTATGATCCAGTCACTTCTAAAGAGGCTTCAGATGGTATGATCCAGTCACTTCTAAAGAGGCTTCAGATGGTATGATCCAGTCACTTCCATAGAGGCTTCAGATGGTATGATCCAGTCACTTCCATAGAGGCTTCAGATGGTATGATCCAGTCACTTCCATAGAGGCTTCAGATGGTATGATCCAGTCACTTCCATAGAGGCTTCAGATGGTATGATCCAGTCACTTCTAAAGAGGCTTCAGATGGTATGATCCAGTCACTTCCATAGAGGCTTCAGATGGTATGATCCAGTCACTTCCATAGAGGCTTCAGATGGTATGATCCAGTCACTTCCATAGAGGCTTCAGATGGTATGATCCAGTCACTTCTAAAGAGGCTTCAGATGGTATGATCCAGTCACTTCCATAGAGGCTTCAGATGGTATGATCCAGTCACTTCCATAGAGGCTTCAGATGGTATGATCCAGTCACTTCCATAGAGGCTTCAGATGGTATGATCCAGTCACTTCCATAGAGGCTTCAGATGGTATGATCCAGTCACTTCTAAAGAGGCTTCAGATGGTATGATCCAGTCACTTCCATAGAGGCTTCAGATGGTATGATCCAGTCACTTCCATAGAGGCTTCAGATGGTATGATCCAGTCACTTCCATAGAGGCTTCAGATGGTATGATCCAGTCACTTCCATAGAGGCTTCAGATGGTATGATCCAGTCACTTCTAAAGAGGCTTCAGATGGTATGATCCAGTCACTTCCATAGAGGCTTCAGATGGTATGATCCAGTCACTTCCATAGAGGCTTCAGATGGTATGATCCAGTCACTTCCATAGAGGCTTCAGATGGTATGATCCAGTCACTTCCATAGAGGCTTCAGATGGTATGATCCAGTCACTTCCATAGAGGCTTCAGATGGTATGATCCAGTCACTTCTAAAGAGGCTTCAGATGGTATGATCCAGTCACTTCCATAGAGGCTTCAGATGGTATGATCCAGTCACTTCCATAGAGGCTTCAGATGGTATGATCCAGTCACTTCCATAGAGGCTTCAGATGGTATGATCCAGTCACTTCTAAAGAGGCTTCAGATGGTATGATCCAGTCACTTCCATAGAGGCTTCAGATGGTATGATCCAGTCACTTCCATAGAGGCTTCAGATGGTATGATCCAGTCACTTCCATAGAGGCTTCAGATGGTATGATCCAGTCACTTCCATAGAGGCTTCAGATGGTATGATCCAGTCACTTCTAAAGAGGCTTCAGATGGTATGATCCAGTCACTTCCATAGAGGCTTCAGATGGTATGATCCAGTCACTTCCATAGAGGCTTCAGATGGTATGATCCAGTCACTTCCATAGAGGCTTCAGATGGTATGATCCAGTCACTTCCATAGAGGCTTCAGATGGTATGATCCAGTCACTTCTAAAGAGGCTTCAGATGGTATGATCCAGTCACTTCCATAGAGGCTTCAGATGGTATGATCCAGTCACTTCCATAGAGGCTTCAGATGGTATGATCCAGTCACTTCCATAGAGGCTTCAGATGGTATGATCCAGTCACTTCCATAGAGGCTTCAGATGGTATGATCCAGTCACTTCCATAGAGGCTTCAGATGGTATGATCCAGTCACTTCTAAAGAGGCTTCAGATGGTATGATCCAGTCACTTCCATAGAGGCTTCAGATGGTATGATCCAGTCACTTCCATAGAGGCTTCAGATGGTATGATCCAGTCACTTCCATAGAGGCTTCAGATGGTATGATCCAGTCACTTCCATAGAGGCTTCAGATGGTATGATCCAGTCACTTCTAAAGAGGCTTCAGATGGTATGATCCAGTCACTTCCATAGAGGCTTCAGATGGTATGATCCAGTCACTTCCATAGAGGCTTCAGATGGTATGATCCAGTCACTTCTAAAGAGGCTTCAGATGGTATGATCCAGTCACTTCTAAAGAGGCTTCAGATGGTATGATCCAGTCACTTCTAAAGAGGCTTCAGATGGTATGATCCAGTCACTTCTAAAGAGGCTTCCTTCAGAGGATGTGAGGAGTTTCTGTCATATGTTAAAGTTGTTTTTGTCTGGTCTAATATTATGATTACGTCTTTTATTCTGGACATAGAGCCTAATCATGCTGCACTTTTTACTTCTTTTAAGCAAGTCTAATATTCAGCCCTCTCCAAAATGGTTAGTCAGTTCCACAGACCACAGTCCAGCACATCTATTTCAAGAGGTCTTCGTGTTCTGGACACTGTAAATAGAAGCCTCACTTCTGGTGCAGTGCCTCTGTTTTGTAAAGAAGCTCTTTTAAAAAAGACCAGTTTAGATGATAAGATAAGATAAGATAAGATAAGATAAGATAAGATAAGATAAGATAAGATAAGATAAGATAAGATAAGATAAGATAAGATAAGATAAGATAAGATAAGATAAGATAAGATAAGATAAGATAAGATAAGATAAGATAAGATAAGATAAGATAAGATAAGATAAGATAAGATAAGATAAGATAAGATAAGATAAGATAAGATAAGCCTTTATTGTCCAAACATGGGGAAATTTCGGTTTTACAACACAGGTAGATATAGATGGATGAACAGGCCCTGTGGAGCTACAGGCCCTGTCACGCTACAGGCCCTGTCACGCTACAGGCCCTGTGGAGCTACAGACCCTGTCACGCTACAGACCCTGTCACGCTACAGGCCCTGTCACGCTACAGACCCTGTCACGCTACAGACCCTGTCACGCTACAGGCCCTGTCACGCTACAGGCCCTGTGGAGCTACAGACCCTGTCACGCTACAGGCCCTGTGGAGCTACAGGCCCTGTCACGCTACAGACCCTGTCACGCTACAGGCCCTGTCACGCTACAGACCCTGTCACGCTACAGGCCCTGTCACGCTACAGGCCCTGTGGAGCTACAGACCCTGTCACGCTACAGACCCTGTCACGCTACAGACCCTGTCACGCTACAGACCCTGTCACGCTACAGACCCTGTCACGCTACAGACCCTGTCACGCTACAGGCCCTGTCACGCTACAGGCCCTGTCACGCTACAGGCCCTGTGGAGCTACAGACCCTGTCACGCTACAGGCCCTGTCACGCTACAGGCCCTGTCACGCTACAGGCCCTGTCACGCTACAGGCCCTGTCACGCTACAGGCCCTGTCACGCTACAGGCCCTGTGGAGCTACAGACCCTGTCACGCTACAGACCCTGTCACGCTACAGGCCCTGTCACGCTACAGACCCTGTGGAGCTACAGACCCTGTCACGCTACAGGCCCTGTCACGCTACAGGCCCTGTCACGCTACAGGCCCTGTCACGCTACAGGCCCTGTCACGCTACAGGCCCTGTAGAGCTACAGACCCTGTCACGCTACAGGCCCTGTCACGCTACAGGCCCTGTGGAGCTACAGACCCTGTCACGCTACAGACCCTGTCACGCTACAGACCCTGTCACGCTACAGACCCTGTGGAGCTACAGACCCTGTCACGCTACAGGCCCTGTCACACTACAGACCCTGTCACGCTACAGGCCCTGTGGAGCTACAGGCCCTGTGGAGCTACAGACCCTGTGGAGCTACAGACCCTGTCACGCTACAGACCCTGTCACGCTACAGGCCCTGTCGAGCTAGAGACCCTGTCACGCTACAGACTCTGTCACGCTACAGGCCCTGTCACGCTACAGGCCCTGTCACGCTACAGGCCCTGTCGAGCTAGAGACCCTGTCACGCTACAGACCCTGTCACGCTACAGACCCTGTCACGCTACAGGCCCTGTCACGCTACAGGCCCTGTCACGCTACAGGCCCTGTGGAGCTACAGACCCTGTCACGCTACAGACCCTGTCACGCTACAGGCCCTGTCGAGCTACAGACCCTGTCGAGCTACAGACCCTGTCACGCTACAGGCCCTGTCACGCTACAGGCCCTGTCGAGCTACAGACCCTGTCACGCTACAGACCCTATCACGCTACAGGCCCTGTCGAGCTACAGACCCTGTCACGCTACAGGCCCTGTCGAGCTACAGACCCTGTCACGCTACAAACCCTGTCACGCTACAGGCCCTGTCAAGCTACCCTGTCGAGCTACAGGCCCTGTCGAGCTACAGACCCTGTCGAGCTACAGGCCCTGTCGAGCTACAGACCCTGTCACGCTACAGGCCCTGTCGAGCTACCCTGTCGAGCTACAGACCCTGTCGAGCTACAGGCCCTGTCGAGCTACAGGCCCTGTCGAGCTACAGGCCCTGTCGAGCTACAGATCCATATCCAAGCTTCCATTTCTGTTAAACATTTTAGAAAAAAGTGTTTTTATTCAGCTTCAGTCTTTTTTGCAAAAGCACAATGTAATGGACAATTATCGATCGTTTTATAAGGCATTTCATAGCACAGAGACTGCACTTTTAAAGGTTTTTGGAAGAATCAGCCATTAAAAACAATAAAAAAAAATATACAAATAATATTAAAAAAAACAACGTATGAATTAAAATTTCACAGAATGTTTTTGTTTTGAACAGAAGCTCAACTGTAAAGACATCATCGAGAGTTTGGCCAAAGTCCTGAAGAAACACGCAGGTAAGATCTGATCCTGGCTCCTGGTCCTAATCCTGGCTCTGCTCCTGGTCCTAATCCTGGCTCTGCTCCTGGTCCTAATCCTGGCTCCTGGTCCTAATCCTGGCTCTGCTCCTGGTCCTAATCCTGGCTCTGCTCCTGGTCCTAATCCTGGCTCTGCTCCTGGTCCTAATCCTGGCTCTGCTCCTGGTCCTAATCCTGGCTCTGCTCCTGGTCCTAATCCTGGCTCCTGGTCCTAATCCTGGCTCTGCTCCTGGTCCTAATCCTGGCTCTGCTCCTGGTCCTAATCCTGGCTCTGCTCCTGGTCCTAATCCTGGCTCCTGGTCCTAATCCTGGCTCTGCTCCTGGTCCTAATCCTGGCTCTGCTCCTGGTCCTAATCCTGGCTCTGCTCCTGGTCCTAATCCTGGCTCTGCTCCTGGTCCTAATCCTGGCTCTGCTCCTGGTCCTAATCCTGGCTCTGCTCCTGGTCCTAATCCTGGCTCTGCTCCTGGTCCTAATCCTGGCTCTGCTCCTGGTCCTAATCCTGGCTCTGCTCCTGGTCCTAATCCTGGCTCTGCTCCTGGTCCTAATCCTGGCTCTGCTCCTGGTCCTAATCCTGGCTCTGCTCCTGGTCCTAATCCTGGCTCCTGGTCCTAATCCTGGCTCTGCTCCTGGTCCTAATCCTGGCTCTGCTCCTGGTCCTAATCCTGGCTCTGCTCCTGGTCCTAATCCTGGCTCTGCTCCTGGTCCTAATCCTGGCTCTGCTCCTGGTCCTAATCCTGGCTCTGCTCCTGGTCCTAATCCTGGCTCTGCTCCTGGTCCTAATCCTGGCTCTACTCCTGGTCCTAATCCTGGCTCTGCTCCTGGTCCTAATCCTGGCTCTGCTCCTGGTCCTAATCCTGGCTCTGCTCCTGGTCCTAATCCTGGCTCTGCTCCTGGTCCTAATCCTGGCTCTGCTCCTGGTCCTAATCCTGGCTCTGCTCCTGGTCCTAATCCTGGCTCTGCTCCTGGTCCTAATCCTGGCTCTGCTCCTGGTCCTAATCCTGGCTCTGCTCCTGGTCCTAATCCTGGCTCCTGGTCCTAATCCTGGCTCTGCTCCTGGTCCTAATCCTGGCTCTGCTCCTGGTCCTAATCCTGGCTCTGCTCCTGGTCCTAATCCTGGCTCTGCTCCTGGTCCTAATCCTGGCTCCTGGTCCTAATCCTGGCTCTGCTCCTGGTCCTAATCCTGGCTCTGCTCCTGGTCCTAATCCTGGCTCTGCTCCTGGTCCTAATCCTGGCTCTGCTCCTGGTCCTAATCCTGGCTCTGTTTCAGGTCTGAGGAACATTCTACCCATCACCACGGCCAAAGTCCCCATCGTGAAGTTCGAGCACCGTCAGAGCGGTTTAGAAGGCGACATTAGCCTCTACAACACTCTGGTAAAACACTTTGCTTTTCTTCATCTTATTTATGCGACCATCAACGAAAACCAAAAATAAGACTATTTATGGTACTGCTTAATATACAGATCTATTATTTTTTTTCCTTAAAAAAACTTTTAACTAACATGTAAAACAGAACATAAAAATAAATAGTCCATGTTTTATATTTTCAGATTGAGTTTGAATGTATTTTTTTCCGTTTTGCGACGGTCCATAATAATGTTAGTCCACTCCTTGATTCTTAGTGCAATTTGTGTCATCCGTTTGTTTGTGAGGGTCTTTTTGCTGCTGCCCGGAGGATGCTCCAGATGTAACTGTTGAGGCCAAATACATAGTTCTGGAATCCAGTGAGATGATGTCTGGAGCGCTTTATTTATCTCAGTCCAGTATTTCTGATTAACAGGACGGTCCCAAACAACATGGTAATGGTTTGCATACTGGCTACCACAGTTTCCCCAGCAGAATGTCCAAAATAATGAATACGGAAATAACGGCTACTAAAATTCAAAGTGCAATTGAAAGACTAAAAAACAAATGTCCGGGGAGTGACGGTTGACCTCAGAGTGGTATGAAGCTCTAAAAGACACACTTACTCCTCTTTTTATAAACTGTTAACTTGGCCCACATAGAAGCTCAGATCCCTCTGAGCTGGAAGGAAGCCATCATATCCTTAATACCAAAAGAAGGGAAGGACTGACTTGACTGTGCCTCACACAGACCAATCTCAATTCTAAATGTGAACCATCATTTATACACTTCAATTATGTCCAAAAGAATGGAATAAATACTTCTAAATTGAATTAACAATGATCAGACAATATTTATTAATGAATGATAACACAAGATGTTCTTAAAGGTGCCATAACATGCTTTTGTCACGTTTGGTAGTCTATCCTAAGTGTATAATTGATAATAATAAGTGTTGTGCAACACCCTTAACATAATAGTTAAGAAATATCACCCAGACCTTGGACCCCCTCACCAACCCGGAAATGCAGACGGCTTGGTTTGATATTCACCCCCACCCTTGTGAAGAGCCATCTGGCTCCCCCGCCCAACCCGTGACGTAGTCTCAGAGCGCGTGTGCCCCGCCCAACCCGTGACGTAGTCTCAGAGCGTGTGTGCCCCGCCCAACCCGTGACGTAGTCTCAGAGCGCGTGTGCCCCGCCCACCCGTGACGTAGTCTCAGAGAGCGTGTGTGTGCCCCGCCCAACCCGTGACGTAGTCTCAGAGCGCGTGTGTGCCCCGCCCAACCCGTGATGTAGTCTCAGAGAGAGCGTGTGTGCCCCGCCCACCCGTGACGTAGTCTCAGAGAGCGTGTGTGTGCCCCGCCCAACCCGTGACGTAGTCTCAGAGCGTGTGTGTGCCCCGCCCACCCGTGACGTAGTCTCAAAGAGAGCGTGTTTGCCCCGCCCACCCGTGATGGTGGGGGGGATGGTGACGCGGTCTTGCCCCACCCCCCGTCAGTTTGGAGATTGGAGGAAAGGAGATAGTCTGTACTAAAGCTAAACACTGCGGGAATCAATCAAAAAAACACTCTGGACATATATGAAGCACAAATAGCAATGTAAGAAGGTTAAAAGCTCTGAAAAGTCAATTTTGCATGTTATGGGTAAATGAATCATATACAAATGCATCCAACAAAGCTGTATTAATACGTTTCTATGCTAAGAAAGCTGTTGATTCTGTCTTTATTTAAAGTGCTGAGCAAATTTAAAATGGACTATTTGATAGTATAAAATATTGGGGCTCTTTTAAGATGGTCCGACATCAAGAATTAAAACTAATGTTTTCTTGACAGACTCAGTGATTTTGGAAAGGGGACCAGGCAGGGCTGTGCTTGGTCCCCGCTGTTGTTTGATTTGTACCTGATACCATTGGCCCAGTATATTGTCCTTTTTGTCAAAGGACTTGAGATGCTGGAACATTACCGAGTCCCTTTGAACATTTTTCTGTCCACACTGTTGCCCTTCGAGACAACCGCTGTTGTAATTTCAAGAATTACAAAAATAAATTTAATTTAATCTAATTGAGGGGCCACCTGTTGTAAAGTTATGTCCTCTTTCTCATCCATCTCGTGTGGGCCCGGGGGGACGGAGCTCGGGTCTGCCGTGGGTTATAGTCCTTCAGTTTTGATTGTTTAGCTCCTGAAGCACCGCCTCTCTTGCCTTTTCCATGTTACTCATCTCTTACAGCGTCTTGCTCCTCGGTTTGTGGTTCAGTGAGTGATTTAAACACAACGTAGAAACAGAGTTTTGAGGCCCAAGTACGTAATTCCAAAATTGAGAGGGGTGGCAATGTCAAAAACTGTGCAGTGCATTGTTAATTTCACTCCAATAATTTTGAGCAACAGAAAATTCTCACACATAACACATAATAGTGGTTTTCCTCCTGGTGCCACAGTTTCTCCAACAGTTTGCAATTCCTTGTGAATAATGGCCACTGACATGGTGTTATGAAGAAACGTGACACGTTTTTTCAGGGTTTGTCCTACAGACATGTGATTTTGTGGTCCTCCACTGGGATGGACACATTTTCTCACTCCTTGTCTGTCAAAACAAGGTTACCTTCTCTTTCCCATTTGTTTTAAATATATTTAGTGGAGTAGCTGTAACCCTAATGGATTGATACAATTTAGATATTATTCACCTTCATTAGTTCTGCTTGATAAACATCACAGTCAGAGGTTATAAAGGTCATGACCTTGATAAACATCACAGTCAGAGGTTATAATGGTCATGACCTTGATAAACATCACAGTCAGAGGTTATAAAGGTCATGACCTTGATAAACATCACAGTCAGAGGTTATAAAGGTCATGACCATGATAAACATCACAGTCAGAGGTTATAAAGGTCATGACCTTGATAAACATCTCAGTCAGAGGTTATAAAGGTCATGACCATGATAAACATCTCAGTCAGAGGTTATAAAGGTCATGACCTTGATAGACATCTCAGTCAGAGGTTATAAAGGTCATGACCATGATAAACATCTCAGTCAGAGGTTATAAAGGTCATGACCTTGATAAACATCTCAGTCAGAGGTTATAAAGGTCATGACCATGATAAACATCTCAGTCAGAGGTTATAAAGGTCATGACCTTGATAAACATCTCAGTCAGAGGTTATAAAGGTCATGACCTTGATAAACATCTCAGTCAGAGGTTATAAAGGTCATGACCTTGATAAACATCTCAGTCAGAGGTTATAAAGGTCATGACCTTGATAAACATCTCAGTCAGAGGTTATAAAGGTCATGACCATGATAAACATCTCAGTCAGAGGTTATAAAGGTCATGACCTTGATAAACATCTCAGTCAGAGGTTATAAAGGTCATGACCTTGATAAACATCTCAGTCAGAGGTTATAAAGGTCATGACCTTGATAAACATCTCAGTCAGAGGTTATAAAGGTCATGACCATGATAAACATCTCAGTCAGAGGTTATAAAGGTCATGACCTTGATAAACATCTCAGTCAGAGGTTATAAAGGTCATGACCATGATAAACATCTCAGTCAGAGGTTATAAAGGTCATGACCTTGATAAACATCTCAGTCAGAGGTTATAAAGGTCATGACCTTGATAAACATCTCAGTCAGAGGTTATAAAGGTCATGACCTTGATAAACATCTCAGTCAGAGGTTATAAAGGTCATGACCATGATAAACATCTCAGTCAGAGGTTATAAAGGTCATGACCTTGATAAACATCTCAGTCAGAGGTTATAAAGGTCATGACCTTGATAAACATCTCAGTCAGAGGTTATAAAGGTCATGACCATGATAAACATCTCAGTCAGAGGTTATAAAGGTCATGACCTTGATAAACATCTCAGTCAGAGGTTTTAAAGGTCATGACCTTGATAAACATCTCAGTCAGAGCTTATAAAGGTCATGACCATGATAAACATCTCAGTCAGAGGTTATAAAGGTCATGACCATGATAAACATCTCAGTCAGAGGTTATAAAGGTCATGACCATGATAAACATCTCAGTCAGAGGTTATAAAGGTCATGACCTTGTTTAATGTCTTGGTTATAATAACTCTTTATTTCTAAAAACTATAAAAGTCTGTTTCTCTTTCAACATATCAAAGCTTTTCATGTGATTCTCTTTTACATCTGGTGAAAAACCTTTTGATGGAAATCGGGTCTGTCGAGTCTGGAACAGATGGAGAAATCTGGTAGTTTCAATCCTTTGACTTAGACTTAAGTCTGGGATAAGAGTCCATTTTTCAAGCTCTTTCTTTATAGTGGAGAATAGAGGAGCATAGTTTTTGCTCTAAGATTGTTGATATTTTTTTATGAAGTATCACACCTAAATATTTAACAGATTATGTTTGCCATTTAAATGAGTCTTTCTAAAGGAGGGGGCTCCAGAGAGAGAGAATTTCAGTTTTTTGTACATTTAATTTCTATCCAGACATTTGACCAATATCCTGAAGGAGATGCATCACATTCTATGGAAATGTCTGGTAAATGTTCTAAATATAATAGAACATCATCTGCAGCAGGCAATTTTATGTTCCGTCTCATCAATTGAGCCGCCATGAATTGTTTTTGATTGTCTAATATATTAAGTACAAAGTTAACTGTGTAGGTGTGTGTCCAGTATGCAGAACAATGAAAGGTTTATTCATGCATTACAATCTTAAATGTTTATTAATGACAACATCATTTTCCTCTACAAACGCCCCAATGTCTTTGTCATTTGGACAGATAGTGGGTCATTGAGTCGACGAGCATTAAATGTCTAAAGTGTGTTTTTTGTTCCTGTTCTAGATCTACAGCGATGTAAAGAGAAGATCACTTAGATCTAAGTTTAGATCTACAGCGATGTAAAGAGAAGATCACTTAGATCTAAGTTTAGATCTACAGCGATGTAAAGAGAAGATCACTTAGATCTAAGTTTAGATCTACAGCGATGTAAAGAGAAGATCACTTAGATCTAAGTTTAGATCTACAGCGATGTAAAGAGAAGATCACTTAGATCTAAGTTTAGATCTACAGCGATGTAAAGAGAAGATCACTTAGATCTAAGTTTAGATCTACAGCGATGTAAAGAGAAGATCACTTAGATCTAAGTTTAGATCTACAGCGATGTAAAGAGAAGATCACTTAGATCTAAGTTTAGATCTACAGTGAAGTAAAGAGAAGATCACTTAGATCTAAGTTTAGATCTACAGCGATGTAAAGAGAAGATCACTTAGATCTAAGTTTAGATCTACAGCGATGTAAAGAGAAGATCACTTAGATCTAAGTTTAGATCTACAGCGATGTAAAGAGAAGATCACTTAGATCTAAGTTTAGATCTACAGTGAAGTAAAGAGAAGATCACTTAGATCTATTGGACCTGTGTCTCTGTCACTTTAGTCGTCTCTAGTTTAGATCTTATGATGTAAAATGTGTTTATTGTGACATTAGGATTCATCTCTCTCAGATATGGATCAGCTCTACTTTATGTATTCATGTACTTTATGTATTATTTATAGATTTACAGGACTTTGAACATTGTATCAGATCCACAGCTTCAGAGTAGAAAGTGAGAGCGCCTCCTGGTGGAGCAAATACATTTATCAAAGTAAAAACACTTCCATTAAAAGTTCCTTTGACCAGAACAAATCTGCATCTTTATATTTGAGTTAAAAACTCTGTTCAAAGGCCACGCCCCTCTGAGGAAAAGTAAAGTCTGTTAGAACATCAAAAATGGACTAAACATGGTTCTAAGTCGTTTAACTGGGTTTCTTCTAGGTATATACATCTTTAAAATCGCGTAATTTGACCCAATATGTCATTACCTTAAAATAAATATGCTCTTCGTAACCTTTCAGATGGCATCGTATTAAACGTGTTGAAATCATTCTCGTGATTCTACTTTTGCTACACAGCTCTCTTGTCGAAGACAACACACAAACATAGTAACCATAACAACCGAACAAACTAATTAAAAAAAAAAAAAAGCGCTCATGCCTAAAAGTGCAGAGAGTGCACAGACTGAGCCAAAAAGAGATTAGAGGGTGGAGGGAAAACCATTTTCTAGGCAAAAAATTGCCTTTTGGTCCGGTTGTTTTTTCACCTGGAAATGTACAAACAAACAAGTTGGATAAACTTTTCAAGGTGGAACTGTCCCAGATACAGCTACAGTACAGTCCAGGTCCCTTTCAGTGAAACAAAGAACCTAAAGGGAGACAACGCTACGCTAACGCCTCTTGCACTGAATTGAATCTTCTTATTTTCCATCCATCTTCTTCCGCTTATCCAGCGCCGGGTTGTGGGGGCAGCAATTTTAAGCAGGAACTCCCAGACTTTCCTCACCCCAGACACTTCCTCTGGGGGGATTCTGAGGTGTTCCCAGGCCATCCAAGAGTCAGTTCCCCCAGCATGTCCTGGGTCTTTCCTGACCCTTCTTTGCTGTGGGACATGTCCGGAACACCTTCCCAGGGAGGCGCCCAGGAGGCTCCGTGTTGTGGGCTCGTTTTAAAAAAGGCAATGGCCGAGTCAAAATGCAGTTTTTGACGTTTATTTCAGTGCAAAAAACAATTAAGAAGTATAACAAAAATCTCTGTGCTCTTTACAAAGTGTCCAAACAACAAAATAGGACAAAGTATATTTACGTTGTCAGACTTTAAAGTTCTCACTTTCTCAGATTCTCAGTTGCTCAGGTGCTGCCAGCTCTGCAGCCACACTCCAACTCCCTGGCAGCCCCGCCCCGCTCAAATACCCCTCTGCCCCTCCCACGGGCATACATGAGCCAATCAAAATACATTCATAAACTACACTCAATTTCCCCCAAATGAATACATGAAAATACACCCCAAATAACACAAAATATTACCCCACCATTCCTACGCCGAATGGGCGGTCCCACTACAAATAAACAACAAAATACCAAAAAATAATTCCCTATGATCACATGATCATCGTTAGCGCACGCAACGGTGCCATAAAATGCGCCCCGTACCTTTACCTCCGTTTGGCCAATCAGCGGCCTCCTGCTGGTGCCAGAGTCAGGACTAAACATGGCCTCCTGCTGGTGTCAGAGTCAGGACTAAACATGGACCGGCCTCCTGCTGGTGCCAGAGTCAGGACTAAACATGGCCTCCTGCTGGTGTCAGAGTCAGGACTAAACATGGACCGGCCTCCTGCTGGTGCCAGAGTCAGGACTAAACATGGCCTCCTGCTGGTGTCAGAGTCAGGACTAAACATGGACCGGCCTCCTGCTGGTGCCAGAGTCAGGACTAAACATGGACCGGCCTCCTGCTGGTGCCAGAGTCAGGACTAAACATGGAGCGGCCTCCTGCTGGTGCCAGAGTCAGGACTAAACATGGCCTCCTGCTGGTGCCAGAGTCAGGACTAAACATGGCCTCCTGCTGGTGTCAGAGTCAGGACTAAACATGGAGCGGCCTCCTGCTGGTGCCAGAGTCAGGACTAAACATGGCCTCCTGCTGGTGTCAGAGTCAGGACTAAACATGGACCGGCCTCCTGCTGGTGCCAGAGTCAGGACTAAACATGGACCGGCCTCCTGCTGGTGCCAGAGTCAGGACTAAACATGGAGCGGCCTCCTGCTGGTGCCAGAGTCAGGACTAAACATGGAGCGGCCTCCTGCTGGTGCCAGAGTCAGGACTAAACATGGACCGGCCTCCTGCTGGTGCCAGAGTCAGGACTAAACATGGACCGGCCTCCTGCTGGTGCCAGAGTCAGGACTAAACATGGAGCGGCCTCCTGCTGGTGCCAGAGTCAGGACTAAACATGGCCTCCTGCTGGTGCCAGAGTCAGGACTAAACATGGCCTCCTGCTGGTGTCAGAGTCAGGACTAAACATGGACCGGCCTCCTGCTGGTGCCAGAGTCAGGACTAAACATGGACCGGCCTCCTGCTGGTGCCAGAGTCAGGACTAAACATGGAGCGGCCTCCTGCTGGTGCCAGAGTCAGGACTAAACATGGAGCGGCCTCCTGCTGGTGCCAGAGTCAGGACTAAACATGGAGCGGCCTCCTGCTGGTGCCAGAGTCAGGACTAAACATGGACCGGCCTCCTGCTGGTGCCAGAGTCAGGACTAAACATGGACCGGCCTCCTGCTGGTGCCAGAGTCAGGACTAAACATGGAGCGGCCTCCTGCTGGTGCCAGAGTCAGGACTAAACATGGCCTCCTGCTGGTGCCAGAGTCAGGACTAAACATGGCCTCCTGCTGGTGTCAGAGTCAGGACTAAACATGGACCGGCCTCCTGCTGGTGCCAGAGTCAGGACTAAACATGGACCGGCCTCCTGCTGGTGCCAGAGTCAGGACTAAACATGGAGCGGCCTCCTGCTGGTGCCAGAGTCAGGACTAAACATGGAGCGGCCTCCTGCTGGTGCCAGAGTCAGGACTAAACATGGACCGGCCTCCTGCTGGTGCCAGAGTCAGGACTAAACATGGACCGGCCTCCTGCTGGTGCCAGAGTCAGGACTAAACATGGAGCGGCCTCCTGCTGGTGCCAGAGTCAGGACTAAACATGGCCTCCTGCTGGTGTCAGAGTCAGGACTAAACATGGACCGGCCTCCTGCTGGTGCCAGAGTCAGGACTAAACATGGACCGGCCTCCTGCTGGTGCCAGAGTCAGGACTAAACATGGAGCGGCCTCCTGCTGGTGCCAGAGTCAGGACTAAACATGGAGCGGCCTCCTGCTGGTGCCAGAGTCAGGACTAAACATGGACCGGCCTCCTGCTGGTGCCAGAGTCAGGACTAAACATGGAGCGGCCTCCTGCTGGTGCCAGAGTCAGGACTAAACATGGAGAGGCCTCCTGCTGGTGCCAGAGTCAGGACTAAACATGGACCGGCCTCCTGCTGGTGCCAGAGTCAGGACTAAACATGGAGCGGCCTCCTGCTGGTGCCAGAGTCAGGACTAAACATGGAGCGGCCTCCTGCTGGTGCCAGAGTCGGGACTAAACATGGAGCGGCCTCCTGCTGGTGCCAGAGTCAGGACTAAACATGGACCGGCCTCCTGCTGGTGCCAGAGTCAGGACTAAACATGGACCGGCCTCCTGCTGGTGCCAGAGTCAGGACTAAACATTGACCGGCCTCCTGCTGGTGCCAGAGTCAGGACTAAACATGGACCGGCCTCCTGCTGGTGCCAGAGTCAGGACTAAACATGGACCGGCCTCCTGCTGGTGCCAGAGTCAGGACTAAACATGGACCGGCCTCCTGCTGGTGCCAGAGTCAGGACTAAACATGGACCGGCCTCCTGCTGGTGCCAGAGTCAGGACTAAACATGGAGCGGCCTCCTGCTGGTGCCAGAGTCAGGACTAAACATGGAGAGGCCTCCTGCTGGTGCCAGAGTCAGGACTAAACATGGAGCGGCCTCCTGCTGGTGCCAAAGTCAGGACTAAACATGGTCGGCCTCCTGCTGGTGCCAGAGTCAGGACTAAACATGGAGCGGCCTCCTGCTGGTACCAGAGTCGGGACTAAACATGGAGCGGCCTCCTGCTGGTGCCAGAGTCAGGACTAAACATGGACCGGCCTCCTGCTGGTGCCAGAGTCAGGACTAAACATGGACTGGCCTCCTGCTGGTGCCAGAGTCAGGACTAAACATGGGCCGGCCTCCTGCTGGTGCCAGAGTCAGAACTAAACATGGAGCGGCCTCCTGCTGGTGCCAGAGTCAGGACTAAACATGGAGAGGCCTCCTGCTGGTGCCAGAGTCAGGACTAAACATGGAGCGTCCTCCTGCTGGTGCCAGAGTCAGGACTAAACATGGACCGGCCTCCTGCTGGTGCCAAAGTCAGGACTAAACATGGTCGGCCTCCTGCTGGTGCCAGAGTCAGGACTAAACATGGAGCGGCCTCCTGCTGGTGCCAGAGTCGGGACTAAACATGGAGCGGCCTCCTGCTGGTGCCAGAGTCAGGACTAAACATGGACCGGCCTCCTGCTGGTGCCAGAGTCAGGACTAAACATGGACCGGCCTCCTGCTGGTGCCAGAGTCAGGACTAAACATGGAGCAGCCTCCTGCTGGTGCCACTGGTGCCAGAGTCAGGACTAAACATGGAGCGGCCTCCTGCTGGTGCCAGAGTCAGGACTAAACATGGACCGGCCTCCTGCTGGTGCCAGAGTCAGGACTAAACATGGAGCGTCCTCCTGCTGGTGCCAGAGTCAGGACTAAACATGGAGCGTCCTCCTGCTGGTGCCAGAGTCAGGACTAAACATGGACCGGCCTCCTGCTGGTGCCAGAGTCAGGACTAAACATGGAGAGGCCTCCTGCTGGTGCCAGAGTCAGGACTTAACATGGACCGGCCTCCTGCTGGTGCCAGAGTCAGGACTAAACATGGACCGGCCTCCTGCTGGTGCCAGAGTCAGGACTAAACATGGACCGGCCTCCTGCTGGTGCCAGAGTCAGGACTAAACATGGACCGGCCTCCTGCTGGTGCCAGAGTCAGGACTAAACATGGAGCGTCCTCCTGCTGGTGCCAGAGTCAGGACTAAACATGGACCGGCCTCCTGCTGGTGCCAGAGTCAGGACTAAACATGGACCGGCCTCCTGCTGGTGCCAGAGTCAGGACTAAACATGGAGAGGCCTCCTGCTGGTGCCAGAGTCAGGACTTAACATGGACCGGCCTCCTGCTGGTGCCCAGAGTCAGGACTAAACATGGAGCGGCCTCCTGCTGGTGCCAGAGTCAGGACTAAACATGGACCGGCCTCCTGCTGGTGCCAGAGTCAGGACTAAACATGGACCGGCCTCCTGCTGGTGCCAGAGTCAGGACTAAACATGGAGAGGCCTCCTGCTGGTGCCAGAGTCAGGACTTAACATGGACCGGCCTCCTGCTGGTACCAGAGTTAGGACTAAACATGGAGCGGCCTCCTGCTGGTGCCAGAGTCAGGACTAAACATGGAGCAGCCTCCTGCTGGTTCCGTTGCACTCTTCTCTTTTGTTTCTTAAACTGTTTTGTGAATTTGAATTGCCTCGTGTGTGAAATGTGCTCTACAAATAAACTTGCCATGAGGATCCAGGTCTCCATGTCCTCGACCACATCTTTAATACTGACAATCCGCAGATTACATCTCAGGTTGTCCAGTTTGTCTGTCAAAACACACAGCTGGCTTCTTTGCTGGTCAGGAGCTGGTCAGGAGCTGGTCAGGAGCAGAGCTTTCTAGCTTAGGTGTAGCACTGCTAGCCCGATTTCTCTGTGGTGTTTCATGTTCACAAAATAAGTGTCCAGTCTCTTTCTAGGTCTGCTCCCAGGTGAACTGATGAAGATGGATTCTTTCTGACCCGGTTCTGACCTCTTCTAGATATAATTCTGGTTCTGGCCTGTTCTAGACCTGTTCTGACATGTTTTTCTGCCTCAGGCTCAGCACAACACTCGAATGTTGGCGACATATGCAGCTCTGGATCCCAGAGTCCAGCTCCTGGGATACACCATGAAGGTCTTTGCCAAGGTACGAGTCCAAAGTCCACCCTGTGGTCCAGTCTCTGCACTAACGTCCAAAAGTGCTATTGTTTAGTACCTAAGCCTAACCCTACTTCAAACTATTAAAATGATGTATTCATTTTGAGGAAAAACAAAATGCATTAGAATTTCATGACCATTTCCTTCATCTTAAGGCAAGGCAAGGCAAGTTTATTTGTAGAGCACATTTCATACACAAGGCAATTCAAAGTGCTTCACAGCAGGAAAAATGCATTCAAATCACAAAGAAATTACAGAAACAGAAATACAATAAAATTAACTAAATTAAAAATTATCAATCCAACTGATTTTCTAAACTAATAAAATCACAAACAAAAGAGAAGAGTGCAAAGAAAAAAATCCTTTCAGTCATATGCGCAGCTAAACAAAACTGTTTTTAGCTTAGATTTGAACATTGTCAGAGTAGAACCTGTCTCACATCTTCAGGAAGACTGTTCCAGATTTTAGCTGCATAAAACTGAAACGCAGATTCCCCATGTTTTGTCCTGTCTCTGGGCACCAGCAGGAGGCCGGTCCCTGAGGTCCTCAGAGTCCGAGATGGTTCATATGGCACTAACATATCCAAGATGTACTTTGGTGCTAGGCCATGGAGAGACTTGTACACAAGCAGAGCTGCTTTAAAGTCTCTTCTCTGAGCCACAGGGGGCAGTGCAGAGACCTGAGAACAGGACTAATGTGATGGTACTTCCTGGTTCTAGTCAGGACTAATGTGATGGTACTTCCTGGTTCTAGTCAGGACTAATGTGATGGTACTTCCTGGTTCTAGTCAGGACCCGAGCAGCAGTGTTCTGGATGTACTGCAGCTGTTTTACAGCTCGTTTGGAGAGACCAGTGAGCAGGCCGTTACAGTCTAATCTACTGGAGACAAACGCATGGATAAGTCTCTCTAAATCTGGTTTTGACACTACATTTTTGATTTTGGCAATGTTTTTTAGATGGTAAAAAGCTGCTGATGTTATTGATTTGACGTGGCTATTAAAGTTCAAGTCTGAGTCCATTATTACCCCCAGATTTCTAATTTGGTTTGTAGGTTTTAGAGCGAGACTTTGGAGGTGACCACTAACACTTTCTCTTTGTTTCTGTGGCCAAAAACGATTATTTCAGTCTTGTCTGAGTTCAGCTGGAGAAAGTTGTTTTGCATCCACAAACTGATCTGTTGGATGCAGTGACAGAGTGAATCTACTGGTCCATAGTCACCTGCCGATAGTGAAACATAGATCTGAGTGTCGTCTGCATAATTGTGATAGGACACATTTTCACTGCGCATCAACTGACCCAACGGCAGCATGTAGAGGTTGAACAGAAGGGGACCCAGGACTGACCCTTGGGGCACTCCACAGGTCAGGGTCATGTGGTCTGAGACACAGCTACCAATTTCAACAAAGTACTTCCTGTCTTCCAGATAGGACCTTAACCAGTTTAGGGCGGGGCCAGTGATGCCCACCCAGTCCTCTAGTCTCTGTAAGAGGATCCCATGATCGACAGTGTCAAAAGCAGCACTCAGATCTAACAGAATTAAGACTGAGGCTTTGCCCGTGTCAGTGTTCAGGCGGATGTCATTTGTCACCTTGACAAGAGCAGTCTCAGTGCTGTGATGAGGTCTAAAACCTGACTGGAAAAACATCAAATGAGTTGTTTATTAAGAGTAAATCTGTGAGCTGTTGGTAAACAACCTTTTCAAGGACTTTGCCCCAAAATGGCAGATTAGAGATGGGCCGGTAATGACTCAGTACTGCGGCATCAAGACTGCTCTTCTTTAGGAGAGGCTTTATGACCGCAGTTTTCAAAGACATTGGGAATGTTCCAGATTGAAGCGGCATGTTAACTATGTGAGTGAATGGTGCTAACAAACTGTTCAGCACAGACTTTAGAAATCTGGTGGGTAACACATCAAGGCAGCATGTAGATGAACTCAGACTGGTGATGATCTCATGGACAGTTTTGTCAGTTACTGGTGCAAAGTGAGTTAGCTCTAAGTGTCTTGGTGGTTTTAGGGTAATTTTTTGCATTGTGGGATTTATAGCATTTTTAATGCCCTGAACTTTGTCATTAAAGAATAATGCAAACTCATTACACTTAGATGTGGAAATGAGTTCTAACGGCAGCTGAGCTGGAGGGTTTGTTAATCTGTTTACTGTGGCAAACAGGACACGCGAGTTGTTACTGCAGCTTCCAATTATTTCAGAAAAATATCTTTCCCTAGTTCTACATAAGATTAGGTTGTACATGTTCAGCTTTTCTTTGTAAATCTCTTTTTGAACCTGGAGCTTTGACTTGCGCCATTTCCGTTCGGCTCTGTGACACTCCCTTTTCTGTGCCCTGACCGAATCATCATTTCGCCTTCTGCTTATTTTTAACCATTTTAGCCTTTATAGGGGCGATGGTGTCCAGAACATTCAAAACACTAGATGTAACAGAGTTCAACAAATCATTTACATTAGAACATGAGACATTTTCAAAGTTTATCATTTCCATAAACAGTGCACCTGTGCCATCACTTATGTGTCTCCTCTGAAAAACTGCAGGACCAACCGGAGGTTTGGGAGAAACAGACAGGTCAAAGAAGACACAGAAATGATCAGACAGAGCAACATCGATCACATTAACATTTGAAATATTTACCCCCTTTGTAATTATGAGATCTAGAGTGTGTCCTTTGCTGTGGGTGGGGCCTCTCACATGCTGAGTAAGACTGAAGGTTTCAAGGACAGCATCAAGCTCTTTAGCGTTTCTGTCACAAATATTATCAACATGCACATTGAAATCACCTGTAATGACCAAACCATCAAACTCTGTGCATATGACTGAAAGCATCTCAGTAAAATCATCAATAAAACTTTGGCAGTGCTGGGGAGGCTTGTATAAAACAATGAAGAGAATGGATGGAGACCGTTTTAGCTCCATTTTAAAGGATACATACTCAAATGATGAAAACACCCCAAAAGACAACCTGCGGGTCATTATTTCATCTCTAAAGACAGCACAGACTCCACCCCCTTTTTTGTTTTCTCGTGTTTCAGATTTAAACTTAAAGTTGGGTGGAGCAGATTCTATCAGAACTACATTTCCTGTGTTTTTGTCAAGCCATGTTTCAGTTAAAAACATAAAATCAAGATTATAAGAAGAAATAAAATTATTAATTAAGAGAGATTTGTTACACAAGGATCTGACATTTAGCACAGCAAGTTTCAGACTAGTTTCAGTGGGACTGGGCTTTATCTTTTCACAGGGAATATGAATCACATTTCTCAGATTGGGCCTGACTCGCATTTTGTTTTTCCATCTGTGTGATGATGTGACTACAGAAATAGCACTAGGGGGGGCTCTTTTTACATAGGGCCCCGGGTTGGTTTGATTTTTAATGTGACAATAAGTCCCGGCAACGCTGAGACCCAGTGCATCCTAGCTATGGGAGATACCAGGTGAAAGGCGAGGTTGGATGGGTGGTGGGGCTTTTGTAGCCAAGGAGAGTTTGGGACCAGGTGAGAGGCGAGGGGGGATGGGTGGTGGGGCTTTTGTTGGTGTAGTCGGCTTGTGCAGGGAAGAGTTGATAAGTATTGACATAGCCCTTGCTATATTGGGCGTGAGTGGAGCCATCTTAATGCCTGATTTGATCAGACTTTCAAAATGGCTGGAAAGGCCCATGGGTGAGAGTGGAGATGAGAAGGAGAATGATGAATCTTTAGTGGGAGTAGATGTTGCAGGGGGAACCCAGGGCTGGTGTGAAGGCAGGGGCGATGACAGGGATGTTGTTGGGCTTGTCACAGATGGGTCCAAGGCCTTTGAAGATTGTTCCTTTGCTGGAGGCGGTGGAGGTGAATGTGGAGCAGCTGGAGCTGAATCCTTTGCTGGTGGTGGTGGAGCAGCTGCTGATGAATCTTAGACACAATTAAGTGCCAAAGGGTTATTTTGTTTCATTTGTAAAAGTGACACTATAAATGTGTCTGATCTCTGGTTGACCTGAGTTCATAACATGCCTGATGAGGATCTATGTTGATATGTTTACAATTCAAAATAAAAACGTTGTATTTGTCACGTTGCCATGGTAAAATGCTTTTAGACAGAGGTTTGCTGGCATCAACTTTAGTTGAAAATGGTAAGAAAAATGTCTTTGCCAAATTGTATTTGTAAATTCTTTGTGTAAATGTAAATGTTAAAGGCGTCGCTGTAGGACGTCTCATGCCACAGATTTAACCTTTAACACTTTTAAAAAAGCAATTTTGTTAACAAGCCACGCCCACATTACCTCTGATCGCACATGGGTGTCGTCCTTTGTTTACTGCTCGATTGTTGCCCCGGGTTTTAAAAAGTCCCTGGAAGATCATTACGGACCTTCACTTTTATTCAGAATCACTAAATGATAAATATTACAATGAAGAACAATTTAATATTTTGTTGAATTATTTTGTAAAGCGAAACTTATGAATTTAAATATGTGCAGTCTCCCAAAACATGATAATCACTTGGTCACATTCAGCCGGGCAGATTGTTGGAGAGGATGTGGCAGCAGGAGGCAGACTGTTGGAGAGGATGTGGCAGCAGGAGGCAGACTGTTGGAGAGGATGTGGCAGCAGGAGACAGACTGTTGGAGAGGATGTGGCAGCAGGAGACAGACTGTTGGAGAGGATGTGGCAGCAGGAGGCAGACTGTTGGAGAGGATGTGGCAGCAGGAGGCAGACTGTTGGAGAGGATGTGGCAGCAGGAGACAGACTGTTGGAGAGGATGTGGCAGCAGGAGACAGACTGTTGGAGAGGATGTGGCAGCAGGAGGCAGACTGTTGGAGAGGATGTGGCAGCAGGAGGCAGACTGTTGGAGAGGATGTGGCAGCAGGAGACAGACTGTTGGAGAGGATGTGGCAGCAGGAGACAGACTGTTGGAGAGGATGTGGCAGCAGGAGACAGACTGTTGGAGAGGATGTGGCAGCAGGAGACAGACTGTTGGAGAGGATGTGGCAGCAGGAGGCAGACTGTTGGAGAGGATGTGGCAGCAGGAGACAGACTGTTGGAGAGGATGTGGCAGCAGGAGACAGACTGTTGGAGAGGATGTGGCAGCAGGAGACAGACTGTTGGAGAGGATGTGGCAGCAGGAGGCAGACTGTTGGAGAGGATGTGGCAGCAGGAGGCAGACTGTTGGAGAGGATGTGGCAGCAGGAGACAGACTGTTGGAGAGGATGTGGCAGCAGGAGACAGACTGTTGGAGAGGATGTGGCAGCAGGAGGCAGACTGTTGGAGAGGATGTGGCAGCAGGAGGCAGACTGTTGGAGATGATGTGGCAGCAGGAGGCAGACTGTTGGAGAGGATGTGGCAGCAGGAGACAGACTGTTGGAGAGGATGTGGCAGCAGGAGGCAGACTGTTGGAGAGGATGTGGCAGCAGGAGGCAGACTGTTGGAGAGGATGTGGCAGTAGGAGACAGACTGTTGGAGAGGATGTGGCAGCAGGAGACAGACTGTTGGAGAGGATGTGGCAGCAGGAGGCAGACTGTTGGAGAGGATGTGGCAGCAGGAGGCAGACTGTTGGAGAGGATGTGGCAGCAGGAGGCAGACTGTTGGAGAGGATGTGGCAGCAGGAGGCAGACTGTTGGAGAGGATGTGGCAGCAGGAGACAGACTGTTGGAGAGGATGTGGCAGCAGGAGACAGACTGTTGGAGAGGATGTGGCAGCAGGAGACAGACTGTTGGAGAGGATGTGGCAGCAGGAGGCAGACTGTTGGAGAGGATGTGGCAGCAGGAGACAGACTGTTGTCCCGTTGTTCACAAGTTTAGACTGAGATCAACAAAGATAAGATATTTTTATAGGTAATATTTATAAACCTCCTGATCTTGGCATTACTCATTTTAATGAAAGCATGGACAATGTTTTAAATAAGATAAAATATGCCATATCCTTTGGTGATTTTAACATTAATATCTTTAAGTATGAAACTCTTGTTCCAACAAGTGAGTTTCGAAACATATTTCATACTAATTACTTTTTCCTGCTCTAGATAAACTAGGAAATCAATACATCTGCAACACTTATTGACAATATATTGTTTAATAGGTTAAAGTTTGAAAGTTTGTCCGCACTAATATATACAGATATAAATGATCATTTAGGTACATTTAAGGTTACATTTAGTTCATTAATAGTGTTAAAACGGGCGAGGTGGCACCACACACCTAAAGGAATTTTAGTGGACCCAGTAAATAAATATAAATAAAAATAATAATACAAGAAATCTCTTTTGATCAAATATATCATCTTATCATTCTTCATACAATGCATTTATTACATCATGTAAAATGTAAAAAATGTTTCCCATTGATATCCTTTGTCAGAGGAATAGGAACAAATATAATCCTTTGTTTACACTTTGTCTGGAAAATTCTGCTGTGATAAAAAGTAAGTTAAATAAATAGTATCTTTCATCTCCATTAAACTTAGCAATATATGCAGTATAGATATAAGGTGAGGAGCTCGGCCACACGGGGGGAGCTCAGAGTAGAGCCGCTGCTCCTCCAGCTGAGGTGGCTCGGGCATCTGTTTCGGATGCCTCCTGGGCGCCTCCCTCGGGAGGTGTTTCAGGCATGTCCCACCGGGAAGAGGCCCCGGGGAAGACCCAGGACACGCTGGAGAGACTATGTCTCTCGGCTGGCCTGGGAACGCCTCGGGATCCCCCCGGAGGAGTTAGAGGAAGTGTCTGGGGAGGAGGAAGTCTGGAAGTCCCTGCTCAGACAGCTGCCCCCGCGACCCGGCCCCGGATAAAGCGGCAGAAGATGGATGGATGGATATATGCAGTTAATCTTAAAAAAAAAAAAATATTTCACCTAGTGAAGTACAGTGGGGAAAAAAGTATTTAGTCAGTCACCAATTGTGCAAGTTCTCCCACTTCAAAAAAAAGTATAAACCTGGAGGAGTTCCACATGAAGGAGAGATCTGACTCTCACAGACGAGAGACAGTGGAGCTGGAGCCTCAGCAAAAAATCACAATTGCAGATTTCTTTTCGACAAAAATGGAAGGAGTGTGGTGACTTTATGAATACTTCAATACCAATCAATATGATTAAAAAAAATCACTAATCTAAGGTTTTATATAGTCATAATAGTAATCAGAACACTAATGCATATATTATGTATATATACTTCTGATTTGATCAGCAATAGCCATATGAAAAAATAAATACATTCTTTAGAATATGTAGAAAGATATTTCTTTACAGTAAAAACATTTTCTGTTCAATTTGATTTGGATTAGCCCATAACCTTAATCATCTGTCCAAAAAAAAGAACAAAAAGAAAAGCTTCTGTCAATTTGAGCTTGTTAAATAATTAATTGTAGGTTTTGGCCTTAATGATGAGCCTTTTGGGTTTCTGCCACACTCATCACACTTTTATTTAATGTCATGTTATATTATGTTAACCTCGGTATTTATTAAATCAATCAATAAATCAATACAATACAATTGTCCCCTGAATAAGTGAATTTTCCACAGCAGACTCTGTCTTAAAGGAGAAGTCACAGATTAATGTAGAACACTTGTGTATTCACTCATGTTTACGCTCATGTTTACGCTCATGTTTACACTCATGTTTACACACTCACATTTACACACTCACATTTACACACTCACATTTACACACTCACATTTACACACTCACATTTACACACTCACATTTACACACTCACATTTACACACTCACGTTTACACACTCACATTTACACACTCACATTTACACACTCACGTTTACACACTCACGTTTACACACTCACGTTTACACACACATTTACACACTCACGTTTACACACTCACGTTTACACACTCACGTTTACACTCTCACGTTTACACTCTCACGTTTACACTCTCACATTTACACACTCACATTTACACACTCACGTTTACACTCTCACATTTACACACTCACATTTACACACTCACGTTTACACACTCACGTTTACACACTCACGTTTACACACTCACGTTTACACTCTCACATTTACACTCTCACATTTACACACTCACATTTACACACTCACACGTTTACACACTCATATTTACACACTCACGTTTACACACTCACATTTACACACTCACGTTTACACACTCACGTTTACACTCTCACATTTACACACTCACGTTTACACACTCACGTTTACACACTCACATTTACACACTCACGTTTACACTCTCACGTTTACACTCTCACGTTTACACACTCACGTTTACACTCTCACGTTTACACACTCACATTTACACACTCACGTTTACACACTCACGTTTACACACTCACATTTACACACTCACGTTTACACACTCACATTTACACACTCACGTTTACACTCTCACGTTTACACACTCACATTTACACACTCACGTTTACACACTCACGTTTACACACTCACATTTACACACTCACGTTTACACTCTCACATTTACACACTCACGTTTACACTCTCACGTTTACACACTCACGTTTACACTCTCACATTTACACACTCACGTTTACACACTCACGTTTACACACTCACGTTTACACTCTCACATTTACACACTCACGTTTACACACTCACGTTTACACACTCACATTTACACACTCACGTTTACACTCTCACGTTTACACACTCACGTTTACACTCTCACGTTTACACACTCACATTTACACACTCACGTTTACACACTCACGTTTACACACTCACATTTACACACTCACGTTTACACTCTCACATTTACACACTCACGTTTACACACTCACGTTTACACACTCACATTTACACACTCACGTTTACACTCTCACGTTTACACACTCACGTTTACACACTCACGTTTACACACTCACGTTTACACACTCACATTTACACACTCACGTTTACACACTCACGTTTACACACTCACATTTACACACTCACGTTTACACACTCACGTTTACACACTCACATTTACACACTCACGTTTACACTCTCACATTTACACACTCACGTTTACACACTCACGTTTACACTCTCACGTTTACACACTCACGTTTACACTCTCACGTTTACACTCTCACATTTACACACTCACGTTTACACACTCACACGTTTACACTCTACCCTCACGTTTATGCTCACTTGTATTCTCCCTGTCAAATAAATAAATAAATCACGTCTATACTATCACGTTTTTACAGTCTTTTTTGTCAGGGTTAATGTCTTTGTTGCTAATACGTTTTAAAAATATATTTTAAATTTGTTTTTAAATGTAATTCTTAACCTGCTTTTTTATATCTCAGAGGTGTGATATCGGAGACGCCTCCAGGGGCAGCCTGTCGTCCTACGCTTACATCCTGATGGTGCTGTACTTTCTACAGCAGAAGACGCCGCCCGTTGTGCCCGTTCTCCAGGAGGTATACAGTTCAATACCCTCTTTTACCTGAAATATTTTTATCACATTATTACACCTGTCTTAACCGGCCGCCCTACTTGGCCTTATTGAGTCTGGAGACCTGCACTCGCAAGTTTACACATCTCTGTTCAAATTCCAGGTTTTGGAATGTAAAAAAATGGGTGAGGGTGAGAAGGAAACTGGTCAGGGAAGATGCCAAAATTCAATTCTATTTATTTTCGTAACGCCCAAAATCACAAAAACAGTGGCCTCTGAGGGGGACAGTGAAAAAGCAGATTAAACAATGTCTATAGGGACGAGGGAATGATGTCCCAGAGTCCTCTGTCCTTAGACCCTCCTTCTGTCCTTAGACCCTCCTTCTGCAGGAAAAACTACAAAAAACCAAGCAATTGAAGGAGTACTTTTACGGACTACGACAGTCTGAGGACTACGAAAAGTCTGAGGAATAAAGTCTGGCGGTAATGCAACAATTGGATGCCAACCGCCATAAAACAACAACAACAACAACAACTACAAAAAACCTCCTCGGGGAAAAAGTATAAACCTGGAGGAGTTCCACATGAAGGAGAGATCTGACTGTCACAGACGAGAGAGACAGTGGAGCTGTAGCCACTCAGGAGGAGAACCAGTTCTTCAGGAAGAGAACCAGTTCTTCAGGAGGAGAACCAGTTCTTCAGGAGGAGAACCAGTTCTTCAGGAGGAGAACCAGTTCTTCAGGAGGAGAACCAGTTCTTCAGGAGGAGAACCGTTCTTCAGGAGGAGAACCGTTCTTCAGGAGGAGAACCAGTTCTTCAGGAGGAGAACCAGTTCTTCAGGAGGAGAACCAGTTCTTCAGGAGGAGAACCAGTTCTTCAGGAGGAGAACCGTTCTTCAGGAGGAGAACCGTTCTTCAGGAGGAGAACCAGTTCTTCAGGAGGAGAACCGTTCTTCAGGAGGAGAACCAGTTCTTCAGGAGGAGAACCGTTCTTCAGGAGGAGAACCGTTCTTCAGGAGGAGAACCGTTCTTCAGGAGGAGAACCGTTCTTCAGGAGGAGAACCAGTTCTTCAGGAGGAGAACCAGTTCTTCAGGAGGAGAACCGTTCTTCAGGAGGAGAAACCAGTTCTTTCAGGCAGATGAAGGACCGTCCATATGGGGTAGAGACCGCTTCACCGGGGACTCGAGGAGCACAGGTCATTGCTCCTCGATTGCAAGTGGAATTAAATATGAAATATTGTGTGTTCGAATAAGTAGTGTTTATCAGAGAATAGTAGGCCATCTGCAACTTCTGTATCTTGTCGTTCCGTCCCAGGCTCCTGGGAAATACTTTTTGTTATGGTTTATATCAAGTAAAATAGTTAAACTTCTTCCACCAAAAGTTCCTCAAGCGGGAACTTTGCAGTTTGTGGTAAATCGTCTGTAGAAGTTAGAAAATATTCAAACATTAGCCTTTCATAGCATTTTTCACTTAATTTATCTCAGAAAGTAAAAGGGTCACACTCTTCATTTTTGGCTCATAAACAGACAATACAATGAACATTTGATATGTGAAATATCAGGTTGAAGGGCGTGGTCGTCTTGAATTAGTCATATGTTAAAACAGCCATAATTTCAAAATGATCTCCTATTGAAACAAGCTCACCATTAGGGTTGTGTTCAAAATATCGATGTCGTCACGGACTTCATATCGATACTGAGTCACAGTATTGATATTTATTTTATTTAAAAAAAAAAAAAGAAAAAAATATTTTTTTTTTTGTTTTGTTTTGTGGCCCGGAGGCTTTAAAGGAGGTGGAATAGTACTTTTCTTCTGCTGTTTGTGCTGCTCCTCTGGTCGAGGTGAGAAGGAGCTGGACCTGATCAGAAGCTGATCTGTGCAGAAGATGCTGCTGCAGCTGTTCAGACCATGAAACATACAATACTTTACTAGAATGTGTTCCTTATACTTCTATTTGGATCAGTTGGATGGATGAAGTTATTAGAGCAGAATGGATTTATAAATAAGCGCTTTGTGGATAAACATGAAATGTCATACATTTTATTATCCAGAGTAAAACCATGACCCGTTTGATACATTTTTAAGACCCTTTTTTCAAAAATTTATCAAGATACATCTCGTAATGAGGGAATTGTATCAGAATATACAAGTATCGGGTACATATTGTATCTGTATCGGGATCGTATCGTATCGCGAGGGTCTTGGCGATACCCAGCCCTACTCACCATGGGTTTTTTGACTCACCAATTTTTCACATACATTTCAGATTTGACTTCATTAGGCCCCTTAACTCATACTAATAACAACATGTTAAAATAAGTTCCAAATTCTTTATAATACGTTCCAAACAGTTCATATCACAAGCTCCACAAGAGGCACGAGCAGAAAATAGTTTAATTATGCATAACCATCATACTATCAAATAAAAACTGTATCTGGACTAATTGTGATCAAAGAGATGGTTTCCTCGGCAACATGGATGTTATGGAGAAGAAGACAGTGGGAACTTCAGGACTGAAGCCCTGAGGAAGGACATGTCCCTGTTGGACCTGCCGTTGGGCCAGACACTTTCAAAGTTCATGATACTGTCAAATGATGCAATGTGACCAAGATGATTCAGTGTCTTCAGTACATGAGATGCACCTGTGAGATGTCCAACTGTTTGTCCAAGGGCCAGTGATTCTGGTGTTTGTTTATAGCATCGGAAGCAAGAGAGACTATATCTTGCTTCTGATGCAAGATATAGTCTATCTTCTGTATCTACCTCTGTATCTACCTGAGTTGCATCAATGAAATTTCCCCATGTGGGACAAGAAAGGAATATCTTATCTTACCTCGGCAAGGAGGTTAAAAAGTTCTTGGTTTTACTCTGGATACAAAAATGTATGAAATTTCATGTTTATCCACAAAGCACTTATTTATAAATCCATTCTGCTCTAATAACTTCATCCATCCAACTGATCCAAATAGAAGTATAAGGAACACATTCTAGTAAAGTATTGTATGTTTCATGGTCTGAACAGCTGCAGCAGCATCTTCTGCACAGATCAGCTTCTGATCAGGTCCAGCTCCTTCTCACCTCGACCAGAGGAGCAGCACAAACAGCAGAAGAAAAGTACTATTCCACCTCCTTTAAAGCCTCCGGGCCACAAAACAAAACAAAAAAAAAAATATTTTTTTCTTTTTTTTTTTTTAAATAAAATAAATATCAATACTGTGACTCAGTATCGATATGAAGTCCGTGACGACATCGATATTTTGAACACAACCCTAATGGTGAGCTTGTTTCAATAGGAGATCATTTTGAAATTATGGCTGTTTTAACATATGACTAATTCAAGACGACCACGCCCTTCAACCTGATATTTCACATATCAAATGTTCATTGTATTGTCTGTTTATGAGCCAAAAATGAAGAGTGTGACCCTTTTACTTTCTGAGATAAATTAAGTGAAAAATGCTATGAAAGGCTAATGTTTGAATATTTTCTAACTTCTACAGACGATTTACCACAAACTGCAAAGTTCCCGCTTGAGGAACTTTTGGTGGAAGAAGTTTAACTATTTTACTTGATATAAACCATAACAAAAAGTATTTCCCAGGAGCCTGGGACGGAAGTCATTTTCTAGGCCCTTTCTGAGAGCTAGCCTATGGCCTATAGTGCTCACGCTGCCATACTTCCCCCATAGCTCCTCCTACTGTGCTTTTAGAGACTCTTGGCACCACCAGAAGACTCTACCTCCTGCTGTGCTTTTAGAGACTTTTGGGACCACCAGAAGGCTCTACCTCCTACTGTGCTTTTAGAGACTCTTGGGACCACCAGAAGGCTCTACCTCCTACAGTACTTTTAGAGACTCTTGGCACCACCAGAAGGCTCTACCTCCTACTGTGCTTTTAGAGACTCTTGGGACCACCAGAAGGCCAGCATTTAGAGTGAAGAGCTCTGTTTGGATGATATGGTTCTATAGCATCTTTGAGATGGGAGGGGCCATGTCACTTATGGCTTTGTAAGTCAGGAGGAGGAGTTTAAATGTGATTCTAAACTGGACAGGAGCCAGTGAAGAGACTCCAGCACCGGCGTAATGTGCTCTCTTCTTTTAGTTCCTGTTTGTAATCTTGCTGCTGCATTTTGAACCAGTTGAAAGCTTTTTATAGAGCATTTAGGACCTGCTGTGAGCAGGAGTTAAGCTACGTACAGACCGCAGACGCCTAAACTCGCCCGACGCAGAATTTGAGCGCATGTACATTTGAAAGGTTTACGCACCGGACGCGCGCTCTTGACGCCCTGGCCACTGTACACAGGCGCGCTCGAGCTCTCTGCGCACATGCGCAGTAGAGGTGTTGTCGCATGAGCAGTGGAGTTGTTGTCATGACCTTTCATTGTGTAAAATGGCAGATATCGAGAGTGTTGTTTTCACGTTTTTGGTTTGTTTCTGTCTCTGTTCCACCGTGAATACATCGTGCAGCTCCTTTCTCCCACAAACAGCCACAATCAGTCTTTCGTCTGCCATTGTTGACGAGCAAGGAAAAAGTGGCTCTTCTTGGGGAAGTCCACGGGGAATACCGGAAATGCAGGGGAAATACGTACGTACGTAGGTCACTGGAGCATCAGCTCTGATTGGCTGCTACTGCGGCGCATCTGCTGCAGAGAACTGAACATATCTGAGCACGTCGCGCCGGCCGCATCGGCCGGCGCGACGTGCTCAAAGCGTCGAGAGCGTAAGAAAACGCACCAATCGCGCCGCGAAAACGAAGAAATGGCGCCGCGAATAACGCACTACATGCTCGACACTAGAGCTGGGTTTCGATTCAAATTTCAAGAATCGATTCGATTCCGATTTTTACGTTTCAAAATCGATTTTTTCCGATTTTCTCAGATCCTCTCCGATTTCAATCTGATTTCCGATTGGATCCGGGGGTTAATGTTATTAAAAATGAAAAATGTATTTGAAGCGTTTCCTTCACTTCATGACTGTGTAGAGAAGCAACATATTAAAACTAGTATTATATCAATATTAAACAGAGTATTGTAGTTACTGATGAAAAGGTCAAGGGTCAATCTACCTTCAAGAGAGAGAATCCAGGAGTCCTGAATTATCTTTCTTGAAGGTAGATTGAAGTCACTGAGGGAAATGTAGAAAATCATTTTAATTTAAAAAAAAATAAAAAAATCGATCTTTGGACGTACGAATCGATAATCGGTCATTAATATGCGAATCGATTAAAAATCGGAAAATCGATTATTTCAATAATCGATTATTTCTATAGTAAACGCGCGTTTACTATAGACTTTGAATGTAAACTGGACGCTTCGGCCGCGACGGTGTGGAAGCCCCTTTACAGTAGTCTAATCTAGATGTTACAAATGCAGGAGACGTTTTTCAGCATCGCTTTTAGGCCGGATTCTTCTGATTTGATCTATATTACGCAGATGGAAATAGTCTGTTTTACAAGCTTGATTTATATGAGCTTTAAATGAGAGCTCCTGGTCCAATAAGACTCTGAGGTTTCTTACAGTAGAACTGGAGGCTACACTGACATTGTCCAGTGTGACTATCTGCTCAGATAGAGCGTCTCGTAGATGCTTAGGACCAGCACAATGACCTCGTTTTTTTCAGGGTTAAGAAGCAGATCATTAAGTGTCATCCAGGTTTTTATCTCCTTCACACAAGTACTAAGTCTGTCTCCTTGATCGCTCTGATCAGGTTTCATTGATAAATACAGCTGAGTGGTATATATATCTATATATATATATATATATATATATATAGATATATAGATAGATATAGATAGATATAGATAGATAGATATATATCTTTTTTTTAAAGCATATTACATTTGTTTGCCTGAAGAACATGTTTTCACTTTCAAATTACTCAAGCTCGAGATTTAATTGAATTAATTTATTTATTGTTTAAATTGTATTTATTTCGTAATTCGTGTTTATACAGGGAGTATATAGGCTCCGATTTCAATAAAGCAAAAGGCCGTGTAAACAAGTTTTCAATAAATGTTGAACCCGTCCGGCCCTTGACTCCGGCAATATTTTTTTATTTGTCCCACTGTGTATTTGAGTTTGACACCCTCGCTTTAGAGTAAGGGGAGGAGTTCTGATTTTCATGAACAACTGTTACCTATCAGATAAATAGGATGTAAAGCAGCTGAGGGCGGGGCTTCTGAGGGCGGGGCCTCTGACACCTACATCACATTCTAACCTCTGCAGTAGAATGTTGTGGTCGATGGTCAAACGCTGCGCTGAGGTCCAACAGAACCAGGATTGAGACCAGTCCATCGTCAGCGGCTGATAACAAATCATTTGTGACTTTAACTAGTGCAGTTTCAGTGCTGTGGTGGGCTCTGAACCCTGCTGTGGTGGGCTCTGAACCCTGCTGTGGTGGGCTCTGGACCCTGCTGTGGTGGGCTCTGAACCCTGCTGTGGTGGGCTGTGGTGGGCTCTGAACCCTGCTGTGGTGGGCTCGGAACCCTGCTGTGATGGGCTCTGAACCCTGCTGTGGTGGGCTCTGGACCCTGCTGTGATGGGCTCTGAACCCTGCTGTGATGGGCTCTGAACCCTGCTGTGATGGGCTCTGAACCCTGCTGTGATGGGCTCTGAACCCTGCTGTGGTGGGCTCTGAACCCTGCTGTGATGGGCTCTGAACCCTGCTGTGGTGGGCTCTTGACCCTGCTGTAGGGGGCGACAAAGCTGTTTTACTACAACTTTTTCAAGGATTTTCGAGACAAAGGGAAGATTATAAATAGGTCTGTAGTTTAACAATAGTTCAGGATCTAGATGAGTCTTTTTCAGAAGAGGTTTAATGACGTCATGTTTGAAGGACGTGGAACATAAACACTTTCTACTGAAGTATTTATTATATTCAGAATAGGGTCTATAATTCGGGGCAGAATGTCTTTGAGGAGCTTGGAATGGGGTCTAGGACACAAGTGGAGCTTTTAGAGGACATAAGGGCTGAAGTTCTCTCTCTTGATCAACAGCTGAACATTTCTACATTTACAGCTGGATTTATCTGAGACGTTAGATTTACAGCTTGGGCTGGTTCAGGGCGAATAGTGGGAGTCATTTCATCTCATTTATCTCTGATTGTTTTTATTTTATTGTTAAAAAATAGGAGGAAATCCTCAGAGCTGAGAGAAGCTGGGAGTGAGGGCTCTACTGCTGTGACAGTTTGTTACCATGGTTACAGCGCTGAAAAGGAATCTAGTGTTACTTTAGTTGACTTCTATTAGATGTGAATAGTCTCTGGTTCTGGCCTCACACAGAGCTGCTGATAGGACAGGAGCTTTTAGGGATTCTTCTGTGTGAGAGCGACAAAATAATCCCTCCAACTTTCTAACTCTTTTTTTAAGTGAACGCAGTTCTCGGTTGTACCAGGAGGAGGCGCTTTGGCCTAATGACCTTCTGTTTTAACGGCGCTACAACGTCAAGAGCAGACTTCAGAGAATTCATGGGCAACAATGAGGTCACTAATCTCTGTTCCATACGTTAGGACAAGATCCAGAGTGTTCTTGTGAGTGTGAGTCGCTTTATTTACATTCTGAGTGAAACCAATGCTGTCTAACAAGGCGCTGAAGGCATTACTGAGAGCGTCATCACTCATGTTCACGTGGATATTAAAGTCTCCAGCTATAACTATTTTATCCCAGGCTAACACTAAGTTTGATATAAAGTCATAAAACTGTTAAAAACTCGGAATAAGGACCAGGAAGTCGGGAGATAACTATGAACAAAACTCCTTTTTGGTTTCTCCAAATTGGACACATGATTAATACAATGGCTACAGCGCTGAAAATAAATCTAGTGTTACATTTGTTAACATCTATCAAATTTGAATAGTTTCTGAGTTGGGCCTTATTGCTGAGCCGACTTAAAGGACAGAAGGCAGATTTTCTATCCTTTTAGGGATTCGTCCGTGTCTGAGCGACGATACGGTCTTTCTAATTTTTTTTAACCCTTTTTTATGTGAACGCAGTTCTTCATTGTATCGTGGGGAGGCCTACCCCGAAAAGACAGTGGGGCAACACTACCCCGTGGACCCACCATCTATGGTAAGGACCATAAGGTGTTTTGGGCAGTGGTCAAGGACTGGTGCCTAGGCAACCAAGGTCACGCACACAGTCTCTAGCACTGGGGACATGTAATGTCACCTCACTGGCAGGGAACGGAGCCCAAACTTGTGCATGAGATTGCGCGTTAACGGCGACGAGAGGTGTGATCTTACTTCGAGCCCCACATCTCCGCCACCATGTGTTTGTGTTCAACACTGGGGTTGTGGCGGCCTACGGGCCAAACAGCAGTGCAGAGTACCCGGCCTTCATGGAGTCCCTGGGAGTTGTACTGGACAGTGCACCAACTGGGGATGCCGTTGTTCTACTGGGGGACTTCAACGCCCACATGAGCAATGCCAGTGACACCTAGAGAGGGGAGATCGGTAAGAACGGCCCCCCTCACGATCTGAACCCAAGCATTGTTCTGTTATTGGACTTCTGTGCTAGTCACAGTTTGTCCATAACAAACTCCTTTAAACACAAGCTTCAAACACAAGCTTGTCCATCAGTGCATGTGGCACCAGGACACCCTCGATGATCGACTTCGGCCATGTGTCTTGGACACTCTGAACAGAGGGGCAGACCTTCCATCTCTGCAGGACCTGTACGTCTCCGGGACTCTGGGACGAACAGGTTGGTTCACAGCCGACCCTTCTCACCCTGGACATGGACTATTTGAGCCACTCCCCTCAGAACACTGTCACTTTAACCATCATTTAATCACTCACTGTTCACTTCTTCCCTTCATATGTAAACTCAACTGTAAATGTGTGTACATATTAAGTCTATTTTTTATTTTATTCCTTTTTATCATAGAGACCATTGTTATTTTTATCCCATATCAGATTTAAATTGTTTCTTTTGACTAATTAATTCTTCATTGTTTTATTGTTTTCTGTTGCACCGAATCACCAAGACAAGTTCCCATGTTTGTGAATTCTGTTTATTGACAATGGCAATAAACCTATTCTGATTCTGAATTTGTTAGAAGGAGGCCGGTCCCTGAGGTCCTCAGAGTCTAAGATGTACTTTGGTGCTAGGCCATGGAGAGACTTGTACACAAGCAGAGCTGTTTTAAAGTCTCTTCTCTGAGCCACAGGGGGCAGTGCAGAGACCTGAGAACAGGACTAATGTGATGGTACTTCCTGGTTCTAGTCAGGACTAATGTGATGGTACTTCCTGGTTCTAGTCAGGACTAATGTGATGGTACTTCCTGGTTCTAGTCAGGACTAATGTGATGGTACTTCCTGGTTCTAGTCAGGACTAATGTGATGGTACTTCCTGGTTCTAGTCAAGACTAATGTGATGGTACTTCCTGGTTCTGGTCAGGACTAATGTGATGGTACTTCCTGGTTCTAGTCAGGACTAATGTGATGGTACTTCCTGGTTCTAGGCAGGACTAATGTGATGGTACTTCCTGGTTCTGGTCAGGACTAATGTGATGGTACTTCCTGGTTCTAGTCAGGACTAATGTGATGGTACTTCCTGGTTCTAGTCAGGACTAATGTGATGGTACTTCCTGGTTCTAGGCAGGACTAATGTGATGGTACTTCCTGGTTCTGGTCAGGACTAATGTGATGGTACTTCCTGGTTCTAGTCAGGACTAATGTGATGGTACTTCCTGATAGAGGTGTGCGTAGATAGGGAAGTCTGGGCCTCCCCGCTCAGACTGCTGCCTCGCGCCTCGGCCCTGGATAAAGTGGAAGAAAATGGATGGAAGGTTTCCAAATGAGCAAAATGCATTGTTGAATGCATCAAGAGTTGTCTGACTGTGCTCCTAAATAATAGTGAACTAATTGTGTTACCATGGAAATCAAACGCATAACCAAAGAAATGATTAGTGGTATTTTCCACACATGTTCTGTGCATTAGTCCCAGTAATGTTACTAGGTCTTTACCAGGGGAATTCCAAGATAGAAAACACAGGGAAATCCATTCTGGCTTTGTTCACACATGTCCCTCCTCTGGCAAAATGCAGGTACATTTCCAGGTCAGGCTGCGTGTTTGAATGGATGAAAGGCTGAAACCAACCAGCTCCAAACACAGCCCTGGATAAATCATGTTGTTGGACTACAAATAAATCTACATCCCAACTTGAAGTCTCAAGCCCTGTTAAAGACCATTGTAAACATTTCCTGTTTTCCTGCATCATTTGGGGATTTCAGAAATCATTTTGTAAACCTCAATTTGAGAACCACTGGTTTAGAGAACAGAATATTCTGGTTTACAGAACAATAATGTTCTTCTGCTGCAGATGTTTGACGGAGCTGAGGCGCCTCAGAAGATTGTTGATGGTTGGAACGCCTTCTTCTGTGACGACCTGCAAGACCTGGTCAGTACTCAGGGTTTAGTCCTGGTTTATTCTTGTATTCTGGCTGGAGTTGTATTGCAGCAGTGTTTCCTCTGTAGCGTCAGCGTTTGTTGGAGCAGACGGTGAACTCTGAGTCGGTCGGTGAGCTGTGGCTCGGTCTGCTGCGGTTTTACACCGAAGAGTTTGATTTTAAAGAACACGTGATCAGCATCAGGCAAAATAAACGCCTCACAACCTTTGAGAAGCAGTGGACCAGCAAATGCATCGCTATAGAAGGTAAGGCACACACACACACACAGAGACACACACACACACACACACACACACATACACACACACACACACAGAGACACACACACACACACACACACATACACACACACACACACAGAGACACACACACACACACACACATACACACACACACACACAGAGACACACACACATACACACACACACAGAGACACACACACACACACACACAGAGACACACACACATACACACACACACAGAGACACACACACACACACACACACACACACAGAGACACACACACATACACACACACACAGAGACACACACACACACACACAGAGACACACACACACACACACACATACACACACACACACACACACACACACAGAGACACACACACATACACACACACACACACACACACACACACACACACAGAGACACACACACATACACACACACACAGAGACACACACACACACACACACACAGAGACACACACACATACACACACACACACACACACACACACACACATATACACACACACACACACAGAGACACACACACATACACACACACACAGAGACACACACACACACACACACACAGAGACACACATACACACACACACACACACACACACAGAGACACACACACACACACACAGAGACACACACACACACACACACACACATACACTCACACATACACACACACATACACTCACACATACACACACAGACACACACACACACACACACACACACACAGAGACACACACACACACACACACAGAGACACACACACACACACACACACACACAGTGTGATCAGACCCTGCAGGAATAATCAGTTGGCCAAAGGAAAGCTCCTGACCATGGAGGGTTCCATCCCAAATCCAGCACCTGAGACTGTACACTAGCACCCTGAGACTGTACACTAGCACCCTGAGACTGTACACTAGCACCCTGAGACTGTACACTAGCACCCTGAGACTGTACACTAGCACCCTGAGACTGTACACTAGCACCCTGAGACTGTACACTAGCACCCTGAGACTGGACACTAGCACCCTGAGACTGTACACTAGCACCCTGAGACTGGACACTAGCACCCTGAGACTGGACACTAGCACCCTGAGACTGTACACTAGCACCCTGAGACTGTACACTAGCACCCTGAGACTGCACACTAGCACCCTGAGACTGGACACTAGCACCCTGAGACTGGACACTAGCACCCTGAGACTGGACACTAGCACCCTGAGACTGGACACTAGCACCCTGAGACTGTACACTAGCACCCTGAGACTGGACACTAGCACCCTGAGACTGTACACTAGCACCCTGAGACTGTACACTAGCACCCTGAGACTGCACACTAGCACCCTGAGACTGTACACTAGCACCCTGAGACTGGACACTAGCACCCTGAGACTGGACACTAGCACCCTGAGACAGGACACTAGCACCCTGAGACTGTACACTAGCACCCTGAGACTGTACACTAGCACCCTGAGACTGTACACTAGCACCCTGAGATTGTACACTAGCACCCTGAGACTGTACACTAGCACCCTGAGACTGTACACTAGCACCCTGAGACTGTACACTAGCACCCTGAGACTGTACACTAGCACCCTGAGACTGTACACTAGCACCCTGAGACTGTACACTAGCACCCTGAGACTGTACACTAGCACCCTGAGACTGTACACTAGCACCCTGAGACTGGACACTAGCACCCTGAGACTGGACACTAGCACCCTGAGACAGGACACTAGCACCCTGAGACTGGACACTAGCACCCTGAGACTGTACACTAGCACCCTGAGACTGTACACTAGCACCCTGAGACTGTACACTAGCACCCTGAGACTGGACACTAGCACCCTGAGACTGGACACTAGCACCCTGAGACTGTACACTAGCACCCTGAGACTGCACACTAGCACCCTGAGACTGCACACTAGCACCCTGAGACTGTACACTAGCACCCTGAGACTGTACACTAGCACCCTGAGATTGTACACTAGCACCCTGAGACTGTACACTAGCACCCTGAGACTGTACACTAGCACCCTGAGACTGTACACTAGCACCCTGAGACTGTACACTAGCACCCTGAGACTGGACACTAGCACCCTGAGACTGGACACTAGCACCCTGAGACTGTACACTAGCACCCTGAGACTGTACACTAGCACCCTGAGACTGTACACTAGCACCCTGAGACTGTACACTAGCACCCTGAGACTGGACACTAGCACCCTGAGATTGTACACTAGCACCCTGAGTAGGGATGCGTACTGCTACGACGGACCGGATCTGGACTCGTAAAAACGTTTCGGTTCAGTTACAAAAAAAACGAAACCCCGGTGATTCGGTTCTGGGTTCATAAAAAAATATAGCACTCACATTCTATATCCTTTTCGTTCTAGAATCTAAACCATCTTAAACCTTCCATTGATCACAAAATTTGCGCTGGAAAAGACGTAAACACTGCCCTGCGCCGTTGTCAATGGAGCACCCGGACCCTAATTAGTGACACACGCGTCTTCCGGGCATAATAAGCCGGCGAAATAAGCGCGGAACCGTGTATCATGCAGACATTGAAGCGGCAGCCGGTAAGATCGCTGGCTGTATTTGAACTGTTTTAAGCTGGGGCCGCCACGTGTTAAAGGGGCGTGGCCACGTGTTAAAGGGGCGGGGTCAGCGTGGTCTTCTCTGGGTCTTTGGTCTGGTGTAAATATGAATGAAATAACTTAAGCATTATGTTGTGGTGTGATGTATTTGGCATTAAGTAAATACAAAGTAAAGTCAAAGTAATATTGTTTAATTGCTGCATTCATTAATTGGAGTTTATATTTTGTAATAGTATTTTGTTTGTATTTACAGTTGTTAAATATGGTCTGGTGTTTAATGCTGCTAATATGATGTATTATTTTGATTTGTTGTGTAAAATATTTTCATATTCTACTTTTGATACTGCTAAGTTGATAGCTGGGTTGAAATAATCGATTTTCCGATTTTTAATCGATTCGCATATTAATGACCGATTATCGATTCGTACGTCCAAAGATCAATTTTTTAATTTTTTTTTAAATTAAAATGATTTTCTACATTTCCCTCAGTGACTTCAATCTACCTTCAAGAAAGATAATTCAGGACTCCTGGATTCTCTCTCTTGAAGGTAGATTGACCCTTGACCTTTTCATCAGTAACTACAATACTCTGTTTAATATTGATATAATACTAGTTTTAATATGTTGCTTCTCTACACAGTCATGAAGTGAAGGAAACGCTTCAAATACATTTTTCATTTTTAATAACATTAACCCCCGGATCCAATCGGAAATCAGATTGAAATCGGAGAGGATCTGAGAAAATCGGAAAAAATCGATTTTGAAACGTAAAAATCTGAATCGAATCGATTCTTGAAATTTGAATCGAAACCCAGCTCTAGCTAAGTTGATGCTTTATAGTGATTCAAGTTGACTTTTATGCTAGTTTTTGTAACTCTGTTATTTTACACTGTTATTTAATTATTGACACTGGTGTTTTGTCTGTTTGAAGGTTTTTACCTGATTTTTGATGCTAATGGATCTGAACATTAAAGAGTGAAATGTGTCTTTAGGCAAAACATTGTATCAGATGAAACAGCTGCTTTGACCCTTGACCCAGACTGACCCTGTCAACAATACTCAACATGCTCTTGTTCAGAAGTTGTTCCTCAAGTAAAACACATGAATGTGTGTTAACTGTTAGTTAAGCTATAATTTAGCTGCTAGCTAGTAGCTTGTGATTTGTAAGTTGTAACTTCTGTTAACCTGTTTCCATCCACCTATTTTCGCCCAGTGCACAATGGTTGGACCCAAATGTCATTGCTTATTAAAAGAGGATCTTATGTTCCACATGTGAGTGTAATGCATCATTAGAAAGCTTAGGCCTTCTAGTTTCTGCAGATGTGCACATGAACACTGTCAGGGCTTCAGAACTTACACTACAGAGGCCCAAACATAAACAAAACATCCTTTTTTAGTCTCGCCTGAATATTGTCCATTTGTAATGGTCCTGAGCATGACATACTTCATTGTGTGCATATGCTGTTCACTGTACATGATGTTTATCTTGTTGACAACAACTGTGTAAAGTTTCAGATCTCTAGGAACAGGCATTTTGGTGCTGTTGACCTTTTTGTATCAAAAAGTATATTCGGAACAAGTGATCCAAATATGTGCCAACTGTGCCAAACTGTTTTATTACAATTTTAGCTCCTCTATGATCATAAAACATACATTTTGATGTTTTGTAGGCCACTAATAGCAATTATAACTGCTAAAAAAAAAATATGTGAAAATGTGTAAATATGAGTTTACCCATGAATTTCCCATATAGAGGTTAAAAAAAAATATATATATATATATAATATTTTTATTTTATATTTTTATTGGTATAATAATACATATATCTAACAAAATGCATGTCCAAAAGGCTAATACATCTTGTACATCTGAGGCCTGTGTATGAACCCATCGTGCGCAGGCAGCCTGTGGTGTCCCGTGAGGTGAGGATGTGGTCTGCTGAGAGCGAGGAGGCTCTGAGGGACTGCTTCAGCACCACTGTCTGGACTGAGCTTTATGACCCACATGGGGAGGACATCAACACCATCACAGAGTGCATCACGGACTACATCAACTTCTGTTTTGAGAACATTGTTCCCTCCCGGACGGTGCGGTGTTTTCCAAACAACAAGCCATGGATTAACCGTGAACTGAGGGCTCTGCTGAAGGAGAAGAAGAGAGCCTTCAGGTCAGGGAACAAGGAGGAGCTGAGGACTGTGCAGAAGGAGCTGAGGAGGAAGATCAGGCAGGCTGAGGCCGGCTACAAGAGGAGGATGGAGGAGCAGCTGCAGCAGAAGAACATTCAGGGAGTGTGGAGGAGCCTGAAAACCATCTCGGGCTTCAAAATCCCCCCTGCCCAGACAGAGGGGGATCTACAGTGGGTGAATGATTTAAATGCTCACTTCTTGAGGTTTGATCAGTCACCCGCCCCTCCCCCTGCACAGCTGCATGCTCCCTCTTCCACAGCTGGACAATGCCCTGCATCTGTTCCTCTTCACTTATCTGCCCCGGACCATCAGCTCCCCACTTCGCCTGGACTCACCCATCCCCCCAGCACACGGTCCCCCTGCCAACCACTGACTGTCACAGCAGCACAGGTGAGGAGTGAGCTGAAGAGGATTAAAGTGAGGAAGGCAGCAGGACCTGATGGCATCAGCCCCAGGCTCCTTAAGTCCTGCAGATGAACTGTGTGGAGTTATGGAGCATGTCTTCAACATGAGCCTGAAGCTGAGGGTGGTACCACAGGTCTGGAAGACCTCCTGTCTGGTACCTGTGCCTAAGACACCGCGCCCCAAAGACCTCAACAGCTTCAGGCCAGTGTCTCTCACGTCCTGATGAAGACACTGGAGCGGTTGGTCCTGGACCACCTCCGCTCCACCGTGAGCTCAGCCATGGACCCGCTGCAGTTTGCATATCGGTCTGGCATCGGAGTGGAGGACGCCGTCATCTCCTGCTGCACCGCTCTCTCTCTCACCTGGAAAAGCCTGGCAGCTCTGTGAGGATTCTGTTCTTCGATCTTTCCAGCGCCTTCAACACCATCAGCTCCTGAGGGACAAGCTGGAGACGGCTCCTGAGGGACAAGCTGGAGACGGCTCCCGAGGGACAAGCTGGAGACGGCTGGTGTGGAGTACGACCTGCAGAGTGGATCCTGGACGACCTCACAGACCGACCCCAGTTTGTGAGAGCCCGGAACTGTGTGTCTGACACTCGGACCTGCAGTGTGGGGGACCTGCAGTGTGGAGGACCTGCAGTGTGGAGGACCTGCAGTGTGGAGGACCTGCAGTGTGGGACCTGCAGTGTGGGGGCACTGTCCTCGCGCCTTTTCTCTTCACCCTCTACACTGCAGACTGCAGACATGACAGACAGACAGACAGACAGACAGACAGACAGACAGACAGACAGACAGACAGACAGACAGACAGACAGACAGACAGACAGACAGACAGACAGACAGACAGACAGAAAGACAGAAAGACAGAAAGACAGAAAGACAGAAAGACAGAAAGACAGAAAGACAGAAAGACAAGACAAGACAAGACAAGACAAGACAAGACAAGACAAGACAAGACAAGACAAGACAAGACAAGACAAGACAAGACAAGACAAGACAAGACAAGACAAGACAAGACAAGACAAGACAGACAGTATTATTTATTTAAAATGTATTTGTAAATATTCATTTTAAAAAAAAGATGAACAAATTAACTTTTAAACACTTTTTAAACGTAAAAAAAAAAAAAACTTGCAAATAAAATGAGTTGTAGAACAAATAAATCAACACAAAGTCAGATGGTCTTATTTACAACTTTCTTCCACATCATCATCATCAGATGACTATTTGCAGGAGTCTCATTTACATATGAATTGTTATTACACTCACTTAATACATAAGTGTTAAGCTTCTGATGGAAAAATAAAGGTTGCTGTGGCGACCATCATGGTGTATTTTATGTCTTATTCAAATTGTACCGCTCTATTTGACGTTCCATTCCATTTTTCGTTTTGCTATTTGATGACGGTCCCTAAGTACTCTTAATCGATTGACAGTGATCAGTACTTTTAGGCGCTTTGGTTACACAATTAAACACACATTTTTGTATCGCAAAAGCTGCGAAACAAACACACTGTTTTCTGAGGAACGCATCACATTTGAGAGAAAATGCGTCGCATTTTGCGATACGGCTTATTCTGAACCCTGTATATATATATATATATATATATATATATATATATATATATATATATATATATATATATATATATACATATGTATATGTACAACTGTTTAAACTGTTTGTGATTTCTGTAATTTCTTTGTGATTTGAATGCATTTTTTTCCTGTTGTGAAGCACTTTGAATTGCCTCGTGTATGAAATGTGCTCTACAAATAAAGATTCAGCAGTAGCAGTTGCCTCGAGGGGCTACAGTGTGTTCTGTGACCCTGACCCTGACCTACAGGGCAGTTATAATAAACAGGTGAAACTCAATGTAAACACAAACAAAAACAGGCCTGGCTTTTATCAGGAGGCTCCGCCCAGTGGGTCAGCAGATTGAGAACGACTCTTGGATGAGAGTCGAAATGTCTTGCTTTTCTAAAACAGTGTCTAGATGACTACAACTGAAACTTTTTCCACAATCGATCACTTCTGGTCGAGAGATTACACCAACTATTTTAGTGAAAGTTTGTCAAATTAGCCGATAAACTCCATGAGGCAGCAGATGTTTTAAATAGTGTCGTTGTTTGTTGTTTCAGATCCGTTCGACCTGAACCATAATCTCGGTGCTGGAGTTTCTCGCAAAAGTAAGAGACAAATATAAAATAATGTTTTCATTTTAAACTTCTAATTGTCTCTCTCTTCAGTGACAAACTTCATCATGAAAGCTTTTATTAATGGCAGGAAGTTGTTTGGGACGCCGTTTTACCCAACTCCAGGCTCCGAAGTGGTACGGACGGAAAGACCAGTGTTTGTTTTTGTGCAACTTTCTTTTTCACAGAATGTCTGTGATTTTTAGGACTACTTTTTTGACTCCAAAGTGCTGACAGACGGAGAGCTGGCGCCAAACGACCGCTGCTGCAGAATCTGCGGAAAAATTGGCCACTACATGAAGGATTGTCCCAAGAGACGCCGGTAACTACTTTATTTAAGTACTTATTTAAGATGAAACACATGAAGGATTGTCCCAAGAGACAAAACCACACGTAACTTTACGAGACGATTAACTTCCTCTGTGAGCCCAGCTCAGGGTTTAGGTTGTTCTTTCAGGTGTCCAGGTAACATGGTTAAGATAAGATATTCCTTTATTGTCCCACATGGGGACATTTCATTGTTGCAACGCAGGTAGATCCAGAGGCAGATCCAGAAGAAAAGAACAGATCACTTATAGGAAGTCTGAAAAACACTTTCAGTAGAAGATCTCCTATAAACAAAAACTCAAGGACACATATTCTGCTAAATGTCCCTTTTCTCTCTTTAAATTCTGTACTTGCGTTCTAACACTGTTCCTCATCACTATCATAGTAGAGATACTACACTCTGCATCTGTTCTAATATAGTATATTATAAATATATTAGAATATATATTTATATATATATCTATATCTATATATATATATATATATATAGATATAGATATAGATATATATTATACACACACACAACTGTGTGCTTACATTTAGCATGTTGGTCAAGCTAACTTTTGTTTATTTTCCCACGGTAATTCCCTTTACGCCCACTAGATGGAGCGCTAACTCAAATCTTGAGGAAATGTCTACCTGAAAGTCATGTTTGTTGACCTTTTGACCTTTGGTGTGTCCAGGGTGAAGAAGAAGGACGGAGAGACTCAGGTCGAGAGTCGAGACGAGGAGCAGAGACGCTGCTTTCAGTGCGGAGACACAGGCCATGTTAGAAGAGACTGTCCTGAGTACAGACACCTGAAGACCAGGACTACGGCCGGACCTCAGGGTAAGGACCAGGACCTCAGGGTAAGGACCAGGGCCACAGGGTAAGGACCAGGACCACAGGACTACAGGGTAAGGACCGGGACCACAGGGTAAGGACCAGGACCTCAGGGTAAGGACCAGGACCACAGGACCACAGGGTAGAGAGATGGGTTAGAGTTTGGGTCCCTCTTCCTAGGGTCAGGGTTGCACTTCCTGAGCAGCCTCAGGGACGAAAGGTTCAGAAGTGACGCTCCTCCTTGTTTGCGCCGCATGAAGAAGAGAAAAGCAATTTGGCAACATCAAATAAAATGTTGTGGAAGTACAAATGACATATTTTACCCCTGGCTACTTATATATGTTAAACAAAGCACCAACTCTTATGATTCATTTGTTTTATCTGTAATTGTATGTCGTTTGCAACATTTTAGACAGGGGTAGAAAAATTATTTAAATAAAAAATCTAATTTTGGAAAGAAAAAAAACAACTTTTTTGTAGACAAAATTGCCCAGCTCGAAAATGGCGGTAGTCAGAGTCTCAGGTCTATTATGAGATCTATAAAGAAAAACCACATACTGTGTAGAACATGGGACAGGAATCCTTCTGAAATGATTTTAAACGGACGTGTCCTATTTGCAACAGTAAAAAGATTTACAAATCCCCCAGAGTTAGTTTCCACATCCAAGTGTAATAGGTTTGCAGTATTTCTTAATGAGGCCGCCCCAAATAGTTTAACAATAGTTCAGGATCTAGATGAGTCTTTTTCAGAAGAGGTTTAATGACGTCATGTTTGAAGGACGTGGAACATAAACACTTTCTACTGAAGTATTTATTATATTCAGAATAGAGTCTATAATTCGGGGCAGAATGTCTTTGAGGAGCTTGGAATGGGGTCTAGGACACAAGTGGAGCTTTTAGAGGACATAAGGGCTGAAGTTCTCTCTCTTGATCAACAGCTGAACATTTCTACATTTACAGCTGGATTTATCTGAGACGTTAGATTTACAGCTTGGGCTGGTTCAGGGCGAATAGTGGGAGTCATTTCATCTCATTTATCTCTGATTGTTTTTATTTTATTGTTAAAAAATAGGAGGAAATCCTCAGAGCTGAGAGAAGCTGGGAGTGAGGACTCTACTGCGCTGTTTTTTGTATCTTTGCATCCACTGTCATTGTAAACGACCATCTAGCCACCATAATCAACAGGTCTCACTCACTCCGAATCTCCGCTGCAGAAGAATCTGAGCCGGAGCTGGATTGATCTTGTTCTGTGGCCGGGGCAGCAGTGGAGCTTGAGCCAGGGCCTGGGTGTGTGGTGGCTGGTGCGGATGTGGTGCACAGAGGCTCGCGCTGGTACAGAGCTATCTAGCTTAGGTGTAGCATTGCTAGCCTGATTCTCTGTGGCATTTTTCCTCTGTGACTTTTTTCTAAGACATGCTCCCGAAATAAGTGTCCTATTTCTTCATACATCTGCTCCCATGTAAAAATATTGGGTCTCCCCAGGTGAACTCGTAATAAAGTCGGATTATTTCCATGGGTATGACCACAGACAGAAACACATCCGCACTAAGCCGCCATCAGCTGCAGCAGGTTTTCATTGATTTGGTTAGTGCTGCTCCTGGTAACCTGGAGGGGTTTAGTCAGTGGGGTTCTGTGCCACTAGGGCATCTCCTCAGGAGCCTGGAGACCAAATCCAGATCTTTGGTCTAGACTTGGATCAGGATTGCAGCTGGAGGATTTTTCTTATTGTGCATGTTTTGTGCTGATGGGGTAAACTGGAAGAAAGGGTTGACTCTAACCACCCAGACATGACAACATAAATGGCTGGTCTGGCCCAGGAGTCAAACCCGTGACCTTCTTGCTGTGAAGTGAGAGTGCTAGCCACTCCCAGATGCGAGTCTGTTGTACCAGGACTGGTTCTGGACTAAACCTGGTCTTGTGCGGGTCTAATCTGGACTAAACCTTTGTGGACAACACCACCCTCATCACCATGACGACACCACCCTCATCACCATGACGACACCACCCTCATCGGACTCATCTCGGAGGGGAGGAGTCTGTTTACAGGCGGTGGAGCAGCTGGTGTCCTGGTGCAGCGGAAACAACCTTGAGTTCAACGTCCAGAAGACAGAGGAGATGATCGTGGACTTCAGGGAAGTCACAGCCTCAAGTGGGAGGAGCCACCATCACCAGGACCTCAAGTGGGAGGAGCCACCATCACCAGGACCTCAAGTGGGAGGAGCCACCATCACCAGGACCTCAAGTGGGAGGAGCCACCATCACCAGGACCTCAAGTGGGAGGAGCCACCATCACCAGGACCTCAAGTGGGAGGAGCCACCATCACCAGGACCTCAAGTGGGAGGAGCCACCATCACCAGGACCTCAAGTGGGAGGAGCCACCATCACCAGGACCTCAAGTGGGAGGAGCCACCATCACCAGGACCTCAAGTGGGAGGAGCCACCATCACCAGGACCTCAAGTGGGAGGAGCCACCATCACCAGGACCTCAAGTGGGAGGAGCCACCATCACCAGGACCTCAAGTGGGAGGAGCCACCATCACCAGGACCTCAAGTGGGAGGAGCCACCAGCACCAGGACCTCAAGTGGGAGGAGCCACCAGCACCAGGACCTCAAGTGGGAGGAGCCACCAGCACCAGGACCTCAAGTGGGAGGAGCCACCAGCACCAGGACCTCAAGTGGGAGGAGCCACCAGCACCAGGACCTCAAGTGGGAGGAGCCACCAGCACCAGGACCTCAAGTGGGAGGAGCCACCAGCACCAGGACCTCAAGTGGGAGGAGCCACCATCACCAGGACCTCAAGTGGGAGGAGCCACCATCACCAGGACCTCAAGTGGGAGGAGCCACCATCACCAGGACCTCAAGTGGGAGGAGCCACCATCACCAGGACCTCAAGTGGGAGGAGCCACCATCACCAGGACCTCAAGTGGGAGGAGCCACCATCACCAGGACCTCAAGTGGGAGGAGCCACCATCACCAGGACCTCAAGTGGGAGGAGCCACCATCACCAGGACCTCAAGTGGGAGGAGCCACCATCACCAGGACCTCAAGTGGGAGGAGCCACCATCACCAGGACCTCAAGTGGGAGGAGCCACCATCACCAGGACCTCAAGTGGGAGGAGCCACCATCACCAGGACCTCAAGTGGGAGGAGCCACCATCACCAGGACCTCAAGTGGGAGGAGCCACCATCACCAGGACCTCAAGTGGGAGGAGCCACCATCACCAGGACCTCAAGTGGGAGGAGCCACCATCACCAGGACCTCAAGTGGGAGGAGCCACCATCACCAGGACCTCAAGTGGGAGGAGCCACCATCACCAGGACCTCAAGTGGGAGGAGCCACCATCACCAGGACCTCAAGTGGGAGGAGCCACCAGCACCAGGACCTCAAGTGGGAGGAGCCACCAGCACCAGGACCTCAAGTGGGAGGAGCCACCAGCACCAGGACCTCAAGTGGGAGGAGCCACCAGCACCAGGACCTCAAGTGGGAGGAGCCACCAGCACCAGGACCTCAAGTGGGAGGAGCCACCAGCACCAGGACCTCAAGTGGGAGGAGCCACCAGCACCAGGACCTCAAGTGGGAGGAGCCACCAGCACCAGGACCTCAAGTGGGAGGAGCCACCAGCACCAGGACCTCAAGTGGGAGGAGCCACCAGCACCAGGACCTCAAGTGGGAGGAGCCACCAGCACCAGGACCTCAAGTGGGAGGAGCCACCAGCACCAGGACCTCAAGTGGGAGGAGCCACCAGCACCAGGACCTCAAGTGGGAGGAGCCACCATCACCAGGACCTCAAGTGGGAGGAGCCACCATCACCAGGACCTCAAGTGGGAGGAGCCACCATCACCAGGACCTCAAGTGGGAGGAGCCACCATCACCAGGACCTCAAGTGGGAGGAGCCACCATCACCAGGACCTCAAGTGGGAGGAGCCACCATCACCAGGACCTCAAGTGGGAGGAGCCACCAGCACCAGGACCTCAAGTGGGAGGAGCCACCAGCACCAGGACCTCAAGTGGGAGGAGCCACCAGCACCAGGACCTCAAGTGGGAGGAGCCACCAGCACCAGGACCTCAAGTGGGAGGAGCCACCATCACCAGGACCTCAAGTGGGAGGAGCCACCATCACCAGGACCTCAAGTGGGAGGAGCCACCATCACCAGGACCTCAAGTGGGAGGAGCCACCATCACCAGGACCTCAAGTGGGAGGAGCCACCATCACCAGGACCTCAAGTGGGAGGAGCCACCATCACCAGGACCTCAAGTGGGAGGAGCCACCATCACCAGGACCTCAAGTGGGAGGAGCCACCAGCACCAGGACCTCAAGTGGGAGGAGCCACCAGCACCAGGACCTCAAGTTGGAGGAGCCACCATCACCAGGACCTCAAGTGGGAGGAGCCACCATCACCAGGACCTCAAGTGGGAGGAGCCACCATCACCAGGACCTCAAGTGGGAGGAGCCACCATCACCAGGACCTCAAGTGGGAGGAGCCACCATCACCAGGACCTCAAGTGGGAGGAGCCACCATCAGCTCCAGCAGAGGATGAACTTCCTGCAGCAGCTGAAGAAAGACAAACTGATGATGGTGCAGTTCTACACGGCCATCACCTCCTCCATCACCTCCTCCATCACCTCCTCCATCACCTCCTCCATCACCTCCTCCATCACCTCCTCCATCACCTCCTCCATCACCGTGTGATACGCTGGAGCCACAGCCAGAGACAAACAGGGACTACAGCGCCCTCTGCTGAGAAGGTGATCGGTTTCAGACTTCTATCTCTGCAGGACCTGTACGTCTCCAGGACTCTGGGACAGGAGGCCACTCCCCTCAGGCAGGAGGCCCCTCCCCTCAGGCAGGAGGCCCCTCCCCTCAGGCAGGAGGCCACTCCCCTCAGGCAGGAGGCCCCTCCCCTCAGGCAGGAGGCCACTCCCCTCAGGCAGGAGGCCCCTCCCCTCAGGCAGGAGGCCCCTCCCCTCAGGCAGGAGGCCCACCCCCTCAGGCAGGAGGCCACTCCCCTCAGGCAGGAGGCCACTCCCCTCAGGCAGGAGGCCACTCCCCTCAGGCAGGAGGCCACTTGCTCAGGCAGGAGGCCACTCCCCTCAGGCAGGAGGCCACTCCCCTCAGGCAGGAGGCCACTCCCCTCAGGCAGGAGGCCACTCCCTTCAGGCAGGAGGCCCACCCCCTCAGGCAGGAGGCCACTCCCCTCAGGCAGGAGGCCACTCCCCTCAGGCAGGAGGCCACTCCCCTCAGGCAGGAGGCCCCGGTCCATCTGGACCAGAACCTTCTCCACAAGAACAGTTTCTCTGCTGTTGGACTCATGAACACTGTCACTTTAACCATCATTTGATCACTCACTGTTTACTTTCTGCACTACGTATGTAAACTCAACTGTAAATGTGTGTACAAACCTATTTTTAACTTTATTTTTACTTATTTTTTATATCTGATAGCTTATTGTTGTGACTTATTAATTGTTCATTATTTTATTGTTTTGTGTTGCATCGAATCACCAGGACAAGTTCCTATGTTAATTTTGTTCTTTGGCAATAAACCTTCTTCTGATTCTGATGTCCACAGGTCACTGTGTCCAGAGGAACTCCAACTCTGTGAGTCAGGAACGAAACAGAAACAACTCTGAGTGTGTGAGTTTGAACCCGGACTAATCCAGGACTAAACTAGGTCTAAACCAGGACTAAACCAGGACTAAACCAGGTCTAAACCAGGACTAAACCAGGTCTAAACCAGGTCTAATCCAGGACTAAACCAGGACTAAACCAGGACTAAACCAGGACTAAACCAGGACTAAAGCAGGACTAATCCAGGACTAAACTAGGTCTAAACCAGGACTAAACCAGGACTAAACCAGGTCTAAACCAGGACTAAACCAGGACTAAACCAGGTCTAAACCAGGTCTAATCCAGGACTAAACCAGGACTAAACCAGGACTAAACCAGGACTAAACCAGGACTAAACCAGGACTAATCCAGGACTAAACTAGGTCTAAACCAGGACTAAACCAGGACTAAACCAGGTCTAAACCAGGTCTAATCCAGGACTAAACCAGGACTAAACCAGGACTAAACCAGGTCTAAACCAGGTCTAATCCAGGACTAAACCAGGACTAAACCAGGACTAAACCAGGACTAAACCAGGTCTAAACCAGGACTAAACCAGGACTAAACCAGGACTAATCCAGGACTAATCCAGGACTAAACCAGGACTAAACCAGGACTAAACCAGGACTAATCCAGGACTAAACCAGGACTAATCCAGGACTAAACTAGGTCTAAACCAGGACTAAACCAGGACTAAACCAGGTCTAAACCAGGTCTAATCCAGGACTAAACCAGGACTAAACCAGGACTAAACCAGGTCTAAACCAGGACTAAACCAGGTCTAATCCAGGACTAAACCAGGACTAATCCAGGACTAAACCAGGTCTAAACCAGGACTAAACCAGGTCTAAACCAGGACTAAACCAGGACTAAACCAGGACTAATCCAGGACTAAACCAGGACTAACTACACCTGTTCTCTCTGCTGCCCCCTGCTGGTCACTGATTGACGTGTCTGTGTCTTATCATGTGAATAGTGTATATATTTCTAGGCTTAGCTAACCCATATATGTCTATGTCAAATCATTGCTGAATTGTGTGGGTTTTTTAATCATTGTTTTAGGCTGACTTTAGATATAAAAATAGCAATTTGGCTAATTCTGGCATATTTACAGAAATGTTCATTCATATGCACTGTCCCTGGGGAAGAAACAAAAAACAGGACTAAATCAGGTCTGAACTGGGACTTAAACAGGTTCTAAACTAGGTCTCTCTCTGTTTCAGTCAGACAGCCGTCAGACTCCGCCCTCTCTGGCACATAGCTCCTCCCCGCAGGCCTTCAAAGCTCCGCCTCTTCAGCCGATAGCGATGTTTCCTCCAGGTTTGGCTCAGTGGCCTCAGGCTCAGTTCAAACTCAATGACCCGAGCATCATCTTTGCTCAGCAGGGACCGAGAGGCAGCGGCCACAGCAAAACAGGTAAGACTGCCCGCTGACCCCGCCCCCAGCCTCTGACCCCGCCCCCCATTCTCCCAGTTTCAAGGAAAAATAGAGGATTTTTGGCGAGCAATCAGTCTCATTTCCTGGTGGCGTGAACAGCTGAGTAGCTCTCCCACATGTCAATCATTCCCTGCATGCTACTGCACACCTGCAGCCTCGTTCCCATAGCAGCACGTTTCCATGGCAGCACATGTGTGGTTGATATGCCGGTGTGTGTTTAGAGAGTACAAACTCGACCAAAGCTTTTAGTGTTAAACTGGCTCATGACCAGTGGGTCAGTGCCAGGTTCTTCCTGGACTTTGCAGTGGCCTTAGTGCCGACTGACCATCTGACCAGTGTGTGTTCTGACCCTCTCCCCAGGCTCCTGCTCTGAGGCTGCGCTTGGACACAATGAGCTGTTGTGTCCAGCGGAGTTATTTACATGTTCAATAGTAATTGTGTCTAAATAATAGTTTTAGAATTGTAAAGAATTTCTTTAAAGAAAGACATTTTAATTTAAAGAAATTTAAAGGTGCTATTTTCAGGCTAAAAGCTAAAAGTTAAAGGTGCAGGGTACTACCTCAAAATAATCCCAGACCCGTCTTTTACTCTTTAGAATGTCAAAAATAGATCAGAATAGTCTGTCTGCCAGTGAACAATCAACATACATAAAAAAACCTAGTCTACACAATTGAAACAAAGACAACGTTCTTTTTCCGGAACCTACCGCCGGCGTCCTCTTCCCAGGCCAGTGAGAAGGTCCTCTCTTTTCTGACCTGATGAGGAATGAGGCTGTTATCGTTCCAAGTGGCCAAACAGTCCAACAATCCCACTTCTGACTCCAAATGGATGTGGAAAATATACTGTAAACAATGACAGGGAAATGAGGCAAAATAGAACCAAGTTGTCTTGTCCAAAAGTGAATCTTTATTTTAGCCTTGCACAAGCCAAAATGCTTTCCCTGACAGTCGTCTCTCCCTCCCTGATCTGACTCAGAACAAAGATGAATCCCATTTATCAAGGCTCAGGTGCCACGTATGGACCAAACCAGTCCAAACATATTGCAAAAACACACTCAATGTGAGACATCCTTGGATCTCTACATGCCTACATTTCCCCCTCACACCTTTCAGCTGTACAGTATCTTGTGTTCACAGATTCTGGGCAGCTGCATGGTCCTCCACCCGGCGCTCGTCTCTGGGAGCATCACAAACCGCCACAGTTTGCCCCCTCGTGGAGATATCCGGTACCACACGCATTCATCCAGAGCACGCCAGGCTTCCACCAGGGTACGACTGTCACACTTTCACAACAGCACCAGACCAAATCATTTCATTCCATTTATGTTTGTAATGCACCAAATCACCCTTTTCATCCTGCTGTTTGCATCACAAAAATACATTTCATTTCATTGAAAATTGCACCAGCAGTTACCTCACAGGTCTAAACCAGGACTAAACCAGGTCTAAACCAGGACTAAACCAGGACTAAACCAGGACTAAACCAGGTCTAAACCAGGACTAAACCAGGTCTAAACCAGGTCTGAACCAGGACTAAACCAGGACTAAACCAGGTCTAAACCAGGACTGAACCAGGACTAAACCAGGACTAAACCAGGACTAAACCAGGACTGAACCAGGTCTAAACCAGGACTAAACCAGGACTAAACCAGGTCTAAACCAGGTCTGAACCAGGACTGAACCAGGTCTAAACCAGGACTAAACCAGGACTAAACCAGGTCTAAACCAGGACTAAACCAGGTCTAAACCAGGTCTAAACCAGGACTGAACCAGGTCTGAACCAGGACTAAACCAGGACTAAACCAGGTCTAAACCAGGTCTAAACCAGGTCTAAACCAGGTCTAAACCAGGACTAAACCAGGTCTGAACCAGGACTAAACCAGGACTAAACCAGGACTAAACCAGGTCTAAACCAGGTCTAAACCAGGTCTAAACCAGGTCTAAACCAGGACTAAACCAGGACTAAACCAGGACTAAACCAGGACTAAACCAGGACTAAACCAGGTCTAAACCAGGACTAAACCAGGACTAAACCAGGTCTAAACCAGGACTAAACCAGGACTAAACCAGGACTGAACCAGGTCTGAACCAGGTCTGAACCAGGTCTAAACCAGGTCTAAACCAGGACTGAACCAGGACTAAACCAGGACTAAACCAGGACTGAACCAGGTCTGAACCAGGACTGAACCAGGACTAAACCAGGTCTAAACCAGGTCTAAACCAGGACTGAACCAGGACTGAACCAGGACTAAACCAGGTCTGAACCAGGTCTGAACCAGGACTGAACCAGGTCTAAACCAGGACTAAACCAGGACTGAACCAGGTCTGAACCAGGACTAAACCAGGACTAAACCAGGACTAAACCAGGTCTAAACCAGGTCTAAACCAGGACTAAACCAGGTCTAAACCAGGACTGAACCAGGTCTGAACCAGGACTGAACCAGGACTAAACCAGGACTAAACCAGGACTAAACCAGGTCTGAACCAGGTCTGAACCAGGTCTAAACCAGGACTAAACCAGGACTAAACCAGGTCTGAACCAGGACTGAACCAGGTCTAAACCAGGACTGAACCAGGACTAAACCAGGTCTAAACCAGGACTAAACCAGGACTAAACCAGGACTAAACCAGGACTGAACCAGGACTGAACCAGGACTGAACCAGGTCTAAACCAGGACTAAACCAGGACTAAACCAGGACTAAACCAGGTCTAAACCAGGACTAAACCAGGTCTGAACCAGGTCTGAACCAGGTCTGAACCAGGTCTGAACCAGGTCTGAACCAGGACTAAACCAGGTCTAAACCAGGACTAAACCAGGACTAAACCAGGTCTAAACCAGGACTAAACCAGGTCTGAACCAGGTCTGAACCAGGTCTGAACCAGGACTAAACCAGGTCTAAACAAGGACTAAACCAGGACTAAACCAGGTCTAAACCAGGACTGAACCAGGTCTGAACCAGGTCTGAACCAGGACTAAACCAGGTCTAAACAAGGACTAAACCAGGACTAAACCAGGTCTAAACCAGGACTGAACCAGGACTAAACCAGGACTGAACCAGGTCTAAACCAGGACTGAACCAGGTCTGAACCAGGTCTGAACCAGGACTGAACCAGGACTGAACCAGGTCTAAACCAGGACTAAACCAGGACTGAACCAGGTCTAAACCAGGACTAAACCAGGACTGAACCAGGACTGAACCAGGACTGAACCAGGACTAAACCAGGTCTGAACCAGGACTAAACCAGGACTGAACCAGGTCTAAACCAGGACTAAACCAGGACTGAACCAGGACTGAACCAGGTCTGAACCAGGACTGAACCAGGACTGAACCAGGACTAAACCAGGACTAAACCAGGTCTGAACCAGGTCTAAACCAGGACTAAACCAGGACTAAACCAGGACTAAACCAGGTCTAAACCAGGACTAAACCAGGTCTGAACCAGGTCTAAACCAGGACTAAACCAGGACTAAACCAGGTCTGAACCAGGTCTAAACCAGGACTAAACCAGGACTAAACCAGGACTAAACCAGGACTAAACCAGGTCTAAACCAGGACTGAACATCTGGAGCATCTGGATCTAAAGGTCAGGGCGTGAGGTGGAGCATCTAAGGAGCAGCATCAGTGTCTGAAACAGGAACTCCACGAGTGGAAAGGGGAAAAACATGTGACCATCAATGAACAGACACAGTCTTTATCAGAAGAAGCCATACTTCCCCCATAGTTGCATCTTTGAGGTGGGAGGGGCCATGTCAGTCAGGAGGAGGAGTTTAAATGTGATTCTAAAGTGAGGAGGTGATGGTGATTAATGGACAAGAAAGATTTACAGCAGTTTGTTGAAAACCACATTTACTGTTTGCTCTTGTGTGTGTCCCCTTAGGCTCAATGGCGCCCCCCGCAGGACGTTTTCCGCTCCTGCCTCACGTGCGTCGCACGCTCAACCTCAGTTTCTTGCAGCAGAAGAAGTGACCATATTTTTATGCATTTTAACTTGTACAGTTTTTAAGTTTTTACTGTTTTAGCGTGGCAGATGTTCCATATTTTACGGCTCCATTTTTCAGGGGCCAAAGGCTTTTTATTTGATGTAACAAAAAACAAAAACTAAAAAAGGAAATGTAAATGTTTTATTTTTTCTGCTGTTGATACTTGAGACGTCTCAATCATGATCTTAGAATAAACTCTAGAAACAACATGGCTCCATTTTCTGTGCTTTATTAAAGGAGGTTTTAGAGGAAAGCAAAAAGGTCCCAATGCATTAGGTAAGTTAGAGATACATGTGGACTGCTGTAAAGAGTTTCAAATGAACAAGTTCTGTCCGTCGTTCATGTTTTGACAGTGAAAATCAGATGTCCACACAATCATGCAGCAAATGATTTTATAACGCAGATGAATCGATTTTGTTCTTCAACGTGGGCACATGCAGTTTACAGACAGGTGCGGCCCGTTTATGGACAAGTTCTATTTTCTTCATAAATATAGTGCGCGCCGCTTTTATTCAGGATCACTGTATAGCCCGAAAAGTATGGTAGTACTAGATTACATGGGTGCACAAAACTAACTAGAGTCCTTGTCACTAAATATATTTGAGTACTCTTAACGTGTTACCAGCTAACACATTACCCCCAACTCTGCTCTTGAGTAACAATATTTTTAAAGAACTTTCTATTACTTGAGTACAATTTTGGTACAACTTAATGCAGAAAAAAAAAATCCACACATTATGGGCAAACAAGCAGACTCATGTTTATTAAGTGACATTTAAAACACTTTTAGAGCTTTCAGTCAAACTTTCATCGATCCTTCTGTAACTTCTACACAAACACATTTTTATTCACATACAATATGACAATCCTGTTTTTTTTTCAATCCCATCAAAATATAATAAGCAGTTTGCAGTTCAAATGTAAGTGTGTGCATGAGTGTAGGCCAGGAGGATTAAACCAAGATCAATACAAGTTTAAACCAGGTCTAACCCAGAAGTGTATGTGGCTGGCTGCTGTGCCTGAACCAGGTCGAACCCAAGTATTTGCCTTTTCGTTGCACTTCCTAAATCAGGGCTGTCCAAACTATGGTCCAGGGGCCAAATGTGGCCCTCAGACCTATTTTTGTTGGCCCTCAGGCTTCCCCCTAAATTGGCCCAAACAATCAAAAGTAGTACTTTTTACTGTAAAGCTTTGATTAAACCTGCAACAGACCAATATTAATGTTCCAAGCCTTATTAAATGTGCAGAGGCTCATCAACACCACAAAAAAAAATATCCCATGATTCACTTCCTTGTCATGTTGTCTGTGGCCCTTTGTCCCGTAAGCTATAAACCCTGTATAAACCCTGTATAAACCCTGTATAAACCCGGTATAAACCCTGTATAAACCCTGTATAAACCCGGTATAAACCCTGTATAAACCCTGTATAAACCCTGTATAAACCAGGTATAAACCCGGTATAAACCCTGTATAAACCCGGTATAAACCCGGTATAAACCCTGTATAAACCCTGTATAAACCCGGTATAAACCCGGTATAAACCCTGTATAAACCCTGTATAAACCCTGTATAAACCCGGTATAAACCCTGTATAAACCCGGTATAAACCCTGTATAAACCCTGTATAAACCCTGTATAAACCCTGTATAAACCCGGTATAAACCCGGTATAAACCCTGTATAAACCCTGTATAAACCCTGTATAAACCCTGTATAAACCCGGTATAAACCCTGTATAAACCCTGTATAAACCCTGTATAAACCCGGTATAAACCCTGTATAAACCCTGTATAAACCCGGTATAAACCCTGTATAAACCCTGTATAAACCCGGTATAAACCCTGTATAAACCCGGTATAAACCCTGTATAAACCCGGTATAAACCCGGTATAAACCCTGTATAAACCCTGTATAAACCCGGTATAAACCCTGTATAAACCCTGTATAAACCCTGTATAAACCCTGTATAAACCCGGTATAAACCCGGTATAAACCCTGTATAAACCCGGTATAAACCCTGTATAAACCCGGTATAAACCCGGTATAAACCCTGTATAAACCCGGTATAAACCCGGTATAAACCCGGTATAAACCCTGTATAAACCCGGTATAAACCCTGTATAAACCCGGTATAAACCCTGTATAAACCCTGTATAAACCCGGTATAAACCCTGTATAAACCCGGTATAAACCCGGTATAAACCCGGTATAAACCCTGTATAAACCCTGTATAAACCCTGTATAAACCCTGTATAAACCCGGTATAAACCCGGTATAAACCCTGTATAAACCCGGTATAAACCCGGTATAAACCCTGTATAAACCCGGTATAAACCCTGTATAAACCCGGTATAAACCCGGTATAAACCCTGTATAAACCCGGTATAAACCCGGTATAAACCCGGTATAAACCCTGTATAAACCCGGTATAAACCCTGTATAAACCCGGTATAAACCCTGTATAAACCCTGTATAAACCCGGTATAAACCCTGTATAAACCCGGTATAAACCCGGTATAAACCCGGTATAAACCCTGTATAAACCCTGTATAAACCCTGTATAAACCCTGTATAAACCCGGTATAAACCCTGTATAAACCCGGTATAAACCCGGTATAAACCCGGTATAAACCCTGTATAAACCCGGTCTTCTAGATGTACCAGTGAGTGCGTGACGTGTTGTCCAGGCTCTGACACTTGAGGCGATGGGTGTAGCGGGGCCACGAGTCCTTCTCCATCAGAGCGTACACGTGTTTCTGAGCCTCTCTGAAACACGTTGTGGTCGGTTTGTCCAGCGAGCGGAGGATCTGCTCCCTGATACAGTGGTCCACGTTCACCTGAAAACAAGGGACAAACAAGAAATGATTATCAAAGGGGCAGCACCAGGTTAAAGCCTTAAAGGTGGTCTATGTCACTTTTCTGATGTCCACACAGGTCATATCTGTGGGTTGGCGAGCCTAATCACAGCAAGTTACTGTACATTTAGAAAAGGGTTTGAGTGTTCGGGTTAATGTGCATAAAATGGTTCCTATATTATTGTTTATTGAGATTTTTCTCAAGCAATATATTGCACCTTTTTATTTTTGTGTTTCTTTTTCAGTATATTTACCCTCAAAGGAAAATATCTGGACACTCCTTTAAATCTTAACCATGAGAACGTGGTTACATATTTCATGATGATTGTGTGATTTTCTTCAAGTGTAATTATGTTCAGAAGCCTCTTATGACGACGACACAATCAAGGCAGTTCACGTCGCCCGGATCGGCGTCACCGGGGCCCCATCCTGGAGCCAGGCCTGGGATGGGTGCTCCATGGCGAGCGCCTGGTGGCCGGGTCTTACCCCACGGGGCCCGGCCGGGCACAGCCCGAAAGAGCGACGTGGGGCCGCCCTCCCGTGGGCCCACCACCCGCAGGAGGATCCATAAGGGGCCGGTGCAGAGAGATCTGGGCGGCAGTCGACGGCAGGGGCCTCGGCGACCAGATCTCCAGACAAAGAGACTAACTCTGGGGACATGGAATGTCACCTCGCTGGGGGGAAAGAGCCTGAGCTTGTGCGGGAGGTTGAGCGATACCGACTAGATATAGTCGGCCTCACCTCCACGCACAGTTTGGGTTCTGGAACCATCTCCTCAAGAGGGGCTGGACGCTCCACTTCTCTGGTGTTGCCCGCGGGGAGAGGCGGCGGGCTGGTGTGGGCTTGCTGATAGCCCCTCAGCTCAGCCGCCACGTGTTGGAGTTTACCCCGGTGAACGAGAGGGTCGCGTCCCTCCGCCTTCGGGTGGGGGACAGGTCTCTCACTGTTGTGGCGGCCTACGGGCCGAACAGCAGTGCAGAGTACCCGGCCTTCTTGGAGTCCTTGGGAGGGGTACTGGACAGTGCACCGACCGGGGACTCCGTTGTTCTACTGGGGGACTTCAACGCCCACGTGGGCAATGACAGTGACACCTGGAGAGGGGTGATCGGGAAGAACGGCTTCCCCGATCTGAACCCGAGCGGTGTTCAGTTATTGGACTTCTGTGCTAGCCACGGATTGTCCATAACGAACACCATGTTCAAGCACAAGGGTGTCCATCAGTGCACATGGCACCAGGACACCCTAGGCCGGAGGTCAATGATCGACTTAGTTGTCGTGTCATCAGACCTCCGGCCGCGTGTCTTGGACACTCGGGTGAACAGAGGGGCAGAGTTGTCAACCGATCACCACCTGGTGGTGAGTTGGATCCGCTGGTGGAGGAGGAAGCCGGACAGACTTGGCAGACCCAAGCGCATTGTGAGGGTCTGTTGGGAACGTCTAGTGGAGCCCTCTGTCAGTAGGGTATTCAACTCGCACCTCCGGGAGAGCTTCTCCCATGTCCCGGGGGAGGCTGGGGACATTGAGTCCGAGTGGACCATGTTCTCCGCCTCCATTGTTGATGCGGCTGCTCGGAGTTGTGGTTGCAAGGTCTCCGGTGCCTGTCGTGGCGGCAACACCCGAACCCGGTGGTGGACACCGGAAGTAAGGAAGTAAGAAGGAGGCCTATCAGGCCACTCTGGCTTGTAGGTCTCCGGAGGTCATCGACGGGTATCGGCAGGCCAAGCGAGCCGCGGCTCGTGCTGTCGCAGAGGCAAAAACCCGGGCCTGGGAGGAGTTCGGGGAGGCCATGGAGGAGGACTATCGGTCGGCACCAAAGAAATTCTGGCAAACCGTCCGGCGCCTCAGGAGGGTGAAGCAGTGCCTCACCAAGACCGTTTACGGTGCGGGTGGAGGCCTGCTGACCTCGACTGGGGATGTCGTCGGACGGTGGAAGGAATACTTTGAGGATCTCCTTAATCCCTCAGTCACGTCTTCTGAAGAGGAAGTAGAGACCGGGGACTCAGAGGCTGGCTCATCCATCACCCAAGCTGAAGTCACTGAGGTTGTTCGCAAACTCCTCAGTGGCTCCAGGGGTGGATGAGATCCGCCCTGAGTACCTAAAGTATTTGGATGTTGTAGGACTGTCTTGGTTGACACGTCTCTGCAACATCGCGTGGCGTTCGGGGACCGTGCCTCTGGACTGGCAGACCGGGGTGGTGGTCCCTCTGTTCAAGAAGGGGGACCGGAGGGTGTGTTCCAACTACAGAGGGATCACACTCCTCAGCCTCCCGGGTAAGGTCTATTCCAAGGTACAGGAGAGGAGAATCCGACCGATAGTCGAACCTCGGATTCAGGAGGAGCAGAGTGGTTTTGGTCCCGGTCGTGGAACACTGGACCAGCTCTATACCCTCCATCGGGTGCTCGAGGGTTCATGGGAGTTTGCCCAACCAGTCCACATGTGCTTTGTGGATCTGGAGAAGGCTTTTGACCGTGTCCCTCGGGGTGTCCTTTGGGGGGTGCTCCGGGAGTACGGGGTCCGGGGCCCTTTGCTCAGGGCTGTCCGGTCCCTGTCTGACCGGAGCAGGAGCTGTGTTCGCATTGCCAGCAGTAAGTCAGACCTGTTCCCAGTGCATGTTGGACCCCGCCAGGGCTGCCCTGTGTCACCGGTTCTGTTCATAATTTTTATGGACAGAATTTCTAGGCGCAGTCAGGGGTCGGAGGGTGTGGTCAGGGGTCGGAGGGTGTCCGGTTTGGGGACCACAGGATCTCATCTCTGCTGTTTGCAGACGATGTTGTCCTGATGGCTCCATCAAACCCGGACCTGCAACATGCACTGGGACGGTTTGCAGCCGAGTGTGAAGCGGCTGGGATGAGAATCAGCACCTCCAAATCCGAGGCCATGGTTCTCGACCGGAAAAAGGTGGCTTGCCCTCTCCAGGTGGGTGGGGTGTCCTTGCCCCAAGTGGAGGAGTTCAAGTATCTCGGGGTCTTGTTCACGAGTGAGGGAAGGATGGAGCGTGAGATCGACAGGCGGATCGGTGCAGCAGCTGCAGTGATGCAGTCGCTGCATCGACTGTTGTGGTGAAGAGGGAGCTGAGCCGAAAGGCAAAGCTCTCTATTTACCGGTCGGTCTACGTTCTGACCTCACCTATGGTCATGAGCTTTGGGTAGTGACCGAAAGAACAAGATCGCGGATACAAGCGGTCGAAATGAGTTTCCTCCGCCGGGTGGCTGGGCGCTCCCTTAGAGATAAGGTGAGGAGCTCGGCCACACGGGGGGAGCTCGGAGTAGAGCCGCTGCTCCTCCACGTCGAGAGGAGCCAGCTGAGGTGGCTCGGGCATCTGTTCCGGATGCCTCCTGGGCGCCTCCCTCGGGAGGTGTTTCAGGCATGTCCCACCGGGAAGAGGCCCCGGGGAAGACCCAGGACACGCTGGAGAGACTATGTCTCTCGGCTGGCCTGGGAACGCCTCGGGATCCCCCCGGAGGAGTTAGAGGAAGTGTCTGGGGAGAAGGAAGTCTGGGAGTCCCTGCTCAGACTGCTGCCCCCGCGACCCGGCCCCGGATAAAGCGGCGGAAGATGGATGGATGGATGGATAATTATGTTGTTCTATTTGGCAAAGACACTGGTAATGCCGGTACATTTTCACCACTTGATGGCAACACACGCAGCAGCAGAAAGACACTTATGTCTTGGTTTCAATTTATTTTATTACAGGTTGGTACAATCTCACCAAGCATAAAACTGACTGCTATTAAGTCTACATAATATAACAGGCCTATGGACGTGTAAAAGTACGTACAATCAATCAGTTGGACTGATTTAAAAAGGAGTTGGACTCAGAAAACACGATACCCTCGGTACGCTAGGTTGTTTTTTTATTTAGTTGATTTTATTGCACTTATGTTTCTGTAATTTCTTGCTATGTGAAGCACTTTGAATTGCCTTTGGTATGAAATGTGCTCTACAAATAAACTCGTCTTGTCTATTTAACTTATGGCCTGAGGGCAAGATCTGGCGGTGGTTTGGTCCTGGTTTAGGCCCTGTTTAACTCTGCTTTGGACCTGGTTTGGTCCTGGTTCAGTCATGGATTGACAGTTTTGCAGAGCAATGTTTGTTTTTTATTTTTCACAAAAATAGAGTTGTTGTTGTTATTGTGTCATTCATGAAACGCCCCCAAATTGTGTTGGTGTGTTGTGCATTTGTGCCTTGCCTGAATTCTCACGACTTTAGTCAGTTCAAACTCTTGAGAACCTGCTGAGCATTGAGCATGAGTACATTTGAGAAAGAGCACTGATTTTTCGGCTTCTTCTGCTATTGTGACATTTCAACCAACCAAACATCCTTTTTTAACATCTTGTTTTATGTGTGGGGACACATCAATCAATCTGCTGTGAGCCAAGTTAACCCACAGGCCACGGCCCTCCTGGTCATCAGGAAAAGGTCTTTGAATAGCTCTGAGGTATAACTTTTAGTTTTTTGTTATTGGCAACACATTTCGAGGACTTTTCCCATTATGTATTATTGTGTTTTAAATGGTTAATCCTACTTTCTCATCATTCCGTCGCACCTGGGTATTTGCTGTGTATTTCATTGTGATAAGCTTAACAACCCCTTGACCCAGCATTTTTTCTGTTGGCTTTACTTTAAAGAATATGTTGTTTCTTCCCATAGATACTTTGTAATGTTACAAATATAAAAAGTGATATCAAGCATAGCTAAACTGCTAGATTTCAGTTATTTATGACATGTAAGTTGGATTAATTTTTAATTGAACACTAAACGCTAAGAAAATAAATCACAATATTCATTACCAACCAAAGAAAATGGAACTTGTTATTTCTCGGGCTGTACAGTGCTGTTGAATAAAAGCTGCACCTGTCACTTAACCGCTGGTGCCCACGTTGTAACACAAGATATTTACACACAGCACTCTTTTAAACCGGGAGTCTTGCGGCCCACCCGAGGTCTGTTGGGCCATCCGTTAAGACTAATTTGTACTAATTAATATTCAATGAATATGAGTAGGATTATAATAATGGCAAGGCCTCTGTTTTAGTCTTACTGGACCTCAGTGCTGCATTTGACACTGTTGACCACAGGATCCTTCTACAGAGATCAGAGGACTGGGTGGGCATCACCGGCATGGCCTTAAATTGGTTGAAATCCTACCTCGAAAACAGGAAATGAAGCCTGCGTAAGTTCACCTGGAAGACCTAACCTAAATCTGCGTCGGCCTCCATGGAAGGACCCCTCTCCCCAGCGCCATCATCGCACTCAAGCGGGCGTGGCCTGTCCGTCTGTGAGAGTCAGATCCCTCACTTCACCATGGACTCTTCCAGGTTTCTGCGCTTATCCCAAAGAGGTTATGCAGTTTTTCCCGGCCAAGAAGGAGGGTGAAAGGATGGGGGACGTCCGCGTCATGGCCCCTACACCTGCTCCTCATCCCCAATCGACGCTCTCAGTCACTCCTCCCTGCTCCAATCAACGCACAGGCGGCAGCATTTAAGCGCTCAGGCTGATGGCTCAGTCGCTTCAAACCGTATCTGCGACCCACCACCTCCCCTGCTCCTCCTCATCTATTATTCTCTCCACATCTACCACCACCAGTCTCCAGGCTCCGGGGGGAAGGTATCTAATTCAATCAGATCATGGAGGGCCCATGATCACTACGCCTTCCACCGGGGTCTGAGCGCCAAATAAACTTTGCAATAAAGTTCGCTAAAACATCTTTTCTGCTTTTGTGTCTGAGTCTCTCCAGGGTGAAATACTTTGTTGAGATTGGTGACTGTGTCTCTGAGAGCATGGCATAGACCTGTGGGGTGCCCCAAGGGTCAATCCTTGGACCCCTTCTGTTCAATCTGTACATGCTGCCATTGGGACAGCTAATGTGAAACAGTGGTGTGTCCTATCACAATGATGTTGACGACACTCAGATCTATGTCTCGCTGACGGCAGGTGAATATGGACCTGTCAGTTCACTCTGTCACTGCCTTCAACAGATCAGTGAGTGGAGCAAAACAACTTCCTCCAGCTGAATCCAAACAAAACCGAAATCATCGTCTTTGGCCCACAAAAACGTGGAGAAAGTGTTAGTAATCACCTCCAGTCTCTCTCTTTAAAACCCGTAATCAAGGTAAAAGATTAGGAGTAATTATGGACTCAGACATGAATTTCAACCGCTACATCAATTCAATAACATCAGTAGCTTTCTTCCATCTGAAAAACATTGCCAAAATTAAAAACATAGTGTTCCAACCAGACTTGGAGAAACTTATCCATGCGTTTGTCTCCAGTAGATTAGACTGTAACGGCCGCTCACTGGTCTCTCCAAACGAGCTGTAAAACAGCTGCAGTTCATCCAGAACACTGCTGCTCGGGTCCTGACTAGAACCAGGAAGTACCATCACATTAGTCCTGACTAGAACCAGGAAGTACCATCACATTAGTCCTGCCTAGAACCAGAAGTACCATCACATTAGTCCTGACTAGAACCAGAAGTACCATCACATTAGTGCTGACTAGAACCAGGAAGTACCATCACATTAGTCCTGACTAGAACCAGGAAGTACCATCACATTAGTCCTGCCTAGAACCAGAAGTACCATCACATTAGTCCTGACTAGAACCAGAAGTACCATCACATTAGTCCTGACTAGAACCAGGAAGTACCATCACATTAGTCCTGACTAGAACCAGGAAGTACCATCACATTAGTCCTGACCAGAACCAGGAAGTACCATCACATTAGTCCTGACTAGAACCAGGAAGTACCATCACATTAGTCCTGACTAGAACCAGGAAGTACCATCACATTAGTCCTGACTAGAACCAGGAAGTAGCATCACATTAGTCCTGCCTAGAACCAGGAAGTACCATCACATTAGTCCTGACTAGAACCAGGAAGTACCATCACATTAGTCCTGACTAGAACCAGGAAGTACCATCACATTAGTCCTGACTAGAACCAGGAAGTACCATCACATTAGTCCTGACTAGAACCAGGAAGTACCATCACATTAGTCCTGACTAGAACCAGGAAGTACCATCACATTAGTCCTGCCTAGAACCAGGAAGTACCATCACATTAGTCCTGACTAGAACCAGGAAGTACCATCACATTAGTCCTGACTAGAACCAGGAAGTACCATCACATTAGTCCTGCCTAGAACCAGGAAGTACCATCACATTAGTCCTGACTAGAACCAGGAAGTACCATCACATTAGTCCTGACCAGAACCAGGAAGTACCATCACATTAGTCCTGACTAGAACCAGGGAGTACCATCACATTAGTCCTGACTAGAACCAGGAAGTACCATCACATTAGTCCTGACTAGAACCAGGAAGTACCATCACATTAGTCCTGACTAGAACCAGGAAGTACCATCACATTAGTCCTGACCAGAACCAGGAAGTACCATCACATTAGTCCTGACTAGAACCAGGAAGTACCATCACATTAGTCCTGACTAGAACCAGGAAGTACCATCACATTAGTCCTGCCTAGAACCAGGAAGTACCATCACATTAGTCCTGACTAGAACCAGGAAGTACCATCACATTAGTCCTGACCAGAACCAGGAAGTACCATCACATTAGTCCTGACTAGAACCAGGAAGTACCATCACATTAGTCCTGACTAGAACCAGGAAGTACCATCACATTAGTCCTGCCTAGAACCAGGAAGTACCATCACATTAGTCCTGACTAGAACCAGGAAGTACCATCACATTAGTCCTGACCAGAACCAGGAAGTACCATCACATTAGTCCTGACCAGAACCAGGAAGTACCATCACATTAGTCCTGTTCTCAGGTCTCTGCGCTGGCTCAGAGAAGAGACTTTAAAACAGTTCTACTTGTGTATAAGTCTCTCCATGGCCTAGCACCAAAGTACATCTCAGACATGTGTCATATGAACCACCTCGGACTCTAAGGACCTCAGGGACCGGCCTCTTGCTGGTGCCAGAGCCAAGACCAGACACGGAGAATCTGTGTTCCAGGTCTATGGGGCAAAGGTCTGGAACAGCCTTCACGAAGTCGTGAGACAGGCCCCGCCCCCGGCTGTGTTTATATCCAAACTAAAAACTGTTTTGTTTAGCCGTGCCTATGACTGATTTTACCTGCTTTTTAAAAAATTTAAAATACTACATTATTTCTATTCTTTACTTTACTCTGACGTACATTGTTTTACATTTTTATAAACTGCATTGTGTTTTTAATGTATTACTGGTTTTAAATTGTGTTTTAAACACTGTAAAGCACTTTGAATTGCAGTTTGTATGAATTGTGCTTTATAAATACATTTGATTTGATTTGATAATAATTTGAATCTTAAACAGAAAACACATCACAGCTGTCCCCTCTGTCCCCTCTGTCCCCTCTGTCCCCTCTGTCCCCTCTGTCCCCTCTGTCCTTGATGACTCTGTGTGAGCTGATTGACCTGTGCCTGTGTCTTCACATCTGGTTCATCTGCTCCTGAGCTTGTGCTTATCTAGTGAGTGTGATGTTATAAGATATTTACACATAAAGATTGTCCATGGGAGAGATGCAGGGGTCAGGTCTGGCCATGAAAGTCTCAGTTCAATGGAGCATGTTCTAAACTGCTGCATGTTGTGTGTCCGCGCTCCGTTTGTGTCTTTGCATTTCGCCGCGTGTAGATTCACTTCCTCATCAGACTCATTTCTCTGTGAATATGAGTCTGATTGTAATAAAACGCTGAAAACGTCTTCTTCTAAAATGTGTCAAATGCTTACGCTTCCTGCTAGAGGGCCCCAGGTGGTCGTTAGCCAGTAAAAATCTATAAATTAACTGCAGGGTTTGAAGCGTGGAAAAAAAGTAGTAGATTACAGTCTGAAAAGTATGGTATCTGTTATTGTGATAAAGAAGAGAGAAGAGTATGGTAATGCCATAAAGAACCGTGAAATGTAATGTAATTGCACTGTTTCTATGTACAAATTAAAAGCAAGTAGCAGCTGAAAGGCCAAAACATATGTCTCTGTCTTACAAACACTTTTAGACTGTTAGCCACAACGCCACTGAAGAATTAAAACTTCTAAAGAAAGAAGAAGAAAGACAGAAAGAACACAGAGAGCAGTTGCTGTATGTAAACATACCTCCCTCTTGGCCGTAGTTTGGAGGAACTCCTGGAAGATCTGCTGAGCTCTCCTCTGCAGCTCCTCTTCAGAGCTGATGGTCCTGAAGTCCTCGCAGGCCAACCAGAAGTCCAGGTTCTCCTCACTGAACTCTGACTGAAGGAATGAGTGGAACGAACGCTGGTACTCTGCAGAACACCAGTTCTTTTAACCCACAGGCACAATGCTGTGTTGTAGAAGACCACAAAATGTGCCAAGCTGATTTCCGTGACTTCAGCCCCAAATGTTTGTTTCTTACACATCAGTCCATCCCGTCTTTCCCCTTTGGAGTTTTGAGCCCTGTCCATCTGATCCGGGCTGGACAGCTCCATAACACACATCATAAGTGATATCATTGCAGGCTTTGGCTAATGTAGGACAACACTGAGGTATATAGTAGTTTTAATAGTTTGATCTAACCAGGGACGTGCCACAGGGGCGGCAGGGGAGGCAGGGCCTCACCTGTCGATCTTGTCGATCTCATCTGGTGTGTATTATAAACCCACTTTCCGTTTGAATCCAATATTATGTCAAATAAGAATGTCAAAATGTTCAGATGCCGTTCACATACAAACACACACAGACACACACACAGACACACACACAGGTGTGACAGGTGCTGACAGGTGCTGGTGTGTGACAGGTGCTGACAGGTGCTGACAGGTGCTGGTGTGTGACAGGTGCTGACAGGTGCTGACAGGTGCTGGTGTGTGACAGGTTTCACTATCTTCTTTGTTATCGTGTTTATAGAATCTGGACGATTACATTTCCAAGTTAAAAATCTGGATTTTCAATCAAAGTAAGAGGTTCTAACTAAAGAAAGACAAACACCGGAGCTGAACGGGTTTTAGACGCAGCTAAATATCTAAAACGCTGACGTCACTCATTGAACACAGCCTAATGGTGAGCGACGCCATCATGAACACAAGAGAAAGTGTGTTGTTTTTGGTGCCTCACTCGCCCTGAACCTCGCCGCACGTCACTGGATCTCACTGGGGCCTCACTGGGGCCTCACTGGGGCCTCACTGGGGCCTCACTCGTCTCTGAACAGCAGATGTTTGAGAGCTGCTGGTCTGGTTTAAGAACACACAAGCAAACCACCATCAAGAGCACTGACTACGCAGACTTGTGCTACTGTGCTCAGTGGTAGTATTGACAACAATCCGCCTCATATTCATGAAGAAAAGACGTTCCAACCACTTCATTATTTCTATTTTACATTGTAGACTTTTTTGATGAAGTCTGCTTTACATAAAAAACGTTTTTCTCATTTAGATTTTAACGTGGAAATTAATATGTAAAACCGCCATCTCCATTTTCATACAGTCAATAATCTGTTTTTTGAAATACTCAGAGAAACTCCTCTATGTGCGTAAGCAAACAGGGCTACAGCTGAACACATGGTAATTGTAATTGTGATAAAATGTGAATATATGATTATATTTCTGTGATGTATTTTATCTGCATAATAGTGATATTTTATCTGCATCATTAGTCTAAGAGAAGAACGGGTGTGTGACAAACTGCATTTGTGAAGGGGTCGTAAAGATGGGCCAAAGGATGTTTACCCGAGGGGGTGTGACAGCCCAGAGGAGTTTGGGTAATGTTTACCCAAGGCTTTATCTCTAGGAAAAATACCAGCTGTAAAACAAGTGCCTTGATGTGAAGCTGACCAATGAGAAATGTGACCCGCCTATTCCAGAATATCTAATAAAACCAACCAGCATGGGAAAAAACGGTGTGAGACGCAGGAGGATCACGCAGGCACACCCTGCGTGATCAGTCCCGGCGTTTTCTCCCAAGCTTGCCATAAAAATGTCTGATATTTCTGTGTCGTTTCATATTCTAAGTTGAATTGTGTTCTCTATGTGTTACGGAATAGCATCGGTGTATGTCTAATTCCATGACAGTAATCAATTGAGATATTTAGATCAAATCCCGCAATGCAACAACAACAACAACAACAACATCATGACACAAATGTGAATCATTTCCGCCAACTGAAAAAAACTGTTTATATATATATTTTTAAATCTAACCTGGAAACCCTAGAAAATAAGTTTTAAAAGTCAGGATGCATTATATTTCTATACAATTATAGCAACATGCAAAGTATTCAGTATTTCCTATTGCAGTCTATGGGAAATGTGACTTTTTAAACCTCTTACTGAAAAAGTGAGTCAGTTTGATTTTCTGTCTTAGATTAGAGAGAGTATTTTCTTACCTTTATCTTGTAGAAGTTGTTCTAAAGATGGCTGAAGAGTGCAGCCGGGCTTCAAACTATCCACAAAATACAAATATTATTAAGACATTATCAAAATGAACAATTATTTCAACAGCTACGTTCTACTTAAGAATTAAGTAGAACGTTAAAATGGAGGTTGACAGAAAATGTAACTACAACTATTTTAAGCATGGAGAAGGAATGCCGGTCAAGACATTACGTTTATTTTTATTTTTGACCACTGGTTTTGTTTAATGTGGGGTCATAATAAACATTTTTACTTGTCCTGACATGAGGGACATTTGTACCAATTTTCATAAGTCTAATGTATTTTGAAATTTTAGGTGGCGCTAGCGAGTCATTTTGCATCATAAATTGTTTAAGAATCAAAAAAAATAAATGTTGCACTGATCGTGAATTTTGGATTGAAACATTGTTTTGTTTTTGTTAATGTTCAACGGGTCAAAATTGGGGTGGTCTGTGGATAATATTAACAGAAACTTTTTCAGCCATTTTATTCCACTATAAAAACTCACGTGATTTTGTTTTATTGTGCCCAGTCACAAATGAATCAGTTATAAATGTTTTAAGTTGTCTATGACAAATAGATTGTATTTTACGAATATAAATGATTAAATATCAAGTCTGGAGAGGGCGCTAGAGAGCCGTTTTATTAGCTAGCCACTACATTTGCATATCATTGCGTTTAGCTTAAAAATCTTCACAAACGCTCTATTAATAATTAAAAAAAAGAAACAGTTTAGGAAACACAGATTTTTTTTCAATTTTCCAAAAATTGCTATTTTGTTTAAAATTCACGATAACCACACCTGAAAGTGAATCAGCTTCAAATGTATAACATTACATTGCTTGTGGGTTTTGTGTCGTGTGGCCAAATTTGAAGTGATGAAAACTGTAGGAGGAGATGCCAAAAGTACGACGAGGTGCACTTTTGTCATATTTGATCCAATATGGCCGACTTCCTGTATGACTTAGGGCGGGGTCATAGATAATTTTTTACTTGTCCTCACATGAACTATTTTTTGGAGTGAGTGTCATATTTTTATGATTTTTTTAATTGTAGGTGGCGCTAGTGAGTCATTTTGCGTCATTCATTTTTTTTTAACACCAAAAAAACTAATTTTTCACCAATCCTGAATTTCTGGTTAAAACATTTTTTGTTTTCGGGGTCAAAATTGAGGTCGTTTGGGAGAGAAAAATAATAATTAGGCTACCCCAAATAAATTGTCTGTTTGCTGTAACCCGAGTCAACATTTTTCAAGTGGGTCGGTCGGTAGGCAAATTCTTATTTTTTTTACTTTGAAGGCAAAAAAAAAAAAGATCCAAATTTTGTCATTTTTTGAGTCGGAGTGACCACCAGGGGTCAGGCTACAACAGTCAATGACGGAAAACGTCTTTATCAACCCGATCGGGAGAATAAATCTCACGATTTTAAGATATTTCAATCGACCTTTTGTAGCCGCTATCCTTTATTTTGGTAGCGAAGGCGAGCGGGGGAACATGCAGGGGACACGGGCGCCGCCATGTTTGTTGTGATGACGTGGCTGGGGGTGTTTCAATCCCAGAATGCATTTGCGTAAGTCAAATTTCACACCCTGACAGAGGCTCACATTACTATGGACATGTCAGTGGCGCCGACAGAGGCAAAGTAACTTGTAAAAGGCAAAATGACGATTCCTACGCGCACTCTGTTTTGTTACAGACTCATGTGGAGGACTGAAAATGAAGACGCACATTTGATGCGCAGTGCATTATCAGTGCTTTGAGATGAAAGTCAAGTTAACACGCGTGATGAAAATCGGCGGTTTAGGGAAGTCCGGTCCGTGAGTCGGTGAAAAAATTGAAAAATATAAGATTTTGACGTCTTTTCAACAAAATGCTGATATTTTTTTTTCACTCGGCTAGTTTCATAGCGGGTCGGTCGGGTTGCGGCAAACAGACATATTATTTTGCTCAGCCTAACGGAAACTTTTTTTATGGCAATTTTTTTTCTGCTATAAAAAATATATTGTCACATTGTGCCCGGTCACAAATTAACCTGTTAAATTTGTTTTCAGTTGTTTACGACAATTCAATTGTCTTTTATGAATTTTGTTATATCTAATTTGGAGAGGGCGCTAGAGAGCTCTTTTATCAGCTAGCCACTACATTTGCATATCATTGCGTTAAATAAAAAATAAACATTTTCCCCCAAAAAATGTTTTAAGAAACGTAGATTTTTTTGAAATTTTCCTAAAATTGTGATTTTGTTTAAAATTCACGATGACCATAACCGTAAGTGTATCCGATTTAAAACTGTAGGAGAAAATGCCAAAAGTACGAAAGATGCACTTTTGTCAGGGCCATGTTTGATCCAATATGGATGGGATTAGGGTGGGATCATAATATTATTTTTTACATGTCCTCACGTGAACTATTTTTTGGAGTGAGGGTCATATTTTTACTGCCACTTTTTCTGGCATCGGGCCCCCATTGGCCCCATGTTAATCGATTTTTGAAGTGGCGCTACTGAGCCGTCTTTTAATATTTGCGGGGGACACGGGCGCCGCCATGTCGCAGTGTGTGCCGGCACAGAAGGCACAGAGAGCCGTCGCAGTGTGCGCAGTGCCGGCGCACAGTGTGCCCGCGCAGTGTGTGCCGGCAAGTCGTCTCAAGCTTGTGGCTTCCTCTTTCTGATCCCGGACCACAACATGTCCATAAAAGCTGATATTTTCATGTGTACATCCTCCCACTGCTTTCTGAGAGAATCTTAGAGTAACTTGACTTGCCTCTGGCTCTTCCGGCGCCTCCGCTGGACGACTTGCAGGATTTACCCCGACCAGAACCTCTGGTGCTCTTTATGGTCTCCAGAGTCTGGTAAACCACCATATTTTGTTCTGACTACAAGCCCCCTTGAGCCAGCTGAACAGCCTGAAATGTTTCCATGGCCTCCTGACAGCCCTGATCTGCCTTATGTGTAGCTTGGGCATTACCCAATTGTAATTTTCAATTCAATTTATTTTTGTAACCCCCAACATCACAACAGTTGCCTCTGAGGGCGACAGTGAAGAATGAATCAAGCAATGTCTGTGGTGGCGAGGGACGATGTCCCAGGTCCTCTGTCCTTAGACTCTCCTTCTCGGCCAGGAAAAACTACAAAAACCTCCTTGGGAAAAAGTAGAAACTTGGAGGAGTTCCAGTGAAGGAGGATCTGACTCTCACAGACGTGAGGGAGATTGGAGCTGGAGCCACTCCTCAGGCAGATGAGGGACCGTCTGAGTCAAGTAATCCCTCCTTCAGACCCACTCCATCCTCCTGGGTTTGTGTTGAAGTTAGATGGCTGGGATGGTCAGTTGAGAAGGGGGTATTGTCATGATGCTCACTGGTTTTCTATTACCATTTCAGTTTGTCTAGTTCCCTGTGCTCCTGATTTCCTGACTGGTTTATGCATTTATTATATTTGGACATCTCCGTTACGCCATTGTGTTTCTGTGCTTTACATCCTTCTGCATGATTGCCTGTGTCCTTATATATCACAATTGTGCCTTATTACCTTTTGTATTTAAACCCTGTGTGCTCCTCTGTTCTTCATGGTTGCATTGACCATGAGCCCAGTGTTCCCTTGTCGTCAGCTTTGTAAGTTTAATCATTTGGATATAAAATGTTTCCTTCTGGGTTTTTTGCACTTTTGGTCCAAAACTCTAAGCTGGAGTTCCTCTCTCTCACAAACACCCCCATCATAGGTCTTCACCATTCAAAACGAGCAGGTTGAGGCGGGTGAAGAATGTGTCTATCACAGATCCAGGTTTATCAGATCTAGCTTGTCTGATCCAGAGGTTGTGCGGCGGTGCCTTGGGTTGTCTCAGAGTACAGCAGAGATCTAAGTTACAAAAATGTCTTGCATATCTTGAAATATGGACCTTCACCATAACTACCCAACAGCTTAATCCATTCCACGGACCTGCCTTCAGACATCCTGATGTTTATGCACAAGCAGGTATGCCAGTGGAAATGGGAGAAGTGCAATTCCTCAGACATTTAGCATAAAGGATGAGCCAGAGGCAAGTCAAGTTACATGGTCCTGCTCACACACATTTAAGGGTTAGAGGTCAGAATGGTCAAGGGAGGAGGCAGCGCGAGTGACATGGATGTCCTTCCTGACAGAGCTCAAACAGCAGGAGAGAGATGGATCAGCAGCAGAGTTACAAATGCTTTTGATGCCAACAAGTGCAGGTTAAGAACAGAAACACAAAATCATGTGAAGCTCTGTCAGACGCTCTTATTCTGCCAATAAAACTGTGTGAAATGTAAAATCTTTGGTTACTTCTGTAAGTGCGAGTGGCTGGGTCTAGCACAGACATTATTTCATTTGTTTAAACAGGGGGACTTTTTAAGAGTGCTAATAATGAATGGAATTCTGGGTCAGGTTCGGACTCTGTGCTACATGTTGCGCGCGCTGCGTAATGACAAATTAATGTTTTGGATCTGCGTCTTGTCTCAGCTTCATTAACCAAATCTCGCTTGTGTGCGATGTCTAAAAGAAGTTTTCCGATTGCCGTTTATGAAGACCTTCCAACCAGATCAGTCTGATGATCAAGTGGAAAGACTTGGTGGTTTTGTGTAGGATATAAAAACCTGGATGAGACTTAATTATCTGCTTCTTAAGCCTGGGGTCCCTGTTTAGGGCCTAGTTCAGGGGTGTCAAACTTATTTTGGGCCGCGGGCCGAATTTGGACGCTCAGGCTGGGTCGTGTAAAACGTAAACGTAAAGCATAAAACAATGAAAAAATATAAGAAATAAATAGCTTTATAAAGCCTACGCTGTTTTTGAAGCAATTAATGGATCAATTAAAATAAATTACAAACACATTTGTTCTCATAAACTAAAATGTATTAAGAAAAACAAGTGTCATTTCACCAACATGTGCTTCAGTTTATGTCATCACAACTTCAGAGATGATCTACAGAGACAAACATTTAGTCTATTAGACTGTTAAATATTGTTAAATAGGTATTTGGAACTGAAAAATATTGTATTTGACTTAACAAAATAAATTTCTCGAACTAAAAAAAACATTTAAATGTACTAACTAACATTCCCACGTCTCTGTAGTTCTCTGTAGTTCTCTGTAGTTCTCTGTAGTTCTCTGTAGTCCTCTGTAGTCCTCTGTAGTCCTCTGTAGTTCTCTGTAGTTCTTTGTAGTTCTCTGTAGTTCTTTGTAGTTCTCTGTAGTCCTCTGTAGTCCTCTGTAGTTCTCTGTAGTTCTCTGTAGTTCTTTGTAGTTCTCTGTAGTTCTTTGTAGTTCTCTGTAGTTCTCTGTAGTCCTCTGTAGTTCTCTGTAGTCCTCTGTAGTTCTCTGTAGTTCTCTGTAGTCCTCTGTAGTCCTCTGTAGTTCTCTGTATTTCTTTGTAGTTCTCTGTAGTTCTCTGTAGTTCTTTGTAGTTCTCTGTAGTTCTCTGTATTTATCTGTAGGTCTCTGTAGTTATCTGTAGGTCTCTGTAGTTCTCTGTAGTTCTCTGTAGTTCTCTGTAGTCCTCTGTAGTTCTCTGTAGTTCTCTGTAGTTCTCTGTATTTCTTTGTAGTTCTCTGTAGTTCTCTGTAGTTCTCTGTATTTATCTGTAGTCCTCTGTAGTCCTCTGTAGGTCTCTGTAGTTCTCTGTAGTTCTCTGTAGGTCTCTGTAATTCTCTGTAGTTCTCTGTAGTTCTCTGTAGGTCTCTGTAGGTCTCTGTAGTTCTTTGTAGTTCTCTGTAGTTCTCTGTAGTTCTCTGTAGTTCTCTGTAGTCCTCTGTAGTTCACTGTAGTTCTTTGTAGTTCTCTGTAGTTCTTTGTAGTTCTCTGTAGTTCTCTGTAGTTCTTTGTAGTTCTCTGTAGTTCTCTGTAGTTCTTTGTAGTTCTCTGTAGTTCTCTGTAGGTCTCTGTAGTTCTCTGTAGTTCTCTGTAGGTCTCTGTAGTTCTTTGTAGTTCTCTGTAGTTCTCTGTAGGTCTCTGTAGTTCTCTGTAGTTCTCTGTAGTCCTCTGTAGTTCTCTGTAGTTCTCTGTAGTTCTCTGTAGGTCTCTGTAGTTCTCTGTAGTTCTCTGTAGTCCTCTGTAGTTCACTGTAGTTCTTTGTAGTTCTCTGTAGTTCTCTGTAGGTCTCTGTAGTTCTCTGTAGTTCTCTGTAGTCCTCTGTAGTTCACTGTAGTTCTTTGTAGTTCTCTGTAGTTCTTTGTAGTTCTCTGTAGTTCTCTGTAGTTCTTTGTAGTCCTCTGTAGTTCTCTGTAGTTCTCTGTAGTCCTCTGTAGTCCTCTGTAGTTCTTTGTAGTCCTCTGTAGTTCTCTGTAGTCCTCTGTAGTCCTCTGTAGTTCTCTGTAGTTCTCTGTAGTTCTCTGTAGTTCTCTGTAGTTCTCTTCACACCTGAACTGACTCACCACTAAACACAAACACACGTGGAGCGTTTAAGGAGGTTAAGTTTCCCCTCAGGCCTTGAAAATATAGAATAAGTGCATGAGCCACAGTTTCCATCAAACCAAACTCTTTTCTCAAATCGTGGGCCAAATATTATGTACAAAATAAAACAATAAAAAATATAAGAAATAAATAGCTTTCTTACAGCTTAATAATAGTTGTGGAGACTGATGCACAAAGGTGCAGCAGGTGAAAGACTGCTCATTTCTGATGTGAAATGTTCATATCACAGACATGTTTCTGCTCAAACTCAATATGAGCTATTTTCATAGTTTAAGTTTGATCTCAGTGACAAATGATTCATGTAGTGACTCAAATGAGGTCATTGTGTTTGTGTTCAGTCACATTAGTGTGGACACAGTCATGTTCAGACTTTATTACACTCTGACCTGTGTTTTTACCTGTGGCTCCTGATCTGTCCAGGTTTGTAGAGGATGTTTTCCTCACAGCATCATCACAGAAGTTAGTTTTCTTGTTAGCTCCACATTAGCTCCACTTTTAGCACAGCTCTAACATCCACAAAACAGTCTTCTTTCTTTCTTCCACGTGTTTCCTAAAGCCACACGTCTCTGTCCTCGCTCAGACCTCTGCTCTGAGGTGCGTAAGTGCTGTAAAGTGCAGTAAAGTGCTGTAAAGTGCGCAAACGCGCGTCTTCTGCACTTCTCCCTCCTCAGAACACACGGCAGTGAAGAGCCGCGCGGGGGAGGGGCGGCCACCAGCGGCATTGTGGGACGTGTAGTTTTAGCGATAAAAAAGGTTATGGCTGTAACTACGGTTCTATGAATGAAGAAAAAAATATATATATTTTTTCCCCCTTTTTTTAAAAATAGGAATTTGAAATGTTCGGCGGGCTGGATTAAAACGTTTTGGGGGCCGGATACGGCCCGCAGGCCCTATGTTTGACACCCCTGGCCTAGTACAATGATCTTGTACATCTACGAGACGCTTTATCTGAGCAGATAGTCACACTGGACAATGTCAGTGTAGCCTCCAGTTCTACTGTAAGAAACCTCAGAGTCTTATTTGACCAGGAGCTCTCATTTAAAACACACATAAATCAAGTCTGTAAAACAGACTATTTCCATTTGTGCAACAAGAGCCAAAATCAGAAGAATCCTGCCTAAAAGTGATGCCGAAAAACTTATCCATGCATTTGTAACGACTAGATTAGACTACTGTAACTCCCTGCTTGCAGCGTGTCCTAAAAGCTCCATAAAAAGCTTTCAACTGGTTCAAAATGCAGCAGCAAGATTACTAACAGGAACAAAAAGAAGAGAGCACATTACGCCAGTGCTGAAGTCTCTTCACTGGCTCCTGTCGAGTTTAGAACCAAATTTAAAATTCTACTCTTGACCTACAAAGCCATAAATTACATGGCCCCATCCTACCTCAAAGATGCTATAGAACCATATCATCCAAACAGAGCTCTTCGCTCTCAGAATGCTGGCCTTCTGGTGGTGCCAAGAGTCTCTAAAAGTACTGTAGGAGGTAGAGCGTTTAGCTACCAAGCTCCTGTGTTATGGAATCAGCTCCCGACCCATGTTAAATATGCTGACACAGTCTCTTCATTTAAGTCCAGGCTTAAAACGTTCCTCTTCAAAATCGTTTATGGTCAGAGTAGTTAGGAACAGAAAGATAAACCCACAGCTTCAGCTACGCTGCCCTAGGAGTAACTGTGCTGGGGGAAGTATGACAGCTTGAGCACTGTCCTCTTCTTCTGACTACTTTTCTATCAACCTTTCCCACATTTCTCGCCAGGAGTGGGACAGGCACATACTGATGTGGACCCAGATGCTACTCGACTCCCTGGAGAAGTGGTCTCCACTCCATATGAATGGTTCTTTATCTGCCTGGAAGAACTGGTCCTCCTCCTGAGTGGCTCCAGCTTCACTGTCTATCTCGCCTGTCGGATCTCTCCTTCACTGTGGAACTCCCCCAGGTTTCTACTTTTTCCCAAGGAAGTTTTGTAGTTTTCACTGGCCGAGAAGGACAGGGGAGCTTGGGACATTTTGTCTAAGGACACGGGATGCTGGGACATTGCCAAGTCCCTATGACAATTGTTTAATCTGTTTTTCATTGTCGCACCTCGAGGCAACTACTGTTTTGATTTTGGGCGTTACAAAAATAAATTGAATTGAAATGTTTCAAAAATCCATTTAAATATACAGAGGGTCTTCTCTGTAGGGTTAGACACAGACTGAGAAAGCGCACGGGAATGTGCACGCCGTCATGTGTTGTCCAGAATAATGACCGGAATAAACAGCCCTTCTTCGTATTTAGCCAATCTTCTGTTTAAAGGTGCCATAACATGCTTTTGTCACGTTTGGTAGTCTATCCTAAGTGTATAATTGATAATAATAAGTGTTGTGCAACACCCTTAACATAATAGTTAAGAAATATCACCCAGACCTTGGACCCCCTCACCAACCCGGAAATGAAAACGGCTTGGTTTGATATTCACCCCCACCCTTGTGAAGAGCCATCTGGCTCCCCCGCCCACCCGTGACGTAGTCTCAGAGAGCGTGCGTGCCCCGCCCACCCGTGACGTAGTCTCAGAGCGCTTGGTGACGCGTGCTTGCCCTTATGACGCTGTCTTGCAGCCTCCGCCCGTCAGTTTGGAGATTGGAGGAAAGGAGATAGTCTGTACTATAGCTAAACACTGCGGGAATCAATAGCAATGTAAGAAGGTTAAAAGCTCTGAAAAGTCGATTTTGCATGTTATGGGACCTTTAAATGTGATAATCTCTCTGAATGAAATGATTTTCAGCGTGTGTTGTGTTTTCTGACATTTTCCTGAATCAAACACTTCCTCTAACTCTCTTCACTTGCCCCTCCACGACTGTCGTCTTTTCCAGAGTCTCCAGACTTTGTGCAGAGATTACAGGAGGGTCTCAGTTTGAGCAGAGATAAGCAAAGTCCTGCGCCTAGTATCAGTTTTGGAAAACCGCGGATATTGTCAACAATAATAAGAAAAAAATAAATAAATACAACAAATATTCCAGAATGTACAATGACATTTCCCCTTCTGTTTAACTGCAGTATTTGGTCACTCCTGCATAGCCCTGACGTTGTACTAAAGCCACTTGCTTTGACTCGTTAGCTCGTAGATCTTACCTGAGACTTTTCCACTGCGTTTCATGATTCATTTTCCGCACTAGAACACACTCCACCGAGTCATCTCTGTGTGGTTTTCTGTTGAAGATAAAGTCAAACCTGCAAAAGTTCAAACAAAGGATTTACTGGTGAGGAAGAAGTCAAAAAGGAAGTGAACAAATAAGGAAGGAAGCCTGAGAGCAGAGGACAAAGAGCTTTTATGGTTTTAGAAAAGTGTGAAGACGTCTGTGGTCAAAGTGGGACATTTGTTTGGGTTCAGTTGTCTTTTAGTTTGTATTAATTGTATTGATTGGTGGAATATGAAGAATTGTTCTTTGTCAGTTTGCTTGCTCAATATTGTAGCTTTTAGGAGGAAACGACAACACCTGCAGTTCAAGACGTTTTATTAGTTAGTTTAATCCACTTTTAATCCATAGATTTCTATGGGACATTGCAACTTCAAAGGCTGTTTTCCTCAAATGCATTTCTTTCATTAAAGTAGCACCTACATACTGCACATCAAACTTTACAATTCGGTACCTAAAAGATTTTGAGCTTACTTTAAAAAAAAGTGTCCCAAAGATAACTTTAATTAAAATAAAAAGTATAAAATAAACATCCAATTAAAACTTAAAATGAAGACTAGCCAATAGTTTTAGATGTAGATTAATGTGGTTTGTGGTGTGATTTGAATATATAGACAAAACAGCATGTAGATATAAACACAGACAGCTTCATTGTCACTCACTGTGTGACAAATATTGTGCTTTTTTCAGGTTCATAAGTGAAAAGTATATAAGTCAAATTATGCATAATTGTAGAGCATAACTTTACATTGTGTTCATTAAAATGTCTCTGTAACAAGCAGCAGATTTTCTAAATATAACTTTTAAATGTGTGGCATAGTTGATGCAAACACGCTCAAATGTGTGCGACTGGACCGCTGCGCAGCCCTGTGAAAGTCATTATTTCTACATTTGAATGTGATCATAGCGATAGCAGCTAACAGCGAGCTAGGGCCAGGGCAGCCAGCTCCATTCAGGATCCAACAGATGATCTGACACATTCTGTAAGATAATAACAATGTAAACTAATGCATGTCTTACATTTATCACATTATCAACAGAACCAATAAAGCCACAGATAACAATTTGATCATGTGTGGGGGAAATAAAGTGGCCCGCTCAAGTCAAATTAAAAAGATAATTTGTTGATTCTACAACTCAGGAACATTACATCTGATATGTCAAACAAAACATGAAACATCACTCTGTCATCACATGTTTAAGGCAAAATCTGTGGCCAAAGTAAGAGGAATATTACAAAGTCCTTGTCTGAATGGGCTAATTATTCTTAATTACTCTTCCCCAATTACTTAAGTTAAACTATAACAGTTTAGATATAATGTAAATTGTAATTAAAATGAATACACAAAATTACTAAAACAAATCATAACTAAGGGTAAGATATAAATAACACAAATGTTCAATAACTATAAACTAAGAGGAACCAAAACTTTACTGAAGTTACAATATGATTACTAGTTAAAGTAAAAGACAAGTCTTAGAAGTACATGTTGTTAGAATTACTGCAGCCTGACATTTACTCTAGTAAAGGTACTGTAACTGTATTTGGACAAAGCCAAACTAAAGTAGTCTTTTGAAATGCTTACCGTCTTGGCCTTTTGACATCATTTATCAGATCCTTAATGTCATAAAACCTGATTTTGGAGAACAACATGTTCAGCATGTTTCCATGTGTTCGTGTTCTATTTTCTAACCTGCACTTTTTTTGACTTTGAAACCTTGGAGAAAAGAAGGATCTGTGATGTTTTTGAACAAGCTGCCACAAGTCCCCAGATGCCTTTCCTCTGCGCACACCAGACACTTCACTTCCTTTGGCTCATTAGGCCTTAGTTATTTTATGACTTGGTTTACGGATCTGCCGCACATAGATTATTGATTTCTTCAATATAAATAAAATACATTTTTATAAAAAAAAATTATAAAGTACCGCCGAGACTTTTTGCCGTGACTGGGCGGGTGGGGGAGGATGCACACTTAAGCGTCAGTGCTGTCGCCTCCTCCTCCCGTGGTGCGTTTTGGGCAAACCCGGAAGAAAACATCTTTTGAAATTGAAATTATATTTATATTTCGCCCGCCTGTGCAATATAGTTCATTAAAAAATCCGTAAACCAAGTAATAAAATAACTACGGCCTAAATGGACAAAAACTTGATTTGAAGTATCAAACGTGATATGAAGTCCATGTAACAATGTCTGAACAAGAATCATTGTTCATATTTGTGACGGAGCAGCGTAAATGCCGGTACATGTCGACCTCGGTGAAACTGAGTAAAACAGGTTTTTAGATTTTTTTCCCCAAATTTGTGATTTTCGTTTTTTTGCATTATGTGAAAGTTGAAGTAATAAAGGAGCCCCTCCCCCTCCGTGCTTCAGATAACAGTATTCATTAGCTTAAAAGTACAAATTAAGCTGTTAAAAATGAGTAGTTTTTGTGTGCCGCGCGGGGGGCGTTACCCTTTTCTCAGCAGCATACTGTTGACATTTTTCCACCAATCAGCTGCGAACCACATGGCTAAAGCTGTCCTCCGTGTACTGCTCATGCTCCTCATGCAGTTGGGGGAGAGGCCGTGTTTTCTCCTCTCAGAGACATTATTCATACTCCAGACTTTCTCCAGAGATGATTCCCTGGACTACATTGTAACGGAACTGAGGTACTTTTACTCTAAAGTATTGCTTGCTGTGTTGTGTTGTGTTGCTTTAGCATCGTCACTTTTGCCTCGAGACAGAGCAATGCTAAGCTAACACGCTGCTTCAGTGCACTCTACATTATAAATACGTGAATTTAATGTGACTACTTGATGAATAATTAACATCATGTAGTCTCTTGAAACTAGCTGTTTTGGGACGGTGTAATGTCTGTATCTTCGTGTATTTTTACTGTTTTTTACTGTAGCCCGCGTTAGCCGCGTTAGCTCGTTTCAAACTTCTTTGTTTCACTTTTCAGAAAAGGCGCTCACAGCTGGAGTTCATCATAACCATGCAGAAGTCCATTGCATTACAGCTTCGACTTTGCACAGCAGGTACTATTTATTACACATCATTTACTTCACTTCACTTTATTAAATGTACAATAAAGTGCAAATGCAGAATCAGACATCGCTGAGGTTAGTTTATATTATTTGACTACTGTAATGTGTAAACATTAGCCTGGCAAACTTCAGTGCTGCTCTCTGCTTAAGATATGTTTCTTCTGTTCTCATTTTTTTACACTGTCGCCCTTGTCATCAGGGAGTGGGAAACAGCTCCTGAGAGTCGCCTCAATATCCCACAGCTTGTTGGAACAAAGTGTTTGTCAAGAACTTGGACTGGCAGAAGCATCTGAGTCCCTTCTTCAGACGGCTTCCAAAGATCAAGAGTTATCAGCACTTCACGTATTTATATTGAAACTTTCACATTGTGTTAAAAAAAATAGTTAATGAGTGTTTTATGTGAAATTGTTTGCCATTTCTTAAATGTCCTGTTATTTGTTTACAGCTTTGATGCCAAGAGACCAGATGTGGTGCTTGCAAAAAGTCTCCATGTCCTGGTCCCACCTGGACTGAACATTGACAGGCAGACCCATCTATCCTATTGCACTACATAACTTTATACCTTCATATTTCATTATGTATATTACATGCCGTTTAGTGCGCAGTGTTCAATGTTTTGCTGTTTGTGTTGCACTGAATCACCTGTGAATTCTCTTTGTCCACAAATGGCAATAAACCCTATTCTGATTCTGATTCTGATTCTGATTCTGATTCTGATTCTGATTCTGATTCTGATTCTGATTCTGATTCTGATTCTTTGATGCTTCAGGGCCTTTTGTAATCCAAGTATCTCCATTTTAATATAGTAACTTCTAATTCTGATTCAAGTCCAGTTACCATCAATAACAACACTCCTCTTGAGTCTTGAGTGACAGCTGTAGGGGGAGGTGTTGTCAGTTTGACAGGGGGAGGGCTTATCTCAATGAGATGCAAATGAGCCCCGCCCCCTGTGACTCCGGGCTCACTCAGGTGAGAATCTTTAGAGGCCGTTTTCTCAGTGAAAGGTTTTGAGAGTTGTTTATATTCAAATGACCACAACTGACTCAAATATGATCAGATGTGAGTGAGACATCATTGTAGAGCTTTGAATTCACACTTTCAGAATCTGTTACTCAAAATGTCTCCGGCTAGACATGTAACTGGTTTATCCACGGTCAGTCACATTTTTGTTGGTAAAAATCTTAAAGTAGTGGTTGACGCATGAACCACAGCTGGAGGAGTCAGTCAAACACAGCATTAATTATACATGTCTGTTAAAATCCTCTGACTGAACACCAGGAGGTTAAAATTAAAGGTGCACAAGGTAACTTTTGATTTGCCTGGAATGTTCTACAGTGGCATTAAATTTGTTGCTCCTAGGGCAGCGGAGCTAAAGCTGTGGGTTTATGTTTCTGTTCCTAACTAGTCTGACCATAAACGATTTCGAAGAGGAACGTTTTAAGCCTGGACTTAAATGAAGAGACTGTGTCAGCATATTTAACATGGGTCGGAGCTGATTCCATAACACAGGGGCTTGGGAGCTAAACGCTCTACCTCCTACAGTACTTTTAGAGACTCTTGGCACCACCAGAAGGCTCTACCTCCTACAGTACTTTTAGAGACTCTTGGGACCACCAGAAGGCTCTACCTCCTACAGTACTTTTAGAGACTCTTGGCACCACCAGAAGGCCGGCATTCTGAGAGTGAAGAGCTCTGTTTGGATGATATGGTTCTATAGCATCTTTGAGGTAGGATGGGGCCATGTCATTTATCACTTTTAGGCAGGATTCTTCTGATTTTGGCTCTTGTTGCGCAAATGGAAATAGTCTGTTTTACAAGCTTGATTTATATGAGCTTTAAATGAGAGCTCCTGGTCAAATAAGACTCCAAGGTTTCTTACAGTAGAACTGGAGGCTACACTGACATTGTCCAGTGTGACTATCTGCTCAGATAGAGCGTCTCGTAGATGCTTAGGACCAGCACAATGACCTCGTTTTTTTCAGGGTTAAGAAGCAGGTAGTTTAGTGTCATCCAGGTTTTTATCTCCTTCACACAAGTACTAAGTCTGTACTTGATCGCTCTGATCAGGTTTCATTGATAAATACAGCTGAGTGTCGTCTGCAGAGCAGTGGAAGTTAATGTCATGTGACCTGATCATGTGACCTAACAGCAGCATATAAAGAGTAAACAGAATTGGACGGAGTATGTTGCACGCTTCAATTATGAGGCTCGAAGTGTAGTTTCATTCATATTTATTCTGTAACAAGACAAACATCTTTCAATGTGCATGTCATGCTCTCGGTTTTGCTACAGGAAACGGTTCTACTTTTTAACAATGTGCAATAGCCACAAATAATATAAAATTACAGCAAAATATAATTACATGAATAAATCTGTGACAGAAATGTGTGTTTGCCCTTTTAGAACGTTTTAAGATTTAGCAAAAGTGTCATTTCGTACTCTCCTGGTAATCCCCCTTGTTTCTACTACAACAACCAGGCTTCAACATAATAATCTTAAAGACAATTTCGGCCTAAACTGTCACACTATTGCCTTATCAAAGTTCACAGTTCACACATTAACACAGGAAACAGTTCTACTTTGAGCAGACGCCCCGGGTACAGAGGTGATAGAGCTCCTCCTTGTGGTGTGGCATAGGAACTACACTAATGCAAATCTAAGCGAATTGTACACAGTCTGTCTTTCTAAAAACAAAAATGATATTAGATAAATTATAACATTAAATAAAATACATTTCGGGCGGTGAACTATTTGCTATTCCCACACTGAGGCACACCATAGGTTCCTTTAGAGCAAGGTGAGGAGCTCTGGTTTACATGAACAAACTGGTACCTATCAGATAAATAGGATTTAAACCAGCTGAGGGCGGGGCCTCTGAGGGCGGGGCCTCTGACACCTACATCACATTCTAACCTCTGCAGTAGAATGTTGTGGTCGATGGTCAAACGCTGCGCTGAGGTCCAACAGAACCAGGACTGAGACCAGTCCATCATCAGCGGCTAATGGTGGGCTCTGGACCCTGCTGTGGTGGGCTGTGGTGGGCTCTGAACCCTGCTGTGGTGGGCTCTGAACCCTGCTGTGGTGGGCTCTTGACCCTGCTGTGGTGGGCTCTGAACCCTGCTGTGGTGGGCTCTGAACCCTGCTGTGGTGGGCTCTGAACCCTGCTGTGGTGGGCTCTTGACCCTGCTGTGATGGGCTCTGAACCCTGCTGTGGTGGGCTCTGAACCCTGCTGTGGTGGGCTCTTGACCCTGCTGTGATGGGCTCTGGACCCTGCTGTGGTGGGCTGTGGTGGGCTCTGAACCCTGCTGTGGTGGGCTCTGAACCCTGCTGTGGTGGGCTCTGAACCCTGCTGTGGTGGGCTCTGAACCCTGCTGTGGTGGGCTCTGAACCCTGCTGTGGTGGGCTCTTGACCCTGCTGTAGGGGGCGACAAAGCTGTTTTACTACAACTTTTTCAAGGATTTTCGAGACAAAGGGAAGATTATAAATATGTCTGTAGTTTAACAATAGTTCAGGATCTAGATGAGTCTTTTTCAGAAGAGGTTTAATGACGTCATGTTTGAAGGACGTGGAACATAAACACTTTCTACTGAAGTATTTATTATATTCAGAATAGAGTCTATAATTCGGGGCAGAATGTCTTTGAGGAGCTTGGAATAGGGTCTAGGACACAAGTGGAGCTTTTAGAGGACATAAGGGCTGAAGTTCTCTCTCTTGATCAACAGCTGAACATTTCTACATTTACAGCTGGATTTATCTGAGACGTTAGATTTACAGCTTGGGCTGGTTCAGGGCGAATAGTGGGAGTCATTTCATCTCATTTATCTCTGATTGTTTTTATTTTATTGTTAAAAAATAGGAGGAAATCCTCAGAGCTGAGAGAAGCTGGGAGTGAGGGCTCTACTGCTGTGACAGTTTGTTACCATGGTTACAGCGCTGAAAAGGAATCTAGTGTTACTTTAGTTGACTTCTATTAGATGTGAATAGTCTCTGGTTCTGGCCTCACACAGAGCTGCTGATAGGACAGGAGCTTTTAGGGATTCTTCTGTGTGAGAGCGACAAAATAATCCCTCCAACTTTCTAACTCTTTTTTTAAGTGAACGCAGTTCTCGGTTGTACCAGGAGGAGGCGCTTTGGCCTAATGACCTTCTGTTTTAACGGCGCTACAACGTCAAGAGCAGACTTCAGAGAATTCATGGGCAACAATGAGGTCACTAATCTCTGTTCCATACGTTAGGACAAGATCCAGAGTGTTCTTGTGAGTGTGAGTCGCTTTATTTACATTCTGAGTGAAACCAATGCTGTCTAACAAGGCGCTGAAGGCATTACTGAGAGCGTCATCACTCATGTTCACGTGGATATTAAAGTGTTGCAATGCACAGTTCAAGAACAGCAGGAAAATAGATGCATACAATAAAAAATAGGATAAATAACTTAAATAACAGAATGAGCAACAAAAAGAAAAGAAATATGAACAGAATAACTACCATTATAAATCAGTGGCATGTGGTGATGGGCAAGTAGACCTGGTCATTAATATTTAGTGGTTAATAGAAAAGTTAAAAAATAATAATAATATTGGGGTGGTGGGCTTCAAACCTAGGTCTCCCGCATGTAGGGCGAACATTTATCTATTGAGCTAACCTCTCATTCCATATAAATGTAAATGGATAAATGAGCTGACTTCATTATCCTCCATCTTCTTCCGCTTCTCCAGGGTCAGTCGCGGGGGCAGCAGTCTAAGCAGTCCCAGATTAAAACCAACAACGCCACTGGAGATTAATCCAGAAAAAATATTAAAATAAAGGACACACAGGTTCGTTCATTGACAGAGGCAGTGTTGAATTAATAAGTTACATCATTTATTTTAGGTTCGCAGAGGTTTAACTGGTTAGTTCACAGTCTTTTGTCATCTCCATTCACATTACATGAAGTCCATAAGTTCACATACAATAGTTCCAAATATAATAGAAAACAGTGATTTTAGAAATTAAGCTGATGTGCAGTTAGCTAGACCTCAAGGATGAGACGTACCCAAGACGCATCGCGTTAGGCCCCCCACGACGAGCCATTACGCTCCTGCCCGCCCCGGTCCAGCTACACGGAGGACTCCAGCTGGGTACATGACAACACTGCAGCCGGCTACACGGAGGACTCCAGCTGGGTACATGACAACACTGCAGCCGGCTACACGGAGGACTCTGGCACCACACTAGAAATGAGGCGCTCTGGAGGGTGCCGACATGCGGCGCATGGAGCCCTGCATCGCAACAGCCCTGAAAGCCATATCATTGCTCATTTAAAGTACTAATAATCCATAGATTTGCAGGACATTTAAAATACATTTACCTGGCCCTTAAGAGACAACCCACGTAACCTGACGACAGCCACAACAACCAAGAAGGCGGAAGTGGCAGACAAGGAAAACGAGAGATACGAGGGAGATTTTATAGTAGAGAAGTGCGTCATCTGCCGGCATGATGGGCACACTGCTACATGCACGTGTTTGATTGGATCACCAATATTGAGAGGCAGGTCCTATGGGCGGGTCCATGCAGAACCTCAGAACAAGGAAACTGAATATGATAACAAATTAATTTGCGTATTACTAAGCTGCTTTTTCAACCCACAATGTGGAAGGAGGAAAATATATGGTTTGAGGATATAATTATAACGGCTTTCTCAAGACAAACTTTTCAAGAAAAGTTAGACATTGTAAGGAGAGGTCGCCGATGCTACAAAGCCTGTGACAAGCGGGTTTGTTCGCCACTACGAGGGCTGTCAATGGCTCACGGGCTCCGAGAAGCACTGCAAACTACTGCTGGAAACGCCGATTTACAAGTGATTGATTTGATCAACTCCAAAGTACGGCTGGGCACTTACAAGCAATGTTGCTTTGGAAAACTTTTGGGGACGAGTGGATACAGCTGAACGAACATGCGCGCAGGGCAATGCAGCTGCACAATGAAAAGGTAAAGAAAAAATAAGGAAATATTGAACTGTATTGTACTCTTCCCCTGCAATTCTCTGAATAGAAATGTCAATTTCAAGGTGACGCAACGCCTGGCTAAACTGCGTTTCTGTCTAAATGTATAGTGTCTAGAGCAATTATTTTTCCTCTGAGGGCCATATTCCAGTCAAGTTAAGTGGTGGAGGGCCAGACTGTACTAACTGGTGTTACAAACTCTTATCATTATAAGCACTTTTTTGTAAAATATAGGCTATTGAATTTATTTAATTTAAACTCTATTAAGGACACAAGTGCAGACACAAGTTACATAGCTAAGACATTTAAATAATAGAAACTAAAATTAAAACAGGCCGAGGGCCACATCTGGCCCCTGGGGCCACAAATGCCCAGGTACGGTCTAGAGCAGGGGTGTCAAACTCATTTGGGTCGCGGGCCGAACATAACGTAAAAAATAAAACTATAATATATAATAAAAATATAAGAAATAAAGAGCTTTATAAAGCCTACACTGTTTTGAAGCAATTACAAGGTCTGGGGCAACCAACGCCACTCACTCCACCAGCTTCAACACCCGGTCCACTGCTGCTTTTTCACAACTCTCTGCCCACCAGCTTCTAGTTAACCAGCCTCTAGCCACCGCCAACATACTAACTGGATTACTCTCATCTGCTGCTACGTTCCATCTCCTCCTCGGACTATCCCTCCCGCGCCTCCAGGCCACCGCTCCACCAACTTCTCGCCTACTCACCTACACCGCTGCTGACCTTCACCTCCTCAACCATAACCACCGTCTCCCAGCTGCTGCTGCCTCTGCAGCTAGCTCAGCTGGGATCCTTCGCCGGCCCCGCTACATCCACAGGGGCTCTGGTCTCTCCCATAACCAACACTCCAACGACGGCTCACCTATCCCCTCACTCTGGACTAGTTTTCGCCCCCCTGTCACCCCCACCTGCCGCACTGCCAACCTCAGCAACCTCCGCCCCCCCACCCCTGCGCCCCCATCCATCTCCCTTGCACTGCTGAACTGCCGCTCCCTCGCAAACAAATCACCTGTTATATCTGAACTGCTACTGGACAATAACATTGATCTGCTTCTCCTCTGTGAAACATGGCAACAGCCCCTGGACTTCTATGCTCTCAACCAAGCCACTCCCTCCAACTACACTTACACTGCCAAACCCCGCCTCTCCGGGCGTGGGGGAGGTCTTGCTGTTATTCATAAAAAATCTACATCCATCACTGAACTGAACCTCAACCTTCCATCCATCTCATCATTTGAATACCTCGCCTTCTCCCTCCCCAACTCTATCACCGCTATCCTGATCTATCGTCCCCCAAAGCCCCGCCCCTCTTTCCTCACTGAATTGTCTGAACTCCTCACCATGGCATCCTCTCTCTCTGCCCGCCTCCTACTCACTGGTGACTTCAACATCCACATTGACTGCCCCAACGCCCCACTGACATCCGACTTCCTCTCTCTCCTGGACTGCTTCCATCTCACCCAACACATTGACTTCCCCACCCATACCAAAGGCCACACTCTGGACTTAGTCTGTTCCTCTCTCCTACCCATATCTAAGCCCCACCCCCTCCCCTTCCCACTCTCTGATCATCTCTGCATCCTTTTCTCCGCCCCCCTACCCTCGCCCCACAACCCCAAAAAACGCACCATCACCTACCGCAATATCAAGTCAGTCAACCCCCTCACGCTCTCCCAGCTCATATCCTCTGCTTTCCCCCCTGACTCCCCCCCCTCTTCCCCCGACGACTATGCTGTCATGCTCAACACTACCCTCTCCGACTTCCTTGACTCCCTAGCCCCCTGGAAAACCTCCTCCGTCTCATACATCAACCCCGCCCCCTGGTACACCCCTGAACTCCGCACCATGAAGCAGACTGGCCGCCAACTCGAACGACTCCTCAAAAGAACCCGCCTCACCGTCCACGCCGAAGCTTTCAAATTACACATCTCCTCCTACCGTGACGCTCTCCAAGCCGCCAAATCTGCCCACCTCTCCACCCTCATCAACAGCTCCCACCGGAGCCCTCGCACCCTGTTCTCCACCGTCAACAAGCTGCTCCAGCCACCGGACATCACTCCACCCTCCTCCCCTGACCTCTGCAACTCTTTCCTCCTTGCCTTCAATGACAAAATTTCCAAAATCAACAGCTCCATGACTGCCGTCTCCATTAACTCCATCACCACCCCCCCCCCTGCCCCCCCCCCCCTCTCCCTGACCACCCACCCTTCCCTCCCCTCACCACCTTCTCCTCTGTTAACTCCTCTCATATCATAGACCTCATCACCGCTTCCAAAACCACCACCTGCTCTCTCGACCCCCTCCCAACGACTCTAACCAAGGCCTGCCTCCCTGCTCTCATCCCCCATCTCACCACCCTCTTCAACCAGTCTTTATCCCTCGGCCATGTTCCTTCCATCTACAAACTGGCCTCCATCACCCCCATCCTCAAAAAACCCACCCTAGACTCCGCCAACCTATCCAACTACCGCCCCATCTCCAACCTGCCGTTCCTCTCAAAAACGCTGGAACGCATCGTCGCCGCCCAACTTCACACCCACCTCTAGTCAAACAACCTCTATGAACCCCTCCAATCTGGCTTCCGCCCACTTCACAGCACTGAAACAGCCCTGGTCAAAGTACTCAACGATCTCCTCACCTCTGCAGACTCCGGGGCCCTCAACATCCTGTTACTACTAGACCTCAGCGCAGCCTTTGACACTATAAACCATTCCATCCTCCTACAAAGGCTGCGCCAACTGGGTGTTGAGGGCTCTGCACTTGACTGGCTCACATCCTACCTCACCAACAGGCAAGAGTTAATTTCCCTCTCCGGTCACTCATCCACCCTCTCCCCAGTAACGCAGGGGTCCCCCAGGGCTCAGTCCTCGGCCCCCTCCTCTTCATCTGCTACATCTTCCCCCTTGGTCACATCCTCCGCCAACTCAACCTGGACTTTCACTGCTACGCTGACGACACCCAGATATACCTCACCACCAAATCCACCCAAAACCCTCCCCTCACCCACAGCCACACCCTCCCCTCAGCCACACCCACACCCTCCCCTCAGCCACATCCAAACCTGCATCTCTACAATAAAATCATGGCTCACTCTCAACTTCCTCAAACTGAACAGTGACAAAACAGAGCTCCTCCTCATTGGCACCAAATCCACTCTCAATAAAACTGGTCCCTTTTCACTCAGCATCGACACCTCGACCATCACCCCCTCTACCCTGGTACGCAATCTCGGTGTCATCATGGACCCCACCCTCTCCTTCACTCCCCATGTCAGCCACATCGTCAAGACCTCATACTTCCACCTCCACCGCATCCGCCAAAATCCGACACTGCCTCACCCTCCCCGCTGCTGAATCCCTCATCCACGCCTTCATCTCCTCCCGCCTCGACTACTGCACCTCCCTCCTCACTGGCATCTCCTCCCATTCCCTCCATAGACTCCAAATGGTCCAAAACTCTGCTGCCCGCCTCCTCACCCACACCCACCTCCTCACCCACACCCTCCTCCTCACCCACACCCTCCTCCTCACCCACACCCGCCTCCTCACCCACACCCGCCTCCTCACCCACACCCGCCTCCTCACCCACACCCGCCTCCTCACCCACACCCGCCTCCTCACCCACACCCTCCTCCTCACCCACACCCTCCTCCTCACCCACACCCTCCTCCTCACCCACACCCGCCTCCTCACCCACACCCGCCTCCTCACCCACACCCTCCTCACCCACACCCTCCTCACCCACACCCTCCTCCTCACCCACACCCGCCTCCTCACCCACACCCGCCTCCTCACCCACACCCTCCTCACCCACACCCTCCTCACCCACACCCTCCTCCTCACCCACACCCGGTCCCGTGATCACATCACTCCCGTTCTCCGCTCTCTCCACTCTCTCCCCATCAAGCAGCGCATAAACTTTAAAATACTCCTCCTCACCTTCAAAGCTCTTCACCACCTTGCCCCCCCCTACCTGTCTGACCTCCTCATCCCCCACCGCCCCACCCGAGCTCTCCGATCCTCCTCCTCTCTCACCCTGGCTGCACCAACATCCCGACTCAAAACTTTTGGCGACAGAGCATTCTCCCGAACAGCACCCCGACTCTGGAACTCCCTCCCCCAACCTGTCCCACTCTCCCTCACTCACAACATTCAAATCCCGCCTAAAAACATACCTCTTCACCCAAGCCTATGACCTCCCCTACCCCTAGCCTCCTCTACCCCATTGCCTACTCTTCTACCCCCTGTTACATCCCCATCTTTTTCTCTCTACTTGTTCATTTTATCTGTATATTAATGTGTTCTGTACGTGTTGTCCCCCCTGTCTGTAAATACCCCCCCTTTTTTATTATGTTCAGCGTCTTTGGGTCACTGAAAAGCGCTATATAAATAAAAGTTATTATTATTATTATTATTACTGGATCAATAAAAACAAATTACAAAACATTTGTTCTCATAAACTGAAATGTATTTAGAAAAACAAGTGTAATTTCACCAACATGTGCTTCAGTTTATGTCATTACAACTTCAGAGATGATCTACAGAGACAAACATTTGACTTTATAACAAAATAAACTTCTCAAGATCTAAAAAAACTATTAAATGTAACTAACATTTCCACGTCTGTAGTTCTCTGTTCACCTGAACTGACACACCACTAAACTTCTGCTCAAAAGTGCTTCAAGTGCACTTCTCCCTCACAGCTCACACAGCAGTGCAGCAGAGCCCCGTGGGGGAGGGGCGGCCACCCGCGGCATTGTGGGACGCGTAGTTAAAACGCTTACGGATGTAACTGCAGTTCTATGAATCGATTAAAAAAAATATATTTTAAATATATTTTTGAAGTGTTCGGCGGGCCAGATTAAAACGTCTGGGGGGCCAGATTTGGCCACGACATCATAATGATGGTAATAAGAGATGGATTCATTCGGGTGGGACTGTGTAGGACCTCACTGAAGGCCCAAGTCCCAGGCCCACTGCTTCTTAGTTTCTCTAGATTGATTGATTGATTGATTTGATTTGATTGATAACAGAAGGCTTTCTAATGAGCAAAATGCATTGTTAAATTTAGGACTTGTGAGTAGGCTTGAGTGCGAGGTCACTGCCACACCACCACCTCGGCCTGTGCTCCTGGCGGTCTTAACATGGGTGGGTGGGGTGGACTCATTTAATCTGACAGAATCATCTTGTTGAAGCCAAGTTTCAGTTAGAGCTGAAGATCTATGTTATAATCACTAATTAATTAAATAAAAGCGGTTTAGAGGAAATTGACCTAATGTTTTGCAGTCCACATTTTATATGCTTATTTATTTAAGTTATTTGGTCTGACGCCTGAAATAGTTTTTCTGAGGTTTGACTTTTTGGCCTTATTTGCATGAGGGACACACAGTCTCTATCTGCCTTGAATCTGAACACTTCATATGTGAAAGAGCGGGCAAGAGTTCAGCGACAGAGGAGCTTCTTACACTGCTGCTCTGCACCCGGGGCTCATCCCTGGATGGTCACTTTAGACCAGGGGTCCCCAACCTTTTTCCATTCGATTCAGCTCGGAAGGCGAAGTGTTCTCAAAAGACGCGTTTGTACATTATTAAGTGTACCATACCAAAAGATCCAAATTGGAGTAACATAACGTAGTTACATGTGTCCTCACTGTTCTTCTGACTGGTGGAAGCTCATCTGATAAATATGGCAAAAATAAGTGCATAAAAATTACAACTCACCACAGGCTGAGTCAGTGGGGGCCCTGCACGTGTTTCTGTGCAATGAGATGGTCCCATCAGGAGTGATGGAGACAATGACACCCGCAGTGTGTTTGAGTCCAGTTTGCTCCGTAATTTTGTCTTTGTTACCGTCACGGCACGAAAAGCAGCGCTCAGACTCTTGTAAAAGTAAAAACAGGTGATCGCGTAGCAGCTGGACAATGCTGGCTCAGGAGACGTGTCCAACATCCTCGCTGACTCCTCGTCTGCTCCTCACTTGGCTTTTTCCCCTTTGCAAAAACGATCTCCAAAGACTTTTGTTTTTCACTCATTTTCGCGGCTTGTGGTTCTACTTTTGAGCAGTGTGTTTGATGCGACGCATCCGCGATGACGTTTCATGTATTATACATGTATTATACATGTATAATACATGTATTATCATTAGTGTCATGAGGAACAGGCCAAAGTTACGTCGGAGAAGATGCTGTCACTGATTATTTCCATTTGTGCGGCCCGGTAGCAAACACGTTGCGGACCGTTACAGGTCCCGGCCCGGTGGTTGGGGACCCCTGCTTTTGAAGACCAAGGCTATCAATAAAATAACGAACTAAAAGGAATGTACCCTCCCAAGTCAGATGGATGCCATCCCTGCGTAAGAGCCTGGGCATTCCCCAGGACGCACTTTGTTGGATGGATGCCGTTTTGGGGCTCCTGGGCCTTCGATACCCCCATCTGGGAGATATATTAGAATAATAATTAGAAGAGGGTCGGAGGTAGGTTAATAGTGTAGCTGCCAGAAGGGGCGTGAAAGGGGTGTGGTCCTGCTACCAAACTCAAGATACCAAACTAATTTTCATTTTAATAAGACACTGTCCCCTGCATGTTTTGTGTGTGCCTTGTGGCGCTAACAACTCCATCTCTCTGAAGCCCCTTCCATTAGCCATGTTTTGGGGCTGAGGCCGGACACTTGCCTTGGGTTGGAAGGCACCGACTTCGGAGGAAATCATTTCAGAGTACCTTGTGTTTGAGAAACAGCCCTTGTGTCTGTCTCCATGAGGTCTTATTCCATGTCAAAGCTTCTAATCCTATAGTTAGATCTCTACAAACATGTTCAGAAGTCTTTCTTGGATTTTTGGTTGCAGTGTAGTGGGGTCCACATGTTGATCTTGTCTAAAATGTTCATTCTCCAGCTCATTTGAACCATGTTTCAAACGTGGACTGAACTGAATCTTCAATTGAAATTCTCTGTTTAATCTCAATGCATTTTTTCTCAACAATAAAGCTGCATGTCATGCTCCATTCAACCAGCAGATGGTGACATTTTCTCCTAAATTTGGGCATATTTACAGACGGACCACACAATAGAAACATCAATACATTTTATTATGAAAATAAGACAGAACAGAATCTGAACATTTCTCCTTCGTTCATGCGGTAAACGCTTATTCAAATGACACATGCTTGGCTTGGATGGTTGTTTATGACCTTTACATTTACTGAATCCAACAGCAGAGTCCCCCCTAAACTGCAAAGATGAGAATTCAGAGCAATAATCTTGTCCTGCGTTTTGGACTGGTTTCAATATGTTTTTTATTTTCTCGTAGTCTGAAAAAAAATCTCGTCAGCGGAGAAATAATTGTACTAAATCAGTGCAAAACTCTTACTCCATGATAGGTCATATATTGCTTGAAAGAAGAAAATCCCTTTAGTTAACGTTAAACTCCCTGTTCGACCGGTCTAAACCTCACATTTACCCTTCTTACCACTGTTAAATACAGCCGGATGAGAAAAATACAGACACAAGATTAATATTCTGAATTCCAGTGATTGTTAGTTAATGCGGAGGATTTTGGAAGTTTTCAAGTTTGAGAATATCGGTCTCGAATGTAGCTGAAAAGTGAAGTGGAACAGCGGGACACAAACACAAACGAGTTCATTAGTCAATTCTCCTTCAAGTGTTTTATGTCCTGTATTTGGTTGCAATTAAATGCTCTTCATTTTCTAATAAAATCATGAAACATCATTGTATCCATCAAAGCATCTCTGTGATGAAGGCTGAGATCAAATGGAGACGGATGTAAACATTTGATATGACTATTTCCCTCTGTGGTATTTTCTGGAGCTTTTAAAGGCCGTTGTTCAGTCCTAATGTCCAACCTCCACCATGTGTTTGTCGAAGCCGTTGTTGTACGTTGTGGGGCTGATATTCAGATGAAGCGGCTCTTGGTCTTAGACGTGTCTGAACACGGTGGAGAGTTGTTGATGCTTTGAGCGCGTCACGTCATTTGGCCTCTTGTGCTTTTTTGGCACTTTGTTTCTCTTTTGCCTGATGAAGGAAAAAAATATATATATTAATATTAACTTTCATTTATTCATCCATTCATTTTTTACCGCTGGCACAGGGGCCAGCATTAAACAGCAATTAACTGAAGAATCCATTTGCATTCTCTGCAGTAAGGGGCCAGTGCCATCTACAGGACTGAAGTGGGTTTCATCCCAAATGTGGAATTGGACACTAAAATGTCATGATCCATAAGTGAAAAGAATTTAAAAGGAGACATATTATTACGTTAAACGAAAGAGAGTCTGCAGAGCCACGCCCGAAACAGCCATGTTATGTTTGTGCGCGCCGGGTTAGGGTTAAGGTTAGCCATGAGGCTATAACGGGCTATAAGGGTTAGGGTTAGCCATGAGGCTATAACGGGCTATAAGGGTTAGCCATGAGGCTATAACGGGCTATAAGGGTTAGGGTTAGCCATGAGGCTATAACGGGCTATAAGGGTTAGCCATGAGGCTATAACGGGCTATAAGGGTTAGGGTTAGGGTTAGCCATGAGGCTATAACGGGCTATAAGGGTTAGCCATGAGGCTATAACGGGCTATAAGGGTTAGGGTTAGGGTTAGCCATGAGGCTATAACGGGCTATAAGGGTTAGGGTTAGGGTTAGCCATGAGGCTATAACGGGCTATAAGGGTTAGGGTTAGGGTTAGCCATGAGGCTATAACGGGCTATAAGGGTTAGCCATGAGGCTATAACGGGCTATAAGGGTTAGGGTTAGGGTTAGCCATGAGGCTATAACGGGCTATAAGGGTTAGCCATGAGGCTATAACGGGCTATAAGGGAAATGCCGCGGTCCCTGAAACTGCGCCATTTGACGGCGCCGCGGCTCGGCAGCCACGGCCTAAATTAAATCATCATATTTTGTAAACCAAAACCTCCCAGCTTTAGCTCGAGTGAGTCTCTAAAGTGCTCAGTTGTGAGCTGTGCATTATCTGCCTTACCTTTTCCACCAAAGGCATTAGCTGCTGGTACTCTGCCAAAGTCTTCAACAACTCCATGATGAACGGAAGGTAGTTGTGTTTCCTTCGGATATTTTCAATCTGTTGAAGATATTGAAAATCTGTTAATGTGGGCGTTAATGTAAAGCTTGAAATAAAAAGAAATACAAAATTGAAATTGTGATTGTCAATTTCAAACACTTCAAATTGCGCAGGCTGAAATATAAACATAGGCAGAGACTGGAGGCAAATCAGTGAAGTGTCTTGCAGTGGGAAACCTTAGCGTTAGTTTCCTCTGCAAAGAACTAAATCATATTCTGAACTGAAGGACACATTCATATTGGCCTTTGCATCTCATGTTTTACAACTTAAAATGATGAGTCTATAAAAGCAGGCATGCACATTCCAAACATTGTGTTACAGTGCCATCTACTGGCAGCAGAGAGAATTAGCATGGGGAAATAACCAAAAGCTAGCTTTCTGTGACATGCTAATGTAACCACACAGCTGTAATGAACATATTTTGGTCTGGTGATGATTTATGGAGTTAAAAACAGCACAGGAGACCTCCAGAGCGTTACCTAGGATGTCACACATGGGGAACACATATACATAAACACAACTATGATATTGGATTTGTTAAACTACAAATCCAATATCAAAGCAAGAATACATTTTGGTTACATCGGTCAGTCTCTGTGTCCAGCTTCAGTATTTCTTCACACTGATGTGAAAGGTTTCTCGATTCGTGTCATCTTTAAAGTGGTAGCTTTACGCATTTGGCGGCATCTTCTCACTGGATTTGAACCACGCTACATTTACTTGTGGTTTACGTGTACCTGGACCGAGGATGAGGAGGATTACAGCCCAGGGTTGATCATGTCCGTTTTGGCTTCAACGCAGACTGGATTTACACACAGCAGACTGTGTTTTTGGTGGGTATAAGGGCAACTCTGGACTTCAGTTCTTCTATATTGGTAAGCTTTGTTTTCGTAAATGTAGGCTTAGAAAACATTGTGCCGTTTGTGCAGAAGGCTCAGTCGTGCACACCTGCACTGTTACATCTGTGCTGTGTATTCATTCATGAGATTCAATTAAAGCCAAGACAAAACTGTCTGCTTGAGGCTCAAGCAGATATTGCAGTTACCGCGACAGCCCTAGTAACGGACGTTACAACTTGTTGAGCAAACATTCAACATTTCACACCAAACATTCCTCATCTTACCAACCTCCATTGCGCATCTTAGGAGTTAAAGTAGTGGTGAGAGCACGTACCTTATATCTCTGTAGTTTCTGGTTCTCGGTCTCGATGAGCAGCTGGTATTTGGCAATTTCGGAGCTGACAAACGAGCTGCTCTGGTCTGTGTCCATCGGCTCGTCCTGAGGCGACAACACCAATCAGTTTATAGAAATGCTCCTTTTTCTCTGCTTCTAGAGAAACAATATTGTGATCAAAATGTACCATTTTCATTTAATACTGCCAGTCTTTGTTATAAAAGGTCTTTTGGCTGTGTTTTAGATAATGGACCTGTTCCTTTTCTTTTGAAGGACTGTTGGGGAGTAGGCTTTATTGGAGAGATTGGGGGGAGAACATTGGGGATGAGATTTGGGAAGACACAGCAGCAAATTGTTGGAGCCAGGATTCTTCAAACTTGCGCAAATAAAGCTACAGTAAATGCTACTTCATGTATGTGGAGTGAACAATATTAGAACGCAGTTAAAACTCAAATACATATATTAATTTTGCATAATATGTGCACTTTAACATAACAAGTATTGGCTGAAAATCATTTTTTCACTGTATTGAATACAAAACATATGTATATTTTAACATTTGCCGGAATTATATTATAGATTTTAGAATAAAAATAATTAGTTTACAGCAATATGTCTTTGTTAAAATAACCAAAAATATAGGCCTAATATGGGTTATCGGCCCAAAATGTCCATATCAGTGCACCACTTTTTAAGTTTAGAAAAACTGCCTCGGCACACTAAGCTCTGTCGAACTACACTGATCCTTTAGACTTTGGAGACTTATTACTTGTGCCTAACAACCATGTCTCTCTTACTTTAAACTGTTGAAAGTCTCATTCTAAACTCTAATAAAACATGTGTGCGTGCCTTTAAAGTTCTGCTGCTAAGTGCTTCCTGCTTCCTCCTCAGATCTACACAGAGCTGTGTGTGGAGCCAGGCTCCTCCCCAAAGCTCTCAAGTTTCCTTTCTGTCAAAGTGAAACTCAGTTGCTGTGATCCAGGAGAGATGGCGCAGAAAGCACTCAACCCAGAATTATTTGTCTGTCCCTTGTGTTTGGATTTACTGACGGATCCGGTCTCTATTCCCTGTGGACACAGCTACTGCATGAAATGTGTCCAAGACCACTGGGACCAAGAGGACGAGAAGCAGCTCTACAGCTGTCCCGAGTGTCGCCGGAGCTACAGCCCCAGGCCTGTCCTGGCCAAACACATCATATTAGCAGGTGTGGTAGAACAGCTGGGGAAAACTGGGCTCAAAGCGCACCTTGCTGACCACTGCTATGCCAGACCTCAGGATGTGCTGGTGGTACCTTCCCAAAAGCTCCAGGAAAACATCTGCACTCAACACCACAAAGTGATGGAAATGTTCTGTCGCAGGGACCAGCAGAGCATCTGCGCTCTCTGCGTGGACCAGCACAAGGACCATAACGTTGTGTCAGCTGCTGCAGAGAGGGCCCGGAGGCTATCGGCCAGGAGGGCACAGCTGGACCAGAGCCTCCAGGACAAAGAGAAAGACCTGAAGAGACTCCAACAGGAGGCCCAGGAGATCCGCCCCTCAGCCCAGAAAGCAGTGCAGCGCATCAGTGAAAGCTTTAGAGAGATGGCCCAACTTCTGGAGAAAAGATGCTCTGAAGTGAAGCAGCAGATCCTCTCCCAGGAGCACACCCAACTGAGCCGGCTCCAAGAGCTCCAGGACCAACTGCAGCGGGATGTGATGGAGCTGAAGAGGAGCATCACTGAGCTGGACACACTGTCCCTCACTCTGGATAATAACCAGTTTCTAGGACTCTATTCTTTACTGTCCACAGACACACAGAGCACAGAGCCCGTCAGGATTCAGACAGGGCCCCGGAGCTACTTTGAGGAAGTGACCAGAGCTGTGTCAGCGCTCGGGGACAAACTCCATCTCACTATGGAGGAGGGCCTGACCAACACCTCACTGGCTCAGAGTCCTGTCCAGCTTTTACCGTCACCGGCTCAACCAAGCTCCAGAGAGGACTTCTTACAATATTCTAGAGAAATCACTCTGGACCCAAACACAGTTAGCACCGAACTGTCTCTGTCTGATGGAAACAGAAGAGTAAGAGTTATGAGGGAACATCAGAGTTATCATGATCATCCAGACAGATTCAGTGAGTGTCAGGTCCTGAGCAGAGAGAGTCTGACGGGACGCTGTTACTGGGAGGTGGAGTGGAGCGGGACGTGGATTCGTGTAGCAGTTTCATACAGGAAGATTCAGAGAAAAGGAAGCTCTAATGAATGTGTATTTGGACACAATGATAAATCCTGGGCTTTAGTCTGTAAAAAAAACAGCCTTTCATTTTGGTCTAAAGCAGTCAATTCCAACGTGTCAGGTCCGGTCTCGTCCAGAATCGGGGTTTACCTGGACCACTGTGCAGGGGTTTTGGAATTTTACAGTGTCGTTGAAAGAACCACACGCCTCCTTCGCAGAGTCCAGGCCACCTTCACTGAGCCTCTCTATGCTGGAGTCAGGCTTGGCAGTCTTTCTGATTGTATTCTTGAAGGCACAGCACATTTCCCTAAACTCAAATAGCAACTTTGTTCTCCACAATGGGATCAAAAGTGTGCCTTTCTCTGAGGGTTGCTAAAAAATATTATTATTACAATCATTTTAATTTGTATTGAAACAAAAACCAAAGCTGTCCAAACAACTCAAAACAAATGATCTTGGAGCAAAGTCTGTCCACATGCACTTTAGCACATGTGCCAGGTACTGCAATCGTTTGTATATACTCCTGAGGTATTTGTTCATGTATGCAGTGTATGCAAAATAAGAATAAGAATTGGACCTTGTGCATCTGTAATCTTAATGTGGTAAAATAATATGCTTGCGTAGTACAAAGTATGAGTGGGGGATGTTTTTATGAATTGTGTGGGTCATGTGGCTGGCCTTGATCCAGAAGGGAACTAAAGATGGGTATAATTCTGCATATTTACAAATACAGGTTTTATTGCATTTTCTGTTTTGTAATATGTATTGTCCTTTTATTAAATACATACTAGATACTCATTTGAATAAATGAATAAAACATCTTTCTTTGTTTGAGTTATTAACATTTAGGTCTATCTTTTGGACAATAAAATGGAATTCAAAAGATTTAATTTTGTTTCTAGAATTGTTACGATTATATTGTGGTCGGTACTAGTTTATATAGGGAATCGGGACGGACGTTATTGGAACGGAAGTTACAGAATCCAACATGGCGGCCCTCGTGGCACCCAAAATCACTATCTTAAAAGACTATTATTATTTGGCGGCCCTAAATATGCTTCAGACACTGGGTTAGGGTTAAGAGTTAAGGGTTAAGAGTTAGGGTTAAGGGTTAAGAGTTAGGGTTAAGGGTTAAGAGTTAAGGGTTAAGGGTTAGGGTTAAGAGTTAAGAGTTAAGAGTTAAGGGTTAAGAGTTAAGGTTAAGAGTTAAGGGTTAAGGGTTAAGAGTTAAGGGTTAAGGGTTAAGAGTTAAGGTTAAGAGTTAAGGGTTAAGGGTTAGGGTTAAGGGTTAGGGTTAAGAGTTAAGAGTTAAGAGTTAGGGTTAAGAGTTAAGGGTTAAGGGTTAAGGGTTAAGGGTTAAGAGTTAAGGGTTAGGGTTAGGGTTAGGGTTAAGAGTTAAGGTTAAGAGTTAAGGGTTAAGGGTTAAGGGTTAAGAGTTAAGGGTTAAGAGTTAAGGGTTAGGGTTAGGGTTAGGGTTAGGGTTAAGAGTTAAGGGTTAAGAGTTAAGGGTTAAGGGTTAAGGGTTAGGGTTAAGAGTTAAGGGTTAAGAGTTAAGAGTTAAGGTTAAGGGTTAGGGGTTAAGAGTTAAGGGTTAGGGGTTAAGGGTTAAGGGTTAGGGGTTAAGGTTAAGGGTTAAGGGTTAGGGGTTAGGGTATACTTCGGATTTGGACCCAAGAGAGAAAATTATTGCCTGAGCTGATAACATAATAAATCCATGGACCGGTCTCGGTCGCCGCCATGTTGGATTCAGTGACCTCAGCTTCAGTCGCCGCCATGTTGGATTCAGTAACTTCCGTCCCGATTCCCTATATGAACTATTATATTGTGACCTGAATATCTATTAACCGGATAATTGTGACAAGCAGATGTCATGAACCTTCAGAAGAGCCTGGATATACTAAGTAAACCACAGAAACCTGTAACCAAATCCTGTGATTGTGAAAACATCTTAGGAGAGTGCAGAAACTTAAAATAATACAGATTTCAACCCCATTGAAAATCTTGTGCTGGAGAAGAATTTGATTATTTGGGACCCTGTACATTATAATGAAAGACTGGAATATAATGAAGATAATAACAATTCATATATGAATTCTAAGTATTATTTACGAGTAGAAGGTGATAATTTCCACTTGAAACCAGTATAGCAACTCCCTTTTAGGTTTACCTCTGTATGAGGAACAGTACCTTAGAGTAACCACATTTAGTTAGTTCTCTGTGTAAATATATAATGTCTCTAGTTAATGTTGTTAATATCTTTAACCTTTTCGTTGGGTTTAATATTCTTTTTGAAATATTGCAACTTAATAGGCTAGAACAACACTAAAAAAGATAATTTAAGTCATTACATGATTTGATTAACATGTTCATTCTTAGATCATGTGTAGCTTCTGTACAATTGTAGTACATTTGCGTTTCTGTCCGTTTCTACCTCTGTGAGTTGTGTCTGCAGCTCTGCGATTTTGCGTTCGTAGATCATTTTTCTGTCCGAGACTATGGCCATGAGGTTGAAGCGGATCTCTCCTTCACTGTACCTGACAAAATAGGATTTAAAAAAACAATTGGGTTTGAAGCATGTGTCTAATCACTTCAATTCAAAAGAAGTAGAAGGTATTTGGTGTACTTCTGTATCCTCTTCTCTATGACTGGGTGAACGGCGCTGATCCAGTCGTCCTGATTACAAACACCTGGGAAGAGAAAAGGGATTGAACAGATATATTATCACAAAATGAACGTAGTTTTATAAATGAGACCCCTGCCCTGCAACGTGAGCAACCGACGGTCTTATAAATAGGCCTGGGAATCACAGGGTCCCTAACGCTTCGATGCGATACACGGCCCACGATAATATTACAACATATTTGATCATCGATATACAGTATCGCTATTGATATACTACGATAGGGGTCACGAATACATTTTAAGCCAGGTCCAGTTTGAGAAAATGTCCACAAGTCGAGGTCTGGAACTTCACAGCATTTTCTCACACTTTTACACTGAGGAAAGTAAGTCTTTGAACACCCTGCGATTTTGCAAGTTTTCCCACTTAGATATTATGAATAACCCAGAAATCACATTGTATGATTTTTAAATCATTTATTTGTATGTTATTGCTGCAAATAAGTATTTGAATATCTGAGAAAATCAGTGTTAATATTTGGTACAGAACCCTTTTACAATTTCTGTGAGACGTGGCCAAAACAAAGATTCCAGATTATAGTCAGGTATTTCTGCATTTATTCAACTTCTCTGCCAACTCTTTGCCAAGTTTATAAGACAAGATAAGATATTCCTTTATTGTCCCACATGGGGAAACTTCATTGGTGCAACGCAGGTAGATACAGAGGTAGATACAGAAGAACAGATCACTTAATGGAAGTCTGAAAAACACTTTCAGTAGAAGATCTCCTATAAATAAAAACTTCCATAGACAAATAAATAAATACATAAATAAATAAATAAATACCATTGCATGTGATCACGACAGTAATTGCACATGAATGTGTGTCACGACAGCACATAGATTGCACATGAATTTCACAGTAATTGCACATGAATCACAACAGTAATTGCACATATGACAGAATTGCACATCAGTATTAGGTTAGGTCAGTATTGCGAGTGTTCAGGACCAACAGTTTTTGTTATAAAGTCTGACAGCAGCAGAAGGAAAGACCTACGGAACCTTTCCTTCACACATCGAGGGTGGATCAGTCTCTCACTGAAGCTGCTCTCCAGAGCGGAGAGAGTGTCCTGCAGGGGACAGAGTGTCCTGCAGTGGACAGAGTGTCCTGCAGGGGGTGACACTCATGGTCCAGCATAGATGTGAATCTAGCCAGGACCCTTCTGTCCCCCACCTCCTGCACCGAGTCCAGAGCACAGCCCAGGACGGAGCTGGACTTCTTGATGACTCTGTCCAGCCTCTTCCTCTCCCTCTCTGTGATGCTGCTGCTCCAGCAGGCCACACCTACAGGAGCTGATGCACCACAGAGTCAGAGAAGGTCTTCAGGAGTGGCCCTGTCACTCCAAAAGACCTGAGTGTCCTCAGGAGGTAGAGCCGACTCTGGCTCTTCCTGTACAGTCTGTGTTATGAGTCCAGTTTGTGGTTCAGATGAACACCAGGTACTTGTATGAGTCCACTCTCTCAATGTCCCGTCCCTGGATGTTCACTGGTGAGGGGGCAGTGGGGTGGCGTCTGCGGAAATCCACCACCATCTCCTTGGTCTTCCCCGCGTTGATGAGGAGGTGGTTCCGCTGACACCAGTCCACAAAGTCCTGCTCCAGTCCTCTGTACTCCGCGTCATCGTCGTCCGTGATGAGTCCGATGATGGCAGAGTCGTCAGAGAACTTCTGCAGGACACAGCTGTCCGTGTCATGTCTGAAGTCTGCAGTGTAAAGGGTGAAGAGAAAGGGCGCGAGGACAGTGCCCTGGGGCGCCCCCACACTGCAGGTCCTCCACACTGCAGGTCCCCCACACTGCAGGTCCCCCACACTGCAGGTCCCCCACACTGCAGGCCCCCCACACTGCAGGCCCCCCACACTGCAGGTCCCCCACACTGCAGGTCCCCCACACTGCAGGTTCCCCACACTGCAGGTCCCACACTGCAGGTCCTCCACACTGCAGGTCCCCCACACTGCAGGTCCCCCACACTGCAGGTCCGAGTGTCAGACACACAGTCCCAGGCTCTCACAAACTGGGGTCGGTCTGTGAGGTAGTCCAGGATCCACTCTGCAGGTCGTACTCCACACCAGCGTCTCCAGCTTGTCCCTCAGGAGCCGTCTCCAGCTTGTCCCTCAGGAGCCGTCTCCAGCTTGTCCCTCAGGAGCCGTCTCCAGCTTGTCCCTCAGGAGCCGTCTCCAGCTTGTCCCTCAGGAGCCGTCTCCAGCTTGCCCCTCAGGAGCCGTCTCCAGCTTGTCCCTCAGGAGCCGTCTCCAGCTTGTCCCTCAGGAGCCGTCTCCAGCTTGTCCCTCAGGAGCTGATGGTGTTGAAGGCGCTGGAAAGATCGAAGAACAGAATCCTCACAGAGCTGCCAGGCTTTTCCAGGTGAGAGAGAGAGCGGTGCAGCAGGAGATGACGGCGTCCTCCACTCCGATGCCAGACCGATATGCAAACTGCAGCGGGTCCATGGCTGAGCTCACGGTGGAGCGGAGGTGGTCCAGGACCAACCGCTCCAGTGTCTTCATCAGGACGTGAGAGACACTGGCCTGAAGCTGTTGAGGTCTTTGGGGCAACTCTTTATGAAATGCGTTGGTTTTGGATAACGTTAAATGCATTATGCACAGCTCTCATGTCCAATCATCTCATGCTGAAATGTTCCGGGGGCCAAAAGGGAGCCAGCATCCCATAGAAGCTAGTACCTCTCTGGGGTCAACAAAACAAACGGGCAAAGATATGAGGAGTGGAACAAAGGGGTTTTATGTCATACTCCTGAACAGCAATCACATCTCCATGAAGACGAGCGGCGGACCCTCCTCCAGAAAAGTTTCATAAAGCACCTTTAATACTATTGTGACATTTAATACTGACATTGTTATTTTAGTCTGCTTGTTAAATGTGTTCAAACTATAAATGTTGGACTAAACCCTTTTCAGTGTGAAGGCCCTCACCCAGGTCTATGGGCCCCTCCCGGAGCCCGTCCAGCTCGTACAGTCGGCCGTTCACAGGGACATAACTCACAAAGTGGAAAGCATCTTCATCTTTAGACAACGCTTTGGCATCAAACTCGAACATCTGCTGCCTGCAAAGAAAGCAGAAAAACTCTTAACTCTACTTAGGTAGATTTTTGGTGTTCCTCACTTTTTGACTTACTGTAGTTGTATATATTAAATGTCCATGTTATTTTTAGAACATTTTCAAATTGAAGTAAAATTTGAGAAGTTCTAACTTTAACTCCCAATTAATTTTGATGTCATTTTTTTAGATATAATAGTTTTCCAATGCCAAGGCAACAAACATTATTTTTTTCTTTCTTTCATATTTAAGGATTTTTTGGCCTGTAGGCTTTACTAGACAGGAAAGTTTAGAGTGAAATGGGGATGAGAGAGGAAGGAAGACATGCAAGCAAATTGCACTGAATTCAAGGTAATGGGCAGGCTGCGCTCATTAGCCCAAAACAGAGCGAGCCAAAGATGAAGATTCAAAAGGTGTTTTAAAGAAAACGTAAGGTAAAAACTCCCACAAAATCTGACCTTTGGGAAAGCTGTAGGTGGCTCTTCAGCCGAAAACGAGCCGTTTGTTTTTACATGAGAAAAATGCTTTCTGGACTGTGGAGGATTCTTTTCAATGAGTTCCAACTGGCCACAAGTCCAACTCAAGACTCAAGTTTAAGCTAGCAATACCCTATTCAGATATTTGAATAGATTCACGGCGCTGCATCACCGCAGACACTTGTAGAATGGTTTGTAAATCGCATGGTTGCGCATCCTACGCAAAGCTCAAACAAGGATGAATTCTATCTAAAAAGATTTCAGACATGTTTCTGATGAAGGAATAACATAACAAGGTAGAAAGCTCTACAAAGTTGATTCTGCATAATACCCCCCCTTTAACATTGTGACTTTGAATAGTTTGAATTTTACACAGTATACATCCAAAATGTGAAAGAAGCCTAAAAGATTATAATGTATTATGCTTCAAACTTTTAAAGAGATTTAAGCAGATTTAGGTCCAACAGAAGAGCGTTTGATGTGTGCATTGGTGAAGCTGAATTTATCCGAAAAGCTCCAAATGTGTACAGAGAAAGAGGGGATCAGATTCACTGTGACTGAGTCGAGGAGGAGAGGAAGTGAGTGAAGGGAGAGGAGAGCAGGAGGGGAGACAAGGAGAGATGGGGAAGGGACGGGAAAGGAGAGAAGGGAGACGAGAGGAGGGGAAGGGAGGGGAGAGAAGAAGAGAGAAAGAGGGATGGGAAAGGAGGGGAGTGAAGAAGAGAGGATTGGAAAGGAGGAGAGGAAGTGGAGGGAGAGAGAAGGTGGAAAGGAGAGAAAGAGAATGATGAGGGGACAAGAAAAGGGGGAAAAGGAAGAGAAAAGAGAGAGGGCGAGACAAGTTAGAGAAAAAGAGCAAGTAGAGGGGGAGAAGAGACGTCACCTGGCAAAGCTGTTGTGTACCTGACGGATGACCTCAGAGTTGCTCAGAGCCAAACCTTTCATCTGAAGAGAAACCAGACAGGAGGGTTTCAAAACACAGGCAAACTTCGACAGAAACATCATCGTTAGGACTCTGAATCGGAGTGATTCTGGCAGGCACAGCCGGTGGTGTCATGTTGACATATTTTTAGAGTAATTATCATTTTTTTCAAGCACAAATGATAAAGAAAATAGTTGGTTGATCAGTTTGGCGTTTTAGTTTGTACTTTTTGTATCTGCTTTGAATGTGCTTTTCCCCCAAAATATTTGGTATTTAACTACTTGTTACATATGTAAATTATCAGGTTACATTTTGCGTCATTGTAAACCATAATATTCAATTAATCATCAGCAGCTTAATGCTAATAGTAACAGAAACGGGTACACTGACTTCCTGTTCAAAGCCCCGCCTCTTCATAGTGACATTTCACTGCAAGATGATGGTCATGTTTTTATTTTTGTGGCTATGTGACAATTTAGAAGATTTATTGTGTGTTTATTTTAGTTGTAATGAACGTGATTTGACAGCAGAAATGTTCAGAACAGGTCTGGTGACAAATCTGGAACATTTGAAACAGTGTTTTTGTGAGGCTCATAAACAGGATTAATAAAACAAGTATTAAAGGTTAAACATGTCAGGAGCAGTGGATCTCCAGTCATGATAAGGAGGAACTAGCTGGAGGGTTGAAGTGTAAATGTTTTCAGTTGATGCGGGAAGCCGGTGACCTTGCTCACACCGGATGGATATGTGGTTCACTCTGAATCAGTCTGGAAAGTCTCTCACTGAAAGCAGCTGGGAAAAGGTGAAGTATATTTGAAGCTGATAACATTTGCCCAAAGCAGAGAAACCAAACTGTTGTTAAATCCAGTTGAGAGAAAAGCACAGACTTCTTTCCCACACTCAAATGCACTAAGGGCTTCTATGAGCATGTTTTTTAAAGACAAAATAGTCATAAATCTGCTTAAATGGACCAAAGAACATCTATCAGCAATGCCAGGTTTTTGCAGGTCTGTCCATTTGACTTTCTCCCAAAGCACAATGCTGCGATTCCTCAAAGCCAACAGCAGGAGACGTGCCAGAGTCTCAACAGTTTGTGAACATGCAAACAACGCACAATTCTGGGAATAGAACCAGCAACCTTCTTAGGCTTGGCACTGCAGGTGATTTCTATATTGTTGGCTCCATCTCAATTTTCCAAAGTGGGTTAGTAAGTGTCGACTGTCAGTTACACTGTGATTTAAAAACCTGATACCAGAATTAAGGATCAAAAAGCAGCTCTTGGCGATAAAACCGCTTTGTCACGTACACTAAAAGGATTAAGACGAGGGCTCGTAAAAATAAGCATACTGCGTATGGAAACGGGGGCATTTAGCTGGTCAGATAAACTGTAAATTAAATGATAAAATGGCTGCAATTATCAAATTGTAGTCCGCAATTAAGGTAAATTACACAATATCCTGCCTTATGTAAAAAAGAAACCCGCTAACCCTGTTAAGACTTTGATTTTTTAGCCGATACCAACTTTTCACTTAAAAATATAAAATAATTTGTTGCACGATGGTGTAAACAAATGGCTATTGGCCTAATACATTTTTACTACGAATTCACCAATATATTGGGCTAGTATCGGTATTAGCAGAATTTTAAAAAATAAATGAATATTGCAATGGTTTTTTTATTAGGCTACCCCAAATAAATTGTCTGCTGTAACCCGAGTCAACATTTTTCAAGTGGGTCGGTCGGTAGGCAAATTCTAATTTTTTTTTACTTTGAAGGCAAAAAAAATATCAAAATTTTGTCATTTTTTGAGTCGGAGTGACCACCAGGGGTCAGGCTATAACAGTCAATGACGGAAAACGTCTCGATCAACCCGATCGGGAGAATAAATCTCACAATTTTAAGATATTTCAATCGACCTTTTGTAGCTGCTATCCTTTATTTTGGTAGCGAAGGCGAGCGGGGGAACATGCAGGGGACACGGGCGCCGCCATGTTTGTTGTGATGACGCGGCTGGGGGTGTTTCAATCCCAGAATACATTTGCGTAAGTCAAATTTCACACCCTGACAGAGGCTCATATTACTATGGACATGTCAGTGGCGCCGACAGAGGCAAAGTAACTTGTAAAAGGCAAAATGACGACTCCTACGTGCACTCTGTTTCATTATACAGTGATCCCTCACTATAACACGGTTCACTTTTCACGCTCTCGCTGCTTCACGGATTTGTATCATGCATTGTATTCTGCATTCTGATTGGCTTAACAGTCTCTCCCCGTCTTCTCTACCTGTGTCAACAACGTTATGGATTCATATGAACACGTACGTAAAACCGCTGTGTGAGAGGCGTGTGAGAGTGGTTCAATGTTTTATGGAGTATTTCATTGTATAATAACTGTAAAAAAATAAAAGGTTTCTACTTCACGGATTTCGCCTATCACGGGTTCTTTTTGGAACGTGAGCCCCGCGATAAACGAGGGTTCACTGTAGACGCATGTGGAGGACTGAAAATGAAGACGCGAATGCGGTGCGCAGTGCGTCATCAGTCCTTTGAGATGAAAGTCAGGTTTACCAGCGTGAAAAAAACATGCTGTGTTCAGGAAAGACCGGTCGGTGAGTTGGCGAAATAATTGAAAAATAAAAGATTGACGTTTTTTCAACAAAATGCTGATATCTTTTTTTCAGTTGGCTAGTTTCATAGCGGGTCGGTCGGGTTACGGCAAACAGACATTATTTTGCCTAGCCTTATATTAAATTATATTATTTGACTCATTTTCCTTCTAAATGATCAGATAAGCCTACTCCAAATACATGTTGTGTAAGAGGTTTAAAAACACATGGACTGGAGAGGAACAGAAAGACTTATTCTGATAAATAATCTAAATAAAAACAAGAAATTCACAAAATGGAAATGTGTGAAGGCAAATTTTCCTCAAGTAAAGAAAATGATATTATAGCCTATAACTTACCTATATTAACCTTCGTTTAAATAAATGATAGCCCTATAAACCTTTTTTCAAAAATGAAGGGTATTTTGTGCTCGAACATGTGCTATACAATTTAAAATTGTTTATCCTTATTTTAGAAATAAAAAATGTAAACTAAAACCAACATAAAATATCAGCCCAAGCTTTTCCCATAATGTTGTATCAGCCTAAAATGTCGACAACCCCAGTTAAGACCTCTGCAAACTCAGTTATGTTTATAAATGCAGAAGTGCTGACACGCATCGATCACTTGAGCAGAGGTCTGAGTGGGTCTTTTTACTGGTAAAAGGTAAACACGCTAAAAGCACCGCTAATGTGGAGCTAACAACAAGAAAACACACTTCTGTGACGAAAGCTCTGAAAACATCCAAACCAGTGAAAACTTGGACAGATCAGGAGCCACAGGTAAAAAAACAAGTCAGAGTGTAATAAAGTCTGAACATGACAGAGTGAGGCTGCTGTGAGCTCTGTGTCCACACGAATGTGACTGAATACAAACACAATTTTCACCAAGATCAAATAGTTATCTCATGTTGAGTTTGTGCAGCAACAGAAACAGGTCTGATATGAACAACAGAATCATATCGAGTCCATGTTCCCGTTCCTGCTGCTGCAGCATGAATATGGACTTAGTAGGCTATATAAAACCATTTCTTTCTTTAATTTTGTATGTATGTTTGGCCCACGACCAAAAATAAGTTAAGTTAAAAGTGGCATACAGCAGCGTCGAAGCTCTGAGAGAACTCCCTGAACTCGGACAATGTGTCTCCGAGCTCGATGTCGGAGTGGGAACAGTTGAGCAGCACACTAACGATGGCCTGGGTTGCACACGCGTTGTTTATCACCTGCGGGAACAGAACAGAGAGGGGGGGAAAGTGATTCAGAGTGAGACACACAAAATACTTTAAGATGGCTGGCCGATGATTTGCATTAACTATAAACGTCATAAGGCGCTGGTACAGCTGGCAGCCCGGTGTAAACGCTCTCTCTTCTTTCTCACACTTATTGTGCTTTATCTCCTATATTTTGTAAATATAGTTAGTATATTTTTTCTATTTTACTGTACGATTGGGACACGCGCTGGAATAGTTTTTTAATTCAACTGTTTTGACTTTTTTCGGCTGGATTTGAGCGTTTTTCGTTGCGTTCGTTGTGTTGTTGTGACGTGAGCTAGCTCCGAGTGAGCCCACCAGCCCCTCCCCGCGCCCTCCGGCCGCGCTAAAGTACGGCGTGTCGTCGGTACACGTTTATATACACGTTTATATGAAAGAGGAACTTCACGAACGATCGGGACACGCACTGGAATCGCTTTAAATTAACTTGTTTTGACTTTATTCGGCTGGATTGAGTGTTTTCGTCGTGTCGTTGCGATGTGTCTTGGCTCTGAGCCCCCCGGCTCCGGCCCCGCCCCCCGGCCGGCGCCGTACCGCGTTTACACAAAGGAGGAACTCATGAAACTGCGGAGAACAGTCGTCTCACCCGGAGATCGTCACGTTATCCAGGCGGACATCCTAAGGAAAACGCAACGAGGCAGACGGGCTGGACGTAAACTCCGAGAGAAGAGAGGGACAAACAGGAAGTCGGTTCCCGCCGTAGTCATGGGTAACGTGAGGTCCCTTCAAAATAAAATGACGGAAATAGCGAGCCTCATGCGGTCCCAGAGGATTTATAGGGACAGCAGCGTCTTGATTTTCACAGAGACCTGGTTAACAGCAGAAATGCCAGACTCTATTGTAGGTTTGGACAATTTTCATCTGCTGCGGGCTGACAGAACGAGAGAATGCAGGAAGAAAAGAGGTGGAGGTCTGGCGGTGTATGTGAACACGAGCTGGTCCAAACCCGAACACTGCACAGTGAAGCAGCAGCTATGCAACAAGGATATTGAACTATTGGCTATTGGCTATTGGCATGAAGCCATATTATCTGCCCCGGGAGTTCTCACATGTGATTTTGATCGCAGTCTATGTGGCCCCGTCTGCCAATGCTGAAAATGCTTGTGAAGCACTGCTCTCCTGCACTTGTAGGCTGCAAACACAGCATCCACAGGCTCTCTTCCTCATCTCTGGTGACTTTAACCACGCTTCTCCCTCTTCTGTTCTACCAACATACACCCAGTATGTTACCTGCCCCACCAGAGAGAATAGAACATTGGACTTGTTTTTTGCCAACACCAAGGAGGCTTATTCCTCTTCCCCCCTCCCTCCCCTGGGCAGCTCGGACCACAACCTTGTACATCTGAGGCCTGTGTATGAACCCATCGTGCGCAGGCAGCCTGTGGTGTCCCGTGAGGTGAGGATGTGGTCTGCTGAGAGCGAGGAGGCTCTGAGGGACTGCTTCAGCACCACTGTCTGGACTGAGCTTTATGACCCACATGGGGAGGACATCAACACCATCACAGAGTGCATCACGGACTACATCAACTTCTGTTTTGAGAACATTGTTCCCTCCCGGACGGTGCGGTGTTTTCCAAACAACAAGCCATGGATTAACCGTGAACTGAGGGCTCTGCTAAAGGAGAAGAAGAGAGCCTTCAGGTCAGGGAACATGGAGGAGCTGAGGACTGTGCAGAAGGAGCTGAGGAGGAAGATCAGGCAGGCTGAGGCCGGCTACAAGAGGAGGATGGAGGAGCAGCTGCAGCAGAAGAACATTCAGGGAGTGTGGAGGAGCCTGAAAACCATCTCGGGCTTCAAAATCCCCCCTGCCCAGACAGAGGGGGATCTACAGTGGGTGAATGATTTAAATGCTCACTTCTTGAGGTTTGATCGGTCACCCGCCCCTCCCCCTGCACAGCTGCATGCTCCCTCTTCCACAGCTGGACAATGCCCTGCATCTGTTCCTCTTCACTTATCTGCCCCGGACCATCAGCTCCCCACTTCGCCTGGACTCACCCATCCCCCCATCACACGGTCCCCCTGCCAACCACTGACTGTCACAGCAGCACAGGTGAGGATTGAGCTGAAGAGGATTAAAGTGAGGAAGGCAGCAGGACCTGATGGCATCAGCCCCAGGCTCCTTAAGTCCTGCAGATGAACTGTGTGGAGTTATGGAGCATGTCTTCAACATGAGCCTGAAGCTGAGGGTGGTACCACAGGTCTGAAGACCTCCTGTCTGGTACCTGTGCCTAAGACACCGCGCCCCAAAGACCTCAACAGCTTCAGGCCAGTGGCTCTCACGTCCCACCTGATGAAGACACTGGAGCGGTTAGTCCTGGACCACCTCCGCTCCACCGTGAGCTCAGCCATGGACCCGCTGCAGTTTGCATATCGGTCTGGCATCGGAGTGGAGGACGCGTCATCTCCCTGCTGCACCGCTCTCTCTCTCACCTGGAAAAGCCTGGCAGCTCTGTGAGGATTCTGTTCTTCGATCTTTCCAGCGCCTTCAACACCATCCAGCCGCTGCTCCTGAGGGACAAGCTGGAGACGGCTGGTGTGGAGTACGACCTGGCAGAGTGGATCCTGGACGACCTCACAGACCGACCCCAGTTTGTGAGAGCCCGGAACTGTGTGTCTGACACTCGGACCTGCAGTGTGGAGGACCTGCAGTGTGGAGGCCCTGCAGTGTGGAGGCCCTGCAGTGTGGGGGGCCTGCAGTGTGGGGGGCCTGCAGTGTGGGGGGCCTGCAGTGTGGGGGCCTGCAGTGTGGGGGGCCTGCAGTGTGGGGGGCCTGCAGTGTGGGGAGCCTGCAGTGTGGAGGACCTGCAGTGTGGGGGCGCCCCAGGGCACTGTCCTCGCGCCCTTTCTCTTCACCCTTTACACTGCAGACTTCAGACATGACACGGACAGCTGTGTCCTGCAGAAGTTCTCTGACGACTTTGCCATCATCGGACTCATCACGGACGATGATGATGAGGAGGACAGAGGACTGGAGCAGGACTTTGTGGACTGGTGTCAGCGGAACCACCTCCTCATCAACGCGGGGAAGACCAAGGAGATGGTGGTGGATTTCTGCAGACGCCACCCCACTGCCCCCTCACCAGTGAACATCCAGGGACGGGACATTGAGAGAGTGACTCATACAAGTACCTGGGTGTTCATCTGAACCACAAACTGGACTGGACTCATAACACAGACGCACTGTACAGGAAGAGCCAGAGTCGGCTCTACCTCCTGAGGAGACTCAGGTCTTTTGGAGTGACAGGGCCACTCCTGGAGACCTTCTACGACTCTGTGGTGCATCAGCTCCTGTAGGTGTGGCCTGCTGGAGCAGCAGCATCACAGAGAGGGAGAGGAAGAGGCTGGACAGAGTCATCAAGAAGTCCAGCTCCGTCCTGGGCTGTGCTCTGGACTCGGTGCAGGAGGTGGGGGACAGGAGGGTCCTGGCTAGATTCACATCTATGCTGGACCATGAGTGTCACCCCCTGCAGGACACTCTGTCCCCTGCAGGACACTCTCTCCGCTCTGGAGAGCAGCTTCAGTGAGAGACTGATCCACCCTCGATGTGTGAAGGAAAGGTTCCGTAGGTCTTTCCTTCCTGCTGCTGTCAGACTTTATAACAAAAACTGTTGGTCCTGAACACTCGCAATACTGACCTAACCTAATACTGATGTGCAATTCTGTCATATGTGCAATTGCTGTTGGAATTCATGTGCAATTCATGTGCAATTACTATGAAATTCATGTGCAATCTATGTGCTGTCGTGACACATATTCATGTGCAATTACTGTCGTGATCACATGCAATGGTATTTATGTATTTATTTATTTATTTGTCTATGGGAGTTTTTATTTATTTATAGGAGATCTTCTACTGAAAGTGTTTTTCAGACTTCCTATAAGTGATCTGTTCTTCTGGATCTACCTCTGTATCTACCTGCGTTGCACCAATGAAATTTCCCCATGTGGGACAATAAAGGAATATCTTATCTTATCTTATCTTATCTTAAACCTAGAATTGAAGGCAATATTGTTGGACTCCTATAGGCGAGATACCATTTTTGTATAAAATATCCTAACAGAAAACTCACAAATGTAGAAACCTGAATTTTGCTTTGTCAAACCATGTTATTGTTAAGTTTTACAAGTTTGTTGTTGTGCAAAGCACAAACACTGTGCTTTGTGCACACTGTGCTCCATGTGCTCATAAACAAGTGAACGTTGTAACCAAAATATGCAGCACCTTTAGACCTTTTTCATCAAACTTATGCAAACTGACAGACTGGAGCAAAGAGGTGCTGTAAAAAGCAGTAAGTGAATGTTACATGACGAGGGATCTTCATTTTGTGCATTTTATTTGTTTTATTATGCTATAGTAAAATAATAGGGCATATAAATTGTTATCTAGGCCCCATTGGTGTAGTGATACACAATAAACTTAAAAATGAGGCAAGGACACAAAATAAAAACCTTTGCTATTAAATGTGTTAACCTATTTAAGATGAATGGGACGCTGGCCCGTTAACGCAGACCAGTTGTGGCTGTTTTAGCGCATTAGCTTTTCTCCGCTGCTAACAACACGGCAAACCAAACCATGGAGTTAGGTGATTAGATCAACAGGAGTGCTAACATTTCGTACATCTCTCCTCTGCCTCATCGTAGTCTCACGCTGGTCTCTTGAGGATTAGGGAGAGTTGGATTGCACGAAGGCAGTAAAGCTAGCTTGTCCACATTTATACCTCTAGCCCCACCCATCTTTGTTGGTACATGTCCAAAGACGGTCTCACTTGTAAATAACGCTTTACATATTCAGTTTGCAGTCATTTCTGACCGTTACATCACTACAGACATGATCTGATGACAAAACATGTCTAGGTTGTCAATGCCATCTGATTATTAAATGTGGCCATTGTCAGAAACAATAGACCATGGATAATGTTTAGCCTTCCAAACAGTTCAACTTATACATGTAACACACAGGAGGGATTCACCTCTAATGAACATCATGCTTACACTTCAGTAGAGCATTTTTGAGTGTTGCCCAGTGAAGCTCATCACTTCCCGGTGTCAGACCAGAGCACCGGAGGCGGAGCCAAAGCTGTTGTGGAGAAGTGCAGGCTCCGGGCGTGAGACTGTGGAGAGTTTCTTTATTGGTTTTATAGACCTAGCAGTCAGAAGCAGAGCAGTGATCACTCTCTGAAGCGGCCTGACTGAACACTGCGCTGCCTCTCTGGCTCAGCAGGGCTGGAATGTTCTCTCCTAGGCTACTTTCTGTGGCAGGGAGGAGCTCACAGGGACTGTGGTCAAGCATCCGGGTCGACCTCTCGTTTAGAGAAGTCCATTGCTCTGTTATCAAGTCGATTATGGCAAAGCCCTCACATACGCAGTCCACAAAACCGGGCACGGGCAAATGTTTGGTGCTGGTTGACGTGAATGTATGCTAGATGTTTGACCCACAATAACAGAGAGCGCCATGACGGACAAGTCCATGTGTTCATAAACAAGTGAACGTTGTAACCAAAATATCCAAGGCAGCACCTTTAGACCTCTTCAAATGAGACCTTTTTCATCAAACTTATATTACTCAAAATTAACTAAATACACCAGTTACTTTGATTTTGGATGTTGGCTATGCCTGCCTCAAGAGCCATGTAGTTTTTTCAAAATGCTGCAAAATTCAGGATATTTGGCCCTTGTTTTCCTTGTAGCTTCCCAGAGGTTGGTGCTATAGCATTGGAAGTGGCACCAAATGAAAACTAATAAAATGGTGTCAACACATGAACACCTGTGTACATTTTAACTAATTTTAGTGCACAAACATACATATTTATTGAGTAAAGCTGTATAGACTATAGAGTAAATTTTTTGAGATAAAGTTATGCATAATATGATGTCATCCTTTCCAAGCATCAAAAATATGTACGTTTGTGCATTCAAATTAGTTAAAATTGACACAGGTGTTCATGTGTTTGACACCATATGCATATACGCCATCATTTGGTACCACTTTCAGTGAAAGTGGTACCAAATGAAAGCTAATAAAACGTTCTTGCATATGGTATCAAACACATGAACACCTGTGTCAATTTTAACGAAGTAACTGGTATATCTAGTTAATTTAGAATAATATATCAGTTTGCTTCAGTTTGATGAAAAAGGTTTCATTTGAAGAGATCTACAGCACCTTGGACAGTGATCCTTGCTCAGTAAACTCCTGTCTCCACAGTCTCAGGCCCAGAGTCCGGCTACACCTCTCTGTGTTAGCTTTGGTGCAGTCTACGCTGCTCTGACCCGGGAAGCCATGAGCTCAAAGTGCATCTTTGTGGAAAAACAACAGTGATACATTTCCAGTTTTCCTGCGACTCACAGCAACATCACAGTAAACATCTGCAGTGACCTCTCTGTAGAGAAGTGACCTCCACCAAAGCAGTGGTCTGCCCTCTGAGTCTGACAGATTATTTAAACGGTTGCACTGACACCATCAAATCATAAATTAAATACATATTTTCAAAGATTCTTTTATTTGTTGACACATGCAATTACTTTATAATGTATTTCATTAATTATGTAAGAAAGATTTATAATAATATTTTTAATTGGATTTTGGCAATAATCGTCCATAGAACTGTTCTATGCCGTTTATGTTGGAATTATCATGTTGGAATATATAAGTGTGAACAGAGATGTGTGAAAAGGGACATTTTTGGAGCACTCGAGCCTCGACTGCAGGACGATAAAATTACCCAAACATGCACAAATGAACCTAAATGCAACTCAAAATGATGAGGGAAAACAGGGTTAAAAGCTCAAACACACATGTCCCCTTCAATGCTCTACAGTTCACCATCAGGCCAGTGTAATTGAAGAACGACGTCACGTTTGAAGCTAAAGTGAAAACGTTCAATTGACTAAACCTTTTGACTTTCTACACCCGTGCATGAGCCTCACTTGTTTTGCGAAGAAGATGTTGTCGAGTCGTGAGTCCTGGACGATGGAACCCGCCGGCTCCTCTCCGGCCTGCCACTTGAACAGGAAGATGAGCCCGTGCACCGGTCTGTGGAGGGTCACCAACACAAGCTTTACAACCGAACTAAGGCGCACTATAATCAGAATTGTTGGCAATATGTGATAAGGCTATATCTATATTATTGTCATGTTTTAGTAGCGAGATATATCCTCTTAAAAGCGAAAAAACAAGCCTCAAACATTTTTGTTCTTAAAACAGTACATTTCAAACAGACTTGATCAGACAGGACTATTTTAATACTTTTGACACAATCATTTAAATTATATTAAAAGTAAATTGTGCACACCTTAATTACTAGTCAGAGAAAAGATTAGAACTAAAATCTACCTTTGTCATTTAAAAGCACGTTTAAATTTTAAAAAGTGTACATTTCTGTCAGATGGAGGACCGTGATGTTACTGGAATATATTTAGTTTTTTGCTATATCGATTATTGCATCAGTCAATATTGCAGATATTTTTGCGATAAATTGTGCAGCTCTAAACACAACGTGGATGTACTTCAGGTTGTCAAAGTTCTCTGGCTCCATGCTCCAGATCTCCTCCACCTGCGCCCCTTTGCAGCCTGAGAACAGAGAATACTTCATGTCATCTCTGCTCCTGTACGTTCCTTTTACACAGCAGTGACGGCTTTGACAAATTCTCATGTCATAAACACATTAACATTAAGAACACTTTCAGCGGAACAAAAACATAACCGGACTTGTACTGTGGTTCATTTGATATTCATTGATTCGTTTTAGAAGTAGGGATGAACACTATGTCACTGGAAATACCTGGAGATTTTTCCATTTGTGTCTGTCAAATATTGGAATATTTTTTCTGCAGTGTTCATGCGTCATTTCCAGTTCATCTTTTTAAAACAGGACGGCTGTGGTGGATTAAATAAATGTTTGGTTGACTAAAGACATGCCCTGTCCACCGAATAATTGACTAACAGTGGGTGTGGCGAGGCAAGCTAAAAAACGTCTTAGGACCTTGTACATAAACACAAATGTACGAAGAGAACTGCATATTCAGAGGTAAAAGGATTAAAAACTCTCTCCAGGCTGTTTACTTTCTGCTGTGGTCCGTATAAATACTTATTATCTCAATAGAAATACTAAACATATTAAGAATCCAGATTATTTAAGTTATAGATGAAATCAAATATTAAAAAAAATCATTTAATTAGAGAAAAGACAAAGAGAAGGAACAGATGAAATGTACAGACTGGTGTGAATTGGTGCTAATCATAAGATAAGACAAGATGAGATAATCCTTTATTGTCCCACATGGAGAAATTTCATTGGTGCAACGCAGGTAGATCCAGAAGAACAGATCACTTATAGGAAGTCTGAAAAACACTTTCAGTAGAAGATCTCCTATAAATAAATAAAAACTCCCATAGACAAATAAATAAATAAATAAATAAGTGGACAGAGTGTCCTGCAGTGGACAGAGTGTCCTGCAGGGGGTGACACTCATGGTCCAGCATAGATGTGAATCTAGCCAGGACCCTCCTGTCCCCCACCTCCTGCACCGAGTCCAGAGCACAGCCCAGGACGGAGCTGGACTTCTTGATGACTCTGTCCAGCCTCTTCCTCTCCCTCTCTGTGATGCTGCTGCTCCAGCAGGCCACACCTACAGGAGCTGATGCACCACAGAGTCAGAGAAGGTCTTCAGGAGTGGCCCTGTCACTCCAAAAGACCTGAGTCTCCTCAGGAGGTAGAGCCGACTCTGGCTCTTCCTGTACAGTGCGTCTGTGTTATGAGTCCAGTCCAGTTTGTGGTTCAGATGAACACCAGGTACTTGTATGAGTCACTCTCTCAATGTCCCGTCCCTGGATGTTCACTGGTGAGGGGGCAGTAGAGTGGCGTCTGCGGAAGTCCACCACCATCTCCTTGGTCTTCCCCGCGTTGATGAGGAGGTGGTTCCGCTGACACCAGTCCACAAAGTCCTGCTCCAGTCCTCTGCACTCCACATCATCGTCGTCCGTGATGAGTCCGATGATGGCAGAGTCGTCAGAGAACTTCTGCAGGACACAGCTGTCCGTGTCATGTCTGAAGTCTGCAGTGTAAAGGGTGAAGAGAAAGGGCGCGAGGACAGTGCCCTGGGGCGCCCCCACACTGCAGGTCCTCCACACTGCAGGTCCTCCACACTGCAGGTCCTCCACACTGCAGGTCCCCCACACTGCAGGTCCGAGTGTCAGACACACAGTTCCGGGCTCTCACAAACTGGGGTCGGTCTGTGAGGTCGTCCAGGATCCACTCTGCAGGTCGTACTCCACACCAGCCGTCTCCAGCTTGTCCCTCGGGAGCCGTCTCCAGCTTGTCCCTCAGGAGCCGTCTCCAGCTTGTCCCTCAGGAGCCGTCTCCAGCTTGTCCCTCAGGAGCTGATGGTGTTGAAGGCGCTGGAAAGATCGAAGAACAGAATCCTCACAGAGCTGCCAGGCTTTTCCAGGTGAGAGAGAGAGCGGTGCAGCAGGAGATGACGGCGTCCTCCACTCCGATGCCAGACCGATATGCAAACTGCAGCGGGTCCATGGCTGAGCTCACGGTGGAGCGGAGGTGGTCCAGGACCAACCGCTCCAGTGTCTTCATCAGGACGTGAGAGACACTGGCCTGAAGCTGTTGAGGTCTTTGGGGCGCGGTGTCTTAGGCACAGGTACCAGACAGGAGGTCTTCCAGACCTGTGGTACCAGCCTCAGCTTCAGGCTCATGTTGAATAAACTCACCCTTACCATGGAGCACAACTAATTAAATATGATTTTTTTTGTTTATCAAATTAGGGGTGGACAAATTATACATATACAGGTTTCAACACATGCCATGAGCAGAGAAAAGAAGTTTGATGACTCAAAATTGAGATTTAATTGCCAGATAATTACACAGAAAATGTGTTAATTCAGTAAATTTGATGAAAACCCTTTTTTGTCCGTAAATGAAATGTGCTCCACCAGGATCCTCAGATGGCTTCACTTCACGGGTTAATCTGGGACAATTTTAGTTAAAAAATGTTGACTTGCATGACTTTTACATTCTAAATTAGTCAATTAATGGAAAGAATAATCGCTAGACTAATCTACTAGCAAATTCATCGTTAGTTGCAGCCCTCATTTGAATACTGTATTGCAGATTATGGTTTATAGTGAAGAAAATGCTAAAATAAAAAAGCTGATTAAAAATAAACTTCCAAATAAGGATATAAATAGAGTTGGGCCAAATTGACAAAAACTAACGTCAATATTTAATTGTGTTATATTCAGACGCTATTGTGTCAGTCCAACAAAAAAAATGTCAAAACATGTCTTTAAACGCATTAGTTGAAGCGTAATCATCAGATAAATGTGAAATGTCTGTAAAAATGACTCACAAAAGTTCAGAAATATCCCCTTATACCTTCATTTGAAACTTTTCGTAGTACTTTTTTCCATACAAACGATGGACTCGATATTCAAATTGTGCATAACTTCAAAACAACATTCTCGATATCATCTCAAATCTGATATATTGTCCACCCCAAGATTTCAGAATTAGTTTTACCGACATTTCCCATTTGTCTGTAATTAATCTTCAACTAACATTATCTGGATACTCAAAAACGTTGATTCCCCTTTTTTTGTAATTCGTGTTAATATACTAATCCTAATTCAGATATAGGATTAGTATATTAGATATATTCCAACAGGATTGCCCTTCATGTTGAGTTTGAGTATTCTGAGTATTTAAGCATCGAGCTTTAACCTCTAATTTCAAAGCATAAAATGAATGAATAAATGCACATGCTCAATAGCCATATTGGAACGGAATCAACCCAGTTGAGTGAAAAGAATAAGCAAATCTTTACGATATTTTGAGTCAAATCACGACGTAAACAAGCCTAACGTGAACCAAAACAAACCCATGTTTTCCCCGCCGCAGGTTTGAACGCTGAGTAATGCTAACAGGCTAGCACGGGTTAGCAGTTAGCGCGGGTCAATTCGTTCATGCTAAAAACTCTTCAAAATCCATGCAATATATTCTCGTTACGGATCAATTGTTGAGATAAATGCAATGCAAACTCTCTGAAACAAACTGGGCATTAAGCTATTGATTAAAGCTAAACGGCTAATTAATTTAATACCTAGTAGCACGGAGAAGCTTCCCATTCCCTCTAACGGGGAGAAGCTAACGTTAGCATTTTCTGTAACTTACCGAAGCCTTTTATGAGCTCCGTGAAAACCCCGGGGTCGCTCTCCATCAAACACCATTCTCCTGCACTTCCAGACATTTTGACAAAACTATGAATTTCTAATTTTATGAACGAGGAACGCTCACTCAGCTTTGCAATGGAGCAGCAGCTAACTGGGCTAATTTTACTGCAGCGACGTCTACGTGAGTGCCGTGCACGAGTGACGCACCGGAAGCAGCGCACGAAGTCTGGCGGAAACATCAGTTTGACTTCTTTTTGAGTTTTGAGAGAAACCAAAGTTAAGACAATTAAGACGCGCCCCCCAACTCACTCAAGTTGCATTTTATAAATAATTCTAAATATTACATAAGACAATAAAATTAATATTCAAAACGTTTAAATATTCAATTTTTTTACGGTCCTATTTTTGGCACAAATCTAATCAAACAAAATGTGTATTTGAAATGAAAAAATAAATAAATGGACACTTGGAATAATTTATTTATTGACAATAAGTTAACATTTGTGACAATACAGACAAACAACAATATTTATATGACTTAAAATGAGTAATATTTGATTTTCACACTCAAGAGACATTCATTCATGCATGCCAATAGTTTTACATGCAATGCAAATGTTCACAGTCCATGTTGTATACAACATGCAAATTTAACAAAATATCACTCTTGTTCCGCCAAAGAAGCAGAAAGAAACTTGTGTGTTGACATTTTTTATTTGATGTCAATAACTCTGAATACACAGAAGATATTAACTCCCTGACATGTAAAACTGACTGAATATAATAGTAAACATGGTGAATCTGCGTTTCAGTTTTATGCAGCTAAAATCTGGAACAGTCTTTCTGAAGATGTGAGACAGGTTCTACTCTGACAAACAGTTTTGTTTAGCTGTGCATATGCCTGAAAGGATTTTCTTTGCACTCTTCTCTTTTATGTATTTAAATGTTTTGAGATTTCTGTCATGTTGTGATTTTAATGCATTTTGAAGCACTTTGAATTGCCTTGTGTACGAACTGTGCACAAGGCAATGTTCCTTTATTGTCCCCATGTGGGACAATAAAGGAATATCTTATCAAATAAACTTGCCTTGCCTAAAAACAGCATTAAATCCCATTGCTCCTGTATCAAATTGAAAACAATCACTTTCAACCTTTTTTCAAGAAATGGGTGTGTCTGACAGAACATATCGCAAAAATGTCCTTAAGTAATAAAACGTCAGTAAAATAACCTGGATTATATGTTTTATAAAAAAAGGGGTTTAAAACGAGCAGCAGAACGGTTAGTCATTTGTCCGGTTCAAACTGCCCGCTGCCCGAGCCTTCAATGCCAGAACAGCAGGGGGCGCAACGTTCGATCAGAGGTAGAAGCTTTCCCTGTTGATGGAGCTGCTTTGTGTCCGAGCCCCCCCCGATACAGTTCCCGTTGATAAAGACTCTAGGAACCTGAGAGAAAGAGGAGACAAATGAAGAATTTGTTGTGGTTTTAGTGCTGGAGACTGATTACATCACATGTGTCAACTTCAAGGCTCGAGGGCCACATCAAATGATGTGGGGGGCCCGCGGTCTAAATGTCTGTGCCGCTACTACATCTCCCACAATGTACCAAAGTTACCTGCAGAATGACTGCATCCTGCCACTAGAGGGGGTGTTTCCACTGTGATTTTTTTCTTTAGAAACATTTAAGAAGAAGGACAACGGTTTGTATCCAGTGGAATGTCTTGTGTCATGAGCGCTGGTGGTGAGAATTGATGTGTTCAGAGACAAGCAGCGTCATTGTGAACGTCACTCAGAAGTTTCAGTTTTTGTCAAATGCCAGATCTCAGCAGCTCACTCTGATTGTGAGGGGTTTGAAGATGATTGCCCTTTAGTTTATTTAAAAATGTTCAGGAGGAGTAATGTCTTGACCTAATGATTTGCCTCAAACTTATAAATACATTTATATATAGACTTATGCAAATGATATACAATATTTGTAAGGAGAGTTTTTTAATTTGTTGTTTCACGGACTTTCCTTGGCATTTTTTAAGAGGGGAGGACGGAATAAAAATAAAATGTTATTTTCACATTATCAAATCACTTCTCTACTAGGGCTGGGTATTGCCAAGACGCTCGCGATACGTATCGCGATACAGGGGTCACGATACGATACATATCCCGATACTAGTATATTCCGATACAATTCCCTCATTACGATACGTATCCCGATATATTTTTTGAAAAAAGGGTCTTAAAAATGTACCAAATGGGTAATATTTTTACTCTGGATAAAAAAAAAATGAAATTTCATGTTTATCCACAAAGCACTTCTTTATAAATCCATTCTGCTCTAATAACTTCATCCATCCAACTGATCCAAATAGAAGTATAAGGAACACATTCTAGTAAAGTATTGTATGTTTCATGGTCTGAACAGCTGCAGCAGCATCTTCTGCACAGATCAGCTTCTGATCAGGTCCAGCTCCTTCTCACCTCGACCAGAGGAGCAGCACAAACAGCAGAAGAAAAGTACTATTCCACCTCCTTTAAAGCCTCCGGGCCACAAAACAAAACAAAAAAAAGAAAATTTAAAAAAACAAAAACAAATAAAATATCGATACTGTGACTCAGTCCGGAGTCCGTGACGATATATCGCCGTATCGATATTTTGAACACAACCCTAATTTCCACCATCCAGAAGTCTGAGTTGAATTTAAAAATAAAATTGTATTCTAAAGAAATGTCTTGGATTCTTAGAATATAGGCCCTACTAACATCCCTAATAACGAAACAAACAAAAGTCACCCAAAAGCTAACAAGAGGAGGAAATATGAGGAAGCGCATGTAGCACTTCACTGTGACTAAGGTGGGAGACGAGGAAAGACCACCGTGTCTACTGTGTCTTCAAATGTTGGCAGCGACAGCATGAAGCCAAATACCTGTCATGTTGACAGGGACATAAAAATAATCATTTCAAGGCTTGACATGCGATATACAGCGGTCTGCTGTTTAGAACCTGCTGCATTAAAATGAGACTTTCTTGGCCCGAAATGACCCACAGATCAAAAGACAACATGTGCGTCACTACGGTGGACCATATTTATGTGTTAATATCTCATATTACAACGTAACACTCACTAAACACTCACGCTCAGGAGCAGATGAACCAGAGGTGAAGACACAGGTCAATCAGCTCACACAGAGGCACTGTTTCCCCCAGGATTTGAAAAGAGCGTAGTGGGATTTTTTTTTTAAAAAGGGCAAACCTCCCCACAAAACGGGCACATAGCTACTCCTTTAAAGAGGCACAAAAACAAATAAAATGATAATAATATAACTTTATCAACAACCATGTATTTATGTACATGCTATATTTGTGGTGCAACAAGTCAATAAAAGGTATTTATATTTCAATTATTGATAAGTGCCGTTAATTTGGTGACCCTAAATCCAATAATAAATAAGGTTATCGAAGATTTATATCCATAATTCATCATATTTCATCATAAAAAACATGTAGTATGCTTCTGATGGGTATAATAAAAGGTTGTAGTAAATAGACATTCCCATTATTGATAAGTGCAGTGAATTTGGTGACCCTACATCAAATATTTAAAAAGCTATTGGAAGATTAATTTTCATATGACAATATATTCCATAAATAAAACACAACTAAAGCTTCATATGGAAAAACAAAGTTTGCTGTGGTGTACATCATGGTGTATTTGTTGTGTTATTCAAATTGTATCGCTCTATTTGATGTTCCATTCCAGCTATAAAACATTTCCATTTTTGGTTTGTTTTTTGATGACGGTCCCTAAGTGCTCGTCTCGGCTCCAGTTTAATTCACTGCGCCCAAAATATGCATCCGATTTTTAAAAACGAGTTTGGAGTTGCTTGGCAGTGTAAATATGAGTATTTTGATGTGTATGATCTGTAAAGACGCGGCTTTTGATTAATTCAGGATAAGGCCGTATCGGCCCGCTACGCTAAATAGGGCTGGGGGGAACACTGCACAGTAGGGCTGGGTATTGCCAAGACCCTTGCGATACGATACGTATCCCGAAACAGGGGTCACGATACGATACTAGAGATGCACCGATCAATCGGCCGCCGATTTAAAAAGCCGGTTTTATGCTGAATCGGCCAGAATCGGTGACCGGCCGGTCCATGTCGTAATTGCCGGTTTTCGGCCGATCCAAACTGCGCGGTGCGTAGCAGCTCAAAGCGCCCAGAGCAAAACAGCTAAAAACTACAAGACTCTTTCAGAGCGCGGCGGCCAAAGTGTCCACTTTACATTCAAGTCTATGTAAACGTGTGTCGAACAGCTCCTGCGTTTCCCGCGGCGCGAGTCCTGCTTTTTCTGCGTGGAGCGCGGAGCGGAGGTGCGTTTTGCCGTTTTCCGCTCTAGACGCTTTGACAAGCAGAAGCTTCAAGGCGTTAAAATCGTTCGTGGCAGAAAAGTTCAGATTTGTTCAACTTTGGTGGAACACAAGAAGGACGAGCCTGGAGGAGGATCAGAGGAGACTGGACTGTGGGTCAGTTATTATAACTTTGAGACGATTACAATCTACGTGTTGATAGTTGATGCGGTCAAAATAATTTGCGCTGGTTTGTGTTTGACGAGTTCATGTGTTTATTCAGAGTTATCTGCAGAAGACAGAGGACACATGAAGGGGCCAGAAGACAGAGGACATCTGCAGAAGAGCAGGGACACATGAAGGAGCCAGAAGACAGAGGACATCTGCAGAAGAGTAGGGACACATGAAGGAGCCAGAAGACAGAGGACATCTGCAGAAGACAGAGGACACATGAAGGGGCCAGAAGACAGAGGACATCTGCAGAGGAGCAGGGACACATGAAGGAGCCAGAAGACAGAGGACATCTGCAGAAGAGTAGGGACACATGAAGGAGCCAGAAGACAGAGGACATCTGCAGAAGAGTCGGGACACATGAAGGAGACAGAAGACAGAGGACATCTGCAGAAGAGCAGGGACACATGAAGGAGCCAGAAGACAGAGGACATCTGCAGAAGAGTAGGGACACATGAAGGAGCCAGAAGACAGAGGACATCTGCAGAAGAGTCGGGACACATGAAGGAGACAGAAGACAGAGGACATCTGCAGAAGAGTAGGGACACATGAAGGAGACAGAAGACAGAGGACATCTGCAGAAGAGTCGGGACACATGAAGGAGCCAGAAGACAGAGGACATCTGCAGAAGAGTCGGGACACATGAAGGAGACAGAGGACATCTGCAGAAGAGTCGGGACACATGAAGGAGCCAGAAGACAGAGGACATCTGCAGAAGAGTAGGGACACATGAAGGAGACAGAAGACAGAGGACATCTGCAGAAGAGTCGGGACAGAAGACAGAGGACATCTGCAGAAGAGTCGGGACACATGAAGGAGACAGAAGACAGAGGACATCTGCAGAAGAGTCGGGACACATGAAGGAGACAGAAGACAGAGGACATGTGCAGAAGAGTCGGGACACATGAAGGAGACAGAAGACAGAGGACATCTGCAGAAGAGTCGGGACACATGAAGGAGACAGAAGACAGAGGACATCTGCAGAAGAGTAGGGACACATGAAGGAGACAGAAGACAGAGGACATCTGCAGAAGAGTCGGGACACATGAAGGAGCCAGAAGACAGAGGACATCTGCAGAAGAGTAGGGACACATGAAGGAGACAGAAGACAGAGGACATCTGCAGAAGAGTCGGGACACATGAAGGAGACAGAAGACAGAGGACATGTGCAGAAGAGTCGGGACACATGAAGGAGACAGAAGACAGAGGACATCTGCAGAAGAGTCGGGACACATGAAGGAGACAGAAGACAGAGGACATCTGCAGAAGAGTAGGGACACATGAAGGGGCCAGAAGACAGAGGACATCTGCAGAAGAGTAGGGACACATGAAGGAGACAGAAGACGGAGGACATCTGCAGAAGAGTCGGGACACATGAAGGAGACAGAAGACAGAGGACATGTGCAGAAGAGTAGGGACACATGAAGGAGACAGAAGACAGAGGACATGTGCAGAAGAGTCGGGACACATGAAGGAGACAGAAGACAGAGGACATGTGCAGAAGAGTCGGGACACATGAAGGAGACAGAAGACAGAGGACATGTGCAGAAGAGTAGGGACACATGAAGGAGACAGAAGACATGTGCAGAAGAGTCGGGACACATGAAGGAGACAGAAGACAGAGGACATGTGCAGAAGAGTCGGGACACATGAAGGAGACAGAAGACAGAGGACATCTGCAGAAGAGTCGGGACACATGAAGGAGCCAGAAGACAGAGGACATCTGCAGAAGAGTCGGGACACATGAAGGAGACAGAAGACAGAGGACATGTGCAGAAGAGTAGGGACACATGAAGGAGACAGAAGACAGAGGACATGTGCAGAAGAGTCGGGACACATGAAGGAGACAGAAGACAGAGGACATGTGCAGAAGAGTCGGGACACATGAAGGAGACAGAAGACAGAGGACATGTGCAGAAGAGTCGGGACACATGAAGGAGACAGAAGACAGAGGACATCTGCAGAAGAGTCGGGACACATGAAGGAGACAGAAGACAGAGGACATCTGCAGAAGAGTCGGGACACATGAAGGAGACAGAAGACAGAGGACATGTGCAGAAGAGTAGGGACACATGAAGGAGACAGAAGACAGAGGACATGTGCAGAAGAGTCGGGACACATGAAGGAGACAGAAGACAGAGGACATGTGCAGAAGAGCAGGGACACATGAAGGAGACAGAAGACAGAGGACATGTGCAGAAGAGTAGGGACACATGAAGGAGACAGAAGACAGAGGACATGTGCAGAAGAGCAGGGACACATGAAGGAGACAGAAGAAGCAGCAGCAGGGCTGTCAGAAGAGTTAGTTGTTGTTGTTGTTCTGCTCAACTAGCAGAGAGCTAGGCTACGAGCTAATGCTAACAAGAGATCTCATCCTCCTGAAATGAGACTTTAAAAAGACTTTGATGCATTTGAGACAAACATGACGTAGATACAAAACTTAAATTACTGACTCAAACAGTGAAATGAGTGACGACAATCTAATGTCAGGACTATTTAATTGTACTCTAGAATCTATAGTGCACTAGAATCTATAGTGCACTAGAATCTATAGTGCTCTAGAATCTATAGTGCTCTAGAATCTATAGTGCACTAGAATCTATAGTGCTCTAGAATCTATAGTGCACTAGAATCTATAGTGCACTAGAATCTATAGTGCTCTAGAATCTATAGTGCACTAGAATCTATAGTGCACTAGAATCTATAGTGCACTAGAATCTATAGTGCTCTAGAATCTATAGTGCACTAGAATCTATAGTGCTCTAGAATCTATAGTGCTCTAGAATCTATAGTGCTCTAGAATCTATAGTGCACTAGAATCTATAGTGCACTAGAATCTATAGTGCTCTAGAATCTATAGTGCTCTAGAATCTATAGTGCACTAGAATCTATAGTGCACTAGAATCTATAGTGCTCTAGAATCTATAGTGCACTAGAATCTATAGTGCTCTAGAATCTATAGTGCACTAGAATCTATAGTGCTCTAGAATCTATAGTGCTCTAGAATCTATAGTGCTCTAGAATCTATAGTGCTCTAGAATCTATAGTGCACTAGAATCTATAGTGCTCTAGAATCTATAGTGCACTAGAATCTATAGTGCTCTAGAATCTATAGTGCTCTAGAATCTATAGTGCTCTAGAATCTATAGTGCACTAGAATCTATAGTGCACTAGAATCTATAGTGCTCTAGAATCTATAGTGCTCTAGAATCTATAGTGCTCTAGAATCTATAGTGCTCTAGAATCTATAGTGCTCTAGAATCTATAGTGCTCTAGAATCTATAGTGCTCTAGAATCTATAGTGCACTAGAATCTATAGTGCTCTAGAATCTATAGTGCTCTAGAATCTATAGTGCTCTAGAATCTATAGTGCTCTAGAATCTATAGTGCTCTAGAATCTATAGTGCACTAGAATCTATAGTGCTCTAGAATCTATAGTGCACTAGAATCTATAGTGCTCTAGAATCTATAGTGCTCTAGAATCTATAGTGCTCTAGAATCTATAGTGCTCTAGAATCTATAGTGCACTAGAATCTATAGTGCTCTAGAATCTATAGTGCACTAGAATCTATAGTGCTCTAGAATCTATAGTGCTCTAGAATCTATAGTGCTCTAGAATCTATAGTGCACTAGAATCTATAGTGCACTAGAATCTATAGTGCACTAGAATCTATAGTGCTCTAGAATCTATAGTGCTCTAGAATCTATAGTGCTCTAGAATCTATAGTGCTCTAGAATCTATAGTGCACTAGAATCTATAGTGCACTAGAATCTATAGTGCACTAGAATCTATAGTGCACTAGAATCTATAGTGCTCTAGAATCTATAGTGCTCTAGAATCTATAGTGCTCTAGAATCTATAGTGCTCTAGAATCTATAGTGCTCTAGAATCTATAGTGCTCTAGAATCTATAGTGCTCTAGAATCTATAGTGCTCAGGTCATTGTGCTTCTAGTGAGTGTGTGAAGTTTTCAGAGCTGATGAAACTGTAAAATGATATTGAAACATAAATGTGCCTCATTTAATAAACTGTATTATAATAGTAAAAGTTTGAATAATATTGCAGTAAATGTACTGGGCTCAAATATAACTGCAGTACAATGTTCTTTTTGAAGATCTGGATTTGCCTTCAGCCCTCCCTGTTGCTCCTGCTGCCCCTGCTCCTGTTGCTCCTGCTCCTGCTGCTCCTGCCCCTGTTGCTCCTGCTCCTGTTGCTCCTGCCCCTGTTGCTCCTGCCCCTGTTGCTCCTGCCCCTGTTGCTCCTGCCCCTGTTGCTCCTGCCCCTGTTGCTCCTGCTCCTGTTGCTCCTGCCCCTGTTGCTCCTGCCCCTGTTGTTCCTGTTGCTTCTGCCCCTGCCCCTGCCCCTGTTGCCCCTGCTCCTGCTGCTCCTGCTCCTGTTGCTCCTGCCCCTGTTGCTCCTGCTCCTGCTGCTCCTGCCCCTGCTCCTGTTGCTCCTGCCCCTGCCCCTGTTGCTCCTGCTCCTGCTGCTCCTGCTCCTTCAGGGGATGCTGGCCCTTCTGCTGCACCCACAGGTGTGTAAAAGCATTTGGCTGGATTACAATTAGTTTTTTAGCCCGTGTCATCTAAATTGCAATGTTTTTTTTTTTTGTAGAACCACGAGGAAGCGGTCCTGGAGCCAGAGTCCTCCAGCTTTGAGAGGGAGGTGCTGGCAGCACTCTGGGACTGACCCTCCTCATGTTCCATCTGCTTCCTCTCCTGCAGAGGGTTCCAGCTCATTCAAAAGAATGTGTAAAATTACAAAAGTATAAATTACTATATGAAAATAGTTCATTTGATTTCAATCTGGAACCATTGGAGCTGCATCTTCTGCAGGAGAAATGGACTCCTTTATCCTCTGTGTCCCCCACTCTTCTCCAGGTCATATATTAGTTAGTCTATAGTTCTGTATTTATATATTATTTTTATATATAGTTATTTATTTTTCTATTTTTCCACAAAATAAATTACATTTTATATTATAAAACGTGTGTCCTGTTTACATGCAACTTTTTCATAAAATACTGGGTAGTTTGTGGGAAAATCAGTGGCTAGATAGAAAATCGGTATCGGAAAAATCGGTTTTGGCAGGTCAGACCTCCTTAAAAACCGGAAATCGGTATCGGCCAAGAATTTTGGAATCGGTGCATCTCTATACGATACGTATCCCGATACTTGTATATTCCGATACAATTCCCTCATTACGATACGTATCCCGATACATTTTTGAAAAAAGGGTCTTAAAAATGTACCAAATGGGTGATGTTTTTACTCTGAATAAGAAAATGTATGAAATTTCATGTTTACCCACAAAACACTTCTTTATAAATCCATTCTGCTCTAATAACTTCATCCATCCAACTGATCCAAATAGAAGTATAAGGAACACATTCTAGTAAAGTATTACATGTTTCATGGTCTGAACAGCTGCAGCAGCATCTTCTGCACAGATCAGCTTCTGATCAGGTCCAGCTCCTTCTCCAGAGGAGCAGCACAAACACATGATCAAAAGAACTTTTTCACCTCCTTTAAAGCCTACGGGCCACAAAAATCTTATTTTTTTAAATAAAAAAAAAAAATCGATACTGTGACTCAGTATCGATACGCGTATTGATACGGAGTCCGTGACGATATATCGCTGTATCGATATTTTGAACACAGCCCTACTGCACAGGGGGGACAGTGTGGACAGAGAGGACAGTAGGGACAGCTGTGATGTGTTTTCTGCTTGGTAAAGTTCAAAATGCTGTTTTATTACAATCCAACTCATATTCACTGAGAAATGAGTGGAACTCGTCCCGTGGTGCAGCGAGCTTCAGGTGGGCCACGAGACCTGTGTGTAAATATCTCATGTTATAACGTGGGCACCTGCGGTTTAGTGGCAGGTGCGGCCCGAACACGTACAATTTCTTGTTTCTTTGTAAATATCATTGGAGCCAGCTTTTATTCAGGAGCACTGTGTAGCCAGCAAAGTGTGGTATATTTTAAACTCCCAACTGGGACCAGGAAAAGAGATTCTAAATCTCAGTGAGACTTCCTTGGTTAAATAATGGTCAATAAATTAAAAAGGGAATCAAAATTGGGTTTTTTAATTCAAAAATGTAAGTCGGCCTCAACCCTAAACAGGACAGTGAACCCTGGTCTTCACAAGCACTTCCTCCAGTGCCTCCAGAGTTCAGCGGTGAACCTGACACTGCTCTGCTCAGAGAAAACCAGAACTTTTAGAATATCATGACATTAGGCCCCAAGGCGCAACAGAAACATATAAACAAAGCTTCTAATAACAGCATTTGGTGTGGCAGCCTGGCACTTGACCAACCAGGGACTCGACAAGATGCGTAGGGCATCATTACAAGCAACCTGCAACTTCTGAGCTTTACTAAACAATAATGAAGACAAAGTTCTCACCGTCCGAGCCCCGGTCACCTGGGCCAGAGCTTCCTGAAGTCTCCTCCCGTCGTTGTGCTCGTCCAGTTCGATCACTTTGTAGTTTGTTCCGATCTCGTTGAAGACGTTTTTGGCCATTTTACAGTAAGGACACGTGGTCTTTGAGAAGATCACAACGCAGTTCTGAGACACCACCTCCTGGACAAACATAGACCCTTTTACCAATCACCAATAAACAAAACACACCTATAATACGAGACATACATATGTAATCTTGAATTTGGAAATTACAAAAACGTAAGTGAAGTAAAATACATTTCATATCGTTTCATTTAGATTAGAGCGTCTCGTTTGAATCTTGTCCACTGAAACCAACGGTCAAAAATGCAGTGTGAACTTTGGCAATGCCACTCATCTGGTGGATACCTTACATTTGACAATGGTAAGGATCTTCTGCTGTTCAAAAGGTCTTGCTCAAAACACTCTAAAATGGTGGATTATTAAATGAATAGCCCGTTAGTAAATTTCCCTAGCACGGTGCTTTAAATCCAGTATTTTGAGTACTGACTTTTCTTAGCGTGGTACTATGGAATAGTAGGGAAGCAACAAACAATTATTTTAGTCTTTTCCTATGCGTTTTAGAGTGTGTATAGTAAAGATAAAGATTAGCAATATTTTTTTTTGTCGATTTGTCATGATGAGAAATGAAAATAGGGCATCAACACTTTTCATTATGTAGAATTTAAACTAACCAAAAACACTCAAATTACCTTCACGGCTTAAAGTGCCTATGAAAAAAATATATTTTGAATTTTGCTAAAAATTATAATACAATATACTTCCTGTGTGTAATTGATCACACTAGGAAATTACCCACCAACCACTGGGCAAAAACTCATCTAATGGCACAATTATTTTAGTTTGAGAAATTAAGAAAAAAAAATTTAGAGAGCAAAAAAAGTAGTTTCTTTTGTGTAAATTACCTCATTTTCTACAGCTTTTTAAAGATTTGTTCACCACAACTACCTACTGAATTGGTGTAAAACTATAATTCATTTGAACAGGCATAAATACACACAAAAACAATCTTTAAATATAATATATATATATAGTTGCATTTTCTTACCTCGACATACTGTACACACGCAGTGGAAGATCCAGCTGTGGATGAAGTTAAATTCCCCATTCTGGAAAAAAGAAAAGAAATGAAAGATTCAAAAGGTTTTATTGGAACACCAAATGTTGATATAATGACATCCCTATCTAATAATCAAAGTGGTTGTCATTTGAGAAGGCAATTGACGTTTTCCATATTTTGTGAGGTTGATTCCAATGGAAATGTCATGATGTTGCTCGTCACTTAGGCCTTTTTGACATTAGTCACAGTAGTTCTGCGCCTGACAGCTGTAAACAAGCCTAAACAAGTTCAAAATACCAACTACCGCTTACACATGTAACTAGAATATTAGGGAGGCAATTCGTATTATCATTATCGATATAATTAATGTTTTGTTTTTGGCGTGAGACCGGATTAACGTGATCAGACCGGTGTTGCGATGAAGCGAGCGGGAATGACCTTCTACAGCCGCACCAAGCCGCTCCGATCCAGGAAAACATGGACCAAAAACAACAAAAGGATAAAAAACTGTGAAACTGTCGTGCTAACATGCGGTTAGCTTAGCAGCAGGAGAGAGCAGGAAAAGCTCACGTTTACACGCTTTAATCCGCTGTGTTCCCCTGATGTGTTTACGTCTGCAGCGTGGCGTCGAGCGGCAGAGCGGAACCTTCCCGACCTGCACCGGAAACACACAACCCGGATTGCCGCCCCCACTGAAACCAATAGAATACATCCATGACTAAAACAGATGTTTCCGAGTCTTTCCCCTGTAGAGTTTTCAAATTAAAAGGAAGCTTCGCTTTTGCAACAGTTGAGCAGAGTCCTCATATATATATATATATATATATATATATATATATATATATTAGGGCTGGGCAAGTTAACGTGTTATTATCGCGCTAACTCATCATTTATTTAACGCGATCAATTATTTTAATCCGCATTAACGCAGGTCGGATTCCCCTGGTCCAGTTCTAAAGCCTCGTACAAAACCGAATCGCGCCTGACGCAGAATTTGAGCGTGAACATTAGAACAGTGGTTCTTAAAGGTGCCATAACATGCTTTTGTCACGTTTGGTAGTCTATCCTAAGTGTATAATTGATAATAATAAGTGTTGTGCAACACCCTTAACATAATAGTTAAGAAATATCACCCAGACCTTGGACCCCCTCACCAACCCGGAAATGCAGACGGCTTGGTTTGATATTCACCCCCACCCTTGTGAAGAGCCATCTGGCTCCCCCGCCCACCCGTGACGTAGTCTCAGAGCGTGTGTGCCCCGCCCACCCGTGACGTAGTCTCAGAGCGGGTGTGTGCCCCGCCCACCCGTGACGTAGTCTCAGAGCGTGTGTGCCCCGCCCACCCGTGACGTAGTCTCAGAGCGTGTGTGCCCCGCCCACCCGTGACGTAGTCTCAGAGCGTGTGTGCCCCGCCCACCCGTGACGTAGTCTCAGAGCGTGTGTGCCCCGCCCAACCCGTGACGTAGTCTCAGAGCGGGTGTGTGCCCAGCCCACCCGTGACGTAGTCTCAGAGCGGGTGTGTGCCCAGCCCACCCGTGACGTAGTCTCAGAGCGGGTGTGTGCCCCGCCCAACCCGTGACGTAGTCTCAGAGCGTGTGTGTGCCCCGCCCACCCGTGACGTAGTCTCAGAGCGTGTGTGCCCCGCCCACCCGTGACGTAGTCTCAGAGCGGGTGTGTGCCCCGCCCAACCCGTGACGTAGTCTCAGAGCGGGTGTGTGCCCCGCCCACCCGTGACGTAGTCTCAGAGCGTGTGTGCCCCGCCCACCCGTGACGTAGTCTCAGAGCGTGACGTAGTGTGTGCCACACAGCTGTCTGCTCCGCGATGGTGACGCGTGCCTGTGGTTATGACGCGGTCTTGCCCCACCCCCCGTCAGTTTGGAGATTGGAGGAAAGGAGATAGTCTGTACTGTAGCTAAACACTGCGGGAATCAATAGCAATGTAAGAAGGTTAAAAGCTCTGAAAAGTCGATTTGCATGTTATGGGACCTTTAACCTGGGTTCGATGGAACCCCAGGGGTTCGGCGGAGGTCAAGACACACATCAGACTCATATGATTCGTGACACGCCCCGCTTGGACACGCCCCGCTTGGACACGCCCCACTTGTCTGCAGGGAATCTGGTGCTCAGTAGTGACTTGGGACGTCGTGATGTTCGTCCTGTGATTTCTTTCTTCATATTTTAGACTGAATCAAAGACTTTCTGGGCAAAGTATTTGTGTATCTTGTTTTTGCCGATGGTATTACTCGTGTACTTTGTGTACTCGTGTACTTTAATTGATGAGAAATAACTCCCACAGGACTCCGATGTAAAAATAGTGAACAAAGTTTCATCCACAGTTTTGTGACACTTCTTACAGGAGAAATCAAATACAGCTGTTCTCAAACATAGAACAGATTTGTCTCTGTATTGTTGTGTCTCCTGCTCCTTCCGCTTGTCCCTAAGCGATGTCTCTCTTAAAGTGACAGTAACACATTACGACAGAGCAGGCCAAAGACAAATACAAATACATTCTACAAATAAAACAAATGTAATCAAATTAATTTAGCTCATTTAAACAACCAAATTATTAATCCGTGAAACATAAAATTACACATTTATAACAAAATATCAACACTGTGTAGATTTCCATACGAACGTATACATAAACTAAACTTGGCTCTCACAGTCTTTGCACCGGCCTGGCCCCAAAAGGGCCAAAAGGACCCCGGAAAAGGCCCTTGAGTCGAGCCTGTATCAAAGTCCTCCTTTTAGGGCTAAGCACCGGCCTGGCCCCAAAAGGTCTGCTCTGGGGCCATTTCCCTTGTCCTTTTCTATAACTACTATACTATAATATACGATCTTTGAAGCAATCCTTTTCGAGGATGCTGGACATATAAATTAAGAAAAGGAACAGACTTTGTTGCGAAAATGACAAGAGCATTTCTGAACTGGTCTCCGAAAGTCACTGCGTGAGCAGGTCCCGCCGGGGCCCGCGTGAGCAGGTCCCGCCGGGGTCCGCGTGAGCAGGTCCCGCTGGGGGCCCGCGTGAGCAAGTCCCGACGGGTGAGCAGGTCCCGCCGGGGCCCGCGTGAGCAGGTCCCGCTGGGGGCCCGCGTGAGCAAGTCCCGACGGGTGAGCAGGTCCCGCTGGGGGCCCGCGTGAGCAAGTCCCGCAGGGGCCCGCGTGAGCACGTCCTGACGGGCCCCGTAGCTGGGGAGATCCTTGAGAAGGGCCCGGCGTCTTTATCAGCTGAAAAGGTGAATAATCTGGTGCCTTAGCAACTGGCTCAGTGCAGAGGAGTAAAAAAACACCCAGTTTTAGGAATCTACAAACTTTTCTGGTTCTTTTCGATGCAGTGGCAGTGGCAATAAACTTTAGTTTTGTGTTTTTAACATTGTTTAAGTTAAAATGCACACAATGTATTTATTTGTATTGAACTGGTTCAGTGTTTGTTTAACTCATGTTGTGTCTTTAGTGTTGAGTTCTAAGCAGGGCCGGCCCAGCCTATAAGCGAACTAAGCAGCCGCGTAGGGCCCCGAGGCGTTAATATGGCCCCCAATCTGGCAACCCGTCTTATGAGAAGTGCAAGCGCAGCGTGCGCCACTAGTGTAGTAGCGCTGCTGGCGCGGCAGCGCACACAGCGGTAACATATAACACACAAACTGCATTTATTTGTAATGACAATCTGGCAACCAAGACACCAAACCTGCTCTGATTGGGCAACTTCATTGTGCGCGAGCAGAACAAGAGCAAAACATAAACACAACACAACGTGGTCCTCATGTCCAGAAGAATATATCCCCCTGATGCTGAAAAACGAAAGAAGAAACTTCTTGACGATGTAAAGAAACTGCAAACTCAACAACACTCTCCAGGTTTTGAACTTCTCTTACAAAGAGACGGTTAATGCTGCTGTTTGAAACAACACGAGTCTGTCACGTTAGTTCGCTCAGGCTGGAGGCGACGAGAGCTCTGCCCCGCGCACAATAATATGTGTCTGAATGAAAGATAATAAGCTTCACATTGACACCAGCCCCGTCGTGTGAGCTGCAGGTGAGGCCGGTGAGGGGCCTCTATGGCCCGGGTCACTAAGAGGCGGAGATCCGGTCCGGACGAGCGCCGTCTCGTCCAGAACCTCTGATGTGAGACTTTGGAGTGAACAGTGTGCGGCCCCTGTCCCGGGCCCCGTGGGCCCCTGTCCCGGGCCCCTGTGCAGCCTCAGTCAGAGATGAGCGGGTTTGAGTTTGCGTCCCTCTCTCTCACATCACCATGTGTCAGATCAATCGTGACTCGTGATGTCTGTTTGACTTTGACTTCTTAAAGTGCAATGAGAGGAACGTAAAGGTTTATGCACGTCAGGTCCATCAGCCAATCACATCGCAGCATTGTTTCACACAGAGTCCAGTGTGTGATGTTCTGATCAGAACAAACATTTATATTGTAATTCACTTTTAATAGAGCAATAAAACATTTCAATTTATTTAAAAAGCATCATTAGACTATTTGTTATAAATTATAATAAATTGATAGTGAAAAATAACCAGACATATTATAATTACGTCTGTTATAGAATAATACTATATATTTTTATACAAAAGTGGCAAAGTTGCAGAAACACAGTCTCTTCACTAGAGCGAGGTTTGGACCTTCACTTCTCGTTCTGTTCATTCTCTGGGAATAACATGTTTGTTTTATCAGTGTTAATTGTTAATCAAGCAATGCTTATGCCATTTGTTTAATTTAATATAACTTGTTTTGTCACTTTGGCAAGAAGGAACAGTTGGGAGCTGTAAAAGATAAATTATTAAGGATAACTATTACTTTTACATTTTCGGTTAAAATGAATCAATTTGACCATAATTATTTTCATAGCCAATATTGTATTGAGTAATTAAGTACACTAATGTATTAATAACTGGCTTTAGTCACTTTCTCCTGGCACAGTTTCATCACATCATCATTTTATAGCATTACAACCTCAACATTTTACTCTTACTTTAGCGGCTGGACCACATTAAAATGCAGCAGAAGACCCAAAAAAGGTCTGAAAATATCTGGGGGACGACCCCCAGACCCCCCTGTTCATTCATTTAAACTAATGTGCTAATGTGGCTGTCGACCCTTAACGCCCACAAATACACCCAAAAACATATCTGGGACGTGTGTTATTTGTACAGGGAGTAGAGGTGATGTCAGCGGAATACCAAGTTGCATTGTGGGATTTAAGTTATCAATATTTGAGCTTGTGAGGTGCTGAGAATAAACTGGCAAATATATGCCCTGGAGTTTTGGTGCTTTGTTTGCGTTGAAGAAAGTTCCATATGTGAATTGTTTACTGACAATGGCAATAAAACTGATTCTGATGACGTGGTGAGGGGCCCCCAAAAATGTTTTCGCTTAGGGCCCCCTGAGGGCTTGGGCCGGCCCTGGTTCTAAGAAAGTACAAACTGAACTGAAGTGTTTTCTGCTTCTGCTGCTCCTAAAATGTGTTTTGTGTCTAATGTTTCATGAGATTATAATGTTTCTGACGTTTCCTCTGAAGTCTGTTCATCTTTAATGATTGTGGCTCAGGATTTTGTGGCAAGTGAATACTTCATATTTTATTTAACTGCTACTGAATAAAAATGATGCACTTTCCACTTCTTTTGATTTTTTTTAGAATTTTGCACGTAAAAATGCGATTAATCGTGATTAATCAGGGAAATAATGCGATTAATTGCGATTTTAATCGTTGCCCAGCCCTAATATATATATATATATATATATATATATATATATATATATATATATATATATATATATATGTGCCCGGCCGTATGAAACCCAGTTACATGTCTACCCGGAGACATTTTGAGTTATTCACAGATTCTGAAAGTGTGAATTCAAAGCTTTCCAATGATGTCTCACTCATGTAGATCTGATCATATTTGAGTAAGTTGTGGTCATTTGAATGTATACAACTCTCAAACCCATTCACTGAGAAAACGGCTTCCAAAGTTTCTCACCTGAGTGAGCCCAGAGTCACAGGGGGCGGGGCTCATTTGCATCTCATTGAGATAAGCCCTCCCCCTGTCACACTGACACCACCTTCCCCTACAGCTGTCACTCAAGACTCAAGAGGAGTGTTGTTATTGATGGTAACTGGACTTGAATCAGAATTAGAAGTTACTATATTAAAATGGAAATACTTGGATTACAAAAGGCCCTGAAGCATCAAAGAATCAGAATCAGAATCAGAATTAGAAGTTACTATATTAAAATGGAAATACTTGGATTACAAAAGGCCCTGAATAGAATCAAAGAATCAGAATCAGAATAGGGTTCATTGCATTTGTCGGTAAACATAATTCACAGGTGATTCAGTGCACCAACAACGGTGCACTGAATGATTCAACACAAACAACAAAAGATAAGATAAGATAGCCTTTAATGTTACAACGCAGTAGATACAGGGGGAAAGGACAGATAATTTATAGGAAGTTTAAAAAACACCCTCAATAGAAGAACTCTTATAAACAGATGCCAGAGCCAGGTATACGAACTGCAACATATGAGATAATAGACATCATAGGTACACCATCAGAGTCCAATTACGTCCGCAGCCTCTTTTGCACATTCGTCTTCTGTGCTGTGACTCTCGGCGCTGGGCATGTGATGTCTTTTGCCTCGTCAGCACAGAAAGGCCTGATTTTTTCATGCAGGTAGGTCTGCCTGTCAATGTTCAATCCAGGTGGGACATGGAGATTGTCAACCGGAGGCAGAACAGCTGTAGTGCGTAGTAGCTGAAATTCCACTGGTTCGGCCTTAGTCACATGGGTTGGGAGCAACTTCACATGCCAGTCCTTATGGCCAGGATGTCGACCAGGTAGCATTATGTAATGGACTTCTGCATAGTTTTTGATAAACTCTACAACGGTGTGGATGACTTCATGGCTGATGAACCTGCGTGAACGTGGCTGTGGCTGTGCACGCTTCTTCCTCAATCGTGGTGTTGCTCCATTTTCATCATAGTGTTTAATTATGTCAGTCAGGGTGTCTTTGCCAATTCTGAAAAGGGGGAAAAAAAGGATTAGGGTTGAGAGTAATATGGGAATAACACGCTTCACGTGGCTAGCTAGCTTGTGATATCATGGCTCACCAGGTTTAGACCAAAACAGGCACTCACAACACAAACACGACCACAACAGCACACCAAAACATAACTTTCAAGCGTGTTTGTGATGCCATTTATTCTGCATTATTCACATTCTGACGTTTACGTCGTATTTAAGACTTAAAACGCGGAGGAGCGGGTACGGCCGGGGCTAGCGGCGCTACGTGGCTAGCTAGCTTGTGATGGCTCAACAAAACAGGCACTCACAACACAAACACGACCACAACAGCACACCAAAACATAACTTTCAAGCGTGTTTGTGATGCCATTTATTCTGCATTATTCACATTCTGACGTTTACGTCGTATTTAAGACTTAAAACGCGGAGGAGCGGGTACGGCCGGGGCTAGCGGCGCTACGTGGCTAGCTAGCTTGTGATGGCTCAACAAAACAGGCACTCACAACACAAACACGACCACAACAGCACACTAAAACAGGCGTATTTAATATTAATCATTACTTACGCCATGAGGAACAGGAAAGTACTTCTGCAGACTTCCGTGCCTCCTATGAAAAAGCTTGTCCGGGCAAACTTGCGCTTCTTCTGGGGCTTTTTCGTGGACGTCGTCAGCTCAGAAGTGACGACAGAACGTCTGTTTGCTTCCATATGTCCGATAATCCTCATATCCTGCCACTGTCTTTCTGCTGCTAATGAGTCGCTCCGTAGCTTGTACATGAGTTCTGGAGAGAGTTTCCCGCTACACGATTTGCTTGAGAGTAGAGAATTTTCTTTTCTTCTTGAGTAACATTTGCAGTCAAAGTTACGGATCTTTTCCAACTCTTCGTTCTCTCCTGCAAAAGTAACCGTGGCTATAGCGTCTGTTATTTCACGCTCCAGCTCTTCGGCGTGACCGGGCGCTCCTTCCTCTGTCCAAAACCCATCTTCCTCCTCATCTAAGGTCAGCCGTAGACTAGGGATATTTTCCAGCTGGATGAAATCACGTTCGTCATCTGTGAGGTCATCTTCAGATTCAGAACTTAGATAGTCATCTGGATAAGCGGACTTTTCGCAGAAATAATCCAAAAGCGTGGAGCTGTAACAACCTCTGTTAAGCTCCGAAGCGATAGCAGAAGGATCCATTTTTCAACTGATGTTACACAGCGTGTGTTGCGTGTCCCTGTGTTGCTGCTTATCAAGTAGCCATGCGGCTGGCGGCTCAGCCCATTGGCTGACTACAATAGCGCAGCTGTTCATATGGAAATGCGGTCACACCCACTCTGCACGTCCAGAGAGCGCCCGAAAACACCACATTTTAAACGGCTTTATTTATGCTTTTAATGCTGCAAATACTGTTATCTGATACATCGAATGGCTGGTCCATATCTTCAACTAGCACATTCTGCAAAAAAACGAAAATCACAAATTTGGGGAAAAAAAAGTAAAATGCTGTTTTTCTCAGTTTCACCGAGGCCGACATGGTCCGACAATTCCGGTGGCGAGGCACATATATATATATATATGTATATATACACACATACACACAGCAAATATACTGCGCAGAGCCCTCAGGTTCCCAGGACCGGGTCCTCCCGAGCTTGAAGGGGAATAAATAGAGACCACCCCCGGAGGGTGAGAAAGAGTTTATATAT